>NC_080573.1:73287500-73912500 GCF_029962835.1 Magnolia sinica
CCACTTGTCGATAAATCGACAAAGACAGAAAACTTAGGAATTTTTCGGAGTTTGAAAGAAGTTTTCTAACCATAATTCCTTAGAGTGATCTATCCAATTTTAAGGAGTTTAAGTACCTAGTGTTTTGGGACATGGGATGTGAGGCTAAGATTTACCTGTGGCGAGTTTTGACACACATTCAGTTGAGGCAGATGCTTGATTAATCTTCCTGTGGGGCTCTTTCGTCTGGCTGACTCAACGCTCATGCTAATTGACAAACCAGGGCACTTTCAATGTCGTCTGTTATTAAGTTGAATACTTTTAGGAGTATTTAGGATATGGTTCTATTCTAATCTACCTGATTTAAATTGACTAATATTAGATGTTAGACTAGGGTTGAGGAACTTTCAGTTTGTATTTTAGACGGATTGGTAAGTCCTAAATTATCACGTTTAGGCCCATCCAACCGTCGTATTGATTTCATCAAGTGTAGCAGAATGGTATTGTTGATGGATAGATTGAGTTTGAAGAGAGATAGGAGTGAAAGAGGGAGGAAATTAGAAGTTAAACCTGACTTCTAACGAGGCTCATCGTGCAACTATACATAGCCTTCACGCTTTCTTCTCCTTCTCTCTCTCTTTCTTGCTTTTCTCTTCTTTTCTTTCTCTTTCTTTTTCATTTCTTTCTCTCTCTTTTTCTTTTCTTTTCTTTATCCTTTTTTTCTCTCTCTTTCCCTTTCCCTTTCTCTTTCTTTCTTTCTTCCTTTCTTTGTTTCTTGCTTTCTTTCTTTTCTCTCTCCTTTCTCTTTCATTTCTTGCTGAAAAAGGTCTAGTGATGGACACCAAAACCCGGCCTGACTCAGCCTCAATCGAGTTGAGTCGACTCGGTGCCTGCACCAACACACACACACACACACACACACACACACACACTCTCTCTCTCTCTCTCTCTCTCTCTCTCTCTCTCTCTCTCTCTCCCTCTTGTTTTATCACCAGCGTGGTGAAGGGTTTTTATAAAAAAAAGAAAACTGAATTACCCAGAAGGTTTTCAGCGTAAGTTACACACGGAACAGGTTCTTGCCCAAGCAGGCTGCGTAAGCCGTACGCAGGACCTTTGTTTATACAATTTTCTTCCTCCTTCCTCCCTTCTTTTCTGCCAAGATTTGGGTTGTTTCGAATGGGATCCACAGACGGGAGATTGTGATTGTTTTCTTAGGTGTAAGAACGTCTCTAATCGAGAGAGGGACACATGTCAGCACAGGGTTCCTTCATCACCTCGATAAAATGCGACCGTCGCTGATGTATTACGAGGAGTCGGATGAAGGCGGTTAACGCCCTAGCGACGTGTGTATACAATTAATGCACTATTAATGAGAGGTCGTACGTTGTTGTCACCTTTCTGTTAAAGGTATAGCGATGTGGGGGTAAATATTCATCCTTATTATCGCCATACCCTGCCATGACCAATCAAGTGGAGTTACGTGTGATCTGTACGGATACGCATGGTACATCCAAAGATCTGCAGATATGTATGGAAGATATTTCTTGATAAGCGTAGCTAGGACGTATCAAGTGGTGCCATGTGATACTTAAACGGCCGATGAAGAAGTGATCGTGTTTGAATGATTATATGACAGGTGGCAAGAGGAGAAGTAAATGAAGCAAAGAACATGCAAAGCATCTAGAGAAGGTAGTAGTGTTCAATGGTAACCGTCAGAATGTGAGAAGAATCTAAGCTAGTTGGATTAAAACTATAAATAAAAGATGAATGCAAGAAGAAAGACCATCTCTTACCAACCCTAATATGCTAAATTTATCTTTCATTTATCTTTTCAATATCCTATCGATATACATTCCATAGTGTAACATGTTATTTTCTTTGTTAAGTGAATTACATTTCTTAGTGTAATATTTACTTTTCAAGTCTGTTGTTTACATTCCATAGTGTAACCTGTAGTAGTAATCAAGTATTTGATAATATTTAGTTGTAATTCGAGTCTATGCTCGCACACTAGACTCAATTCATCCATCAGAAATGTATTCTTTAGCTGTTTTTCACAACAACTGCGATAATAATCTCTCTCTCATTCCATTTTATCTGTATTGAAAAATACTTTGGTAGAAAAAAAAAGGTAAATGTGTAGCCCATCACCAGCGGACCAACCACACCCTCTGGGCGGATTGATATACAAAATGCCATGAAGGTGGGCCCAGTGGCAAGGGTCACCCACTGTGCTGTTACCCGGATAACAACTAATCTGCGCCTAGACTATAAAGTATAAGCTTCACACGTGCCATTGAAAGCCAAAGTAGCTCCGGAGGTGGGTATGAAGTAAGCCCAAGTCTCATCCGATAAGTTTGTAATCAAGCGCTAACTCTCGCCTTTGCTTAACGGAGTTATCAAAGACGAATAGAGAAAGCAGTGAAAGAAGGGAAGAGAGATAATTCACAGGAAAACGCCATTTCTCGTACCAATCTCCCTGTCTGTCTCTTTCTCTGGTAGGTACGCCATTCTCCCATGATTTTTATTCTCTCTTCTTTTTTTTTTTTTTTCTTTTTTCTCTTCTCTTCTTGAATGTTTTCCTCACTCCTCTAACGCCGTTTCCTTTTCTCGCTACTATCTCTCCCTTCCTTCTTCCGGCGTTTTAGAAATCCTTCTCTGGTATGGTTTTCGAAACTCTATCAATCGGCTCGTTTCTTGCTCCAATCTTGCTGTAATGGCATTCTTCTTGCCGGAAACCTTCAATCCCTCTGTTTCCTTGTGTAATTGCGTTTCTTTCTTCTTCATCCATGCTAATATCTCCTATTCTTGTTGCTGTTACTTTTTCTTTAACGTATCGTACGTTTTGGAAATTCATTACTTCATTTATGTTTTGCGATTTTTTCTTCATCTCTAAAATTTCTCTATCAGCGTTATCGTTTTCTTTAACGCTACCGGCTTTCCGCAATAACGTCTTTTGATTTTTCGTCTCTTCCAATTTCACCTCCGTTTTTATTTATTTAATTTTCCTCATAACGGAATTTCTTTCTATTTGGTTATCAGATCTCCATTTCACGTCTTGAGAATGGGAAATTGCAACGGGAAAACGAAAAAATTGTCTGCGGAGACATCGTCCATTTTCGTGAGAAGCTCCCCCGTCGTACGCGTCTACGGTTCCGAATCTTCCCTTTCTACGTATCGCGTACGTATCGCCCTACTGTATAAGACCGTTGCTCTGCAGTTCGTCTCGTCCGACACGATCGACACGCCCATCCTTCAGTGCGGTACGGACACCGTTTCAGGTTCGTACGAGACGCTGCTACGATATATCGATGAGAAATTCCCGAACCCTCCACTCGTGCCACGTGTCGGGGAGTGGGTGCGGGCGCCGATCCCGGCGATTGTTGTGACGGCGACGTTACAGCACAGGAGCATGGCGTGGCATTTGGATCGGCTGGTGATGTGGGTGGAGGATCTAGCGGACAGGAAGAGGACGCGTGGGGATGGAAGGGCCGTGGATCCGACGATGGGAAGCCCGAGGATGGAGGTGAAGAAGTTGGGACGGATTTACTCGCAGCTGCTGGAGTTGATGCTGGAGCACGCGCAGATGGAGGAGAGGATTGTCTTCCCCGTCCTGGAAAGGGCTGATAGAGGTAACAAAATTGCAAACTGGTTCGTTATGGTGTCCGCAAGACCAACGGAAATAGTAGTCTTTCCTCTCATCGGAGGAATTAAATTAAAAGTAACAAAAAAAAAATTTAAATTAAATAAAACACGAGCGCCATTGAAAACAGTAGTATTTTGTTCTCAATGACGAATAAAAACAAAAAATTTTAAATAAAAGGGGCGTTGCGAGAATCGAACTCGCGACCTCTCGCACCCGAAGCGAGAATCATACCACTAGACCAAACGCCCTTCACAAACTTTATTTTTGTCATTTTCTTTAGTAAACAAGAATTTTTTCTAAGTTGATGCGGCCTGGGGGGTGTTGCCCCCCACCGTTGGTGTGGTGTTGTGTTGCGGACTGTGGAGCTCACCTTAATCACATGTTTTATATACAAGCCGTCCATCTGTTTTGCAAGATCTTATTTTAGTTGAGAATCCAAAAATATTGAAGTAGGTTTCAAGCTCAAGCGGACCACACCACAAAACATAGTTGTGATTGACGGTGCACGATTAAAAATTCTCGAGGGCCACAAAAGTTTTGGATCAATCTTATATTTGTGTTTGTCTTCCATCTAGGTCTAGGTCTAGGTCTGTGTGACCTTATCAACAGGTTGGATAGATGCCGGTCTTGCGAAGGTTGCAACTGTCACTATTATATCTCTACTATTTCCTGTGATGCGGTCCGCTTGAACTTTTGGATTTACACTCTAAAATGATATGGAAAAATGGATGGACGGCATATTTACAGAGCACATGCATGAAGGTGGGCCCCACACGCCCAACACATCACTACAGTACTGCTGGTGGGTAACCCGACCTGATCCGCGTCCGATGAGGTGGTAGTTCACTGCCATTTTTTAAAACTGTGCAGACTCATGGACAGCGCATGTGCCACACATTAGTGGAAATTCGGACGTAAAAATTGTGGGCCCTATACCTGAATCGTGTTAGGATCATCCACTCAGAATGGGGCTACGGTTTGTACATAATGGGAGGCACGGTTGTGTATGGTCCGGACTGCCTCGTTGTAGATAAGCCCTAAGGGACACGGATTCACTGGAAAAGCCTAGAGCTGGGCATCGAGTCAAGTTGGACCGAGTTATGGATGACTCGACTCAATCTGGTTTTGAAATAGGCCTAACCCGAACTCGATCCAACTCGAAATCGAGTCCAGCATGCCTGACTCGATCTGAGTTTGGTCTGGCCTGAACTGATCCGGACCGAGTCTGATACAGTCAGAAGTACCGAGTTTGGTTGAGTTGGCACTGAGTCAGATTGAGAGATGAGGGAGAGAGGGAGGGAGTGGAGAGGAGAGAGAGGAGGATGATGGTGGTGGGTGGTTGCCGGATTTGGAAGAGGAGGAGGATGAGGGAGGGAGGTCGGGAGGAAGGGAGTGGAGAGGAGAGAGAGAGGAGGAGGGTGATGGTGATGGGTTGTTGCCAGGCTTGGAAGAGGAGGAGGATGAGGGAGGGAGAGATATAGTTTGGGATCAGTTAGGGAAGGGTGCGGCGGGTAGGGTTAGAGAGTTGGGTCGAGTCAGGTTTCAGATCGAGTCGAGCCTAACCTGATCAAGTTTCAAGTTGAATTGGGTCGAGTTACTGGGTAACTTGAACTCGACTTGGTTTGAGTTTAGATTGGAGGAAGCCTACTCGGTTTGGACCAAGTCACCCATTTAGTTCGGGTCGAGTCGGATCAGAACGAGTCGGACGAGTCGAGTTAGCCAGATCGAGATGTCCGGTGCCCACATCTAGGAAAGCCTTTGGCAGGAAGTTTCTGCTAGGCCACCATGATGTTTGTGAGAAATCTATCTTGTCCATCCGTTTTGTGAGTTCATTTTAAGACATGACGGCAAAAATGAACAGGATCCAATGCTCAATGGGCTGAAAGTGTGAGAACAGTTGAAATATTAGTGGGGCTACAGAAGTTTTGAATCACGGCAATATCCGATTCTAACCGCCTTATCATGGTTTGGTTGATTTACTTGAGACTTGGATCCTGCTTTTTAGTATTATTATATACTAAATAATCTTAAAAAACGGATGGAAAGACCCCTCTTCGTTTCCAGAACAAGAACTTCCAAGTTTTCGGAGTAAATTTGTGTTCGCCCGGCGCGGATTGGGTGCTACCCCTACCAGGACGGAGCTAGAATCGGATGGTCATGTGAGGGGCTCTATGGGGCCACCGTGATATATGTTTTATCCATGCCATTCATCTATTTTGAAAGATAAGTTTAGGTGACAAGCCTGAAAAATAGGACGTTTGAAGGCTGAACTGGACCACACGACATGAAGCAGTGGGATTTTAAAGCTTACCGGTGAAAATTTCTCGGGGACTTTTGAATCGAGCCGATATTTATTATGAACGGGTTGGATGTATAATAAACATCACGGTGGCCTTGGTATCTTTTCAAAAGAAAGAGTTCAATCCCCACTGCGACACATGAGCCTTTGATCTACCTAATTTTTGTACTGAGCGAATAAAACACAGAGATACAGTGGGGCCTCATAGAGCCCCGTCCATCTCCAGCTACGTCGTGGTGGGAGTAGCATCCAAACCGCGCCTTGCGAGATGAACGGTGGAGAGTAGCCACCTTTTAAGGGTTTAAATAAAATAAAAAAAATAAAAAAATAGAGGACAACACGTTTCGTGAAAAGGTGTTCATGTTCAAATTGTAAAAGCAGGGATATGCAGAGCCGCAAACGAAGAGCACGCAAGGGACTTACCGATTATGAATGGCATCAAAGAAGACATAAAATCCATAGGCGTTCTTGAGGCGGGGGGCCCTGCCTACCAGGAAGCCATCTTCACCCTCTCAGCCCGACTCAAGACCCTACAGGTTCCTCTCTCTCTCTCTCTCTCTCTCTCTCTCACGCGCACTCACCCAATATCCTTGCCGGCCATCGGGCTGCGCTTTGCCTCAATTTCCAGGTCCATATGCGATCACATGGTGGGCTATACACAATCCGAATGTGGACCGTTGGCTGATTCCCTTCGACTGATCCATGCCTTTTAAATGTGTTGCCTCACATCTTTTGTGCAAGCAAATAATATATGCGATGTTAGGACGATGTCATAATTAATTTATAAAAATTAGTAAACCACACACACACACCAAAAAAGAAAAAAAAACGGAGGTTAAATGATATTAATAATTCATTTGTATATTTATACAATTTTGACAATATACCATATCTATATCTATATTATGATATATAGTGCCAGTAGTGTTTGAACTTTTTCACCCTCACTAATTAGGGTCAAGATTTATGTTCCCAGTGATTTAAATATCCTAGCTTGCCCTCCATCAGTTCTCGCCTTTCTTCGGTCTCGAAACTTTTGGTAAACTTTTGGTGTATTGGTTAGGCACTGTTGATGCAATTTTCCAGTAGACTCCCCTGGTTAGACTTTCAAGAGCCTGCACACAGGAAAACAAGAGACAAAGGAGACCTTGGCTAGTACAAGGGACCCTCCGATGCCTAAGTCAGGATCTGGGGTCTTTGAAGGAGATGATCTCTTTGGAAAAGAGTCACTAGTCGTATTTTAGATAGAGTATGCATACCTTACAATGGCTAGATACTTCCCCATTTATACAAGCGAGAAGATTATAGGTAGAGTCCTCCGTTTAGGAGGCCGGATATGTTAGAAATCTTCCAATAAAGATCCTCTCCAAGATTACGGGCGTTCGAGATCCTCAGGATCTGATTTTATAGTTACAAGCGTCTGAGATCCTTGGGATCCGATCTTATCTCCTAAAGATCTTGGGAGAGATCTTTGGGTCATTCAAGAGATCTCCGGGTCTGTTGATCAGGGCAAGGACGGTCAACGAAGGCGGATGACACTTTAGAGATGGGTAATACCGAGTTGTTCGACAGATCATCATTCACCTGAGGTCACGACAGATTTGCATTCACCTGAAGTTGATACCAACTGTCGACTTTATCGGAGGCTGTGCCGACCTATAACCGAGTTATAACTGACCTATGGTTATGCCAACCTACTGGATAGGTCGGCCATTAGTCATGTGGACTTATGGTTATACTAACCCACTTCGTGGTTGGCCTTTCTTTGCCAATAGGTATCCCAGTTTGGCCCATTGGGTCCGCGCCAGTTGTAGAGTCGGCTCATTTTATAGGTCTTTCTATTTTTCCTCCAATAGTAAGCCCCCTTTACTATCAAGTCAATCTCATTGGCTCGAAAAGTATGTTAGATGTAGCTTAGGTCGGGTTATACTGTCATAAATGCTGGGTATGATGACCAGCACAGAAGTCGAGGCATGCCAACAATCATGCCCGGTGTAGTCGAGGTGGCATTATGTGGCTCAAGGGCACGTGGTCTGCTGGGTCATCGTTTCGGCGTCAGACCAATGAGGGAATGATGCGTGGCCATTTCTTGATATTAGGGTCGACTAATGTGTAAGGTCGTGCTACGTATCAAAACGGGGTAGTCGAGGGGACGTCGTAAGGAACCCGCATTGATGGGCGCACTCAAGTGATGCCTTGTGGCTTCCCTATATAAGGAAAGCCCTAATGCATTTTAAAGGGTCATTTGCATTTTTTCCCCTTCCAGTCTTCTTCTTTAGCTAGCAGAGGCGATTTCTGGTGACCGTACTCACTGGTGATTGGGCGACATCTTCTCCTCGGTGAGCTTCATTTCTTTGTCCGCCGCCATCCCTTTCTTTTTCCTTTGTCAGTGACTGTCAACATCTAAAAGGCGGCCATGTCTGACTCCTTTAGTTCATGGGAGGGGGTCTCCGGCGGCAACAGTGGGGTAAGTTGCCTTCGCATGATGTCGAACCCACCATCGCCATTGATGATGATGGGCGATGCCGATTTTCGGGCGTCACAGTCGTCGAGGGTGATGGAGAAGTCCTTGACAGAGAAGCCAATAAGGGAGGAACATAATTTATAGGAGGGTGTCGTAGCCTCGACCCTTACTGAGGCCGATCTGGCTCGGATTAGATTGGGATACCATATTCCTGAGTTAGTGATTCTCCAAGTTCCTCTGCCTGATGAACTCCCTGATCGTGCCCCGAAGGGAGCTGTCGCCATCTTTCAGGTCGCCCTTCAATGTGGCCTAAAGCTCCCTCTGCAAACGATAGTTCAGCGGGTGCTAGCTTATTTGGACTTGGCCTCGGGATAAATGATCCCTAACGGATGGAGGGCATTAATCGGCTGTGTTGTCCTATGGTTCGAGCTAGAGCAGCCCGAACTTACTGTTGAGGATTCCTCCACTTATTACAGTTGAAGTGGAACAAATTCCATCCAAGCTGGTAGTATCTCTCTGCTTAGCAAGGGACCGGAGGGGAATCATGACCGACCCTCCATCGTCCAATAAGAACTGGAGGGACAAGTGGTTTTGGGCCTTCGACTGTTGGGAAGTGGCAGACCTGACCTTCCATCGTCACTTGGTCCCTTCAGCATTTACTGAACCAGGTCGGCATTCTTTGAACTTAACTCTTCGTTAGATCTTTATTAGCTCTCCCTTGGTTGGTCAATTATGAAGTGTGCTTGACTTATTTATGCATGTCTTTCTCCTCTTGCAGCTATTCCCAAGTATCCTTCCTTGCTGGATGTTAGATCTCTTACTCGGATCAGGGCAGCAAGTTCGCTAGCGAAGGAGGAGAGATCTTGGAGAGTGCTCCTTCAGTCTGAGCTTTTGCTTAAGTTGGGTTTAAACTCCGCTCTTACCAGTAAGAGCTTTGGTAAGGACTTTAGCCGACTTTTGAGACTTAGAAAATTTTCAAAAAATTTCGTAATCGAGTTTCCTGCTGTTATTGATGCAGAGATGCATGAAGATCGTCCCCTGCTAAGGCCTATCTCTAAGCGCGAGGTGTTGCCCCTTGATGAGTCGTGACACAAAAGAAGAAGAAGACGAAGGCCTCCTCCAAGAGCAAGGGGAAGGTCGGACCTTCATCTCCCATCCTCGGGATAAAGAGCAGGTAATAAAGCCTGCCCCTGCGGCTGCTGAGACGATGGTCGAGATGGCCATTCGTGAGGAGGCCCCTCCCACGGAGGTCCAGGGACAGAAGGCTCGACCTATGGAGATTGAAGAGACTGGTTGACCTTCTGCTGGTCCTTTAGAGGTTCGGGAGGAAGAGGAGCGCTAAAGCATCCACAGAGCCATAGAGGAGCTCCTGCCTTGGGCTGATCGGAACGTGCCCAAGAGGGAGTTCTTCAACTTGTTGGACTCTCCCGCAAGTGCAATTCTCGCATCTGCGACGAAGAGCCTTCTTGAGGTAAGTGTGTTTCCTTGACGAAATGATTGAGTCCGGCGATTCTTCCTTTAAGTCATTGGATGTCTTTGGTCGTCTTTGGTGAATCCATGTCAAGTAGAGCTTTGATCTTTTCAAGGTTTTCTTTGATCCCTCATTGACTGACCAAGAAACCGAGGAACTTTCCCGAGCTAACCTTGAAGGCACATTTGCTCGGATTCAATTTCATCTTATATTTACGAAGAACGAGGAACATCTCCTCAAGATCAGAAGTATGGTCCGTGGCCTTGATGCTCTTGACGGTCCGTGGCCTTGATGCTCTTGACGAGCATATCATCAATGTAGACTTTCATGGTTCACCTTATTTGGTGAGCGAACATCTTATTGACTAGTCACTGATAAGTGGCTTTGGCATTTTTCAATCTAAACGGCATATAACTCGATAACAATAAAGACCTTTGTCAGTGAAAGAGGTTATTTTTGTCTTATTATACGGATCCATTACAATTTGATTATAACCAGAATAAGAATCCATAAAACTAAGTAGCTCATGCCCTGCGGTGCTGTCAACAAGCCGATCAATTCGAGGAAGGGGAAAACTATCTTTGGGACAGGCTTTCTTCAGGTCTGTGTAGTCAACATAGACCCACTATTTCCCATTAGACTTTTTGATGAAGACTATGTGGGCTATCCAGTTTGGATAGTAGACTTCCTCAATGAATCTAGCTTTTATAAGTTTATCGACTTCTTCTCCGATCACTATATATCGCTCGGGGTCGAGCGCGTGACATTTTTGGCAAATTGGTGGTCGGGGTCAACATTCAAGCGATAGATGATGACTTTTGGGTTGATGCCCGGCATGTCCGCATGCGACCATGCGAAAACGTCTGCATAACGTCGAAGGAGGGCTATCATTCTGTCCCGCAACGGAGGTGTCGGGACAACCCAATTTAGATCGTCCTTGATGGGTCGGAATCATCGATCGGGATGAGAACAAGGTTTTCCATGGGAGACCTCTCTTTAGAATCCTTGCGAGGGTCCAAAGAGGTGACAGTCATCGTCTGGTGTGAAGCCCTTAGCGCTATTGTGTAACACTATCGGGCTTCGCGCTGGTCTCCTTTAACTGACCCGACATCTTGTTCAGTCGGAAAGTTCATGGCTAGGTGGTAGGTCAAGACTACAGCTCGCAGGGTGTTAAGAGAGGGTCGGCCGAGGATTACATTGTAAATGGACGAACAATCTACTACTAAGAAGTCGATCATCGTAGTTACTTGGTTCTGCCCGTCTCCGGTCGTTAGTGGAAGCTATATTAATCCTTTTGGTATGACCTTACCACCAGAGAAATCGAGCAGTGGAGTCGTGACAGGTCGAAGTCTAGACTGATTGTTTTGACCAGAAACGAAAAGTATTTGATTTGGGGAATTATCTCACTTAATAGTAACAAAGAGAATGAATGAAGAGAATAATCATCAAGTTTATTTATTCTAAATTAATAATAAAGAGAATGAATGAAGAGAATAATCATCAAGTTTATTTATTCTGAATTCGTTTATATCCTTTTTATCCTTTGATTCCAAGATAAAGTCATTATAATTGAAAGTACAAATATTAAATAAGTTCAAATGTAAATTTTGGCAGTATTCCAGCTCATATCATTCAAGTCTCCATAGGAGATGAGTTGTGCGGATCTTTCTTATATATATATATATATATATATATATAATCTTTGAATGAAGAATACGAATGGAGATTTGAAATATTCTGAAGGAGATTCTTCAAGAATAACAAAAAGAATGTCATTCTTTGAGTCATCTGCACAACTCAACATGAGTTGCGCGGTTCAGCCTTGTACTCTCCTTCTCTCTCTCTTCTCTATGATACCTGTCAGAGGTACCAGTCTTCTGAAAAATCTGAATCCCTCAAATGAAAGGGTAGGGGGTATTATGCTTCTGCAAGTGTTAACCCTCGAATCTTGTGTCGTGGACCCCACTTCGCATAATTGCAAACTCCAACATGATTTCTTCAATAGTAAGTTGCATAGACCCATGCAAATATGATGAGTTGTGTGGTCTCGCGCAACTCATATATCTGTGCAACTCATCTCGACCACACTACTCAACTGGCTTCGCGCTACTCATCTTGAACGTTCGTGCAACTCAATGTGCACCGCGCTACTCAATTGGTCCGCTACTTGACGTCCTTCAATCTTTTTCCTTTCAATCTCCTTTATTTTCCTACTCAATTTTATGCTCCAACAGATGCCCCCTTGATCCAATGTTTGCCTGACCATAAGGCAAAATGAAGGATCAAAACTATTCCTCTTGAGGATCTCGCGCAACTCCTTGAATCTGGTCCCACTTTTGCTATAAAGTCTGGTCCCACTTTTGCTATAAATACTAGAGTTCCAATCATTTCCTTATTTCCAAATTCTCCTTCTGATCAGAGAGACCTTTCCGTGCAACTCAACACTTCACACGACTCGACTTGTCGCACAACTTCCATGTCACGCAACTCCACTTATCGCGCAACTCATCTGCGCTTAGTGCAATTTCCTTTTGTTCTGAAACTCTGCCCGAATTTCATCAATCTTCCCGAACTTAGCCGAATTTCCAACTTCTCAGACTTAACCTAATTTCAATCTTTCCAGACATGGCTCGCACCAAAAGGACTTTCCGTCTATAGAACCACCAACTAGCCAGCCTTCCCACGCTAACCTTCCATCCTCCCCAATCCCTTCTCAAATTCCCGAATCCTCTTCTCCTATTCCTGCACCTTCTTCTTCAATCCCTGAACCTACTTCTTCCGCTCCCGCACCTTCCTCAATTCCTGAAACTATTTCTTCCCCCCTTACCCACAAAGATCGGCTAAGGAAGAGGATCAAAGTCACCAAAAAGCAACCCACCTATATTAAAGAACCTGTTTTGCCCATCCTCAATTTTTTTAACAGAATTCAAGCATTATCTTGGCCAATATGCAAAGCTATCATTGCTGGAGATCTAACAGGACCTTGAAAGCAAGGATGAGAGATTGACTGTGAGGCATGGCTGAAATCAACAACCAATCTTCGCACTGATGTCACCCGTTCACCTGTCAGAGAAGATACACCACCACCCTCTTTGTCCAAAAAGAAGCAAGGAACTTTAAGAGAAGATCAAAGAGCACAAGAAGAAGAAGCTTTCGAACACTTGGGACACTGTAAAAGTCCAAGAGAGCATCATAAAATTTAACAGCCCTTTCAGAAATGTGTTGATAGTAATTCCCTTGAACATTTGTCGCCATTTGTCTGTTCTTCAAAGCGAGCCCACAGATCGGATGACTTAAAGTAGGATGATGTATACTCCGAATTGGTTTATGAAAGAACCAAGGATGCTAGAGGGTATGTTGTCAGAGAGGATCGAAATAGCAAGTTGGCGACAATCATCCGATGCAATTCCTCATTTCTTGCTACAACCCCCATGAACTGTTTTCTATGACCTTCTATGAAACAATACGTCAACGTTTCAGAGACAGGAGATCTGTAACGCCCTGAAATTCGGGGGTCGAGCATAACTCAGCTCCCGAGTTCCAAAACATCACTTATGCAACATATTTAATGATGGATATATGTTGTCTGTATTAGTGGATAAAACATGGAATAGATTAAGCCAAATAACAAATATAATTCAGGGATAAGTGAAGAACGCAAGCGGAAGACTTAAAGAAATATATGTGTACATGTGCAAATCCCTGAAATACATATACATACCAGGTCGTACTGACAAGTGTTACTCTCAAAATTACAAGTATCAAATTACATCATTTCATCCCAAAAGAAATCCCAGCATCCCTCGCATCAGAACAAGGCTCACTAGAACCCGTTTGAAAACTGCATAAAAGAGAAAGCAGCCTCATCATCATCGATCTCCTGCTCTGCCTCAAAGGTTGCATCAACATTTGCAACATCAGCAACTAAGACAGAGTCTGGTGGGTGTTTAACACCGCCCCAGAACGTGGGAGTGAGTGATCAACTCAGTGGAACAATAAAGCAAAGGTTAATATATTATCAGTTCAATCAGGCAGTAATGATAAAGCAGAAAAATCAAACATGTCCTAAGTACTCTTGTTAATGCAAGAATGTATGTAGAATGATGCGTGCCCTCGCGCATACACCCTCAGCGTCTTTATCTTACGTTACGCATGACATCGCCTCAAAGTGTGCCACGTCTACAAAGCACATGCAAATGCGGTGCATGAACATGATTACCAAGTTGTTATTAGTCCTTTTCATACAGCAGGATTGAGAAGCTAAGGTACCTTCCTCATATCACCATCCAAACAGTGATCCATTCTAGGGTCGTCAGTCCTAGACATCTCATACGATCATATGGTTTTAGGTCGTTGCAAAGGGCTCGTCACCAATCAATGCATGCCTATCATACCTTCGTTACTACACTAAGGCTCGTCACCTCAATGCGGTATCCAGGCATGCTCGAGGTCACTACAAAGGGCTCGTCACCAATCAATGTACGCCGACAGCACGAATATAGTGTCCCATACCACCATAATCGGCTCACGAGTTTGGTTGCTCACTGGTCACTACGGGGAGGCTCGTCACCCCAGCGTAGGCCGACAGCTCGACCACGGTGTCCCATACCACCATGTCTGGCTCATGAGTCTTAGCGGATCAAGGTACCATGGTTAACAAGATTTCATCGGTAAGTTTGGTACCCTACATTCAAACAGTAGCGTCCATACATAGTGAACATACATCAGACAATCGGGTTACTTGACGAACTCAACTAGCACGAGCGCACGTTGGGTTGAACGACATAGAGTGCGCAAACACTCCGCGTGGCCAAACCACTGCCGACAACTCTAATACGACTCGGGTTCGTCTAATCATGTCCTACGTGGCGAAAGCAACCTCAGCCACGAACTTAAGGCCGATTACCAATTTCTTAGACTATTCATAGTCCCAAACACATTCCATCACAACAGATATTGATATCAACAATTTAGAATAATAATGGAACAACAACTCAAATCATATGGTACGTAAGCATTTGAAGAATGTCAACTTAACATGACTTTAAACATAAGTAATACTTGAAATTAAACAACAAGGAATGTAACTTGCATGAAGGAAATCATACACACTAGTGGGAGAGTTGAGAATCGCTTCTCAACGCCCGCAAATAGCATAATATATTACACTTTAGATCATTCAGACATTTCTACAAATACTTAGAATACATAGTTCAACATACATGACGTATGTTGAAAATACACACATTTGGACAATTCCTTTTACCAAGGAGTTGTCGCACATACAGTTAGCATAAATATATGACAAATAATCATGGCAATCACATGTTCATATTTTATACGCATACGGTACTTTATACATACACATAGAATACACAAATCTTAATGTAACACATGCATATCAGGAACGCAAAATAAACATAACATTTGGCATGTGAAATCTCATCCATAGCAAGAATAAATCATTCACTGGTATTGAAAGCCTTGAAAACCATAACTTATACGATTAAAGTCTGCACCTTAAACCAGAAATAGAACACCAGAATGATTCAGACGATATGTCTTCGTCAACGACGACAAGATAACCTAAGGCAAGAATAGAAATGATCTACAACAACACAAAGACTCTTCTAAGCTCTAACACAGATTAGGGTTAGGTTAACTTACCCAAAGATGAACTCAGAATCGCCGGAATAACGATTCAAAAGTGAAGGTTTAAGGATGAAGAAGAACGGGAAAGAATCTAAGATGATTCACCAACTTCTCTCTCACTTTCTCTCTCTTTTCCTCTCTCTTTCTTAGCTAGGGTTAGGAAATTCGTATGGAAAAGAGAGTTAGGGTTTTAAGGTTTATATATAGGCCTAACATTGATGAAAATAACCCCAGGGCCAAGATATACTTAGGGTATAACCAAAACAGGCCTCTCTCGATCTAACGGAGCACTTCCAGTGGGCCTAATACCACGAAAGGTCGGACTTAAGCTCACTGACCATGGATCTAGGTTAAGTTGAGTTTTCGTACCGACCGGATCTTCAGATCAGCCGTGGCGGACCACACTCAAAACAACGGTCACCGAATCTCGATCAGGTCCACAAACACAAGGACATGCCTGGGCCACCTTTCCTGATCAGAGGGTAAAATTGGGTCAGAATCCAACGGTCAGATTGCTTAAAATCATCGCGCAAGCGACACGACTTAGATTTCATAAAATCTTAATTAATTTCTCACCGTTCTCACACTCTTTACTCCGGACTCAAATAAATCGACCCAGAACATCATCTGGACTTGATTTTTGAGGTGATGGTTAAGTCCAACATGGTGACCACAACAGCCTAAGATCATCGCCATCAGACTTTCGACGCGCGGTCCAGGTCCGATCCAGAACTTCCAAAAATTTCCAAGAGCAACTGGATTTAGCGATGAATCCCAGATTTCAGAGTAACATAGCGCTAACCATTCTACAGGTTTTGAGTCATGCAGATCAAATTTAAAGTGATTGATGCGAATTTCACAAGCAATCGAGTTAGCACTAATTACCCCAAAAAGCTTCTAAGGAAAATAAAGGTAGTACTCAGGTCTTGGCACAAAATTTTCAGGGTCATTATAAGATCCTTATGGGGAAATGAAGAATTTCGCACTTGTGGCTTCTTGTCTTCATGTAATTACTATACTGATTGGGGTTAAAGCGATTCTCAACAAACACTTTACTGTACTGACAGAAGTTGGTCTCTACGGTGCTATGGAAGCTACTTCTAAATGCTTCTACAAGGACCCTATGATTTACAAGGGATTCTTTAGCTATTAGTGTCCCACCACCAATTCTTTCCAACTACCTCTAGGTGAAGTCAGTATCACTCTCTGGGACTTACATAAGATGGCAGGGCTTCCCATAACAGGTCGTTTCTACGACAAATAAATCCCCACAAATGAAGAATTTTTGCATTTTTCGCCTTCTAAAAGACAGGCGTTGGTATCTAATGCTTTAGTCGAATTGTTCAGAGAAATGTCTAAATTTCTTGACATTAAGAAAATTCCCTAGTTTCTTTGGTTAGCTCACTTTTCCCAAGGCTTGCGGTATATTCTTCAACTCATATCATGAATTCATGTATCTTACCAACATTCGCTTTATTTACCTTCTTCTCTTTTCTTCGCAGTTTTAGAAACAACTAATCTAATGATTTAGAGAATGCTTGCCGTAGAATAAAGAATTCCCCATAATATATTTCTAAGGGCGAGCTGACAGCCTTTCTTGCATGTTAGCTTAACATAGTTGTGCTCCCAAGTTCCAAATGGGCTAATGCCATCAGGCCCTCTGTATTTGCTATTGCAGGAGGATTAGCTGAAGGTCGAAAATATTCAATAGCACCCTCTATTCTTTGCTCGTTGCACAGGGCTTTTGGTGATGTGGCCACTCATTGTCAGAATAATTCTGTCGGAGCCAGTTCCGCAATTACGCCCCGGAATTACTTCTCTGTATGGGTAGGTGTCTATTTTCGCTGGACATATGATGACCCAGGAAAGGCTTATGTCCATCCTTCGCACATCCCGTTGTGTCATTATTAAAAGCGGTTGATGTCAAAAATAACATATGAATGTGTGATTAATATGATTGAATCAACTGATGCTATTGACTTCTATCAATTTTCATTTGCCAAGTATATTGTTGATCATGAGACATTCGATGTGAAGATCTTCCTCCGGGCGAACAAGCCTTTTTCATTTCAATAAGGTCTAACAGCCTACCACTGAGAGAAGGCAGCGAATTCTGGAGAGAGCCCTACTATCTAGGCAGATTCACCCGACAATTTAGGTATGATCAAACTGTTCCTGAGCACCCTGAAGTGATGACCCGTGCTATGAGGAGTTATGGTGTAGGACCTAACAATTGGGGATTAGTTTGGAGGTAGTTACTAGCGGCGCGTATTAATTCAAAGTTCATCATTCCTGGCTTTAGATGCTTCGTTCATACAACATATCCATGGATGAGATGGTGGGCACATCAATCTTTCTTGATTCGTCGATGCATGCCGATAGATTTTCTTATATGGGTACTTGCTCCTAGGATCAGAAAGCGTAATCTCATAGAAGGAGTAGGACATTCTGGTGAAGGACCCCGCTCTTGGCAAAGCCTATGTGAAGATCTCTCTCTAGAGGAACCAATTCGTCAAATCAAACCTGCTAATACCCTTAAGGGTTGAATTGCTCATGGATTTCCGTTAGAGTATTTGAAGACTTAAAGAAAACATTCTGGTTGGAAAGACATTGCAAGTGTTGTAGAGACTTCTCAAATCCCTTCATCTACTGTTCCATCCCCTAACCCAATGGTTGCCAGACCTTCTGAACCTCAAGAGGTATCTCCATCTATTCCTCAACCACCATTTGCCTATAGAGATTTCTCACCCCAAGCTATTCGTAAAGATTCGTCATCTCTAGAGAAGAGGGTGAAACATCCTCTGGTAACTCAAGAGAAGAGGGTGAATTGAACGTAGATGAAGAAGAAGAAGAGGAGAGGTGGAGATTGGTGATGAGCAGGTCGTTGCAACTACTGAAGTCGACAAAGAAATGCCTCAAGAGGTCATCGTTCCTCATACAACGGCTACAGAAGCTGACGAAGAGGAAGAACCTCTTGATTATGGAGAGTATGAAGATGTACCCGGAGTTCACTTGACTATATCATTCAGAAACAATTATTCCCCCCTCCTGCATTCAATACTTTTGGATCCTTCAACTAGTACTGTAACAATTCCAAAGATTCTTCCAACTTCTACAAGCGGGGCTCAAACTGTCGCAGCTGCTCCTGTTTCTGATACACGTTCTGCTAGAATAACCAGAACATCTCTTGCTCCTTTAATAAAAACTAGCACAGTGGCTTGCAAAATAATCTTTCTAACAAAACCACTTGATACTAGAACTCCCACTACAGTTGCTTCTAGTACTGAGGCTAAAGTGTCGTCTTTTGCTGATATGGCTTCAGACATGCCTGGCCCTTTGTCCCTTCCTGAGAGAGTGTAATCTGTAGAGATACTAGCCCCCACTCCAGTGGTTTTGACTGCAAGCATACTTATTTAATCTCTTATTTTACAATGATATTTCATAAACTCCCTTCTAATTCATACGTCATTATATGTTTATTTTGTAGCTCGCTTTGTTTCTACTAGCATTGCAAATTCCAACTCATTGCTACTATCTCAAACATAATATCTTTAGAGAAGATTCCTCCCCATGTGTTGGTTTTGTTGAAAGGTTCTTTGTCGGTAGTTGTATATATTTTTAAAGATCCTATCCAATGGTCAGATTTAGAGATAGTTTTGGCATCTCTAGACAATGCTGCGAGGATGGTGAAGATAAATATTTCTCCTTTGTGCGAATCTCTTTCTCACTTTTGTGCCACACTCCGCAAGTTAGAATCTACTCGAGATATGACTGTTGCCCCTGAAATATTTGCTCGCCAGAAAGAACTACTATATCTTGAAGATAAGTTTGCAAAGGCGATGGTGACAATTTCTAGGTATAATAAAGAATTCAACTCTCTTCACGAACAAGTGAACGCTTCCAAGCATTCTTCATTGGTTATTGGTGAGAAGATTTTGGGTCTTAAACAGCAGATTTCCAACCTTGAGGCTCAACAACAGAAGGTTGATTTGAAGACCAATAGGCTTGAAGCCAACTTTGAAGATATTAGGCGTAAAACTAATCTTGAACAGGTGGAGATTTCAAAAGATGAAGCAGCCATAGCTCTTTTGAAACAAGAATTGTCTGATGTTCCTGATCAAGTTAGACTTATCATTGATGCAAAGTTAGACAATGCGGCTGCAGAAGTTTAGTTGAAGCAAGATTTCCAACGATATATGCAGGTATTAGGAATATAAGAAAAATTGTGAAAATATTTTTCTTTTCACTTCTAATGTAATTTCATGTTCACATATCATAAATGAATTTTGATCTTTTAAGAATTTCATAAGCACATTAGAAATAATTAAGCTTATATTTGCATGACTTGTGTCTTATCAGTTCTTGTAACGTACTTTAATAACACATGCTAGTAAATTTACAACCTATTCGTGATTGTTAGTATGATGTCACCTACATGGCATCTTTTTAGTGGGCGGAGCTAATTTTCAATCTTAGTCAATTTAACACGATTTAAGCTCTTGAGTACTAGAGCAGGCATAGTTTTTTAGACTCATAAGTAGTTGGAGTTGGGTCTTACACGAATGATCTCTATAACTCTTATGAGTTCATTGGATTTATCGTGGCCGGGGAGTTCATAAACCACGATCCATCAGAGGGGACCAGTGAAGCTACCGGGGCAGTGAACTCGGTGGGTTTTATGCACAGGGTTGGTCACAATAACTCTTTAGAATTACGGGGTGCACAAGGCTACCTTAGGGGTACCAAATCCAAGGTCGGCAATCCATCAATGAGAGGATAATTTGTTTTAAAGACCCATCCTTATGAGTTTCTACTGGAATTGAACCTGGAATCTGGGGGGTCTTATACATGGTTAGCCTATCTATGGACAAGCCAAAGAGCACACACTGCAACCCACTTTTTTTTTTCGTCTGCCAGGTCGGACCCTGTCACACCCCAAACCTGGAGATCAGACTAACAGGAATCCCAATCGTCGAATCCGGTGCCAACAGCCTCCGTAGTACCCCATTCTCGGGTCCCAGCGTCTATACGCTAGATTCCGATCCTGGGATCCTATAAGGAGGATTTTTTAACGTACATTTTTTTCTCATAAGAAGTATAACCACAAGTTTACCCAAATCACAAAGGCAACATCATCATCACATATCCACTAATATAATCATGTAAATACAATGCTGAAAGGGAAGTACATATATCGAAAATCAAAGCTCCAGAGGTCCACTATATGCTCCAAGCTCAACACTGTTGCAACTTAACGCCACCTGCACGCATATACCGTACATAAGCTCATAGAGAGCTGAGTGGGTGGTGAAAGTCTGTGCACAAGGTAAGTGCCAAGTAAGCAATATCAGAATAATCAGAGTAAGCGAAAATACTGCAAGTCTATAAATCATAAAATATTAGAGTACGTATTACATATCAGCCATACAAATGAGGAATTATAGAGAGTCAAATATCAGATGCCGAGAATATAATGCAATATGTAAATCCTGCTAAGTCTGTTTAGGCCATATAAGTGCAGAAACATAGCAACCCAAAATGCCATATGCCTGTGGATGTAATGTAATATGCGATGCGAATGAAATGACCAAGTTGGAGTGTGAAGTCGGGATGATAGCACGAAGTATCGCAGGGTACAGGGTCCACCATAAGAGACTTCCATCCAAACCAGTCCCATACCTAAATTTGGATAGTTAGACTCAATGTGGTAAACTCCTGATCTCAGGTTAGTCGCGCGTCCCAACGAAAATCCTGGCCATTGCGAAGGTACACGTAACAAATAGTTGCGCACCACCAGCCAAAGTGGATAGTGAATGAATGAATGAATGAATGAGTATGCAACTCCTGCTCAATATGTCCACATATCAATACTATATATCTCTGGAATCATCATCGGGGTCTAGTACACTCTAAACAGGCTACCGCCCCTACAGACCGCGTAGCCTAGCGAGTGAAAAAGACCTCACTACCCGCCTGCTAGCAATATACCAATGCTTACCCGGCTCGTCGCTAGTGGACCCATTTAAGAGCTGGTCAAACTCAGCCTAGTTATGCCTACTTCCTCAGGTAGGTAAGGCCACACCCTCTCCCAACCGACCACGACACAGTGCAGACGCGGCCTCCTGGTATTTGGCAATCGGGCACTCATGTATCCACTCGGTCTCGATATTAGGGTGTCCTCTGGTACCAAGAGGGTTTTGGGATTTTCACCTAGGGCCATCTATGACAGCCCGATGCTAATAACAAATTTTCGGTGTCCCATCTGGCCATCCACGATATGCCTGTGGAGGCTACGACCCTGATGTTGCTAGGGCGTCAGTAATCACAATACACAATGTAAGGTGCATGAGTCATACAATCCAATCATACATCAATCCTGCGCATACCGTGCGCTTATGTGAGATAACCTCCACGTATCTGGGAGTCTCATAATAACCTGCCTAATGTCATTTGCAATGGTCAACCACTTCTCATAACAAACATGTAGATGATGCGTATGGGCATGTATAATGATGCTATGCTGTCACATACTCGTAATCGGTATCAGTAACCGGCATCAATAATCGACCTCGACAATATGGACATGTAACCAACATTGCCCCCAAGGGATGGCCCACATAGAGCCTAACATATAGTGGACCCATGGCCTTACAAGAGGGCCAAAAATACAACACCATGGGCCTTTCACATGGGCCTAACATACATCATAATGGGCTCCATAGCTTGGCCCTCAAATGCACCACAATGGGCCTCATACAATCATAATGGGCTGCGTCCAATGGGCCTAATACACATCACATGGGCTGCATCACATGGGCTTATATACATCGGATGAGCCATGTCCGATGGGCCCCGAATACATCACAATGGGCCACAACCCATGGGCCCTAAGCACATCACAATGGGCCTCTCACACGGGTCCATTATGCATCACATCAAGGTGGGCCTCAATGGATGGCCATAAATACGTCACATTGGGCCTCATATACATCAAGTGAGCCGCATCACATAGCTACATATACATCACAATGAGCCTCTAACACGGGCCTAATATACATCACAAAGGGCTCCATAGCCTTATATACATTATATTAGGCCTCGACAATCGAAATCGACCTCGATAATCAGAATCGACCTCGATGATCGGCCTCAACAATTGGATTCGGCTTCAATAATAGGAATTGACTTCGACAAACGGAATCTGCCTCGACCATCAAAATCGGCCTTAACAATGGAATCAACCTCGACAAACGGAATTAGCCTCGACCAAATGGAATCGGCCTCGATGAAACGGAATCGGCCTCGACAATCGGAATCGGCCTCAACAAACGGATTCGGCCTCATGAAACAGAATAGGCCTTAACAATGGAATCAGCCTCAACAAATGGAATCGGCCTTGACTAAATGGAATCGGCCTCAACAATGGAATCAGCCTCGATAATCAGAATCAGCCTCATCAAACAGAATCGGCCTTAACAATAGAATCGGCCTCGACAAACAGAATCAGCTTCAATAATGGAATCGACCTCGATAATCGGAATCGGCCTCGACCAATTGGAATCGGCCTCGACCAAATGGAATCGGTAATCAGCCTCTATGCAAGGCGGGATCCTTGGATGGATAGCCGATGATGGGCCAAGCAATATCAATGGGGCCCAATCGTTTAGGGTAACCCACTAGAGAATGATGAGAATGGGCCTAACCAGGCCTAATGGAAGGTCACAGTGTGGACATTCAACCATCATTACCCATTAATGTGGACATTTAACCGACATTGCTCCCAAGGAGTGGCCCACATAGGGTCGAACATATAGTGGGCCCACGACCTCACACAAGGACCTAATATACATCATCATGAGCCTCACCGAAGGTCACGAACACATCACAGTGGGCCGCATGATATGAGCCATGCTAATGGGCCTCATACACATCAGGTGGGCTCCATCAATGGGCCTAATACCATGGGCTTCAAATACATAACCAGTGGGCCTCATGGGTGGGTCACAAATACATCAAGGTGGGCCTCATGGATGAGCTACAAATACATTAAGGTGGGCCTCATGGATAGGCCATAAACACATCAAAGGTGGGCCTCATATATGCCAAGTGGGCCACATCAATGGGCCGCACCAATGGACCTCACTCAAATGGGTTGAAATACGTCATGTTGGGCCTTCGCAAATACAACAAGTTGGGCCTCTTACAATGGCCTTATCAAATGAGCTCCAAGTACATCACATCGGGCCTCACCAAATGGGCCCCAAATACATCAAATGGGCCATATCAAATGAGCCGAATCAAAAGGGGCGAATTAAATGGGCCAATACAAATGGGCTGAATCAAATGGGCCGAGCCAATTGGGCTGATCAAATGGGGCAATACAAATGGGCCGAATCAAATGGGCCGAGTCAATTGGGCCCAAACCAACCACACCATTCATCTTATTGCTAGAGATCGTTTTAGAGCATAAAAAAAGGAATCATATCCAAAGGATCATCTGGACCATACAACAAAAGGCAGTGGTGATAATGATTTCCACAGTTGAACTACCAGTGGGCCCACTATAGTATTTATTTCCCATCCGGTCTATTGCCAAGGTCACAAAGACTTGGATAGGGAAAGAAACAAATATCATATTGATCCAAAGCTTCTGTAACCCAAAATGGGATTTCAATGGTAGACGTTCAACACCACTGTTTTCTGCAGTGTGGTCCACCTGATACCAGGATCTGTCTCATTTCCAGTCTTAAGCTTGAGATGAGCTAGCCAAAAGGATGGAAGGCTAGATGTAACACATCTAACAAGCAGTAGGTCCCACCCATCCAGCATACTGGACGGGCATGGCAAAACCCATACGTCATGGTGGCCCCACATAATAGATGGACGGTAGGGATACAACTCACGCATCACGGTGGGAATCCACGACCGTGTCCATTGGATGGACAGTCTGGATAACACACCTGCTGCATCGTCCAACAACTGGATAGTGCAGACAAAATCATACATCATGGTGCGGTCCACATAGTGGCCCACCTCTAGTATAATATATATATATATATATTATAGATATATATTATATGTATGTATATTACAATGGCTGAGATTGCCCAGACCCACTGTCCAGACCCATCTGGACGGTGATGGTCTACTCATTAAAGGTGGGTCCCACATGGAAGTGGCCCACCAATGTAAGATAATATAATATATTATATTATATAACAATATATATATATATATATATATATATATATATATATTATGTGTGTATACGTGTGTGTGTGTGTGAGAGGGAGTGGGAGTGTCAGCGCTGACAGCACCCAGCATTCAAAGACGCTGCTCATATAGCCTGATGGTAGGCCCCACTTGTATAGACGGTTTGATGTATACAACATATAGTGGGACCCCACATATCCCAACGTTCAGATGAATGGACGATTTGGATGAAAGGCATGCCACCAAGGTGGGTCCCATGTAGGGCCATCATCATATAAGGTATATAATAATAATAATAATAATAATAATAATAAAGGCAGTGGGGGGTTTTCTTTCCAGGCATCAACAGCCGTATAAGTGGTCCAGCAGCCTCAGCTGCTGGACGCTCCATGACTGGACTTCCATCAAGGTGGGGTCCACATACACGTGGCCCACGAGCTATATACGTCAAGTTGACCCCATATCAAGGTGTTGAATGGCGTGGATTCACATGTGCACCATGGTGGCCCACGGACGGCCTAGATCAAACACATGAACCATCCATCACAATGGGGGCCACAATACTTGGAAGGGAGAGAGAGAGAGAGAGAGAGAGAGAGAGAGAGAGAGAGAGAGATTGCGATGGAGAGGAGGGACCTCGCCACTATGGGCCCTCCATTTCTTATATTGCATACTTCAAACAGGTCCCACCATAAGTGGTCCCAAAAAAATGAAATTTAATGGGGGATCACCCACCTATCGGCCTTCTTCTTTAGCTCCTTGGACTCGTATGCTCCGTGACTTCGATCTTGATGGAGGATGATGAAGTTTTGATGGTGGGGATGAGAGATCTTGGGATAGGAAGGTGGGCCACACTCTTAGCTCTCTCATGAGAAGCTTGGACGATTGCTCCCATGGGAGTTACTTGGAATGAGAGAGAAATGAGAGAGAGAGGAGTGGTGAGGTGAAGTGATGGGATGAGATGGCATGGTGCTTGTTCACTTGTGGTAAGAAATGAATGGGATGGGTATAGGTTGTGTAAGAGAGAGTTAACTTGGGGAATGGGAGAGGGATGGGCTAGGTAAGGTTGTGTACTTAACATTGATTGATGGATTGATGTGATGTGTTGTAGAGATTCTCTCGGTATTCGCAATGTGCGGCATTTTTCTCAAAATAAGCGTGGGCTGATAACTCCTGGCTAGGGTTTCGTAGCAGCTCGTGAGACGCGGCGTCGGAACCACGGTGACGGCGCGGTAATAAGGGTACAAGTCTCAGGTTGAGTTGACTCTGGAATACGGGACACGACTCAGGGCTACGCGCAATTGCTAATTTCAGGTCGAGGGTTGCCAGAATTCAATCGGGAGGACCGCGGAGGCCTGCCGAACAGTACGAGCTAGGATACGGGTCTCACAGACCCATTCACAAGAGGGCATTTTCTCTCACCTTCTCTCTTGATGTTGTCGGAAGCTGTACAGACGGCATTGGTCTCACACGTTATTGGCCATTGTGGACTTTGGCTGCTTAGGGCTTTTTAGTCACTGGCTCCATTCGCTGCCCGCATGGGTTTAAGCATGTGATGGCCTTCGCAGGCTTTTTAGGGCCATTGGCTTCTCACTGCTGCCCGCATAATATCTAATATATCGCCGATTGTGGTACGTCTTATGTGTAACATTCCACTGTCGTAGATGATAAATCACCATCACCGCTGCTGTGAATGATGAGTTTGATAAATAATATATTTCCATTGTTGATAACAATATCTTTGATAATTTTTACGTTTTAAAATAGTGTATCAACTTGGCAATAATATCAATTTGACAACAATGATACAATAGTTTTGAAATAGTGGTTAGCATCGATTAATGATGGTGATAATATCATGTAACACCCTGGTTCCTGGAACCCGAGTACACTACTCGTTTTCCAAAAACTCGAGCGTTAATATCTGAAAACACCCAAATTCCACGTACATTTTTTTTTCTTTTATCAGAGTTAATAATATAAAGGGATGGAAATAAATTAGATATTAGAGGGAGTTCAAATATACATAACCAATGTTTCAAATGGTTACCCAAAAACTTATACAAACCAATGTCTTAACCTTTACAAATATAACAGTATAAATTAAATACAAATAAAATCAGGAATGGAGAGTCGCAAGATCATTTGGCTCCTCTCATTCCATATGAACACCAGCATATGCATCCTTTGCGTCTCCTACACACAGAATACGGTTCGATAGCATCAATGGCTATCCAGTGAGGTATAACCCCCAAGATTTATCATATCATCAATATAATTAAGCATAGTTATCAGTGACAGTGTATAACGAATATTACACAATTATTATTATGGAAATCAGATAAGGTTCATCAGATACGCATTCATTAAATAAATCACACAAGATAACCTTGGTTAAATCCATGGATGCATGCACATGCCCACAGGCTTGGGGATGCACATCTAGCTGTCAAAATAAAGGGTCGCCCAAGGAGAATTAGTCACCCAAAAAAGTATGTAAAGGTACGCCCAAGGAGAACTAGCCACCTGAAAAAGACCAAAGATATATAGATTGCCTAAG
This sequence comes from Magnolia sinica, assembly GCF_029962835.1. Taxonomy (NCBI): domain Eukaryota; kingdom Viridiplantae; phylum Streptophyta; class Magnoliopsida; order Magnoliales; family Magnoliaceae; genus Magnolia; species Magnolia sinica. Next base: position 73,314,785 of record NC_080573.1, read on the forward strand.
GAGAATTAGTCACCCAAAAAAGTACACAAATGTACGCCTAAGAAGAACTAACCACCCGGAAAAGACCATAATAATATATGAAGATTGCCCAAGGAGAGTTAGTCACCTGGAAAAGTAAACAAAAATACACCCAAGGAGAACTAACCACCCGGAAAAGACCATAATAATATATAAGTCGCCCATGGAGAGTTAGTCACCCGAAAAAGTACACAAAGGTACGCCCAATGAGAGCTAACCACCTGAAAAAGACCATAATAATATATAGATCACCCAAGGAGATCTAGCCACCCGGAAAAGTATTCAAGGTACGCTCAAGGAGAACTAGTCCCCCGGAAAAGACCGTATGCCATGAAAATGAATGATTAGCCCAACCATTATTATTCCAATTTCAAACAATCAATTTAGGAAAGCTTAAAGGTCACTATGGGGGGTTGGTCACCCAGCATAGGCTCATGAGACTAACAACATGATGTTTTAAAGGTGACCTACTCAACTAGTGGCCAATTATAGTTCTACAGGTGAGACTTATCATCGTAAGGTTATATGAAGATGGTTCTTTAAAGCCACTTAGGGCAAATATTACATCAAGCCGCATAGGGCAAACCAATCCATCTCAAGGATGTGATAAAAAAGAAATATCCCAAAAGCCACTTAGGCAACAAATGATCCAAAAGATGTCAAGTCCACCAGATAATTTCATTTAATTTATTATGCAAATGGTCACTAATTCGAGGACCTTTAAATACATCGTAAAGAAATCAAAAGTGGTAAGACAAGTCACATGCGACATCAAAAGTACTTGCATATATAAAGTGTTCAATTCAAACCAGAATAGGAATATTTGATATCATACTTGAATTCTAAATCTAGCCATCAATCATCTATGAAGAATTATACAAATGGAACTAACATTTATCATCATCTTCTATTAATATTAAATTAAGCAATTAGTGAAATAAATGAACTAAGATAACCATCATGATGTAGGAAAAGCTTGAAGGGTGATTCTCACCTTGGGATGTGGGTACTCTTCTCACTTGATTCGAAAATATCCTAAATGAGGGATTTGGGGAAAACACGAGTCCCTATAAATACATTATCACACTAATTCAATTAAACATTACCCAATTTTAATTTAAATGTAGAATATCATGTTAAGAGATAAATCTGCTCAAACTCAACCTGATATTTATCCACTAGGGGAAGAAGACCTACATAAAGAGCATTTATATTCTTATGTTTTTAAACAGAGGTTAAAATATAGAATTAAGACTAGAATAGGATGTATGACTTACTTGGACACTGACTAGCTTGGGTTAACTTGGTGAAAACTTAATGGACTAATTGACTCTTCAACAAATCTTCAAAGGTTGTTGCACTAAAACTTAAATATCCACCCCTATTGGGATAGACATTGTTGCAAAACTCAGAATAAACGACCAGTAGAAAAACCTGACTTGATGAATCAAGGTCTCGTTAATCAGCTGCAACAGAGGTTGGGCAGAATCATATTCAACTCGTTTGGACCATGCCCCCAACTCGGCAACACCTTCTTCCTTCTTTTCCACACTTCTACAAGCTACTTCTTCTCCCTTTCTTTTTCTTCTTCTTTCTTTACTTTATTCTTCTTCTATTTTCATTTCTATTTCTCCCTCTCTCTCTATGCTCAACTAGAATCCATGTATCACCCAAAACCAGGCCCTAACTTGGACTTGACTCGGTCCAAACTCGGCCCAAACTCAGACTGAGTCAGGCCAATGTGGCACCAATTAGACGCCACTCGAACTCCGCTCTTTCTCTACCTTCTGTTCTTCTTCTACCCTCTTCCTTTCGAAATGTCCTACAACTCCCCTGGACAAGAGTGTAACAAAGGTGAGTTAGACTCAGCAATGAGTCGAACTTTTGAACTCGACACCATCCACGACTCTCTCTTTCTCTTTGTCTTCTTCCTTTTTACCTTCCTTACTCCTCATTTCTTCATCTTGGCCTTCCTTCCTCCTGGTGGAGGACATTCAGCACTATCCAGCAAGGTTTGGATTCCATCCAGGCTCAGACCGTGACTTAAACTGAATCGACGCAGCCAACTCGGCTTGATTCTCTTCCTCTCTCTCGTCTTCTCTCTATTTCTTTTTTCTCCTATCTCTCTCTTGTTGCTCGACCTAGAGTACTTGGATTCGGCTCGTGCTCGACTGTGACTCGAACCGAGTCGACTAACTCGGTGTAGCAAGGGAGAGTGGTGCTCTAAAGCTTTCCATTTTTGGAAAGGGACGCCTTAAAAGATAGCCTTTTATTGTCTTTCCTAAGTCTGATTCTAGAAGCTTCCAACACCATTAATCTAGAGATTAGTTATAGATTTTTAATCCACTAATCGGCAACTCCATTTAACTCTAACCACTGATTTCATCTTGATCAGTTGTAAGACCTTAATCTACTTGCACCAATGAGTTTCTGGGATGATGGTCCACCTCATAAACGTCCTTGATCAGTAAATTATGGCCTACCCTAGAGGATGGTTTTTTTGTTGAACGGGGAAGGTGACGAGGTCTCTCATGGCTGATTTGAATATGATGGGTAATCTTTTGATCCAATGCACATGGATGGCATGGATTAGATCATTGAACCCCATGGGACCCTTTAAACAGATGGTCATTAGTTTTTACTTAATGAGTTCGAGGTTGGCGTGCGGCGGCTCTTTTATTGCGATGAAAGCCCTAAAGTGCGGAGAGAGGTGGACGGCTGAGATCGATTTGCACGGAGGGTTAGGATTGAGGGAGAATCTCGCACATGGGCTGCTAGCTAAGAAGGAAAACAGATTTCCATTTTTGAAATTGAGTCGTGCGCACAACTCGGTTTAAGCAAGATCTCGTGTGCACACGAGTGCATAGAGACGGGTGTGGATAGTAGGGCTTTGGTCAGTTTTGAGAGCCTGTTCAGGTGGGTGGTTCGGATTGTTGATCCGATCTTAGCTGGTGCGTTTTCAAACGGATGAATCCCATTCATTTCTGGCGGGAAAGAAAAAGGAAAAGAGGGAACTTCCTCTTTTGCTCGGGTCAGTGGGTCAAACCCGACCTGACCGGGACCTGTAGTCGTGGGTACACGCCCACGTTGTACACATGCACAACATGTGGGGCCCACCGCGATGTATTTGACACATCCCGTTCGACCACTCGACTCCATGGGTCTAATTATGGCCCCTGGCCAAAAATGGGAGAAATCCATAACTCAGGTGGGCCACACTTCAAGGTTATTGGTTTTAGTTGTGGATTTCCATTAAACCGCTGGTATGATTGTTTCCAATTTGATGACTAGTGGTTATAAAGGTTTCTGATATAAATATATGAATTTTAACGATCATTTTGTCAATCAAGCGGTTGCATTGTGTGATCAAGTGGTAGGTCGATGGACAGGAAGCGTTGTGGAGTCGATAAATGGTGATATGATTATTTACATCTCGAGATGGAGTAAGGATGGCTCATTCCACCTAATAAGGCGTCACACTTAGTTTTGTCTTAGTTGGGATTCAAGCGATGGGGTCTTGTGAATAGATCATCCAACTTTTGGTATGGATGTTTATGTGATGGTATATCTTGAAAATCGATAGATGGATGATGATTGTACTTGACGGTTGGATTTATTCTAACATGAAGTTGAATGTGTAAGTAGGTTAGATCTATGTTTACACGAAGTTGAGTCTTCATAGTAACACTCGAGTACTAAAAAGTACAGGGTGTTACATATCAATTTGACGATAATCATTGGCGCTTGGCAATAATTGGCGATAGTACTAATTTTGGCGATAATTATCTGCGATAATATCGATTTTGCGATAATCGAGGATAATATTGATTTGTTTGAACTTGAGAGTTTGCCTTTTATTCATTCGTATATGAAGAAGAATACATGACATTTGCCTTTTTAGGTTGTTTCATCATTTTACTTGTCTTGCTCCATTTTGATTGAGAAGTATTATGTTCAATAATCTTTGAAATCAAAACTGCAATGATCGTCAGGGATAATATATCTTGATGAAGCGAGCATTAACAGGTATACTTATGTCCCTTCCATTCCGATCCACAACTTGATAGGCTCCGTTTGAATATACTTCTGTTATCAGATACGGACCGTCCCATTTGGGATCAAATTTGTCCCCAATTCTTCGAGTGACCACTATAGGTCTTTTTAACATTAGCACCAGGTCGTCTTTCTTGAAAGAGCGATGTTTGACTTTTTTATCGAAGGTAACAAAAATTCTTGCCTGATATAGTCCTAATTACTGTTGAGCTGCTAGGCATTTTTCATCAAACGTATCCAACTCGGTCAACCTTATCCTTACATTTTCGTCATTCGTAATCGATTGATGTACTGCTACCCAGAGCGACGCGACCTGCGTTTCAATTGGGATGATAGCTTTAACACCATACACCAATGAATACGGTGTGGCTTTCATTACGGGGCAATGAATGGTTCTATAAGCCCATAGGGCTTCTTGTAACTTTTCGTCTCAATCGCGCTTATTTCCTGTGACAGTTTTCTTCAATATTTTCACAATCGTCTTATTGAAGGCTTCTGCTAACTCATTGGTTGGCGGGTAGTAAGGTATTGAAAATGAATGATGAATGCCAAATTTCTAGCATAATTTCTCCATGCCCCTATTCTTGAAAGGAGTACCATTATCAATGATGATTCTTTTTGGAATGTCATGGTGATATATTACCGCATGTCGGATGAAAGTCACAACATCTTTTGCTTTGACATTTCGAAGTGCAATCGCTTTAGTTCATTTGGAGAAATAATTTATCGTTGCTAGTATATTACTTTCCTTTAGATGAAAGTGGATTTATGGGACCAATGACATCAAGTCCCTAAGCAGTAAAAGGCCAGGAAGCTACCGATTGATGAAGGTCTGTAGGAGGCATATGTATGACATCACCAATGATTTGACATTGATGACATCATTTCATGTAATCGATGACGTCTTTGAACATTGTGGGCCAGTAATACCCCATTTAATGAACGCAATGGAATAAATTTAAGCCATCTTGATGTGCTCCACATTCTCTAGAACGACCTTCTTGCAATATTTGATTTGCTTCTTCCATACTCAAACACTGTAACAACATTTCCTTATAAGATCTTCTATATAATACTTCGCTGCACATAATGAATTTCTTTGACCTCTGCTTGATCTATAACCTTTGTGTTGGATCCTCTGGCAGAATATCGTATTTGAGGAAATCCACAAAAGGCTAGCACCAATCGTCTGTTGTAACCTCCAAACATGATACAGGATGTGCTTTAACGACTTCGTTAATGATTTCAAATGATGGCAAAAATCTTCTTTTTTCTATTGTTACTTGAAGGGGACTTCATCTAGACATGATAAAGCTGCTGTCAGGCTAGCTAAAACATCTGCCCTTGCATTCTCACATTATGGTATATGTTTAATTTCAAAATCATGAAATTGCTCTAGCAACTGTTGTGCTCGTCGACAATACGACAAGAGTTCTTGTTTTCTTATTTCGAACTTTGTTGTCAAATGGTTTATAAGCAACTTGGAATTCCTAAAAATCTGCAGTGCTTTTATTTTCATTTCTTGAGCCTATCTCCATTCCAATGATAAGAGCTTTATATCCAGCTTCGTTATTTATGCACGTAGTACGTAATGTGAAAGAGTAAGGCAATAAATCGCCCTGAGGACTGATGAATATCACCCCCACACTTGTTCCTAACATTCGTGAAGAACCATCAAAGTACATTTTACATGAGTTCGGCGATTCAATCACCATCACTTGTTCATCTGGGAATTCGTCACTGATTATTTCACTGTCTATTACAGGATGAGCTACTAAGAAATCTGCCATTGCATGTCCTTTTACTACTTTTGCCGGTTCGTAAGTGATTGTGTATTTTAAAAGCAAGAGCATCCATTTAGCTAATCTTCCTGATAACATCGGCCTGGTCATCAATAATTTTATAAGGTCCACTCGCGAGATTAGAATTATATCATGAGAAAAGCAATAATTCCATAGTTTATGCATTGCAAATATTAATGCTAAACGCACTTTCTTAATTGGCGAATAGTTGCATTCTGTGCTTATTAGAGTTTGACTTAAATAATAGAGCGTGATTTCCTTTCCATGTTCATTCACCTATGCCATTAGAGCTCCTAGTGAATTCTTAGCCGCAGATATATATAGAATGAGTGGTTTACTTTTCACAGGAGCTGCCAGTACTGGAGGCTGTTTCAACAATTCTTTAATCGAATCGAACGCATTCTGATAAGACTTGTCCCAAACAAATTCTATTCATTTCTTCATTAAATGACAGAATGACTGACATCTTCCGGTTAAGTTTGAGATTTACGACGAATATATGCTAACTTTCATTGCAAACATTTTAATTCCTTTAATGTTGTTGGTGGTGGCATTTCTTGAATAGCTTTGACTTTTCCTGAATCGATTTCAATTCCTCTATGTTTGATGACGAAGTTGAAGAATTTTCCTAACGAAACACCAAAAGCACATTTGGCTAGTTCATTATTAACTGTTTCTTTCTGAGTTGACAGAAGACTGAAGTTAAATGTTCATGATGTTATTCTTGGTAATTTTGATCTGACTACTAAATCATCTACATAACATTTAACATGCTTGTGCATCATATCTTGAAAGATGTTCTGCATTGCTTTTTGATATGTCGCACCCGCATTCTTGAGACCAAATGGCATGACTTTGTAATAGTAGATCCTTAAAGAAGTTTTGAATGTTGTAGCTTCTTCATCTTTTGGGGCCATACTTATCTGGTTATACCCGGCATAGCAATCCATGAAGGATATAACGGCGTATTTCGTCATACTGTCGATCAATAACTCAGTTATTGGCAATGGGAAGTCGTCTTTTGGGCAAGCCTTATTTAAATATCTAAAGTCAACACATACTCTAATTTGTCCGCTTTTCTTTTTCACTGGGACAATATTTGATATCCATGTAGGATATTTGACTTCTCTAATGAACCCAACCTTTATTAGTTTATTTACTTCTTCTTCTATCAGAGGAATTAGAGGAATTAGATCTAAGTGGAATCACCTTTGCGCTTGTTTAATTGGCCTCTTATCTTTTGCGATATTCAGTCAGTGCATTGCTACTAATGGTTCCAATCCTGACATTTCTGCGTATGCCTAGGCTTCTTTGTTCTCTTTCAGGAGTTTGACATACTGATCTATTTCTTGTTCGGGCAAACTGACATTTATAAACGTGTTCCGTGGTTCTTCTTCCATGCCTAGATTTACTTCTCACAAACTGTCAACTATTGGCTGCCCCTGTCTTTTATATGTTTCAGAGCTGTTTCAGGATGTTCGATTATTTTAGAATTTGTTTCTTCTACTGGATCAATTGCGACCATGTTTACTGAAGGTTCTGCCCCCAATCCACGAAATTTCTCTCACCTTTTCTCATTTACTCCGATTGGAATCTGAATTCCTTTTCCATAATTCAGGCTAGTTGGTTCTTCGTAGTCAAACCCCACGCTCTTCATAATTTTTCTGTTGGCCAAATGTATCTCTTGAGATCTTCGAAAGTTAGCTTTTCACCATTTATACTTTCATCAATTCTTTCTTCTACTTTCATTTCTGAAGGTGCATAAAATTCAATTGACTTGGGATACCTTGAACTAGGCTTGACTTGAAATCTTTTTGGGATGGCCGGGAATGGCTTGTTCCTTTCAGCATATGACAATGGTACCGTATAATTTGACTGTAAAATTTCCAGCTACTCGGGCGATAATAGTGTTAATGGAGGTTGTCCCGATTGTCTCAAGTGTTTTGGCACGAAATAAAACTTCTTTTTCGTGTTCACTTTCCCAGACAATTCTATCTTTGTGGCCTCTTTCTCCATTATTTCTATGTGATTGCTTCTTGGAGTTTTGTCCTCTTTCTCCATTATCTTCTGTTGCGAATTCATCGTAGTAACTGCCATCGGCAAAGAAAGCTTCTGCTTCTGCATATGATTTTGCATATGCCATTATCTTGTATTGAACTTCATCCTTGCAATACTTGAAGCATTGGTGTAGGGTGGATGGTATGATACCATACTAATGCATCCACGACCTACCCAATAGGATGTTATATGTCGTTACCGCATTAATGACATGACAAATTACATTTGTCGTTAACTCTCATATTTTTAGACTTAATGTAATCTTTCCTAATGCACATTGCCCATCCTGGTTAAAGCCCTGTATCATCATTGCACTAGGGCGTAAATGTGAACGGCGATATCCGAGCTTATTTAGCACTGTTAAGGGTAATAGATTCACTGCTGATCCATTGTCCGGCTTTATTCGCTTAACTTGATTTCCACAGACATGGCCTATGATCATTAATGGCCTATTATGCTTCTTATCACAAGTTAAATCAACGTTGGAGAAGGAAATGACGGGCATACAACTATTCTGTATTTCTTGCTCTATGCCTTCCATTTCTACGAGTAGTGATTTTTTGACTTCATTATCAGATAAGGCTTGAATTAGAGTGTGTCTACAATCTTCTGATAACTGTAGTGCATCGTACAAACTTAATCGAGTTGGTATACCTTTCAAATGGCTTATCACATCATAGGTTACTTTTTCCACTTCATTCTTTTCTTCTTTTCTATTATTGTCAATGTGTATTCCACATACTCTTTCCAATACCACTTTAGCTTTTTATTGTTGCAGAGGACTTATTACTCTTTTTCCAGAACGTAATGTGATCACCATAGCTTTACCTGTCTGATCTGTAGCATCATCAGTACTCGTGCTGTTATTCTCTTTCTTCTTCCACCCTTCCTTTTTCTCGTACATAATCTCTCGGCCAGAGATCATGTTTATCGCCACTTTTCTACTTTTTTCTTTCTTTTCCTATTATAATTTCACCTTTGTTTATCATCTTCTGAATTATACACTACAATGTAAAGCAATTTTCTATGGGATGTCCTAACAAATGATGATAATGGCCGAAGTTTCTATCTTTCATCATTTCTGCTTCTTCTGGCCCGTTTGGATGGGGGTAGCTCTATTGTCCTCGTACTTAGTAGTAGTTTCATCATGGGGGTGACATCTTCTTTCTCAAACTAAATCCTTCATGGGAGTTAAGGGATCTCAGCTTCTTATCATTGAATCTGCCTTTATAATGATCTGACTCTTCTCTTTTTTCTGTCCTTTTCCTGTCACGGAGGACATCATTCTTCTTTTCTCAGTCTACAATGTTTACCATCAGTCTACTGCGTCCTATTTTGCTTGTTTCGTGATGAAATGCTGGCATTTTCCTAGTCAATAGTTCTAATGCGTGACCTTTCATAGCCAGGTCTCAAAAGGTTCTTATGTCAGCACTGGTGAGACCAAATGCAATTCTAGTCTCCATAGAATTTAAGCACATCTTCACTTATTCTTTCTCATCAGGTAATTGTCTGCACGAAGCCCCCAATGTCTTCCATTTATCTATAAACTTTTCTACAGGTTCACCTTCTCTCTGTCATATGGAAGCTAGTTCCATAATGTCAATGTCGCGATCTAACAAAAAGAAATTTGATATAAAGCCATCCTACATTTCTTCCCATGTTCGTATCGATTCCGGCGCTAAACTAGAGTACCATCGAAAGGCTTTCCCTATTAACGAAGAGCCAAATAGTCGCAAGCAGTATTGTGAAACAGTGGAGAAGTTACCCATGGTTGTAATGAAGTGCATGAGGTGTTCATCTGGAGATCCATCCCCATTGAATTTTTGAAAATCTGGATGCTTAAAGTTAGTTGGAAAAGGTACATCCTCTTCCTCTCTTGGGTAAGGTGTCTTGTAATGGAATCGTCCGACATTCTCATGCTCTCTTTCGGTTCTGATTGCCTCTATAACTACCTGTCGTACTTCTTCCTGAGTTATTGCCCTTATTGTAGGAGCGGATCCATGTGATCCCACTCTGAGTGGCAATGAGCCTTCGGGTTGTCGCTCGCGTTCATTTGTGGCCGCCATCATTGGAGGAGCTACGATCTGAGGCACATTATGTGTCAGGGTGGTTAAAGCTTCTTAGAGATTTTTGCATTCCTCCATTAGTGTTCTCCAAGTTTGTGCCATCTCGGCTATACGATCTTCTACAGTTGGTGATGGGCCTTGACTTGTTCTTGTCATATGTACAGTAGCTTCTCTACTTTTTGACAAAGCAGTTGTCGGAGTAGAATAGGAACACCTTGGCATAGGGCTTACAAGAGAGGAGTTCCATTTGGTTCTCCTATGCTTCCATAAAATTTAGATGATTGTGATACAATTCATGGAGATGTGTTCTAGGGTAATACAGAAACTAATGCACTTCCCATGGGTGATTTTCTTTTTTCCTTTCTTGTCCATCGAGTGTTAGGCACAGGCAAAGCTGGAAAATCTTATGACGTTAGGGAATAAGATGATGCTCTCCCTGGATAAAGTGCTGGAGGAGCGAGTGCAGGATTCTTTTTTACTGCATTTCTCATCATTGGGCCTTTGACCATCCGTGGGAGAATTGATTTAATAGCCGCATGATTTCGAGACTTAGATCTCTGATTAGAAACAACTCCATTTGTCTCCTTTATTTTGCAAGAGTGGTGATACGGATATCACTCTGGCGACGGCTCGTGGAGTACTACTTTTAATCAGCATTGTCACACTTGGGGTCAGCCTATCCTTCAAACTTGGAGAATGATTGTGGGTGTACTCTACTACGAATCTAGTAGGAATGAAGTAAATATTTTTTTTTGCTGGAAGCGCTTGTCATTGGTTGAAATTTGAACCCGTCTGCTAGAGGGTAGTTCTGTCAGAGGACAAAACAACACCAATTAGTATTTATTTACAAATGCGTTTTATCTTGGAGATGAAAGGAAGGATATTGCTATTGAGAGTCGCCATTTTGGTGTCTATGTAATGCCAAACCTCGATGAAATTCTCTAAATAGTTCCCCAAGTCGTTATTAAATAAGACAATAAAATGATCCCGACAGAGTTGCCATTTTGTTTTGACTAGAAATGAAAAGTATTTGATTTGGGGAATTATCTCACTTAATAATAACAAAGAGAAGGAATGAAGAGAATAATCATCAAGTTTATTTATTCTAAATTCATTTATATCCTTTTTATCTTTTGATTCTAAGATAAAGTCGTTATAATTGAAAGTATGAATATTAAATGAGTTCAAATGTAAATTTTGGCAGCATTCGGGCTCATATCATTCAAGTCTCCATAGAAGATGAGTTTTACGGATCTTTCTTCTCATATATATGTCTTCGAATGAAGAATAGAAAATGAGATTTTAAATATTTTGAAGGAGATTCTTCAAGAATAACAAAAAGAGTTCCATTCTTTGAGTCATTCGCACAACTCAACAATGAGTTGCGCGGCCCGAGGAGTTGCGCGGTTCAGCCTTGTACTCTCCCTCTCTCTCTTCTCTATGATACCTGTTAGAGGTACCAGTCTTCTGAAAATCTGAATCCCTCAAATGAAAGGGTAGGGGCTATTTACAGGCTTCCGTATGCGGGATCCTCGAATCTTGTGCCGTGGATCCCACTTCACATAATTGCGAACTCCAACATGATTTCTTCGATGGTAAGTTGCACAGACCTGCGCAACTATGATGAGTTGCACGGTCTCACGCAACTCATATATCTGCACAACTCATCTCGACTATGCTACTCAACTGGCTCCGTGTTACTTATCTTGAATGTCCGCGCTACTCAATGTGCACCGCGCTACTCAATTGTTCTGCTACTGACGTCCTTCAATCTTTTTCCTTTTAATCTCCTTTATTTTCCTACTTAATTTTATGCTCCAACACCGACCAACTCCCATTTTATCAAATGCCTGTGCGAAGAGGATGTCTACCGACCATCCAGTGTCCATAAGGATTTAGAACACTTTATGATTGGCTATAGTCAAGGTGACCATGAGCATGTCATCGTGTGGATGGTGGATTCCTTGGGTGTCGTCTTCGGTAAAGGTCAAGCTATAAGTCTCCACCTTTTACTCTTTCGAAGGTTGGCTGGTTGTGAAGATTTCGTGTTTTGGGTCGAAATGAACAATGCTTTGTATGTGGGCTTTCCGAGCTTGATTTGATCTCGTCTACCCCCAGGGCCTCCGAAGATGGTGCAGATTTTTCATACTAGTTCATTGTTGACAAGGGGCGCATCTTTTGTCGTGGCCCGTTCTTCTTAGTGACTGACGTATTCTCGAAGGTGACCGCTATGAATAAACGAGTGAATGCTTCGACCTCAAGCAGGAAATTGAAGCACTTATTTTATTAGGGTCAGATTTCAACTTGCTCGGCCAAGTAATGATGCACTTGTCTTGAATCTCCATCAGACTTGTTCGGGTGTCTTATTGAGAGGAGTGTATGTTTTGAACTTGCTATCGGGCCGTTTATTTGGTCGATGATTGTCGCATAATTGGTCATCCTTCCTCTTCCTGTTCATAGCGGCCGAACTTGGTTTCGCCCTCGTCTGTTATTCTTTGGTTGGGGGAGCTTTGTTTTAGATAACCTCTCGCAGGACACAGGCTTCTTCGGCATTAACATATTTCTACAACCTATTCAGTAGATCGGCGATTGTCGTTGGCGGGTTTTTATCCAATGAGAAGAGGAACTGAAGGTCTCTCAATCCTCCTATGATCATAGTTAGGGCAAGTTGTTCCGAATGTTTTCGAACTTGTAACGCTTCTAGATTGAAGGGTTTAATGTAATCTTTCAACAGCTCGCCATCCTTCTGAACAACATGAAGGAGGTGGGCGGGTGCCTTGAGCCTTCTTTCCCCCGATAAAGTTTGTGACGAAGACTTGGCTGAGCTGGGAGAGTGAACTAATGGAGTTCGACTTCAATTGCTCGAACCACAGCCAGGTAGCTCCAGTTAGGGTTAGGGAGAAAGGTCGACACATTACTACATCGGATGCATTGTGGAGTTCCATATAGACCCTAAAGGACTATGTGTTCCAATGGGTTGGTATTTCTTGAGAACGAAGTGATCCGAGGTAAAAGGAACCTATCCGGCAGTCATGCCCACATGAAGTCGATGGTAAATGGAGGTTCAGATTCCTTCATTATTGCTTCCATCGGGGTCGGTGCATTCGTGTGGTAGGCTTATCACATGTCCCCGATTTGACCACGTAAATCCTTGAGCTCGGCCTCCTAAGGCTCACCGGCTTCGACAGTAGGTTTGACCGGGGCTTTGCTACACTTCTTCCGGTCTAGCTCGTAGCGTAGGTCGGAAGAGAATAAAGCTACAGTCCCAGAAACGTGAGATTGAGCTGGTTTGGTAGATCCTTATCGTTGGCTCCTTTGTGAGGGGTAGGTGTGCTAGAAGGCTGGGGAGGATTATGGCTTGTTTATTCACCCTCCCTGTTGGTCTTCTGTACGTGTTGAGGTTGTAGTTGTTCCAACAACTATCTCACGAAGTTGATGTTGTTGTTCAACATTTCAACCTATTGTTTGAGGGAGTTCAATCAACTTCCTTTAATGCGTGACCACTGTCCTTGCCTCTTGGGGCAAGAATCAGCCTGATGTGGGAAAAAGGAACCCCGATGACTATCAGGCTGCTTCTGGCGGGGATTAGGTCAGGTTTAGGTTTGGGCTTTTTTTCCCTCTTGCCATTGCGGTTTCTCTGGTAAAGTAGGGAACATCTTTGATTTCGATTCCCATAAAAGGCACCAAATTGTTGATGCAGCTTTCCAGTAAACCCTCCTCGTTAGACTTTCAAGAGCCTGCACACAGGAAAGTAAGAGACAAAGGAGACCCTGGCTAGTACAAGGGACCCTCCAATGCTTAAGTCAGGATCTTGGGTCTTTTAAAGAGATGATCTTTTTGGAAAAGAGTCACTAGTCGTATTTTAGATAGAGTTTTCGTACCTTACAATGGCCAGGGACTTCCCATTTATACAAGTGAGAAGATCACATTTTAGGTAAAGTCCTCCATTTAGGATGTCGGATACGTCGGAGATCTTCCCATAAAGATCCACTCCGAGATTATGGGTGTTCGAGATCCTCAGGATCTGATTTTATGGTTACGAGCGTCCGAGATCCTTGGGATCTGATCTTATCTCCTGAAGATATTGGGAGAGATCTTCGGGCCGTTCGAGAGATCTCTGAGTTGGTTAATCGAGGCAAGGTTGGTCAACGAAGGCGGATGACACTTTAGAGATAGGTAATACCTAGCTGTTCGACAAATCAGCATTCACCTGAAGTTGATACTGACTGTTGACCTTATCAGAGGCTGTGCCGACCTATAGTCGAGCTATAGCTAACCTATGGTCGTGTCGACCTATATCCAACCTAAAGCTGACCTATGGTCGGGTTGACTGGCTGGATAGGTCGACCAGTAGTCATGTGGACTAATGGCTATACTGAACCACTTTGTGGTCGGCTTTGGCCCATTGGGTTCGTGCCGGTTGTAGAGTCGGCTCATTTTATAGGTTGTTCTATTTTTCCCCCAACAGGTAATTGACAACTTGTATGAGAACTAATGCCACATCCTATGTTCGAGTCATGGAAGTGGTAACTTATGGAAAGGGCTACCTAGACCAGAAAGCCACCATGACATGGAAAAAGCTACCTAGACAACCTGAGTTGAGTGCTGTAAAGTGCAAAGGACTACTAATAAAACTAGAGTGTAGGTACCATGCCCCAAAAAGGGCTACTTACAAAAGAGTTTAGAGTTTTTGGGGTATTAATTAGGTTCTTAGCAATTCAGATGACTTTGATTTCACCTATAAGAATACAAACCAACGAGTTATTTTACCCACAAAAAACCTCTCATGTATACTTTTCACTTATGATGCTGAAACTTTAGGCACCACCTCCCTCCTCTATTTCTCTTCCTTATTCCCACTTTCCACATTTGTGCACATGCCGCACCCCTAGTAGTCAGCTAAATCAGGAAAAGGTAAATGTTACCAAGCCATCCATGTGATGGGTCCTTCTACTTGTAAGAAGGGCTACAATTTATAATTCGAAACTGAAATTGGTCTATGTAGAAACTTTGGGCAACTTGTTTTATGCCATTCTTCCACCTAATAAAGCAACCAGCTTCACCTATGGGCCAAAGGATTGCTTAATTGTACATGTGTTGGATAGAGTGCATCTTAAAGTACTAAAGATATTTTAATTATGCAACTAGTCTATTAAAATTGATAGTGTGCTTCTGTGTGCATTACAAATGCCTAGCATACAAGTCAATTCAAGCATTAATATGATTTACCTAATTGAACACTATGCATGAATAAGAAAGAATATACGTAATTCACAATCACAAACACAAACATGTATAGTGGTTTGGTTTCCCTACTCCATTCCTGATGGATGCACTC
Organism: Magnolia sinica; assembly: GCF_029962835.1. Lineage (NCBI taxonomy): Eukaryota > Viridiplantae > Streptophyta > Magnoliopsida > Magnoliales > Magnoliaceae > Magnolia > Magnolia sinica. The sequence continues at coordinate 73,330,120 of NC_080573.1, forward strand.
TCCCAAAGTGTATCGGTATTCACTATCAGAGGTTTTAAATCAGGTTCACCTCTAACCTATATAAGCATACACGCCTGCCGAAGGCCTATGTAAGGACTTATCCATGTACTCACCTGTGTCAATGGCCTACACAAGGACTTACCCACATACACACCTGTGTCGGGGGCCTACATAAGGACATATAGATGTACTCACCCGTGTCGGTGATGATATGGTTCTACACAAGAACTTACACGATTTTGGGTTGCAAACTCTACACTTAATCTTATAAAAGAAAAGTGTGTTAACTATTATAATTTGACAACTTGTTGGATTGGGCCCCTTTTGTAGTGCATTCTCGGGGTTCTTTCTCAATGCTCTCTCGTGCTTCAATTAACCTAACTGGTGCTACCACGATCATTGATGCTGATGCTTACCGCTGCTTTAGCTCTAAGATCAAGCACCTTACATGAGATGCTCCATTAAGGTGACTAAGGTGATGGGAGTTGGGTGAATCTCCTACAACTAATGATAGGATTGGGTTCTTAGTAGGGATTCACATAGATGGCCATTTTAGAGGTTGTTTAGATAAAGGATATACTTATTAGGTTTAGTCTAATCTCTAGAGAATGTGAGATGTCAAGTACTTCCACAAATGGAGCATTTAAATACTCATAAAGTGATGAACAGTTAGAAGAGGGCACAGATCTCAATGGGTGAGAACCTAGAAGGATTTGGAAGTATTGAACACTCTAGGATCTTTTCTCACTTAAAACCATCATCACCACAAAGATCCGGTTTCTAGATTTATAGGAAAAGGCCCTAACAAATCTATAACAACTAGTCTTCTGTTGGATCGAAAATAGAGTCAGTCTGAAAAAACTAGCGGTGCTAAGTCAATTCGACCGAAACTGTCAAGACAAGGTCATTTATGAAAATTATAAGTTCGAGCTTAGGTCAGACCAGAGTTTAGGTTCAGTCGCACCGAAGCCAACTGAATGACACTCTTGTTGGAGCCGAATTACACTGGATTTCAGCACTTTTCTTGCTATCTTGTTTTTAGCGCTTTTTGTGGGACCAAAGGGGGATTAAGTGGGACCAAATATTGCCTAAAATTGTGCAGCTTGTTTTCCAACAATCGGGACCTCTAAAGCCAATCTAAGCTTGTTTAATTAAGGTTCTTAAGGTTAAGGTATGATTAATAAAAGGTTTACATATTATTGTTAAAATTATCTAGAGGTTTAGGTTGTTCAAGGGTTATGGTCACAAATGAACCTTATATACTTGTTCTTTGTTCCTTAATGCTCCACGTCCTCAATTTGTCTTCGGTCTTCAGCTTTTAAGGGCTCAACCAACTACATGACTCATGGACTCACGTGATTAAAAAATAATGTGCACAAATCAGTGTACTAACAATCTCTCCCTTTGTCAATTACGTAACAAAAACCTAACATAAACAATGTCATGGTCCATACCAATACATGCCAAAACAACCATAAATATTACATATTAAATAAATAGATCTACAACTCTATACACTAAGACATGTAAACTTGCAATGCTCTCCTCAATCCTTGAAATTTTTCTCTTCTTTTTTGTCTGACTCCGATAGGGATATGGATTCCTTTCCCGTGATTTAAGATGGTGGGTTCTTCGTAATCAAAACCCATGCTTTTCATGATTTTCCTGCTTGCCGGACTATATTTCTTAAGATCTCGAGATGTCAGCTTTCCATAGTGCACATCATTTTTGGCCTTTTCTTTTATCTTGGCTTCTGAAGGGGCGTAAAATTCAATCGGCTCCAGGTACTTTGCACTAGCTTTGACATGAAACCTCTCCGGAATAGCCGAGAATGGCTTGTTTCTTTCAGCATATGGTAATGGCATTGTATAATTTGACTGTAGGACTTTCAACTGTTCAGGCTATAATAATGTTAATGGCGGCTGTCCTAGTTGTCTCATATATTTTGATATAAATTAGAATTTCTTCTTTACTTCTGTAATTCTAAACAATCCTGTCTTTTCAGTTTTTTCTCTCATTACCTGCATATGAGCACTTCCCGGGGCTTCGTTCTCGTCATTCTTCCTATCTTCTTTTCTCACAAATTCATTGTAATAACTGGCATTTGCGAAGAAGGCTTCGGCTTCGGTATATGGCCTTGCATCGGCAATCACTTTGTGTTGCACCCCATTTTTACAGTACTTGAAACATTGATGCAGGGTAGAAGGTATAATGTCATACTAATGCATCCATGGTCTTCCCAAGAGAAGATTGTATGTTGTCACTACATTGATGACATGTGACTATAATTTTATCGAGCGCACGTTGCCCATCTTGATTAAAGCCCTGTATCATCATTCCACTAGGCCGTAGATCAGAACGACGGTAGCCCAATTTATTCAGTGTCGTTAATGGTAACAGATTCACTGCTGACCTGTTGTCGAGCATAATCCGCTTTACTTCTTTACCACAGATATGGCCCACTATCATTAGTGGCCTATTGTGTCTTATATCAGATGTCAGATCATCATCGGAGAAGGAAACCACCAGCATGCAATCCTCTTGTTCTTTGCATTCTTCATTTCCATTTCCACAAGCAATGTTTCTCTGATATCACGGTCGGATAGTGCTTGAATCAAGCTTTGCTGAAAGTACTTTGATAGTGCATCATAAATGCTTAACCGAGCTGGTATACCCTTTAGATGACTTACTACATCATAAGTCACTTTTGTTGCTTCATTTTTTTCTTCTCTTTCATCACTGTTATGCTGATCCTTGACGATCTCTATTCTTGTGGCTCCAGTTTTCTGCCTCGGGAGACTTGCCATTCTTTTTCCTGATCGTAGTGTGATTACTGTAGCCTTGCATGTCATCTTATAATTTTCTTTCCCTGTTCTCTCATGAGTATTTTCTTGGACTGTCAGTACATTTACTATTGCCTTTGCATCTTTTTCTTTTTCTTTTTCCAATCACTATTTCGCCTCTATTTATCATTCTTCGTATTATGGATTTTATTGTGTAACAATTTTCAGTTGGGTTTCCTACTAAATGATGATAGCAGCAGAAATCCCTTTCTCTTGTTCTTGTCGCATCTTCGGGGCACTTGGACGGAAGCAATTCTATCGTACCAATTTTTAGTAGTTGGTTCATCATAGGAACCACATCTTCCCTGTCGAACGTAAATCCTTCATGAGAATTAAATGATCTAGGCCTTTTCCCCCTGAATATGCTTCTAGGACGGCTCGACTCTTCCTTTCGTTTCGTCCTTTTCTTTTATGATTCTCTTGTATCATGGCTTTTTTTCTCTTAATCCACGGTGTTTGCGATCAATCTATTAGGTCCTCTCCTTGCCGTTTCATGGTGAAACGCTGGCATCTTCTTGGTCATCAATTCTAAGGTGTGGGCTTTAGTGGCTAGTTCACAAAAAGTCTTGATATCAGCACTGGTAAGTCCAAATGCGAATCCTATTTCCATAGAGTTTAAGGACATCTTGACTTGCTCTTTCTCTTCCCGTAATTGTCTATAAGAAGCTCCCAATGTTTTCCATCTATCTATGAATTTCTCCATGGGTTCCCCTTTTCTTTGCCACACTGAAGCTAACTCTATAATACTAACGTTGAATTCTAATGAGAAGAAATTTAACATAAAGGCATCCTGCATTTGTTCCCAAGTGTGCATCGATCCAGGGGCAAGCTGGAATACCAGCGAAACACCTTACTTGTCAAGGAAGAGCCGAACAATCGAAGGCAATATTGTGGTACCGTAGAGAATTTTTCCATGTTGGTAATGAAATGCATTAGATGTTCTTCGGGCGATCCATCTCCATTAAAATTTTGAAAATCCAGCTGCTTGAAATTAACTGAAAAAGGAACATCTTCTACCTCTTTAGGATATGGTGTTCTATATCTGAATCAACTATCATTCTCGCGCTCTCTTTCCGTTCTAATAGCTTCTTCCACGACTTGTCATATTTCCTTTTGTGTTATCGCTGTCAATGTGGGGGAGGATCCGAACGATCCTACTCTTGGTGGTTGGGGATCTTCGGGCTGTGGTTCTTGTCCATTCATGTTACCCATCATTGGAGGAACTGCTATCTGGGCCACATTATGGACGAGAGTTGCTAAAGCTTCTTGGAGATTTCTGCATTCTTCCATTAATGTTCTCTATTTTTACGCCATCTCGGCCATACGATCTTCAGCAGTTAGCGGAGGTCCCTGACTTGTCCCAACCATATGTATAGTTGCTTCTCCGCTTCCTGATGAGCTGTAGTTGGGGTAGAGTATGAATATATCGATGTAATGGGGCTTATGAAGAGAGGAGTTTCATTAAACTTTCCACTACTTCCATAACAGTCGGTGGACTGGAATGATGCTGGAGTTGGCGAGCTTATAAGTAGTGTTTTACCCTTCTGCTTCCTTGTCTATTGAACTCCCACGGCAAGCAAGGCCTGGAAATCATACAATGTTAGCGGAGGAACAGATTTCCCAAGATATAACACGGGAGGAGCTAATTCAAGAATTTTCTTAGCTGCATTTTGTGTTACTGGTCCTCTAAATCTTCATGAAGGCGAATTCATTCTGGCAGTTACTACATCTCGGGCCTTTGTCTTTCGAGATGTGAGAACAATCCAGTCTTGATCACTTTCTTGAGTTGTGGGCGAAGCAGATGTAACTCTGGTCATCACTGGAGGTTTGTCACCCTTACTTGTAGGAGATCAGACTTTACGATCTGATGATTAGCATGCTGTATACTCCACTACGAACCCAGTCGCAGTGAAATAGAAATCCACTTTCTTCACTGAATTTGCCATTGTTGTAAGTTGCAATTTTATCTTCTTACCTTCAGGATAAAACATAAAATAACAATTAGTATTTGAATGATAAAGTAATCTATCTGAGAGATGAAGGGGAGGATGTTCCCACTGAGAGTCACTATTTCGGTGCCAAAAGACGCCAAACTATGATAAAAGCCCTATAACCTTCCCAATGTTAATATTGAATAAGATAAATCCCCCAATAGAGTCACCATTTTGTTTCGATGAGAAAGGAATTTATTTGATTTGGGAGATTATCTTATTCAAATATAACAGAGAGAGTATATAAAGAGCAATCATCTTATTATTAATATTGAGTTCATTTACATCCTCGAATATCCCTTGATTCTGAGATAGATTATTTAAAATATACAAATTGACAGAGTTCGAATATTGAATCTAAATATCAAATCCGCAGCATTTCGACTTGTGATTTGATCATCTCTTTAAGAGGAATTTTGTGAGGATTCAGTCGTCTGATCTCTCTTTTTGAAGCTCATATCCTTGTGCAAAAGGAAGACTAGAGCTTGACAATTTTAATAGCATATTAGCTCTTAACCATTGCTGGCCGCGCAATTGATATGGTTTGCGCGGACCCGCGCAAACCCATGCATCCTTCTCCTCTTACCTTCAGTCTTCTCTGGAGCTTTGATCTTCTTTCAAAATCTTAAACCTCCCAAATGGGAGGGGGAGTGGTGTATTTATAGACTTTCACATGTGTGAACTGTTGATCGTTGTGCTATGGGACCCACCTTTCATCTGATCTAATCATCTATGTAAAACACCCTTACACCCTATTGCGCGGCTCGGGCAACTAGTTCAATCGTTTGCACGGTCCCACGCAACTAATATGGTTTGTGCGGACCCGCGCAATCACATGAAATGATACTCAATTTCATCTTTGCTCACACCTTTCTTCTAATTTCTATCTTTCAATCTCTTTTTTATGCCTTAACAGTCATGTGAGGTGATTCAGAAGCTTATGATAAATATGCATTTAAAAGGATGAGTTTGGAGCTTAAAAGAAGATAATGAATAATTAGATATTTGGAGTCATTAATGAAGAATTCACATGTCAAAGATCTAAGGAAACTAAGTGAGGAATGAAGAGAATCAAAGATTTGAAGTGAAGAAAAAGAATCCTGAAAATTGTCCAAAAAAAAGATATTCTGAAATTTCGGGGCCAGAAAAACATAGTTCTGAAAAAGTTCTAGAATAGATTTCGATGGCATCAAAGGTGCAATCAAATGTGCAATTGAAGCCAGTTCAATGACATCGATAAATTCAGCAATTTCGGGCTAAACTCGCTGGACAGTTCTGAACAATTTTCGATGACATTAAAGGTGTCATCGAAGGCTACATAGATTTTATGCAGAGTGCGTAAATTTGAGGCGGTTTGCGGATTTTTCCAACTCGGTGCTAAATTTTAAGTTCCACAACTATAAATAGGAGTCCCTAGGATGTTCCAAAGCATCTTCTAGGGTTTAGAAAGGGAGAGGAGGCCTAGGTGGACCGCCGACGACGTTCTTTTACTTCGATTTCTTCATGGTTTTTCTTATGTTTTTGAGTTAGCTATGACTAGTTAATCTCTTAGTTTGGGTTAAGATGTGAAGCTTGTAGCGTGTTGGGATGTTTATTTTGCATTGATTCTTGTTTATGTTGAACTTCATTGATTTCTAGTTTGAATTTAATAAATATTTTCAGTTTTCTATAGTTTATTGAGACTCAAATTACAATAGACGCCGTGATAGCTTTGAATATCTTCTTTTTCCATTATGAGATTGTGAGATCGGTAAATCCTGTTATTCACCATCGTCTACTTGGCATGGTAGGATGATGGAATCCCTTTCGATGATCATGCTACTCCTTCATTGTGAACTAATTTAATGTAAAGTTCAGATTGTGCTTCAATTATTTTATCTTCCAACTGGATAAGATAGGACTTCGATTCCAATTGTGTTTTTGAATCAAGCAACATGACATCTTAATAGCTACACATGGATCCTTGGTGCTCTAGTTTTCTTTTGATTAATTGATACTCATTCATAATTATTTCTTTTATTCTAGAAGTCATATTAGTTTTTTTTATTATAGTTCTGCTTTTAGTTATTTTTAGAATACGTATAAGTTTAGTCTCTGTGGATTCGACCTCGGTCTCGCCCAGTTATTACTACATCGCGATCTTGCACTTGGGGTTGTGAACTGGGGCACTTCCCATGTGGTTACGTAATAAGATTAACATTCATCTCATACACAAAGTAAATCAGAGTAGCACATTTTAATTTAGCGTATATCCAGAGATAAGCAAGGATAAGCAAACCATTAAGTTAGTAGGGCAAATATCCCAAGTAAAAGTGTACAAATCCAAAGGTGCCATAGGGACCGCCACAAACCATGAAACATCCCATTATATGAGATATACAAAAGTTTTTTTTTTTAAATGTCTAGAAATCTATCAGCTCGAGCTCTTAAAGCTCAGCTAAGCTAATGATGCTCTGCTTCTTATCGCCTAACCCTCTGAGCTCTACCTAAGACATCCGAAGCTTCTCGACTCCACCTACCTGCATCACTGTTGTTTTTTGAATTCGAGTTTTGAATGACAAAATTAATAAGAAATTCGTCCAAGATTATGCAATAACATATCAATCAAGTATAGTTTTAGAAATAAAACATACAACACAATAATCATTACGATGCAATCTTGTTTAAATGAGTGAATGTCTAAATGCACATCAGTATAGGGATGCACATCCAGCTGACTTTTGGGGGTAGCCACTAGTGAAAATACCTCAAGGTATGTGGCTTATCAATGACTACTTACCCACAGTAATGATGGTGGATAGGAACCAAAGAAAATACCTCAACCAAAGGTACGAGCTACCATAGTATCTAGCTCATAACAAAAGTGACTAGCTGCTAGTGAAAGTAAATCGAGTACATACTCACAACAGTGAGCGCACTAAATGGTCGTTCGAATAGTGGATAAGAAGCCAACGAAAGTAAACTGAATACGTACAGAACATCTAGCCACCCAATAACGCCCAAGTGATATGAATGCATGATTAATCTAACCTTTATTAGTATGATTCACAAACAACCTATTTAATAAACTTATGCAACTAGTGGCCAATCCCGATCCAACAAATAGACCTTACCATACCAAACAATATATGATTCCAATTAAATGGTTTCTCCCAACAAAGCTAACAAGGCATTAACAAAAAGACAACTAGGCATAAATGAGGTCAGCATGGCACAAATAAAGCCATTAAGGCATAAACAAAGTCAACGGGGCATAAATAAAGCCATCAAGGCACAAACGAAGCCAACAAGGCACAAGTCCTCATAGGCACTGTTTTAAATATCGACGATATCGGTGATATATCCCACGATATATCTTGTATCCCACCAGTGCGATACGAAACGCACAAGTAGTGCGATATATCCCACATGTTTGATCTAGTGAGTATTTTCGAATTTTGATGCTCTTATTTTTTGTAAATCATATTAAATTAGTGTCAAATTGTTACAAATTCATGATCTTTCATGTTCTGCATGAAAAATTATGGATTGGGCACTTCAATTTTGAGATTTGGAGGAGATGGGCTGATTGCAAAAAAAATTGAAAAAGAAATCAAAATTTCCTAATTTCTCTCAAATTGTTTGAAATCTTTGTGTTCAAACATCACATTAAACATGTCTGTAACCTAATCTAGTGATTCTTCTTTTGAATGTATTTCTTGTGGTTCCACACATTTTTTTACATTTAAAAAATATATGAATAGACATTGAATATACTTGCATCAATTCAGTTAGGCAACGCATAGATTTAGACCCCGTACAAAGAAAACCTATTATGTGCACTTTTTTTTTGTAATTTTTTAAATTTATTTATAAGTGTGTATTGATGTCTTTTACAACTATCACCAAAGTTTCGTAATAAAAAATCAACCAATTTCCCAATGTTTCCCCATGTTTTCAATAACAACGATGCATTACACGATACAATCGATATATCCCATGCAATTATCGATACGTATATGTATCCCAAGAATGTGATATGTAACACAATACCAATATTTCGAACACTGCTCATTGGGACATAACAAAAGAGATTATACGCACAAAGAAAACATAGGGCACAATAAATTCATCAATGGTAACTCTACAACCAATTTCATTTAACCCAAGTCACAAGACTGCCATTAGTTTAAGGTACAAAATAAGCCAACAAGGCACCAATACAAGAGTGCGATATATCCACACAATTAATATATAACTTCACCAAGGCATGTCGTGATTCATATCCACGTGAAACTCACAAGACATGGATTATGTTTATATGAGTAATCATTTTAAGGTGTGCATGTGTATGAATTAACAACCTAAACAATAGATAAGCATGTTATGTGCTCTATTACATAAATAATCCAAAATTTTACATATGTAACATACGTTGTAAGAACTATCGCATGATTCACAATTTAATTAACATGATTATCAAATAATGAGACTATCATAAGATAAAAAAATGTCATCGAAAAACTTGAAGGGTAGATCTCGCCTTAGAATCAAAATCTCTCGGTTTCGATGCAACTTAAGTGTAGAGAATTTGGGGTAAAAGCTCCAAACCTAATTTCATTAGCAAATCCATCGTTAATAACTTAGAATCTAACATAATTAAACAAACAATCACTAACTCGATTCGACGAGTGGATGTTGAGCTCGGAGCAAATCTGAAGCTCACACGAAGCCGTGCTATAGCATGGCTTTTAGATGAGAATAGACCTCCATAAATTGGTTGTGGGGACGTCAAATCCTTGCATGAATAAACTAAAATTGCCGTAAGACCTCTATTATTGAAGTAAGGATATAATATGTCAAATTGTCCTAGAGGGGGGTAAATTGTACTTTTTAGAACTTTAATCATCCAAGCAATAGATTCTACAAATCTAAAACAAGTTGAGCAGGATTATAACAAAATCATTAAGTTCAAGTTCTAGAGTTGTATTTGATTATGTACTGAGCATAAAGTAAACAATCACATAATCAACACATATGAGTTTAGGCAATCATCTCAAATATAACGATATATAGTGGTTCAACTATGTGCCTACTCCACTCCCGGTTAACACACTCCCCCTTAGAGTGTGCCAGATTTCACTATCAAATGGTTTTAATCAGGTTTGTCATGCCTCGAACTCGGAGACCAGGCTCACAAAATTTTTGATCGCCGAATCGATGCCGACAGCCTCCGTAGTATCCCATTCTTGGCTTCCAGCGCCCATACGCCAGATTCCGATCCTAGGATCGTACAAGGAGGATTTTTCAATGTACATTTATCTCGTAAGAAGCATAACCACAAGTTTACCCAAATCACAAAGGCAACATCATCATCACATATCCACTAATATAAACAGTTGAATACAATGATGAAAGGGAAATAAACATATATCAAAAATCAAAGCTCCAGAAGACAGCTGCACGCTCCAAGCTCAACGCTGCTGCGACCTAACGCCACCTGCATGCATATATCGTGTATAAGCTTATAGAAAGCTTAGAGGGTGGTGTAAGTGTGTTCGCAAGTTAAGTGTCAAGTATGCAATATCAGAGAAATGTGAAAATATGCTGGTACGTCCATGAATACCACCAACCTTATCCAGGCTATGCAACGCAAAAGCATAATAAGCCAATATCATGTATTGAGGAAGCAATGTAGATCAACTATGCAATGTAGAGACATAGTAAGCCAAATATCATATACTAAGGATGCAATGCAATATACAAATCTTGACAATCTAGGCCATATAATTGCAGAAACATAGCAACCCAAAATGCCATATGCCACGGGTATAATGCAATATATAGTGCGAATGAAATGACCAAGCTAGAGTGTGAAGTCGGGGTGATAGTACGTAGTATCGCAACTATAGGGTCCATTACAAAGGACTTCTATCCAAACCAGTCACATACTTATATTTGGATAACTAGACTCAATGTGGAAAACTCCTGATCACAGGTTGGTCACGCACCCCAACTGAAATCTTGGCCATTACGAAGGTACACATAACAATTAGTTGCACACCACCAGCCCGAGTGCATAGTGAATGAATGAATGAAAGAGTAAAATGCTGAGTATGCAAATCCTATTCAATAAGTCCACATATTAGTAGCATACATCTCTGGGATTATCACCGGAGTTTAGAACACTCAACGCTAGCTTGCTGCCCCTATCCGAGCGCACAACTGGGTAAGTAGAAGATACCTCACTATCCGCCTGCCAATATCGGCCCGACTCGTCGATAGCGGATCCATTCCTTAAGTTGGTCAAACTTAACCTAGATATTGCCCCCTCGCTCAGGAAGATAAGGTCACAACCCTTTCTAACCGACCACGACATAGTGGGAGACGTGACCTACTGGTATACGGCTCTCGTACGCTCATGTATCCACTCACTATCGACATTGGAGCGTCTCTTGGCCACGGAGGTTTATAGACTTTCACCCACGGACATCTAATATAACCAGATGCTCGAACCAAACATTTTCGATATCCTATCTAGCCATTTATGACATGCTTGTGGAGGTCATAATCTTGATGTCGTTAGGGCGTACAATAGTCATATCACAAAATGCGAGATGCATGAGTCATACCATCTAGTCATGCATCAAACCTGCACGTATCGCGCGCTCATGTGGGGCAACTCCGTCTTTTAGGGAGTCCCATAACAACCTGCCCAATGGTATATGCAATGATCAACCACATCGCATATCAAGCATGTAAATGATGATGATGTGTATGGGCATGTAGCATGATGTTATGTTATCACATACTCATAATCGGCATCGATAATTGGCCTAACGAGGCCTAAAAGAAGGTCACAATGTGGACATTTAACCATTATTGCTCATCAATATGGACATTCAACCAACATTACTCCCAAGGAGTGGCCCTCATAGGGCCAAATATATAGTGGGCCCATGGCCACACACAAAGGCCTAACATATATCACAATGGGCCTCACTCAAGGGCCACATACATATACATCACATCGGGCCTCACCATATGGGCCTCATATACATTACATTGGGCCTGATATATGCACCTCAAATACATTTCAATGTCCCGCATCACATGGGCCTTACACATCGCAATGGGCCGCATCTCATGGGCTTAATACACATCACAATGGGCCGCTCACACGGGCGTAATATACATCACAATGGCCGCTCACACGGGCCTAATATACATCACAATGGGCCGCTCACACAGGCCTAATATACATTACATCGGACCTCATATATGGGCATTGCACATCGCAATGGGCCTCATCAATGGGCGTAAATACATCGCCATGGGCCTCATCAATGGGCCATAAGTACATCGCAATGGGCCATAAGTACATCGCAATGGGCCTCACTCAAGGCCTCATATACATCACTATGAGGTGGGCCCTGCACATTCCAAATGGGCCCCATCGGATGGACGGTTTGGATCAAACATGTACATTACGGTTGGCCTCATAACATGTCCAGATGGACAGTGCTGATATACAATACATACATTAAGGTGGGTCACTCGCCCCACGGGTGGTGTGGGTACATCACATTGAATTATGGTGGGGGGTCTACATATGTTGGGCAGTGAGGATGAAATACTTTTCAGTGGGCCTCTTGCCACTAGACCGCATGGATGAAACACATCGGGTGGATCGCACTGCTGCTGGACGACGCAAATAGAATGCATATGTTATGGCGGGGCCCGCATCCAGAAAATGGGCCGACGGCACGATTGAAACACATACAACATGGTGGGTCCACATCCAGGAAATGGATGGACGGTGTGGATATAACAAATACATCACTGTGAATAAGATACATGAATCGCGGTATTTTTTTGAAATATGTGCAGGCATATAACTCCTGGCCTGGGTATCCCATCGGCGCGTGAGACGCGGGGTTTGAACCGCGGCGACGGCGCGGTCGTAAGGATATAAGTCTCAGGTCGAGCCGACTCAGATCTAAGGGATATGACTTAGGGTCGCGCGTAAATGTCGATTACAGGTTGTGGGTTGCCGGAATTTGAATGGGAGGATTGTGGAAGTCTACAGAATGGTACAGACTAGGACACGGCTCTCACTGCTCTCCCCTCTTAATAAAAATTTTGTCCTCAAAATTTAAACCACAACACAACCAATACAGATCTCACAGGTGAGGAAAATCCAATCATAATAGATATGATTAGAACACAACTTACCAACATAATCAAACACCTAAGAGATGGGGATAACGCCCACAAATATCAGCCTCTTGCTCCTAAGACGCGTCATCAGCACTATGATGACCCCCACTGATCCTCAGATCTAGGTCAGAAATGATTGAAACTATAATACTATGTAGCCTCACAATCTTAATGGTAAGGAGCTATGTCAGATAGTTTCTAAGCTATTCGAACTCAGAGATCTAATCATTCTAAGTTCTCAACAAGCATAGAGTGTAGGGTAGCTATCAGCAGATATGCGATGTTATCCATAGGTATTTCCAAGTTATACTCTGATACCAACTTCTGTCATGCCTTAAACTCGGAGACTGGGTTCACAAAATTTCCGATCGCCGAATCCGGTGCCGAGAGCCTCCTTAATACCCCATTCTCGGCTCCCAGTGTCCATATGCCAAATTCCGATCTTGGGATCTTACAAGGAGGATTTTCCAATGTACATTTATCTCGTAAGAAGCATAACAACAAGTTTACCCAAAACACAAAAGGCAACATCATCATCACATATCCACTAATATAAATAGTTGAATATAGTGCTGAAAGGGAAATATACATATATCAAACATCAAAGCTGTAGAAGACTGCTGCATGCTCCAAGCTCAACGCCGCTGTGACCTAATGCCACCTGCACACATCTATCGTGCATAAGCTTATAGAAAGCTTAGAGGGTGGTGTAAGTGTGTTCGCAAGTTAAGTGTCAAGTATGCAATATCAGATAAATGCGAAAATATGCTGGTACGTCCATAAATAGCATCAACCTTATCCAGGCTATGCAATGCAAAAGCATAATAAGTCAATATCATATACTGAGGAAGCAATATAAATCAGTTATGCAATGTAGAGCCATAGTAAGCCAAATATCATATAATAAGGATACAATGCAATATATAAATCCTTACGAGCCCACGAATGCCGTCAACCTCATCTAGTCCATATAATTGTATAAACTTAGCAATCCAAAATGCTATATGCCGCGGGTGTAATGCAATATGTGGTGCGAATGAAATGACCAAGCTGGAGTGTGAAGTTGGGATGATAGTACATAGTATCGCAGGTTGTGGGGTCTATTACAAGAGACTTCTATCCAAACCAGTCACATACCTAAATTTGGAAAGCTAGACTCAATGTGGAAAACTCCTGATCTCAGGTTGGTCACGCACCCCAACCGAAATCCTAGTCATTGCAAATGTACACATAACAATTAATTACGCACCACCAGCCTGAGTGGATAATGAATGAATGAATGAAAGAATAAAATGTTAAGTATGCAAATATTATTCAATAAGTCCACATATCAGTATCGTACATCTCTGGGATCACCACCAGAGTCAAGTACATTCTACGCAAGCTTGCCGCCCATATCCGAGCGCACAACTGGGTAAGTGGAAGATACCTCACTATCCGCCTGCCAATATCGGGTCCGACTCGTCGATAGCGAACCCATTCCTCAAGCTGGTCAAACTCAACCTAGATATTGCCCCCTCACTCAGGCGGATATGGTCACACTCCTTTCCAACCGACCACGACATAGTGGGAGACATGGCCTACTGGTATACGACTCTCGTGCGCTTATGTATCCACTCGGTCTCGACATTGGAGCGTCTCTTGGCCACGGAGGTTTAGGGACTTTCACCCATGGACATCCAACGTGCCCAGATGCTCTAACCAAACATTTTCAGTGTCTCATCTAACCATTCACGACATGCCTGTGGAGGCCATAACCCTGATATCACTAGGGTGTACGGTGGTCATATCATAAAATGCGAGATGCATGAGTCATATCATCCAGTCATGCATCAAACCTACATGTACCGCACACTCAGGTGGGGCAACTCCGTCTATCAGGGAGTCCCATAACAACGTGCCCAATGGTATATGCAATGATCAACCACATCTCATATCAAACATGCAGATGATGCATATGGGCATGTAGCATGATGTTATGCTATCACATACTCATAATTGGCATCGATAATTGGCCTAACGAGGCTTAAGGGAAGGTCACAATGTGGACATTTAACCATCATTGCCCATCAATGTGGACATTCAACCAACATTGCTCCCAAGGAGTGGCCCTCATAGGGCCAAACATATAGTGGGCCCATGGCCACACACAAGGGCCTAACATATATCACAATGGGCCTCACTCAAGGGCCACATACATATACATCACATCGGGCCTCACCATATGGGCCTCATGTACATTACATTGGGCTTGATATATGGGCCTCAAATACATCACAATGACCCACATCACATGGGCCTTACACATCGCAATGGGCCGCATCTCATGGGCTTAATACACATCACAATGGGCTGCTCAGACGGGACTAATATACATCACAAAGGCCGCTCACATGGGCCTAATATACATCACAATGGGCCGATCACACGGGCCTAATATACATCACAATGGGCTGTTCACACGGTCCTACCATACATCACAATGAGCCTCTCACATGAGCCTAATATACATCACAATGGGCCACTCACACGGGCCTAATATACATCACAATGGGATGCTCACATGGGTTTCATATATAACACATCGAACCTCATCATATGGGACTACACATCGCAATGGGCCTCATCAATGGGCCATAAATACATCGCCATGGGCCTCATCATTGGGCCATAAGTACATCGCAATGGGCCGTAAATACATCACATTAGGCCTCATTTAAGGCCTCATATACATCACTATGAGGTGGGCCCTTCACATACCAAATGGGCTCCATCAGATGGATAGTTTGGATCAAACATGTACATTACATTTCAGTGGGGGGTCTATATGGTGGGGGGTCTACATATGTTGGGCAGTGAGGATGAAATACATTTCAGTGGGCCTACTGCTACTGGACCACATGGATGAAACACATCGGGTGGACCCCACTGCTGCTGTATGACATAGATAGAATACATGTTATGGTGGGGCCTGCATCCAAAAAATGGGTGGACGGCATGACTGAAACACATATAACATGGTGGGTCCATGTCCAGGAAATGGATAGACTGTGTGGACATATCAAATACATCACTGTGGTCTCCACCGTCCAGACTGGGAATAAAATACATGAATCACGGTATTTTTTTGAAATATGCGAGGGCCCATAACTCCTGGCATGAGTATCACATCAGCGCACGAGACGCGACGTTAGAACTGTGGGGACGGCGTGGTCGCAAGGATTCAAGTCACGAGTCGAGCCGACTCAGATCTATGGGATATGACTCAGGATTGCGTGCACATACCGATTACAAGTCGCGGGTTGCCGGAATTTGACTGGGAGGATCGCGAAAGTCTACGGAATGGTACGGACTAGGATACGAGTCTCATTGCTCTCCTCTCATAATAAAAATTTCATCCTCAAAATTTAAACCACAACATAACCAGTACGGAGCTCACAAGGGTGGGAAATCTTATCACTATAGATATAATCAGAATACAACATACCAACATAATCAAACACCTAAGAGATGGGGATAACGCCCACGAATCTCAGCCTTTTGCTCCCAAGATGCCTCATCAGCACTATGATGACCCCCACTAATTCTCGGATCCTGGTCAGAAATGATCGAAACTAGAATATTATGCAGCCTCACAATCTCATCGGTAGGGAGCTATGTCAGATAGTTTCTAAATTATTCGAACTGGGGGATCTAATCATTTTAAGTTCTCAATAATCATAGTGTAGGGTAGCTATTATCAGATATGTGATGTTAGCCTCAGATATTCCCAAGTTATGCTTTGATACTAACTTCTATCACTCCTCAAACTCGGAGACTGGACTCATAAAATTCTCGAAAGACGAATTCGGTGCCGACAGCCTCTGTAGTACCCCATTCTCGGTTCCCAGCACCCATATGCCAGATTTCGATCCTGGGATCCTACAAGGAAGATTTTTCAACGTATATTTATCTCGTAAGAAGCATAACCACAAGTTTATCCAAATCACAAAGTCAACATCATCATCACATCTCCACTAATATAAATAATTGAATATAGTGCTGAAAGGGAAATATACATATATCAAAAATCAAAGCTTCAGAAGATGGTTGGATGCTTCAAGCTCAGCGCTGCTGTGACCTAACGCCACTTGTATGCATCTATCGTGCATAAGCTTATAGAAAGCTTAGCGGGTGGTGTAAGTGTGTGCGCAAGGTAAGTGCTAAGTATGCAATATCAGAGCAATACGGAAACATGCTAGTAAGTCCATAAATACTATCAACGTTATCCAGGCTATGCAATGGAAAAACATAATAAGCCAATATCATATACTGAGGAAGCAATGTAGATCAGCTATGTAATGTAGAAAAATAGTAAGCCAAATATCATATACTGAGGATGCAATGCAATATGCAAATCCTAACGAGTCCACGAATACCGTCAACCTCATCTAGGCCATATAATTGCAGAAATATAACAATCCAAAATGCCATATGTTGCGGGTGTAATGCAATATGCGGTGTGAATAAAATGACCAAGCTATAGTGTGAAGCCGAGATAATAGTATGTAGTATTGCAGGTTGTGGGGTCTATCACAAGGGACTTTTATCCAAATCAGTCACATACCTAAATTTGGATAGTTAGACTCAATGTGGTAAGCTCCTAAATTAAATAGTTAATCACATGCCCCAACCAAAATCCTGGCCATTGCGAAGGTACACATAATAATTAGTTGCGCACCACCAGCCCGAGTGGGTAGTGAATGGATGAATGAAAGAGTAAAATGCTGAGTATGGAACTCCTGCTCAATAAGTCCACATATCAGTACCGTACATCCTTGTGATCATCACCAGGGTCTAGTACACTTTACGCTAGCTTGCCACCCCTATTCGAGTGCACAACTGGGTAAGTGAAAGATACCCTACTATCCGCCTATCAATATCGAGCCCGGTTTATCAATAGTGGATCCATTCCTCAAGCTAATCAAACTCAACCTAGATATTACCCCCTCACTTAGGCGGGTTAGGTCACACCCCTTTTCAACCGACCACAACACAGTGGGAGACATGACCTACTGGTATACAGCCTCATGAGCTCATATATCCACTCAGTCAACATTGCTCCCAAGGAGTGGCCCTCATAGGGCCAAACATATAGTGTGCCCATGGCCACACACAAGGGCCTAATATCACAATAGGCCTCACTCAAGGGCCACATATACATCACATCGGGCCTTACCATATGGGCGTCATATACATTACATTGGGCCTGATATCTGGGCCTCAAATACACCATAATGGCCCTCATCACATGGGCCGCATCGGCTTCAAATACATCACAATGGGCCACTCACATGGGCCTAATTTACATCACAATGGCCACTCACCTGGGCCTAATATACATCACAATGGGCGGCTCACATAAGCCTAATATACATCATAATGGGCCACTCACATGGGCCTAATATACGTCACAATGGGCCACTCACATGGGTCTAATATACATCACAATGGGCCGCTCACACGGGCCTAATATATATCATAATGGGCCACTCACATGGGCTTCATATACAACACATCGGACCTCATCATATGAGCCTTACACATTGCAATGGGCCTCATTAATGGGCCGTAAATACATCACCATGGGCCTCATCAATGGGCCATAAGTACATCGCAATGGGCCTCTTTAATGGGCTGTAAATACATCACATTGGGCCTCATTCAAGGCCTCATATACATCACTATGAGGTGGGCCCTGCACATTCCAAATGGGCCCCATCGGATGGACGGTTTAGATCAAATATGTACATTACGGTTGGCCCCATAGCACGTCTAGATGGACGGTGCTGATATACAATACATATATTAAGGTGGGTCACTCACCCCACGGGCAGTGTGGATACATCACATTAAATCATGTTGGGGGGTCCACATATGTTGGGCAGTGAAGATGAAATACATTTTAGTGGGCCTGCTACCACTGGACCGCATGGATGAAACACATCGGGTGGACCCCACTGCTGCTGGATGACGCAGATAGAACACATACATTATGGTGGGGCCCACATTCAAAAAATGGGTGGACGGCACGGCTGAAACACATATAACATGGTGGGTCCATGTCTAGGAAATGGACGAACTGTGTGGATATAACAAATACATCACTGTGGTCCCCACCGTCCAGACAGACAGTCGGAATAAAATACATGAATTGCGATGTTTTTTTAAAATATGGGCGGGCCTACAACTCCCGGCCGGCGTATCGCAACGGTGTGCAAGATGCGGTGTTGGAACCACGGCGATGATGTGGCCGCAAGGATACAAGTCTCGGGTCGTGCTGACTCAAATCTAAGGGATATGACTTAGGGTCGCATGTAAACCTGACTACAGGTCACGGGTTGCCGGAATTCGAATAGGAGGATCGTGGAAGTCTACGGAACAGTACAGACTAGGATATGGGTCTCACAAGGTTGACCATGAACCTTCACAACCAACATAAGGTTAACTAAGAAGTCTACACCAGACAACCTTAGGAGCCTACACAAGGCCACATGAACTCTACTTGGAGCCTACACAGGGCAAACGGGTCCTGCATAAGGACACTACTCGGAGCCTACACAAAGCAGCCTATGCTACACAAGGTGACACATTGTTCACTACCCCAAGTAAAGGGTCACGACGTAGTAATGGCTTGGTAAGACCGATGTCGAATCCACAGGGACTAAACTTGTGTACGCATTCTGAAAACAACTAGAACTAGAACTAAATAAGATCTAAACCTAAATCCGGAATAAAAGAGAGTAATTGTGAATGAAATTTCAATAATCAAAAGGAAACTAGAGCACCACGGATCCACTTGTAGCTATCAAGATGCTACCTTACTTTATTCAAGAAACATAATTGGAATTGGAGTCCTATCTTATCCAATTGGAAAATCAAATCTCTGAATTTTTCATTGACCTGGTCCACACATGAAGGAGTATTGTGATGATTGGAAGAGAATTCATGCATCCACCATTCCCAGGAGACGATGGTGAATCACGAGTTTTACCAATCTCATAATTTCAAAACAGCAAAAGAAGATATTCAAAGTTATTACCGCATCTATTGTAATTTGAGTCACAATAAATCATAGAAAACTGAAAATATTCCTTAAATTCAAACTAGAAATCAATGATGTTCAACAGAAACAAGAATCAAAGCAAGATAATCATCCCAACACGTTACAAGCTTCCCCTCTTAGCCCTAGGTAAGAGGTTTAGTTAACCATATAGACATGATTGAAACTAAAACCCTTAAAGAAAACATTAAAAATAAATAAGGAAAGAAGAAAAACTCTCGGGAGGCTGCTCCACCCTTTGTTTCTGCTCCTTGAAATCTAATTCATGTTTAAAACTCCTTAAACAATCCATATTTATAGCCTTTGTTCGGCCGTCTTTGGAAACTACCTCAAATTTACACATGCGTAACGCCTTTGATGTCATCGAACAACATTCGATGTCATCGAATGGCATTCAATGTCATCGAATGTAACTTAAATCTGGAAGTCTTGTCTTTTCGCACTGCATAACACCTTTCGCACTGCATAACTCTTTATGTCATCGAACATACCTTCAATATCATTGAACAGCCCTTCGATGTCTTCAAAGGGTATTCGATCAATCGAGAATGTATCCAAAGTGTTCCAATGAGTTTCTTAAAAAATCCACAAAAAGCTTGATGTCATCGAACTGCCTTCGATGTCATCGAGAAATGCATCCAATTTGTCCAGCAACCAAACTCGATTTTCATATAATTTTTCGATGTCATCGAACACTAGCTTTGATGACATCAAAGTTCAAATTCTGTGAATTTATGCACTTTGCACTTCCGACTTCCTTCCTTCTCTACTTGGGGTCTTGAAATCTTCAATCTTTGTCTCCTAAGATCCATCCTTTAGCTTGGTGATTCTTGAGCATTAAATCCATGTTTTTAACATTCTTTTCATTCCAAGATCTCAGATTCACCTTGGCAAACATGCATTAAGCATTATCATGTTTATAAAACCAAGTTATAAATAGGGAGAAATATATAATATTTGACACTCAACACACCCCCAACCAGCATTTTGCTAGTCCCGAGCAAAACATGCGTGAAAGAATTCTCAATTCTCAATGTTCAAATCACTTTCAAAAAATAGTCTTTTGTGCAATCAAGTATGAATGAGTAGAATCTAAAGAAGCAAGAGTGAAAATTTAAAAACCTAGAGCCGAATCACAAGAGCAATCAATCAAATAGGTTCTTCATCAATCACTTAAGAGCATAAGTTCATATATCAAGTTTTAACAATGCACTCAGTGAATTCCAACTTACTTTCCATAAAAATACTATCATTTCATAATGTTAGTCATGCTCATTACCTCAAGATTGATTCAATAATCATGTACTGATTCCAAAATTATCCCATATTTCTTCTTTTTCTAGTTTTGATTTTATATCGATGGTCCTTTTTATTTATTCATTCTTTTAAGTCTTTTCATCATCAGACTTTACATTCTTTTCATTCTTTTCTAGTCTTTCATCATACATGACCTTTTTGTCAATCTCATTATTTTTTAACTCGTTCTTTTCATCTTTTTAAGGTAGATAAAATTCTCCAGACTCAATGCTCAACATTTATCAATGATTTACATACTAACAATCAGAAATTCATCATTCACAGAAAGCAAATCGAAAGCGTCTTGTGACATAGACAACATGATATTCAAACTTTCTCTTAATCAATTAAATGAAAGAACTTAAGTGATAGTTTACTCAGTTGATCAAACTCCAACAATTCAAAGTTGATTCTCTATCTTATCATCATACTGAAAGCATTCTTAATTACGCAAACTTTTGTATTCCAAATAGTTCTTTTACTCAAAAAATTGAAAATTAAAAAAAAAAAATTGTTCAAAGGCCAAAAAAAAAAATATTGATTAGTTTACCTAATCCATACCCCCAACCTAAAACTTACATTGTCCTCAATATAAAAGATATAAGCATGTAACACGTATGAGACAACAAAAAGAAAGGGAAGTGATGGAAAGGTAGTACTTGAACAAGTAGAATTGAAGCTTTTTCGAAGTTCTTAACATGTAAATGAGTTAGTACGAAGACTAAAAAAACTATCCTAATCCTAAATCTTATGAAAGCAGTAAGCCTAACTACACCTCCATTAGACTAGGAGGTCAATCCTAATACACATGATCAATCAGAGGCATGGACATATCCTCTGAGTCAAACTTCCTAGCAGATGGCTTTAGACGATGTCCATTCACTTTGAAAACATTGTCATTTGTCATATTCTTTATCTCATTGGCCCATGAGGATAAATAGTAGTAACAATAAAGGGATCGGTCCCACGAGATCGAAGCTTACCCGGAAAAAGATGTAACAGTGAATTATACAAGAGGACTTTTTTACCAGTTATGAATGATTTCTGAATGATGTTCCAGTCATGGAATACCGTCATTCTGTCCTTGTAAATTCTCGAGTTCTCGTATGCATCGTTCCGAATTTCCTCAAGTTTATTCAATTAAAGTTTGCGCAGCTAGCAAGCATTGTCCAAGTTAAAGTTTAGATTTTTGATAGCCCAATAGGCTCTATGTTTCAACTCTATAGGCAAGTGGCAAGCTTTACCATAAACGAGTCTAAATGGAGACATTCCAATGGGGGTCTTAAAAGCTGTACAATAAGCCCATAAAGCATCGATTAAGCGGATTAACCAATCCTTACGGTTAGAATTAACCATTTTTTCCAAAATTTACTTTATTTCCCTGTTGAAAATACTTGCTTGCCCGCTTGTCTGCAGGTGGTATTAAGTGCTCGCTTTGTGAAAGATGTCATATTTCTTCATTAAGTTCTCGAATGGCCTATTACAAAAGTGCAACCCTCCATCACTAATGATGGCTCGAGGCGTTCTGAACCAGGAAAAGATATTTTCTTTTAAGAATCTAATGACCGTTCTATGATATTATTTCGGCACTGGATCTCTTTTAAGAATATAATGACCGTGCTAATAAAATATAAATATTTCCAAAGGATTAGGGGAATGGCCCCATGAAATTGATGCCTCAGTAATCGAATGCTTCAATGGTAAAAATTGGGTTTAGTTGTATCATATTTTGACGGGACAATCCTCCCAATTTCTTACAACACTCACAACTTTGCAAAACTAATGAGTATCTCTGAACAAAGTGGGCCAATAAAAGCCACATTGCAGAATTTTGGCCGTGGTCTTTTTAGAAGAAAAGTGACCACCATAGGCATGAAAATGATAAAAGGAGATGACACTCTGTTTTGACTAGAAACGAAAAGTGTTTGATTTGGGGAATTATCTTACTTAATAATACCAAAGATGATAAATGAAGAGAATAATCATCATATTTTATTTATTCTGAGTTCAATTACATCCTTCTTATCATTTGATTCCAACATAAAATATTGATAAAAGAAATGTAAATACTAAATGATCTTGATGTTCATTTCGGCAGTATTTTGAATCATGGCACGATCTTCTGATTGGAGATATCATCGTGCTGGAATGATATTCATCTTGATTAATCTTATTCTTTTGAAATACTCTGATTCTTCAACCCGAATCAAGTCCCTTTTAATGTCTTCAAAATGAATCATTTTACTTCAAACTCACTGTTCGTGTAGTGGACCCGTTGCGTGGAAACCAAGTCTTCTGATCTCATCATTGCACGATCGTTACAAGGGCCACCCATTGCGTGTCGCGCAATAGGTACTCCGAATACTTGAATTTCTTCTGAAGTCTGAAATCTTCTTTGCTGCTCCAAAATCTTCCGAATGAATCAAATGAAGAAGATGGTGGGGTATTTATAGCCTCCTGCATGTGTAAACCCTTCTATCCGCGCAACAAACATCCACCAAAGACTCATTGTGCGCTGACTTCCCTTGCACGCTAACCCCATTGGTGCTAACTTCCATTGCACGCTGCGCAATATAACAACCAAAACTTCTATTTGCTGCGCAACCAAAAGCTATAAAACTTTTTTTCTCGAGTTTTCTTCTTTTTTCAATCAATTTTTATGTCTCAACAGATGCCCTCTTGATCCTTCATTTCTGATTTTCTTCAAGATGAACTGGAGGATCAACTCATAAATTTTTTTTCCCCATTTCCTCTTTGCACGCAATCGACATCCATTGCGCTATCGGGTTCATGCAATCAGACCCGGGTCCATGACACTATATAAAGGGGACTTGTATTTATTTCAATCATTTGGAGTCCTTGGTCAACTACCTCAACGCACTATTCTCTTTTTCCGCGCAACAAGTTCATGCGCGCAATGACACTATGCAACAACCTTTTGCGTGCAACAACACTTTGCGCACAATAAAATCTTGCGCGCAACAAGTCCTGTGTGCAATTGAACCCAGCGTGCAACAGTTCTTTTGTTTTACAAAAATTTCTAAGTACCTGAACTTTGCTGAACTTTCTTTTGAATTTTCAATGACTCGATCCAAAAACCGTACCCTTCCCATAATGAACAAATCGCCGAGTCTTCAAACCCACCGTCATCTACAACAAATCGTCCTCAAAAGAGAACTCATTCAATTGAAGATTATTCTTCTTTCTTCAAAGTACTAGATCCGCTAGTTATTAATTTTGCTAAACGCATTCAACTTCTTCCTGACTCTATTCGCAAAGTTGTACTGATGGGAGAACTTGAGAGGTCATTGACAGAGGGTCATGAATCTGATTAGGAGAACTGGTTAAAGTCTACTGCTAATTTCTGTATCGACAGTCCTCATCCTGCACCTGCCGAGTCTTCTCCTCCCCCATTTTTTGAAAGGCAAGAAACAGAAGAGTAAAGATGAAATTCTTAAGGAGAAGATAAAGGATCATAATAAGAAATGTTATCAGAATGTTTGGGACATGGTCAAAATTCCAAGACGATGTGATCAAGTTCAAGAATCCTTATAAGGATGAGACTGTCATCATCCCAATGAGCCTTCACCGTCATCTCTCCATGATTCAGAGTGAATCTTCTGATCATATGACACAAAATTGACTTTTGTACGTTGCAAAATGGGTTATAAAAGAGTTGAAGATTCTAGAAGTTTATATCACTGAGAGAGGTCTTAAACAGAAGACTGGACAAATATCATACATGCGCTTCCTTACTCCATGCTATAATCCTCACGCTTTTATATCCCACCCACTACTTTGAGACTGTCCAGCAGCGTTTTCATGACCGAGATTCTTTATGGAATAAGGATGAATTCAGAACACGTGGTCTTCTCTCCCATCATCAGTTCCATAGTTCATGGGTTAAAGCCATTCTTCAGAAATATATATAAGTCCTTGGTGAAATGAATCTATACATCGTCATAGAAGCTACTTCTGATTTCTTTCATAAAGACACCATGATTTATAAAGGATTTCTAAAATACTGGTCTTCTACGACAAATTCTTTCCACCTATCGATCGGTGAAGTGAGCATCACTCTATGGGATCTTCACCGAATGGTTGTTCTTCCTGTCACAGGATCTTTTCTTGATGAGTTCGTTCCCAGAAACGTGGAATTCACTTATTTTGATCCAAAAAGAGACCCTCCCGTTTCTGCTTCCACCACTTAACTCTTTAGAGAAATGTCTCATTTTCCAGATATTCACATAGTCTCTCCGCTTTAGTGGCTTGCACACTTTACGAGATACTTACGGTATATTCTTTTAGTATTCTTTTCTTCCTTTTACACATACATTTATACATGTATGTACATGTTTTCTCACACTTTCTCTTTCTTTCAAATTTTCTGGCAGTCATTCTTCAGAGTTAGAATCTACTCGATGAAGGATAAGGGGTCCTACTGTCTTTAGTCCTGAAACTGAACTAGCCGCCTTCCTCACTTATTAGCTTAGTTTAGTAGTTCTACCAAGCTCAAAATGGGTAGACACCATTCGTCCTACTTTGTTCGTTGCTATCAGAGCCATGACAGAAGGTAAGAAGAAATATTCTTTGGCCCCACCTGTTATATGTTCTCTTTATAGAGCTTTTGGGAATATCACGGCGCATTGCTCAAGCCCAACAGTTGGAGCTTTGTCTTCGTATACTCCATGGCATTACTTTTCTAGTTGGTTAAGAATATATTTCTCGTGGACGTATAATGACCCCGAGAAGGCCTATGTCAATCTTGAACATCCTCCTCTATACCATTATCTCAAGCGTAAACGGTGAAGAAAACATACGATTGGATCATTGACAAAATTGAGAGCATGGAATCTATCGACTTCATTCCATTCTATCTAACCCATGAGGCTGAGAATAGGGAAGTTGAGGATAATAATGATCTAGAACCAGTTGAAAGAACTTTTCTGATTTACATCAAGTCTTGCAGTCTACCTTTTCGAGAAGGGAGTGAATTTTGGAGAGAACCTTACTATCTTAGTAGGTTTGCAAGACAATTTGGTTATGACCAAACAGTGCTGTAGGCAGGAGAAGAAATCACTCATTTAATGTGGAGTTATGGAGTGGGTCTATATAATTGGGACTTGATATGGAAACAACTTCTGGCTAGAAAATTTGGTTCTCACTTCATTCTCCCCGGCTTCAACCACCAAGTACAAACCTCATATGCTTGGATGCATTGGTGGTTGCATCAGTATTACTTAGTATGCAATTGCTATCCAGTTGATCATCCCGTCTAGATTCTTCCTCCCAGATTGAGGAATTATAGACCAGAATAGGGAATAAGCTATTTCATCGAGAAAGTTCACGTTGCCACTCCTGGCCAAGTTTGTCGAAGAATTTCTACAGAAGAGCCCATCAGAGAGATAAAATCAGCTAATACAATGGAGGGATGGATAGCTTTCGGATCTCCTTTGGACCTTATAAAGTGAGCAGAAAGATAAACTACTCCTGCGAATGAATTTGAGACTCCCACTACTCTTCTTTCCTCTCCTACCCGAGAAACAGAAAATAAACTATCGCCGCAATTTCTCCTACTGTGGCTGCAGCCTCTCTTACTGTGGAGTTGACCCACACTTCTCCGATGACTCGTTCGTGAGCTAAATATTTATCTCCTCAGGTCCAGGCTTTTTGGGTTTCTCCCCCTGACGATATTCGCCTTTTTCCTAGTAAAGATGGTCCTCCTTCTAAAAGTAAACAAGTAGCTTCTAAAGATAGTTCGTCAAAATATTCAATAGCAACTGAAATCCCTGATACTTCTTCTTCTACAAGTTTAACTGATGAAGGAAATGTTTTGGTGGATCTCAATCGAGAAGAAGATGTAGAAGTGGATGTCGGTGAAGAGGGGGAGATTAGAACTAATATTCCAACTACTGAAATCCAGCCAGATCGTCAAGATATCTTTTCTCCTGCTAGGATAGCTCCTCTTGAAGAGGAACAACTCGATTATGGTGGTTCTAGTTGTTCTCTAGGCGCAAACATTTTCATATCTTTCGATGCTCTATATTCTCCTTGTCTTGTAGAGAATGCTAAAATGACTGAATAAGGCCCTACTGTACTTCCAGTTATAGCGGAAGTTTCTGCATCCAGAGAGGCTGAAGTTTCTTTACCAGAGGTCCAAGTAGAACCAGAGGCATTATTTTCTCCTCAGAGTATAGAAGTAAATCAGGTTTCTTCACAAGTTCCGTTAGTTGCTGATGTAATTGTTGATGTTCTCGTTCATGTTGAGAAAGTTTCTACTGTGCGTCCTTCCCCTATTCAGCCAATTGCTCAAAGTCTGGAATTTCCCCTCTGATCCAGTTGACATACCAACTCCAATAACTTTGGATTCATGAACTAGAGTCCAGGAACTTTCTTTCGATGTTGCAATCACTGTTGCAGACATCGCCGTACCTTTAGAGATAGAAACATCTTCTATACCAACCACTTCTCAAGTTGCCCCCAAAGGTGGTATACCTTTCTCTTCATTCTTCTTATTTTCATGTATTTATTGTTGATATTCCTAATTATATTATTTCTTCTTCTTCTTTTTTTTTTAGCTATACTTGTTCTTACTTCAAGTGGATCTGCAGGTTTTAATTTAGTAGCAACAATATCTGATAAAATTTCTTTAGACAAAGTATCGCCTATTATGCTTGTCTTTTTCAAGAATGTTATATCTGTCATTGTTGATGCCTTTAAGGATCCCACACAATGGCCTTATCTAAATAGTGCTCTAGCTATTCTAGATCATTCAGCAAGGCTAGCCCATATCAATGTTCTCCCACTGCATAATTCTCTATCGTAGTTCTATGACTCGTTGGAATTAGCTCGAAGCATAGTTATTCCCCCAGAGGTTTTGGAATGTCAAAGGGAGTTGGCATCTTTTAAAGAGAATCTATCAGAATGATGTTGTCATATCTAGTTATGACATTGAGCATCAATCTCCGCAGGACATATTGAAGGCTTTTGACAAGAATATGATAATTATCAATAATCAGATTACTTTTTTGAAGAATGAAATTTCTTCACTTGAAGTTAGAGAACAAGAAGAAAAGTCGAATAATAGTAAGATTAGAGAAGAAATTGAAGTTAATGTTCATTTTGCTGATCTTGAAAGAGCTGAGCTATTGAAGAATAAAGAAGTTGTTGCTTCTTTGGAAAAGGAATTGGCCAATGCTCCCGATCATGCCAAGATCATCCTTGAGGCCGAACTAGCGAATACTTCAGCAAAAACTCAATTGAAAGATGATTTGCAAAGATACATGGCAACATTAAGAATGTCAGAATATTTATAGATTTTCATTTTTATCAACACATGTAGTCTTTTGGCTTGTAAAATTCAGGATGATATTAATGAATATATGCTTTCGCTTTTTGATCATTCATTTTTTTAAACATGTTTTGATACGATATGCAATTTTCAACATATGATAAAGCGATGATATACTTCTGATTGTTAGCATGGCGTCCCTTATATGATGTTCTTTCTAATGGGCGGAGCTAATTTTCAATTCTTGGTTAGTGTCATACATAGTTTAAGCTATTGAATAGTTGAGCATGCACAGTTTTTTAGACTCATAAGTAGTTGGAGTCAAGTCTTACGTGAATGGTTTCTGTAACTCTTATGAGTTCGCTGGACTTATCACGGCTGGGAAGTTCACAAACCGCGATCCATCAGAGGGGCCTAGTGAAGCAATCAGGACAGTGAATTCGATGGGTTTTACGCATAGGGTTAGCCGCAGTAACTCTCTAGAGTTCACAGGGGGGGGGGGGGGGGGGTAAGACTACCTTAGAGTACCAAATTCAAGGCTGCTAGTCCATCAATGAGGGGGTAATTTGTTTTAAAGATCCATCCTCATGAGTATCTACTGGAATCAAACTAGGAATCTGGGGGGTCTTATGCATGGTTGGCCTATATATGGGCAAGCCAAAGAGCACACACTGCAACCCGCTTTTTCTTCGTCTGCTAGGTTGGACCCATTCACGGGAGGGCATTTTCTCTCACCTTCCCCGTGACGCTGTCAAAAACTATACAGACGACATTGGTCTCACTCGTGGTTGGCCGTACAGGCACGCTCTGCTGCCCGCATTGGTTTAAGCATGTGATGACCTTCGTGGGATTTTTAGGGCCACTGGCTTCTTATTGCTGCCCGCATGATATTTGATGTATCACCGATTATGGTAAGTCTTATCTGTAGCAGTCCGCTGTCGTAGATGATAAATCACCATTGCCACTGCCAAAGATGATAAGTCGATAAATGATATATTGTCATTGTTGATAATAATATCTTTGATAATATTTATGTTTTAAAATAGTGTATCAACTTGGCAATAATATCAATTTAACAATGATGGCTTTTGTAATAGTAGCTAATAACGATTAGTGATATGGATAATATCAATTTGATGATAATCATCGACACTTGGCAATAATTGGCGATAATATTGATATGCTTGAACTTGAGAGTTTGCCTTTTATTCATTCACATATGAAGAAGAATACATGGCATTTGCCTTTTTAGGCTGTTTTGTCATTTTTCTTGTCTTGCCCCCTTTTGATTGAGAAGTATTATGTTCAATCATCTTCAGAATCAAAAGCATAGCGATTGTTAGGGATAATATATCTTAATGAAGCGAGCATTAACAGGCATGCCGATACCTTGTTCATTTTGATCGACGACTCGATAGGCTCCGTTCGAATATACTTTTGTTATCATGTACGGACCATCCCACTTGGGATCAAATTTGTCCACAGTTCTTCAAGTGACCACTATAGGTCTTTTCAACATTAGCACCAGGTCACATTTCTTGAAAGAGTGATGTTTAACCTTCTTATCAAAGGTAGTTGAAATTCTTGCCTGATATAGTTCTAATCGCTATTGGGCTGCTAGGCATTTTTCATCAAGTAAATCTAACTTGATTAGCCTTATCTTGACATTTTCATCATCTGTTATTGATTGATGTACTGGCACTCGGAGTGATGCAACTTGTGTTTCGATGGGTATGATGGTTTCGACGTCATACACCAAAGAATATGGTGTGGCTTTCATCATGGTTTGATGAGTAGTCTTGTAAGCCCATAGAGCTTCTTGTAACCTTTTGTCCCAATCGCGTTTATTCCTGACAACAATTTTCTTCAATATTTTCACAATTGTTTTGTTGAATGCCTTTACTAATCTGTTGGCCGATGGGTAATAAGGTGTTGAAAATGAATGACGAATGCCAAATTTCTGGCATAATTTCTCCATACCCCTATTCTTGAAAGGAGTACCATTATAAATGATGATTCTTTTTGGAATGCCATGGCGATATATTACCGTGTGTCAGATAAAATTCACGACGTCTTTCTCTTTGACATTTCATAATGCAATCTCTTTGGTCCATTTGGAGAAATAATTTGTCGCTGCCAAAATATATTGTTGTCCTTTGGATGAAGGTGGATTTATCGGACCGATGACATCAAGTCCCCAAGCGGTGAAAGGCTAAGAAGCTATTGATTGATGAAGGTCTTCAGGCAACACATGTATGACATCACCATGGATTTGGCATTCATAACATCATTTCACATAATCGATAGCGTCTTTGAACATTGTGGGCCAGTAATATCCCATTTGATGCACCTAATGGAATAAATTTCAGTCGGCTTGATGTACTCCGCATTCTCTAGAATGGGTTTCTTGCAACATCTGATTTGCTTCTTCCGTACTTAGACACCTTAACAACATTTCGTTGTAAGATCTTCGGTATAATACTTCGCTACTCATAATGAATCTCTTTGATCTCTACTTGATCTGCAACCTTTGTGCTTGGTCCTCTAGCAGAATATAGTACTTGAGGTAATCCACAAAGGCTGATGCCAATATTCTGTTGTGACCTCCAAATATGATAAAGGAAGTGCTTCAATGACTTCATTAATGATTTCAAATGACGGTAAGAACCTCCTTTCTTCTATTGTTACTTGAAGGGGACTTTGATCTAGACAGGATAACGATGCTGCCAGGCTAGCTAAAGCATCTACCCTTAAATTCTCACATCGCGGTATATGTTTATTTTCAACATCATGGAACTGCTCTAGCAATTGTTGTGCTCTTCAATAGTAAGGCAGGAGTTCTTATTTTCTTATTTTGAACTCTGTTGTTAGATGGTTTATAACCAACTTAGAGTCCTCAAAATTTCGTATTACTTTTATTTTCATTTCTTAGGCTATCTCCATTCCAATAATAAGAGCTTTATATTTGGCTTCATTATTTGTACATACAATACCCAATGTGAAAGAGTAGGGCAGCAAATCGCCCTGAGGACTGATGAATATCACTCCACCACTGGTTCCTGACATTCGAGAAGCACCATCAAAGTACATTTGTCGTAAGTTTGGCGATTCAATCATCATCACTTATTCATATGGGAAGTCATCACTGGTGATTTCACTGTTTGTTACAGGATAAGTTGCCAAGAAATCTGCCACTACCTGCCCTTTTACTACTTTCGTCGGCTCGTAAGTGATTATGTATTATGAAAGCAACAACATCCATTTGGACAATCTTCCTGATAACATCAGCCTGGTCATTAAAAAATTTATAGGATCCACTCGCGAGATTAGAATTATATCATGAGAAAGGCAATAATGTCTTAATTTCTGCAATGCGAATATTAATAATACCAAGCATATTTTCTCGATTGGCGAATAGTTGTATGTTGCACCTATCATCAGAGTTTGACTCAAATAATAGAGTGTGATTTCCTTCCCATGTTCATTTATTTGTGCCAGTAGAGCTCCTAGTGAATTCTCAGCTGCAGATATGTATAGAATGAGTGGTTTACCTTTCACAGGAACTGCCAACACTAGAGGTTGTTTCAACAATTCTTTGATCGAATTGAACGCATTCTGGCGTGACTTGTCCTATACAAATTTTGTTCCTTTCTTCATTAGATGAGAGAATGACTGACATCTTCCGGCTAAGTTTGAAATAAAACAGTTAATATATGCTAACTTCCCTTGAAAACTTTCTAATTCTTTTAGTGTTTTTAGTAGTGGCATTTCTTGAATAGCTTTGACTTTCCCTGGGTCGATCTTAATTCCTCTATATCTGATAACAAAGTCAAGGAATTTTCTTGACAAGATACCAAAAACACATTTGGCCGGATTCATCTTTGACTACTTTCTGAGCCAACGGAAGACTGAGGTCAAATGTTTGCGATGTTCTTCATGGTCATCCAATTTGACTACCAAATCATCTAATAACATTCAACATGCTTATGCATCATATCTTGAAAGATGTTCTGCATTGCTCTTTGATATGTTGGCCGGCATTCTCGAGACCGAACGACATAACTTTATAACAATAAATCTCCAAAGAAGTTCTAAATGTCATAGCTTCTTCATCTTTTGGGGCCATTCTTATTTGGTTATACCCGGCATAACCATCCATGAAGGACATAATAACATATTTCGTCATACTGTCCATCAATAATTCTGTTATTGGCAATGGGAAGTTGTCTTTCGGGCAGGTTTCATTTAAATCTCTGAAGTCAACACATACCCTGATTTGTCCACTTTTCTTTTCACTGGGACAATATTTGTTATCCATTTAGGATATTTGACTTCTCTGATGAATTCGACCTTTATCAATTTATTTACATCTTCTTCTATTAAAGGAATTTATTCTAGAGGGAATCATCTTTGCGCTTGTTTGATTGGCCTTTTATCCTTGGCGATATTCAGTCGATGCATTGCTACTGAGGGTTCCAATCCTGGCATTTTTGTGTATGTCCAGGTGAATACATCTCTATTTTCTTTCAGGATTTTGACATATTGATATATTTCTTCTTCGAGCTGTTTCAACCAGATACAAATGCATTTGATTTGGGGGAATTTCTTATTTAACGTCGATAAAGATGGAACAAAGAGAATATTCATCAATTTTATTTTATCTGTACTGAGTTCATTAACATCCTCTTAATCCTTTGATTCCAAGATAGAATCTCTTAATAAAGAGAAAATACATAAGTCAAATATAATCAAAATATAAATTTTGGCAGCATTCCGGCGCATTTTCATCAAATCTCTATGGGAGACGAGTTTTGCGGGTTTCCCATGCTAGAATCCCTTAGAAATATCCGAAATAGCCTGATTGTCGGTTAGAATTTTCAGCATAATGACTGCCCTCAAAGATAACTCACGCAACTTGCTAGCGCAACTCTTCATCCTCCCTTCTCTTTGCCCTCAATACTTGTCAAAGGGATTGACTTCCTGAACATCTCTTCCTTCAAATGAGGGGGTCAGGGGGTATTTATAGGCATCCGCACGTGTGAATCCTCGACTCATGTGCCATGGGCCCCAACTTGCATCACCAGATCCTCTTTCTTTTATGAAACCTGTGCACCCCAGCGCAACTCAGTTCGCGTGCAACTCGAGTGAGTTGTGTGGAGCCACGCAACTTAGTTCGCACGCAACTTGGGTCTCACGCAACTTGCATTACTTTCCCTCTCCTTTTCAAACCTTTCTCTAACTCTCTCTCCCTTTAATCAATTTTGGTACCCCAACACGAGCAAACTAGCATTTATAAATGTATTCTGTGGTTCTTCCTCCAAGCCCAGATTTACTTCTCGCAAACTGTCCACTGTCGACTGCTCCCCGTCTTCTATCTATTTCGGAGTTGTTTCATGGTGCTTAGTTATTTCAGAATTTGTTTCTTCTACCAGATTGACTACGACCATATTTATTGAAGATTATGTCCCCAATCTGTGGAATTTCTCTCGCTTTTTCTCATTTACCCCGATTGGAATCTGGATTCCTTTTCCATAGTTCAGGCCAGCTAGTTCTTCATAATCAAAACCCATGTTCTTCATAATTTTCCTGATGGTCAGACTGTATCTCTTGAGATCTTCAAATGTCAGTTTTTCGTAATTTATATTTTCATCGATTCTTTCTTCTTCTTTCATTTATGAAGGTGCATAAAACTCGATCGACTTGGGGTACCTTGAATTGGGTTTGACTTGAAATCTTTTTGGGATAGCTGGGAATGGCTTGTTCCTTTCAGGATATAGCAATGATACTGTATAATTTGCCTGCAGAATTTCCAGCTGCTCTGGTGATAATAATGTTAACAGAGGTTGTCTTGGTTGTCTCAAGTGTTTTGGCATGAAATAAAACTTCTTTCTCGTGTTCACTTTCCTAGACAACTTTATTTTTTCATCTTCTTTCTCTAGTATCTCTGTGTGATTACTTCTTGAAGTTTTATTCTCACCATTCTTTTCTCTATCTTCTGTTGTGAATTCATCATAGTAACTGGCATCAGCAAAGAAAGCTTCTGCTTCTGTATATGGTTTAACATCTGCCATTACTTTATATTGAACTCCGTCCTTGTAATACTTGAAGCATTGATGTAGGGTGGATGGTATGATACCATACTGATGCATCCACGGCCTACCCAATAGGATGTTATATGTTGTTACTGCATTGATGACATCACAAATGACATTGTCGTTAACTCCCCAATTTCCAGAGTTAATGTAATCTTCCCTAGTGCATATTGTTCATCCTGATTAAAGCCCTGTATCATCATTCCACTACAGCGTAAATGTGAACGACGATATCCGAGCTTATTTAGCACTATTAATGGCAATAAGTTCATTGTTGATCCCTTATCCAACATTATTCACTTAACTTGTTTACTGCAGATGTGGCCCATGATCATTATGGCCTGTTATGCTCCTTATCGCAAGTCAAATCATCATCGGAGAAGGAAATGACGATCATACAACCGTTCTGCATTTCTTGCTCTATGCCTTCCATTTCTACAAGTAATGCTTTTCTGACCTCAATATCAGATAAGGCTTGAATTAGAGTGTCTACAATCTTCTAATAACTGTAGTGCATCGTATACACTTAATCGAGCTGGTATACCTTTCAAATGGCTTACCACATCATACATTACTTTTTCAACTTCATTCTTTTCTTCTTTTCTATTGTTAACGATATGTATTCCGGATATTTTCTCCCTTACCACTTCAGCTTTTTGTTTTTGAAGAGGACTTATTATTCTTTTTTCACAACGTAATGTGATCACCACAACTTTACCTACCCGTTCTGCAGAATTATCTGTATTTATGCTGCCATCTTCTTTCTTCTTTTACCTTTCCTTTTTTTTCGTATATAATTTCTCGGCCAAAGATCATGTTTATTGACACTTTTCTTCTTCTTTCTTTCTCTTTTCCTATTACAATCTCACCCCTGTTTATCATCTTTTGAATTATACATTTCAGTGTAAAATAATTTTCTGTGGGATGTCGCAATAAACGATGATAATGACAGAAATTTCTTTCTTTCGTCATTTCTACTTCTTCAGGCCGTTTGGATGGGGGTAGTTCTATTGTCCTCGTACTTAGTAGTTGTTTCATCATGGGAGTGACATCTTTCTTTTCGAACGTAAATCCTTCTTGGGAATTAAGGGATCTAAGCTTCTTGTCATTGAATCTACCTTTATAACGATCTGACTCTTCTCTTTTTTTTGTCCTTTTCCTTTCTAAATTTTGATCAATTAAGGGTAAAGGAAAGTGGTCCTTCCTTGTGACGGTATTCAACTTCCCTGTAGTCAATGCACATTCTCCAACCATTAGTAACTCTAGTTGGTACTAGTTCATTGTCGGTATTGGCTACGATGGTGATTCCAGACTTCTTAGGAACCACCTAAGTTAGACTCACCCATTGACTATCGGATATAGGGTATATGATACCCATATCCAACAACTTAAATACCTCAACCTTAACCACTTCTTTCATATTTGGATTGATTCGACGTTGTGGTTGTTGGGAGGTTTTTGTATTATCCTCAAGACAAATGTGGTGAGTACAAATCAAAGGGTCAATTCCCTTGAGGTCTGCAATTGATCATCCAAGGGCTCCTTTATGCTCAATGAGAATGGAAATAAGCACACTCTCTTGTTCTTTCTCAAGGTAGGAAGAAATCACCACCGGGTATGTCTCATCTTGACCTAAATAGATATATTTAAGATCAGTAGGTAAAGGCTTTCGGTCAAGCTTTAGTGCTTTGAGGCTAAATGGTAGAGGCGCTACATTAGTTTGGGGCAAATTCTCAATTTGTGGCCTCCACCCGTTAACTTCAAGTACCGGTGCATCATCAAGCAAGGCATCCATTTCTCTAATTATGTCATCATCTAAATCAGGGGAGTGGGCCAAGCATGTCTCTAGAGTGTCAGAGTATAGAGTCAAAAGTGTTCTATTTTTCATGAAAGAATCGATCATGTTAATGTTGTGGGTATCATCATCATCCTCTGACTGTTTTCTCATATTGAAAAAGATGTTGAGCTCCAATGTCATATTTCTGAAAGATGGATTCATAATTCCATTCCTACAATTAATGATGACATTTAATATAGCAAGGATTGGGCAACTAAGAATGATATGTATCTGAGTGCTTACATCCACGATTGGTTGAGTATCCAGAATAATAAAATATATTGGATAGTAGAATTTATCAACCTGGACCAACACATCCTCAATCAACCTTCCTGGTACACGAATTGAGCGATCAACAGGTTATTTCATGGTCCGGGTGGGTTTTAATTCACCTAAACCTAGTTGTTTGTAGACTGAGTAAGGGATTAAATTTACACTCGCCCCCAGGTCAAGAAGTGTGTGCTCAATCGCCGGTTCCCAATTACACAAGTGATAGTTAGGTTACCAAGATCCTTGTATTTTTGTGGCACATCTTGCTTGAGGATGGTACTCACTTTTTCGGTCAAATTTTTTTTCTTTTGTATGTTTTGTTGTCTTTTGGTAGTGCATATATCTTTCAGAAATTTAACATATGAAGGGATTTGTTTAATGGCATCTAGTAGAGGAATATTGACCTTCACTTGCTTAAGCACCTCTAGAATATCCTGAGAGTTAGTTAGAGGTTTTGGTGTAATCAACATTGAGGAAATGACACAATCGGCTTACACACCTTTTTTGGTTCTTCCTCTTGTGGAGCAATGTTAGGTCTACCATTTTCATCTTCTTCCAGGTCCTTAGGCTTTTCAGCCCTCATCAGAATAGATTTGTCAATTGTCTTTCCACTCCTAAGAATGGTGATAGACTTAGCTTGCTCTATTTTGTTTAAAGAGCTTGGGTCACTAATTTCATATTGCAGTTTTGGATTTTGTAGAGGTTGGGCCAGAAACTCACCTTTCTCTCCAATCGTTAAGTGTGACTTGCCATTGAATGGCCTTGGTAAGGTCTTGAAAGGCTTGTAATGTACCTTGATTGAAAGGCTCTTGATTTTGGATATGTTTTACAACTGGATCTTCTTGAGGCCTCTTTTAATTTAAGATTTGAGTTAGGGCCTCTCGTGGGCTAGCCGTTTATCCATTCCTCCAACTAAAATTTGGATGCTTCCTCCAACTAGAATTGTATGTATTCGAGGTGGGTCCACTGAAAGGTCTTTGGTAGTTATTTATGACATCTGATTGATAGGTTCCGCCTTGTTAAGTTCCATGGCCTCGACTTTTCTTGTGAGATTGGCCAATCTCAGAAAAACGTAGTCGTAGTCCCCGACAACGGCACAAAAAACTTGTTCACTACCCCCAGTGCAGGATCACGATGTAGTAATAACTCGGTGAGACCAAGGTCGAATCCACAGGGACTAAACTTGTACGTATTCTGAAATTAAGTAGAACTAGAACTAGAATTAAATAAGATGTAAACCTAAATCTAGAATAAAAGAGAGTAATTGTGAATGAAATTTCAATAATCAAAAGGAAACTAGAGCGCCAAGGATCCACTTGTAGCTATCAAGATGCTACCTTACTTGATTCAAGAAACATAATTGGAATTGGAGTCCTATCCTATCTAATTGGAAAATCAAATCTCTAAACTTTTCATTGACCTAGTCTACACATGAAGGAGTATTATGATGATTGGAAGGGAATTCATGCATCCACCATGCCTAGGAGACGATGTTGAATTACGAGTTTTACCAATCTCATAATTTTAAAACAGCAAAAGAAGATATTCAAAGCTATCACAACAACTATTGTAATTTGAGTCACAATAAATCATAGAAAACTGAAAATATTCCTTAAATTCAAACTAGAAATCAATGATGTTCAACATAAACAAGAATCAAAGCAAGATAATCATCCCAACATGCTATAAGCTTCACCTCTTAGCCCTAGGTAAGAGGTTTAGTTAACCATATAGACATGATTGAAACTAAAACCCTTAAAGAAAACATTAAAAATAAATAAGGAAAGAAGAAAAACTCTCAGGAAGCTGCTTCACCCTTGGGCTCTGCTCCTTGAAAACTAATTCATGTTTAATACTCCTTAAATAACCCATATTTATAGCCTTTGTCTGGCCATCTTTGGAAACCGCCTCAAATTTACACATCCGCGTAATGCCTTCGATGTCATCGAATGTAACTTAAATTCGGAAGTCCTGCCTTTTCGCACTGCATAACGCCTTTCGCATTGCGTAACTCTTCAAGTCATCAAACATACCTTCGATGTCATCAAACAGCCCTTCGATGTCATCAAAGTATATTCGATCAATCGAGAATGTATCTAGAGTGTTCCAACGAGTTGCTGAAAAAATCCACAAAAAACTCGCTGTCATCGAGAAATGCATCCAATTTGTCCAACAACCAAACTCGATTTTTAGGTAATTCTTCGATGTCATCGAACATTGGATTCGATGTCATCGACTAGTGGTCGATGTCATAGACATTGAAGTTTAGATTATGTGAATTTATGCACTTTGCACTTCTAACTTCCTTCCTTCTCCACTTGGTTTCCTCGAATCTTAGGGTCTTGAAATATTCAATCTTGGTTTCCTAAGATCCATCCCTTGCCTTGGTGATTCTTGAGCATTAAATTCATGCTTTTAATATTCTTTTCATTCCAAGCTCTCAAATTTACCTTGCAAGGCAAACATGCATAAATATACCAATTAAACATTATCATGTTCATAAAACCAAGTTATAAATAGGAAAAAATATGCAATATTTGACACTCAACACACGTCCTACATAGAGATACAACGTATTCTCCTGTTGGAGGCCTACGAAAGGTCGTAGCAAGTATGAAAAGCT
Organism: Magnolia sinica; assembly: GCF_029962835.1. Taxonomy (NCBI): domain Eukaryota; kingdom Viridiplantae; phylum Streptophyta; class Magnoliopsida; order Magnoliales; family Magnoliaceae; genus Magnolia; species Magnolia sinica. The sequence continues at coordinate 73,369,664 of NC_080573.1, forward strand.
AACTCTGAAACCAGATCCTACACAAGGAAGGGGTTTCAGACTCTATGGATACTTGTAAGTGAGTGAGCCCCGTGTCAGCACATTTTGAAGATGACTTCTCTTGTTGGTGAAGAATCTTCAGTTCCCTTGATATGCAACAATGGTAGATGCTTCGATACTAGTCGTCGATTTTTGGGTCAAGATATTGTTGTGAATATCCTCTATTAAATTTTGGTCTTAAAATGTAGATAAGATTCCCAAATGTCAAACATTCACAGGATTCCAGCTTAATGACATGCTAATAAATTAGCTGTTGGAAGATCCTTGAATGGTGGAGTTCATTCTTCAATCTAATATATTGATATTTCAATGATTGCATTTAAGATAGGTTTAAAAGATGAACTCCCATGAGAAAAGGGATTTAAGATGATAGGTATTTCCTATAGCAATAACTCTCTTAAATCTCACCATTTTTCTCACTACAAACCATGAAACTAAGCCTCCAAATATAAAGGAAAAATTCCAACAGTAAAAAAGCAGGCAAATTTTGTCCACGTTCAATGTCATCAGGTGACAGTTCGATGGCATTGGGATTTTCACTAAAATTTCTTAGAGCTTGCTGGACAGTCTCATTCAATTGTTCGATGCCATCGAACATGCTTTAATGTCATCGAAATTTGAATTTCGATGTCATCGAAGGCATTTCGATGAAATCAAGAAGTTCAGTTCATTTTCTATAAAACACTCTAGATAAGTCTGGGCCATGTTTGATGTAATCGAACATACCTTTGATGTCATTGAAGAATTCATGATTTTTCAATAGAACTCCTTGGACAAGTTAGGTATAGCTTCGATGTCCTTAAACATACGTTCAATGTCATCGAAGTTTGAATTTCGATGTCATTAAACATGATTCGAGTCATCGGTCATTTAAGTGATTTTCCACCTGAGCTTACTAGACATATGAGTGCTCATTTTCATTGTCATTGAGATAGGTTCAATGTCATCGAACATGTAAGTTCGATGTCATTGAACCCTGTTTGATGTAATCGAGATTTAATCTTGAATTTCGGTTTAGTTGCTGGACAGAAATGAGTCCATGATTTCATCGAAGGGGTTCGATGAATCGAAAGTTGCAGAAAGGTTGTGATTTTTCCATATGTTCTTGCAACTTGGTTTTTTATTTTCTAATCTTCCAAAGATGTTTTCCTAGTTGATTTTGAGATAGATTAGAACATTTTTAAGGGGATTATTATCTAAGGTGTTTTGGTCATGGGATGTGAGGTTTAGTTTACCTTTAGAGATCATTGAACACTTCCACTTTGTTAAGTCTTCAGCTTGTAGTCTTCATTGTGGGGCTCACTGGACTCTATGACTCAACCGTCATGGTAATTGACAAACAAGGGCACTTTCACAAACCCTAACATCAAAATCTTAAGTGTCGGATGGAAAATAATGATTTTTAACCCTAATAGCTTGAAATTGCTAGAATATTAGGAAAATGATACATGTATATTGTGAGAGGATCTTTTATCCGACTAATTAAAGGGTTATTAAGCTGGGGAAGACACGAGATAGCATGCATGGTACAATTCAGAGGGGAACGGACCGGTGTGGCAATCTGCACCTGTTCACACTCTCACATTCTCTCACTCTCATTCCTAGGTCTAGGAAAGAAAAGAAATAGACGGTGACTTTTATATCTCCAATTAAAAGTTCAGTGGTTTGTAAGTTATTGAAATTTGATGGTTGTCAGTCGAATGGCTATCGGTTGGACCGACAGGAACTAACAATCAATCAGTCGAACCAATAAATCACTATTTTTCCCTATTTTCGTACTGCCTAGGTCGGCTGAACTGATAGAGCATTGGTTCGACTAAAATGGGATTTTCACTACTTAAAGGTCCTAGGGTTTGATCAAATGGACATGGTGGGTTGACTTATGAATTGAATATTCAACTTGATATGTTTTGGCATTTAATATTGTTTAACCAATTAAGTTACATAGTTTAATTATGGGTCTCTAGGTCTAAGTTTCCGCTCAAGATCCCTAAGTGTTCGAGGATATATGCATGTAAGCACGTGTGATCGCCTATTTAGTCGAAGTTTTACCAGTAACATTCGAGGGCATCCAATACTCGAGTATTAGAGGGCCGTGGATGTTACAAAGGATCTGAAATCTAAGTAGCATCATTGTAACCTTTGATTGCAGATAGATATCTCTCATAATTCATAGTTTTCTTTAGATATCTTAATATTCTAATTAGTGCCTTTTAGTGCTTATCACTGGGGTTTCTCATGTATTTACTCAATTTTCATAATGTAAATACTATAGCAAGCCTTATATAGTACATGAAATACATCAAAGCCATCGATGACTTTTGAATATTTGAGTTGAGATATACTTCTCGATATATTTCTAATTAACTTGACTTTAGAATCATGAGGAGTAGGAGCTGGTATACAATCATATTGATTGAACATTTAAGAAATTTCTTAATGTAATGGGATTGTGTTAATACAATTCTACTATCTTTTTTTTTTTTTGTAAAATGATTTTGATTCCTAAAATTATACTAACTCCTCCCATGTCTTTCATGCCAAAGTTATTAATGGAATGAACTCAATGGAAAATGTATCAGGTCATTAACTCTCGAAAAGGTATCAAGTGCTCAATGGAAAATGGATTGTGTATTAGAATTTCGAAGGATGTTTGATGTTCCTTGAGGCCATTAAATTTAGTGTCCCTAATGTATCACACCATTAGGATATGAATATTAGTTATCACATGGGATAAGTTGGTTGTATCATGAGGTGCTTGAAGTTATACAGTGACATGTGGCACAAGACATGCATTAGTACATTTAATATGTAGGAACTAAAGCTAGATGACAATACTTGTGCACATTGGCACCATTCGCACATGGCATATTTGTGGATTGAAGATGGACAATGGAATGTGTGGTACATTGGAGCATGTGGGGTGCTATGCACCTATGCAACTCAAGTAAGATGAATGGTACATGTGGCAGAATAACACATATAGGGGGTGTAAGAGAAGATGGATGGTAACATGTGACACATTAGCATAGGTGAGGTTCTTCACATGTGGGGCACAAGAGAAGATGGATGCTCGTACATGTGGCATAGTGGCACGTGTGCATCATGATCGAAGATGGACAATGTCTCATTTGACACATCATCACATGTGGCACATGTGAGGCAATCAAACATGGATAGTGGCGCATTTGGGCTTTAACCTTAAACCTATTTTACTTCCACCACAAGAAAATGTATTTCTTGGGGGTAAAGAAAGATAGAAGTGGAAAATGACATTTCCCACAATTTCTCACAATGAATGGCTTAACAAACGAAGGAAAGTGAGTTTAATAAGAAATACTATTTCCTTTCCCATGCTTTCCATGAATCCAAACAGTCCTAAGGGAAATTTTGTAGTTAAACAAATATGTATTCATTTTTATAGAAAAAATAAACATTTTTGTTCTCAGGGTCAAAGAAAAAAGAAAATTCTTTTAAATTATTATTGACTTTATTTATTATTTATTTAGAAAAACTAAGAAGTCGCTATGGCTAATTAAATTGCCAGTGTCACAATGCCATTACCTAGAGGATGTGAATTACTTGTATCAAGGAGTTACAAGAGATTCTTATAACATCATATGGTGGCTGAATATAGGGCTGCATTGGAAAAAGGCTAAAATTGTTACTTTCATGTGAGGAAATCTCCATTGTCTACTACAAGAACCCCCACATTTGATACATGCACATAATACTTTTTTATCGGCTAATTATTAACATTTCACATAAATGGACATTGAGCCTTATCATATATGCATAATAATCATATAACAAGAGCACATTGAGGCTAGTGGTGGCGATAAAAAATCGAGTAAGGTGATTTTCCTCATGGTTTGGTATTATTTATTGATCAATTTGGATTTTTATTCACAGGAGCACTCCAAAGACCACTTCGAAGAAGAGGAGAGAGAGTTGTTGCCCCTGCTGGAAGCGGTAGATATGAACAAGGAAAGGCAGGAGAGTGTGGTGGCCCAATGCCTGGAGGTGATGGAAGGGACCCACTCATCCCACCTCTTTCAGTTCCTAATGGACGGCCTCAAACCTCTGGAAGCAATGCAGTACCTAGATACGATCAGCAGATGCAGCGACCGCCAAAGAGTGTCCTCTTTGCATAGAGCACTTATGGCTAGGATGGAAGGGACAGCTGGATCCACTAACTGGGAGTGGGACCCTCAGAAATGATCCATTCCTCTCATAGGACATGTGAAAGAAAATAAGAACAAAGACAGGATTTTAAAAAAATAATAATAATAATAAAAATTCTTGTTGTTGCTGTTGTTGTTTCTAAAAATGTTATACACATCCCTTTCTACGGGAAGCGATAGTAACTTTTTCTTACGGGTGTATATTCCAATTTCTGGTTTTGAAGCAGTCAAAAAGGTATTGTGTCATATATGAAAAGAAACGCTGGAGGACCTGTTTGGTTGACACTTAAAACGGTGTTTACGACGATCTGGATGCCCCCTCTAAACAACAATTCATTTATGTGTTTCAATGCAATTTGGCAAATTTTATTATCTGCAAAATAAGCACTAAGAGGCCCACTCAACCAACATAATTGTAGAAAATCGCTTCATGAGAGTTGTCCAAGCGGGTCCTCGAGGCTTTTGAGCAGCATTTTGGTAAAAACTAATGAATGAAAATGATACTTGTGGATGGCTTGGCCGTTTCAAATTATTTTACATTTGGTGTCAATGGGCCAGGCTTGGACTGGGCTGAGGTAGGCCCTAGGTCAATTATAGAGCTTTAAGCATTGCCCCTAACTCGGCCCTTAAGGGGCAAGTAGGGCCTTTAACTAATTGAGTTGCTAGACCACCTATATCTATATATATATATATATATATATATATATATATATATATATATATATATTTTGAAAGTGCCCTTGTTTATCAATTACCATGACATGTGAGTCATAGAGTCCAATGAGCCCCACGTAAAGGCTACAAGCTGAAGACTCAACAAAATAAATGTGTTCAATGATTTCCGAAGGTAAACTAAACCTTACATCCCATGACCAAAACACCTCAAGTAATAATCCATTTAAAAAATGTTCTAATCAGTCCCAGAATCAACTAGGGAAATATCTTTGGAAGATTAGAAAATAGAAAACCAAGTTGCAAGAGCAATGAAAAATTCATAAAGTTTTCTACAACTCACGATGACATCGAACACTTATTCAATGACATTGAACTCAAGTTTTGATGACATTGAAAAAAGTGCCCAAATATATCTAGCAACCAAACCACATGTCTGTAAAATTTCTCGAATTTCAAACTTCGATGACATCGAAATTGAGACCAATCTGCCCAGAGAGTTTGTGAAGAAAATCATGATTTATTTGATGCAATCGAACTCCATTCAGTGTCATCGAAATTCAAACTTTGATGACATTGAGGTAGGCTCGATGACATTGAATTTTGAATCCCAAAACTCTCCAAGCAAGCCTTAAGTACTTTCAGTAGAAAATCTCAATGACATCAAAGTCAGTTTGAGTCATCAAAGGAAACTTCAATGACATCGAATCCTGACAGATTTCTGCCCATTTGAACTTCATTGACTACTTAAAGAGGGTTCTTCTAAGGTTCCATATTGAGAAAAAGAGAGATTTAAGATAGTTATTGCTATAGAAGATCTACTACCCACTCATCTTAAATCCATTTTCTCATGGGAGTTCATCCTTTAATCCCTTCTTAAATACAATCATTGTTAAATTAATAAATTAGATTGAAGAATGAACTCCACCATTTAAGGATCCTTCATCAACACTTTTAATGGCAAATTATTAAGATGGAATCCTTTGAATGATTAATATTCTGAAATCTTTTCTACACTTAAAGACCAACATTTAATAGAGAAGATTCCATAGAATACCTTAACCCAACACCATCGACTTGTATTGGATCATTTACAGCTGTTGCAGATAAATGGAGCTGAAGACACTCCATCAACAAAGAAGGTCATCTTCAACATGTGCTAGAAACAGGGCTCACTATTGAGTGTGAAATATTGCATATTTCCTCTTATTTATACCTTGGTTTTATAAACATGATGTTGCATAATCGATCTTATTATGCATGTTTTCATGTGTAAGGTGATTTCGAGAGCTTAAGGAGAAATTGATTCCAAAAGGAAGATTTATCTCAAAAGATTACTAAATGAAGATTTAGAGATTTGAAAGTCATTAATGAAGAACTCACATGCTAAAGATCTAAGGAAACCAAGTGAGGAATGAAGAGAATTGAAGATTTGAAGTGAAGAAAAGAAATCCTGAAAATTATCTTTAAAAAAATAGTCCTGAAAATTGTCCTGAAAAAACATATTCTAAAACTCCTATTGAGGCACAAAAATATTCCAATCTCATTACATGCCCATTGCATTAGCAGGAGAATTCCATTGTGCAAATCCTTCCCAGGGTTGTACGCTCATAACAGTCAAGAAGCATCCTGAAGCGCTGCTCCATGTTAAAAGTGGTTGTGCGCTCCATATCTGATATAAAAGAATGGACGGGTGTCAGCTGATATGGAAGAATGGATGGACATCATCTGGTATGGAGGAGTGTATGGGCGTCATTTGGCAAGAAGAAAGGGTGGACGTTGTTTTGTATAGAGGAAGAAGTGGGTGACCACCACTATTTAAGGAAGAAAGGGTGGGAGTTGTATTAAAGAGAGAAGTGGTGGTGATCACCACAATTTAAGTAGGGTTGTGTATTGTTTAGTATGAAGGAAGAAGTGGTGGTGATCACCACTATTTAAAGAGTGAGAGCCTTAGAGGCCTATAAATACCCCTTCCCACTCTTCGTTTGAGGATGATGGAAGTGAGGATAGGAAAGGAGGATAGAAGAGAGAAAATTTTGCGTTGTATGTGAAGGCTTTTGCATGCTTGCGTGCAATTGAAATGGACAAGAGAGGTTTTGCGCGCTTGCACGCAATTGAAATAGGAGTGAAAGGTGTTGCAGGCCTTCGCGCAACTGAAGGAGAAAGAGGGCCTTTGCGCCATTTGAAGTGGGAGCTTGTCTTAAAGACAGGCTTTTGCCCGCCACTTTGTGTGGCTATCGGTCTTAAAGATAGGCTTTTGCGCGACTTTGTGCAATTGAAGTAGGAGGAAAAGGAGGTGTTGTGCGCTAATTACCAAGGACTTTTGTCCCAAGATATGGCTTTTGCGCCATTATTTGTGTAGAGGAGGTGTTGTGTGCCACTTCTCATGGACTTTTGTCCTAAGATAAGTCTCTTTGTGCCACTTCATGTGGGCCTTGTCCTGAAGAAATCCTTTGCGCGATTGCATGCAATCACTCCTGAAAGAAATTCCTTTGCGCCACTTTGAGAGGAGTTCTTGTCTTAATACATGCTTGGTGCACTACTTTGAGAGGAGTTCTTGTCTTAATACATGCTTGGTGCGCCACTTTGAGAGGAGTTCTTGTCCTAATACATGCTTGGTGCGCCACTTTGAGAGGAGTTCTTGTCTTAATACATTCTTGGCGCACCTTGATATGGAAGCATGTCCTAATGGAAAGCTTGTGTGCCACTTCTTGTGGATTCATGTCCTAATGGAAATCTTGTGCGTCACTTCTTGTGGATTCATGTCCTAATGGAAAGCTTTTGCGCCACTTTGAGTGGAAACATGTCCTAAGACAAGGTTTCCTATGCCATTTCATGTGGAGGCTTGTCCTGAGACAAGGCTTCCTGCACCATTTCATGTGGAGGCTTGTCCTGAGATAAGGCTTCCTGCGCCATTTCATGTGGAGGCTTGTAACGACCTTGGAATTTTGTGCTAATCTTTCCTTAAGTAGTTGTTTTTGGGGTAATTAGCGCTCTGCTTGATTGCTTGTGAAATTCGCATCAATCACTTTAAATTGTATCTGCATGGCTCTAAACGTGCAGATTAGTGAGCGCTACGTTACTCTGAAATCTGGGATCCATCGCTAAATCCAGTCGTTCTGGGGATTTTTTGGAAGATCTGGATCGGACCTAGACCGCGCATCGAAAGTCCGATGGCGATGATCTTAGTCTGCGGTCACCGAGTTGGGCTTGGTCTTCACCTCAAAAATCAAGTCGATCTGATGTTCTGGGTCGATTTGATTGAGTTCGGAGTGAAGAGGGTGAGAACGGTTGGAATTTAATAAGCTTTTATGAAATTGAGTCGTGCGCTTGCGCGACGATTTTAAGCTATCTCACCGTTGGATTCTGACCCAATTTCACCCTCCGATCAGGATGGTTGGCCCGGGCATATCCTAGTGCTTGTGGACTGATCGAGTTTCCGTGACCGTTGAATTGAGTGTGGTCCGCCACGGTTGATCCGATCAGAGCGAAAACTCAGCTGACCTAGATCCATGGTCGGTGAGCTTAAGTCCGACCTTTCGTGGTTATAGGCCCACCAAGTGCTTCGTTGGATCGAGAAAGGCGTACTTTGGTTATTACCTAAGTATACCTTGACCGGGTTATTTCCATCATTTTAAGGCCTATATATAGTCCTTAAACCCTAGCTCTCATTTCCATACGAATTTTCTCTAACCCTAGCTTGGAGAGAGAGTGGAAAAGAGAGAGTTAGTGAGAGAGATTGGTTGGTGAATCATCTTGATTCTTCCTTGTTCTTCTTCACCTTTGAATCTTCACTTTGAATCGTTCCTCTGACGATTCTGAGTTCCTTTGGGGTAAGTTAACCTAACCCTAACCTGTGTTAGAGCTTAGATTAGACTTGGTGTTGTTGTATCTCATTTCTATCCTTATTTTAGGGTATTCTTGCGCCGTTGACGAAGACAACTCGTCTAAATCAGTTCGGCGGTTCTTTCTTTGCTTAAGGTGCGGACTTTAAGTGTATAGGTTATGGTTTTCAAGGCTTTCAATCCCAGTTAGTGATTTATTCTTGTTATGGATGAGATTTCACATGTCAAATGTTATGTTTGCATTGCTTTCCGATATGCATGTGCTATATTGAGATTTGTGTATTCTATGTGTATTTATAAAGTACCGTATACGTATAGAATATGCACTTATGTTTGCCATGATTATTGGTCATGTATGTATGCTAGATGCATGTATGACAACTCCTTGAAAAAAGGAATTGTCTAAGTGCATGTATTTCAACATGCGTCATGTATGTTGTTCCATGTATGCTAAGTGTTTGTAGAAATGCATGGATGATCTAAGTGTGACTGATTACACTAAATGTGGGCGTTGAGAAGTGATTCTCAATACTCCTATGGATGCGCATGATTTCTTTCTGCAGTTACATTCCAAGTTATTTAAATTCAAGCATCTCCTATGCTTACATTTATGTTAAGTTGATATTATTCAGATGTGTATGTAACATGATTTGAGTTATTGTTCCATTACTGTTTTACATTCCATATGAATATTTGTCGTAGTGTAGGATGTTTGGGACTATGCCTTAGTCCAGGAAATCGGTAATTGACCCTTTGGTCGTGGTTGAGATTGCTTTCGCCACGTGAGACGCATTAGACGAACCCGAGTCGTATTAGAGTTGTCAGTAGTGGTTTGGCTACGCGGAGTGTTTGCGCACTCTATGTCGCTCAATTCAACGTGCGCTCGTGCTAGTCGAGTTCGTCAACTAACCCGATTGTCCAGTGTATGTTAACCATGTATGGACGCTACTGCTTGAATCTAGGGTACCGAACTTACCAGTGAAATCCTAATAACCATAGTACCTGATCCGCTAAGACTCATGAGCCGGACATGGTGGTATGGGACACCGTGGTCGAGCTGTCGGCCTACGCTGGGGTGACGAGCCTCCCGTAGTGACCAGTGAGCAACTAAACTCGTGAGCCGATTATGGTGGTATGGGACACTATATTCGTGCTGTCGGCCTACATTGATTGGTGACGAGCCCTTTGTAGTGACCTCGAGCATACCTGGATACCGCAAGGAGGTGACGAGCCGATCTGTGGTAGTAAGGGCATGAAAGGCGTGCATTGATTGGTGACGAGCCCTTTGCTACGACCTCAACTATATGATCGTATGAGATGTCTAGGATTGACGACCCTAGTATGGATCACTGTTGGATGGTGATATGAGGAAGGTATCTTAGCTTCCCAATCCTGCTGTATGAATTGGACTAATAACAACTTGGTAATCATATCCATGCACCGCATTTGCATGTGCTTTGTAGATGTGGCGCACTTTGAGGCGATGTCATGCGTAACGTAAGATGAAGACGCTGAGGGTGTACGCGTGAGGGCACGCATCATATTGCATTCATACTTGCATTAACAAGAGTACTTAGGATTTATTTAATTGTCCTGCTTTATCATTACTGTTTGATTGAACTGATAGCATGTTAACCAGTGCCTTATTGTTCCACTGAGTTGATCACTCACTCCCACGTTTCTGGGGCGGTGTTTCACACCCACCAGACTCTGTCTTAGGCCCTGATGTTGCAGATGTGGATGCGACGTCTGAGGCAGAGCGGGAGCTGGATGACGACGAGGCTGCCTTCTCCTATATGCAGTTTTCAGACGGGTTCTAGCGAGCCTCGGTCTGTTGCGCGGGATCTATGGGATTACTATTTTTGGGAACTGAAATGATGTAACTTGTACTTATAAATTTTGATAAATAACACTTTTACACGATCTGGTTGTATATGTAATTCAGGGACTTACACTTGTACACATATTTTACTATAAGTCTTCCGCTTGCTTTATTCACTTACCCCTGAATCATATCTGCGTTTTGGCTTAATCTATCCCGTGTTTATGTGCTAATACAGTCAACATACATCATTCATTAATTATGTTGCATAAGTGATGTTTTGGAACTCGGGAGCTGAGTTATGCTCGACCCCCGAATTTCAGGGCGTTACAAGTTGGTATCAGAGCATGATCTGGATTAAACCGGACCTGGGTTATGGTCACACACCGCACGTTGTCACCACTATAGTGTAATTGGGTGCGGGTCTATCATCGCTTTGTGTTTGTGCTCCGTAGTTTCTATCGGCGAAAGTTTCTTGAAAACCTTTACCGAGATCGAGTCTGTACCCTTACCTGATCACACACAGCGACCCGAAACCTGTTCTAGACCCTCTATTAATGAGTGTAGATGGTCTACCCTCCCATTATTCAGTTTTAAACCTTCCAGAAATCGCTGTTTGTATCAGATTTCTGTCAGAATGACCCGATAAGCTTCAAATTACACAAGGGGCCAATCGGGGCATTTTCTGTGGGACCCAGGGGGGGAACCACATCATTTGGACCAAGGAGGACCAGGAGGACCTCGCCAAATCGGCGAGGCATCGCCGATATGTCCAGAGACCGGCGATGCCATCGCCGGTTCGGCGAGGGCTCGCCGGTCGCCGGGCCGACGCGGGCCGATCGTCCATGAGGCTTGTGTGGCCCACCCCTCCACGGTTTCCATTTTAAAACCCTTCCTTTCATCTATTTCCTTCACAAAACCCTCTTCCAAGCTCTCCTTTTCTTCAACAACCTCTCCAAACTCTCTCAAATCTCTCCCAAATCTTCATCTTCCTTCCATTTTCGTGCAAACCCATCACTCCATTCTCAAATCTTCCATTCCATTGCTGATTTCTCCATCTTTCCCTCTCATTTGAGCCCTTTCATTCCCTTTTTGGCTCATAGTTGTGTGGAAGCTTCACCATCTTCCTATTTCTCTCTTTCTCTCATTTCTCATGGCCCTCTTTGAGATTGTGACGGCCATCTTTTCCATTTCTTCCCTTCTTTCCTTGATGGGGAAGAAGAGAGCGCCCGTGGATGAAGCCGGGCCGAGCCGCCCAACCCGTGCACGGAGGCCGAGAGGTGCCGCCGCTAGCACGTCCGCCACGCGCGAGTTCCAGAAGAAGCGAGACCTCGATCCTCGAGCTCCTGTCAGTAGGACCTTGTTGGCGGAATTGTCGCATGGAGTCTATGATGGGCGTAGAGTCCTTTTTGAGGCTCATGTTGATCCGCGGCTCTTTGGTGAGTTCTTTTTGTTGGAGCGCCTAGAAGGGGCTGGTTGGGGTCCCTTGTTCGAAGGCGAGTATCGCGCGAATGCTAGCACTGTTCGGGCCTTCTATGCCAACATTCTGGAGCCTTCGCTGGATCCTCTGCAGTTCAAGATTCCCTGTGGTAGCGGTCGAGTTGGAATTGTCAATGTTGCTTTGATATCCCGACTCTTGAAGGTGCCACTTGGGGAAGTGCATGCCAGCGAGAAGAATGTGGACAGTGTGCGCGAGAGGGATCGTCGCACCCGATCCTTGTGTGGTCGTCTGGTCGAATGGCAGCCGAATAGGAGTCTGTTGGCTTCTCACATGACGGACGACTTCCGTTTGCTTCACCACATCTTTACGTTCAATGTGTATCCCAGGTGGAGCAACCGCAGCGAGTGTACGCGCCTGATGGTAGATTTTCTATATCAGGTGGGGCAGGATGCGAAGTTGTGTGTGCCGACGTACGTCCTGCGTCAGATTATTCTCATCGCTCGTTCGAGTAGACGGACCGAGTCTCTTCCCTTTGGCCGCCTCATTTGCAAGATTGCACATGAGTTTGGCTATAGGCTTGGAGCTGAGAAACCGGTCCCTGTTCGTCATCTCAACTTGAGGACCCTTAAGCCGATTGAGGTTGGTTCTGGTCGGCTTGCCTCTGAGGTTGAGGCCGGGTCTGAGAGTGGTGATGATGAGAGTTATGCTGAAGGTGCGGAGTCTGAGGAAGAAGCAGAGCAAGACGAGGAAGAGAGTGAGGCACAGGATTCGAGTGATCGCTCTCCTCCCGTGGTGCCAGAGCAGGGCGCAGAGCAGGTTGCCAGAGATGCCCGTCTTACACGGCTTGAAGAAGGGCAAGCTGCTTTACGCCAGGAGATGGTGGATCTTCGAGGCTTGGTTAAGCACAAGTTCAAGAAGATGTCCCGGACTTTGAAGTCTATCCTGTGTTGCTTGCAGGATAGGGGTGCTCCGCCTCCGTCTCCTGACTCCGACGAGTAGCATCGTCGTGGCCGTCTTTGCTTTGTTTGGTGTTTCTTTCTGTGTGTAGCCGTTGTTGGCTTGTAGTTGGAGTTGTTGTAGTGTGGTAGCTGTTAGTGGTTGTAGTAGTTGTGGTTGTTTGTAGTGTTAGATGTTGTTGTTTTCATGCTTTCCTAGTCGTGATTCATGTATTGCCTGCACTACTTGTATTGCGACGATTTTGATTAATGGAATGCATGTGGTTTGTTTTGGTGTTGTGCTGTTGTGTTGTTGTTGTGTGGATGGATTATGTGACTTAGAATCTGACAAGTTGCATCCTTTGATTTAATGTAGGGATGCCTCCTAAGGGTTCGAAGGCTTCGGCCCGTCTTTCTCTGATTGACTTGTTGGGGTTCCTCCCTTGAGCGATAGCGATCGATCCGCAGCGGGTCCATCTCGTCCGGTGTTGGAGTCGACACCTATGGCTCCTCCATTCACACCTCGGTTTCTGAGCCGAGCCATGCACCTTCTTCTCCTCCACTGTTGATAGGTTTGAGCAGATGATGTTGTTGATGCAACAACAGCAGCAGCGGCAGCGCAGCAGCAGGAGTTCCTCTCCTCCATGGCCGGCATCTTTGCTCAGTCGGTAGGGGCGACTCCACTGTTTCACCTATGCCTCCATCCGGGAGTGCCAGTGTCAGTGTTAGCGGCACATTCGAGCGATTCCAGCGCTTGAGACCTCCTACTTTGCGGGTTCTCATGAACCGAGGAGGCCGAGTATTGGATTGACCGCATCTCTAAGATGCCGAGGCCGTTGCACTGCTCTGAGGTCGAGCAGGTTGAGCTTGCCACCTTCATGTTTGAGAAGGAGGCCGGTTTGTGGTGGGACAGTGTGCTTCGCCGTCGAGGAGGACTTCGTGTGGTCGTGGCGGGCGTTTGAGGCGCGCTTCCACGAGAAGTATTTCCTGATCATAACGACATGAGAAGGAGAGTGAGTTCCTTCGCCTCCGCCAGGAGGGTTGTCGGTTACGGAGTATGAGAACCGGTTTCTTGAGTTGGGGCGGTATGTTCCTTTGATCTGGGTGATCGGCCGATGAGGATGCGGCGTTTTTCTGAGGGGTTGGAACTGAGATCCGATCGAAGATTTGCTGTGCCAGCATTTCTTCATATGCGGAGCTAGTGAGCATGTCCTTGCGAGCAGAGCAGGACGGAGATAGAGCGTCCCGCATGCGAGCACTGATGCCTCCTAGGCTGCGACCGGATTTCCAGGGTGCACCTTTCCTCGGCAAGAGGCCGCGTGTTGATTCTCCTGCAAGGCGTTCAGCGCCGCTCGCTCAGCAGATGAGAGCTGATCTGAGATGTTCTTATTGTGGGAAAGTGGGGCACTTGGACCGTTTCTGCTTTTCCTGTATGCGAGCAGGTGGTTTTACTCCACCACAGAGGGTTAGCTGTCCGATGCCTCTGGTTATTTCTCCTCCTCCTCTTCGATCAGCTCCAGCTCATCCATCCTTCAGACCTGTAGTTCCTGGTTTCAGGCCACCTCAGCGGCCCATGGTTCCTCCGCCGAATCGTCAGCAGCAGGCTCGTGTTCATGCGCTTTCAGCTGAAGCGCCTATGTCTGACTTGGTGCCGAGGTCCTTTGAGGTGACAGCGCATATTGAAGGTATTCTCGTTTCTGTGCTAGTGGATACAGGGTCCACTACTTCTCTTATTTCTTATGCGGCAGTTAGGCGTTTGGGTTTGAGATCTGTTCCTATACCTGGAGTGACGCTTACTACCGCTACGGGGATGTCCTCTGCCTTGGGCAAGCGTTGTATGGATTGTTTGGTCGATCTGGGAAGTGGATCGATCCGTGTTGATTTGCTAGTCGCACCGCTTTATCACTACGATGTTATTATGGGTATGGATTGGCTCACGAGGATGCGAGCTGAGATTGATTGTGAAGCGAGATCAGTGACGATCCATGGACCTGAGGGCGAGATTGTTACTTTCCCAGTTCAGGTCAGTTACCCTATTCGTATTGATTTTTATTCTTCTCTGTTGGAGAGTTCGGCCGAGTCGGCGTTGGTTAGTACGCCGGTAGTTCAGGAGTTTGAAGATGTGTTTGAGTCGATTCCTGGATTACCTCCTCAGCGTGAGATTGATTTTGCTATCGATCTTATGCCTGGTGCGGCGCCCATTTCTTTACCCACCTATCGGATGCCTCCGAGTGAAATGGAGGAGTTGAGGAAGCAGATAGATGGTTTGCTAGAATTGGGTTTTATTCGGCCCAGTGTGTCTCCTTGGGGAGCACCTGTTTTGTTTGTGAAGAAGAAGGATGGTTCCTTGCGATTGTGTATTGATTATCGCAGGTTGAATTTGGTAACTGTGAAGAATAAGTACCCCTTGCCCAGGATTGATGATCTGTTTGATCAGTTGAAGGGGGCACGGTACTTTTCGAAGGTTGATCTGCAGTCAGGGTATCATCAGTTGCGCGTCAAGGATGGGGACGTGCAGAAGACCGCTTTCAGGACCAGCTTCGGTCATTATGAGTTCCTTGTGATGTCGTTCGGTCTGACGAACGCACCGGCCGTGTTCATGGATCTGATGAACAGGGTATTTCGGCCTTTCCTGTTTCGATTCGTCATTGTATTTATTGATGACATCTTGATTTATTCGGCGAGCCGGGCAGAGCACGAGGAGCACTTAAGAGCGGTTTTGGGTACTCTTAGGGAGCATCAGCTTTTCGCACAGTTCAAGAAGTGTGATTTCTGGAAAGAGGAAGTCAAGTTCCTGGGACATGTGGTGTCCAAGGAAGGTATAGCCGTCGACCTTGCCAAGGTAGCTGCGGTGGGAGCAACCCTATTCGATTTTCGAGGTGAGGAGTTTTCTTGGCCTTGCAGGTATTATCGACGCTTTATTCAGGACTTCTCGAAGATTGCCGGACCGTTGTCGTAGGTGACACGGAAGGATTTGAAGTTTGCTTGGAGTGAGCAGGCGGAGTTAGCTTTTCGTGAAGGACAAGTTGACGTCCGCCCCTGTGCTAGTATTGCCAGAGCAAGGGGTTAAGTATATTATATATACTGACGCCTCTCGCGTTGGTCTGGGTTGTGTCCTTATGCAGAAGGACAGGGTGATTGCTTATGCTTCGCGTCAGTTAAGGAAACACGAAGAGAATTACCCTACGCACGACCTGGAATTGGCAGCTGTCATCTTCGCATTAAAGCTTTGGAGACATTACCTTTATGGTGAGGAGTTCGAGCTCTTTTGCGACCACAAGAGCCTTAAGTATATTTTCACGCAGCGTGATTTGAATATGAGGCAGCGCAGGTGGATGGAAACATTGAAGGACTTCAAGTTCGATGTTTCTTACCATCCTGGTAAGGCGAACCTTGTGGCAGATGCGTTGAGTCGCAAGAAGGCTTTGGAGTTTGCGGCTCCGCTGATGATAGCAGAGTGGGAGATGTTGGAGTTCGTGCGCGATTTTGAGCAGAAGCTTACGGTGGTTGAGCCGTATGAGGTTATCGCACACATTCGTGTACAGCCCGTTATCGACGAGAGGATCGTTGCAGCTCAGGCAGATGATGAGCTTTTGGTGAAGATGAGGCAGCGGGTTGGTACAGATGGGAACTCCGACTGGAGTGTTAGTTCTGATGGGGGCCTACGTTTTCGTGGCCGGTTATGTGTTCCTGACATCCCTGACTTGAGACGTGAGGTTCTCGAGTTAGCCCATAGTTCTAAGCTTGCGATGCATCCAGGTAGCACGAAGATGTATCAGGATATGAAGAGGTCTTATTGGTGGGACAATATGAAGGTCCAGATTGCTGAATTTGTTTCTCGTTGTCTCACGTGCCAGCAAGTCAAGGCAGAGCATCGCCGACCTCCTGGGTTGTTGCCGCCCATGCCCATAGCTGAATGGAAGTGGGATTTCATCTCTATGGATTTTATTTCTGGGTTGCCGAGGACGAGAAAGGGATTTGACTCTATTTGGGTGATCGTCGATCGATTAACGAAGTCGGCGCATTTCTTACCGATCAGAGTCACTTACTCTGCAGACGAGTTGGCTAGGTTGTATATCAAGGAGATAGTGCGTCTGCATGGAGTTCCCCTGGAGATTGTGTCTGATAGAGACACGCGTTTTACATCTATCTTCTGGACTCGTATCCAGGAAGCAATGGGTGTGAAACTGAAGTTCAGCACCGCGTTTCATCCGCAAACAGATGGGCAGACGGAGCGCGTGAATCAAGTCCTGGAAGATATGTTGCGAGCTTGTGTTTTGGATTTCAAAGACAGTTGGGATGATTGTCTTCATGCCGAGTTCGCGTATAATAATAGTTTCAGCGAGTATCGGTATGGCTCCCTTCGAGGCGTTGTATGGTCGCCGTGCGAGCACCACATTGTTGGGCGTAAATTGGTGAGCGTAGTTTGCTTGGCCCGAAGTTGGTGCAGTGACTTCAGAGAAGGTCGACATCATTCGACGTCGACTTCTAGCAGAGCAGGCAGAAGAGTTATGCTGATACGAGGCGTCGACCGCTTGAGTTCGTAGTGGGAGATCATGTTTTTCTGAAGGTCTCTCCTATGAAGGGAGTTTTGCGGTTCGGTAGGAAGGGGAAGCTGACGCCGAGATTTATTGGTCCATTTCAAGTTCTGGATCGAGTGGGAGCGGTAGCTTACCGCCTTGCTTTGCCCACACCTCTTGCGGGCGTGCATAACGTATTTCATATCTCTATGCTGAAGAAGTACGTTCCTGATCCTTCGCATATTATCAGTTGGGAGCAAGTGCAGTTAAGTGAGGATGCCACTTATGTACTGCAACCAACACGTATTCTGGATAGAAAGGAGCAGGTACTGCGTAGCAAGGTTATCCCTCTCGTGAAGGTGTTATGGTCGCATCATGGCGTAGGAGAGGCTACTTGGGAATCTGAAGCTGAGGTCAGGAAGACCTACCCTCTGATCCTCGAGGCTTATATGAAGGTATGAATTTCGAGGACGAAATTTTCTTTAAGGGGGGTAGATTGTAACGACCTTGGAATTTTGTGCTAATCTTTCCTTAAGTAGTTGTTTTTGGGGTAATTAGCGCTCTACTTGATTGCTTGTGAAATTCGCATCAATCACTTTAAATTGTATCTGCATGGCTCTAAACGTGCAGATTAGTGAGCGCTACGTTACTCGGAAATCCGGGATCCATCGCTAAATCCAGGTGTTGGGGATTTTTTGGAAGATCTGGATCGGACCTAGACCGCGCATCGAAAGTCCGATGGCGATGATCTTAGGCTGTTGCGGTCACTGAGTTGGGCTTGGTCTTCACCTCAAAAATCAAGTCGATCTGATGTTCTGGGTCGATTTGATTGAGTTCGGAGTGAAGAGTGTGAGAACGGTTGGAATTTAATAAGCTTTTTATGAAATCTGAGTCGTGTCGCTTGCGCGACGATTTTAAGCTATCTGACCGTTGGATTCTGACCCAATTTCACCCTCTGATCAGGATAGTTGGCCCAGGCATATCCTAGTGCTTGTGGACCTGATCGAGATTCCGTGACCGTTGAATTGAGTGTGGTCCACCACGGCTGATCTGAAGAGCCGGTCGGTACGAAAACTCAGCCTGACCTAGATCCATGGTCAGTGAGCTTAAGTCCGACCTTTCGTGGTTATAGGCCCACCAGAAGTGCTTCGTTGGATCGAGAAAGGCGTACTTTGGTTATTACCTAAGTATACCTTGACCGGGTTATTTCCATCATTTTAAGGCCTATATATAGTCCTTAAACCCTAGCTCTCATTTCCATACGAATTTTCTCTAACCCTAGCTTGGAGAGAGAGTGGAAAAGAGAGAGTTAGTGAGAGAGATTGGTTGGTGAATCATCTTGATTCTTCCTTGTTCTTCTTCACCTTTGAATCTTCACTTTGAATCGTTCCTCTGACGATTCTGAGTTCTTTTGGGGTAAGTTAACCTAACCCTAACCTGTGTTAGAGCTTAGATTAGACTTGGTGTTGTTGTATCTCATTTCTATCCTTATTTTAGGGTATTCTTGCGCCGTTGACGAAGACAACTCGTCTAAATCAGTTCGGCGGTTCTTTCTTTGCTTAAGGTGCGGACTTTAAGTGTATAGGTTATGGTTTTCAAGGCTTTCAATCCCAGTTAGTGATTTATTCTTGTTATGGATGAGATTTCACATGTCAAATGTTATGTTTGCATTGCTTTCCTGATATGCATGTGCTATATTGAGATTTGTGTATTCTATGTGTATTTATAAAGTACCGTATACGTATAGAATATGCACTTATGTTTGCCATGATTATTGGTCATGTATGTATGCTAGATGCATGTATGACAACTCCTTGAAAAAAGGAATTGTCTAAGTGCATGTATTTCAACATGCGTCATGTATGTTGTTCCATGTATGCTAAGTGTTTGTAGAAATGCATGGATGATCTAAGTGTAACTGATTACACTAAATGTGGGCGTTGAGAAGTGATTCTCAATACTCCTATGGATGCGCATGATTTCTTTCTGCAGTTACATTCCAAGTTATTTAAATTCAAGCATCTCCTATGCTTACATTTATGTTAAGTTGATATTATTCAGATGTGTATGTAACATGATTTGAGTTATTGTTCCATTACTGTTTTACATTCCATATGAATATCTGTCGTAGTGTAGGATGTTTGGGACTATGCCTTAGTCCAGAAATCGGTAATTGACCCTTTGGTCGTGGTTGAGATTGCTTTCGCCACGTGAGACGCATTAGACGAACCCGAGTCGTATTAGAGTTGGCGGCGTGGTTTGGCCACGCGGAGTGTTTGCGCACTCTATGTCGCTCAATTCAACGTGCGCTCGTGCTAGTCGAGTTCGTCAACTAACCCGATTGTCCAGTGTATGTTAACCATGTATGGACGCTCCTGCTTGAATCTAGGGTACCGAACTTACCAGTGAAATCCTATTAACTATGGTACTCGATCCGCTAAGACTCATGAGCCGGACATGGTGGTATGGGACACCGTGGTCGAGCCGGCCTACGCCGGGGTGACGAGCCTCCCGTAGTGACCAAAGTGAGCAACTAAACTCGTGAGCCGATTATGGTGGTATGGGACACTATATTCGTCTTTGTCGGCCTACATTGATTGGTGACGAGCCCTTTGTAGTGACCTCGAGCATACCGGATACCGCAAGGAGGTGACGAGCCGATCTGTGGTAGTAAGGGCATGAAAGGCGTGCATTGATTGGTGAGCCCTTTGCTACGACCTCAACTATATGATCGTATGAGATGTCTAGGATTGACGACCCTAGTATGGATCACTGTTGGATGGTGATATGAGGAAGGTATCTTAGCTTCCCAATCTGTGTATGAATTGGACTAATAACAACTTGGTAATCATATCCATGCACCGCATTTGCATGTGCGTGGTAGATGTGGCGCACGTGGAGGCGATGTCATGCGTAACGTAAGATGAAGACGCGGAGGGTGTACGCGTGAGGGCACGCATCAGATTGCAGTCATACTTGCAGTAACAAGAGTACTTAGGATTTATTTAATTGTCTGCTTTATCATTCTTGTTTGATTGAATCGATAGCATGTTAACCAAAGGCCTTATTGTTCCACCGAGTTGATCACTCACTCCCACGTTTAGGGGCGGTGTTTCACACCCACCAGACTGTCTTAGGCCCCGATGTTGCAGATGTGGATGTGACGTCGAGGCAGAGCGGGAGCCGGATGACGACGAGGCCGCCTTCTCCTATATGCTCTGACGGGTTCTAGCGAGCCTCGGTCTGCTGCGCGGATCTATGGGATTACTATTTTTGGGAACTGAAATGATGTAACTTGTACTTATAAATTTTGATAAATAACACTTTTACACGATCTGGTTGTATATGTAATTCAGGGACTTACACTTGTACACATATTTTACTATAAGTCTTCCGCTTGCTTTATTCACTTACCCCTGAATCATATCTGCGTTTTGGCTTAATCTATCCCGTGTTTATGTGCTAATACAGTCAACATACATCATTCATTAATTATGTTGCATAAGTGATGTTTTGGAACTCGGGAGCTGAGTTATGCTCGACCCCCGAATTTCAGGGCGTTACAAGGCTTGTCCTCAAACAAGGCATTCTACGCCATTTCTTATGGAGGCTTGTCCTCAAGCATACCTGTTGCGCCACTTTGTATGGCTACTTGTCCTAATACAAGGCTTCCTAGGCCATTTCATGTGGAGGCTTGTCCTGAGACAAGGCTTCCTGCGCCATTTCATGTGGAGGCTTGTCCTCAGACAAGGCATTCTATGCCATTTCTTATGGAGGCTTGTCCTGAAGCATACCTGTTGCGCCACTTTGTATGGCTACTTGTCCTAATACAAGGCTTCCTAGGCCATTTCATGGGGAGGCTTGTCCTAATGCATGACTTTTGTCCTAATACAAGCCTTGTGCACTCCGCATTCCCTATCTAAGCTTATGCACTTGTACCTTCGGACAGATGACCTCCATACCTATTGGATGTTTATAAATACTCTCCTATCTCCATTTGGAGAGGGCAGTGAGAGAGAGAAGCAAGAAGGAGAAGTGAGAGAAGATAGAAATTGGAGAGCTTCAAGGAGCTCATAAAGGAGAGAGAAAAGTATGATGGAAGATCTGCACAACAGAGATGTGGTAAACCCAAGTCTGAGAAGTCTCCACCATTTCCTCAAGGGAAAGTGAAGGAAATATGAAGCACTGAGATAGAATTCCATGAGAAAGAAGAATCTGTCCGTACGACTGGAAGGACGATCAATGCCTCTCTCACGACCAAATCAAGGGCTTTAAGTCTGCACAACCCATCTGCCTTTGTGATGAACATCAAAAGCGTCGAAATGCGGCTAAAATCACCATTATACTCCCTTTTCTTTCATTCATTACGTGGATTCAGTTGATTGGTTGTACTCTGTTTTTAGAATCAAGGGACATGTGAGGGTGCAAATAAACTCAAAATTGAAAAATTTGTGATCATTGTTCTCTTATCCTTTCTTTCTTATCATTGAATGAATTCCCCCAAATCGAATGCATTTGTTTCTTGTCGAAACAAAATGGCGACTCTGCTGAGGACTTTTCAATGATAACTTAAAAAATATTCAGAGAACATTTATCACTTTTTGGCATTGTATAGACGCTAAAATGGTGACTCTCAACGGGAACATTCTCCCCTTCATCTCTAAAAATAAAGTACAATTTTATTTAATTAAAATAACTAACACCCTGTTCCAAATAACAGGTATACCGCAATGACTTTTCTCCCGACCAACGAGGTCGTATACTTCGCACCTAACGGATTCCCAGTAAATTACATCAACAATGCGAGATCGCTACTACAGAAAGTACCAGAAAAGGTCAAATCAGTTGCGATCATGGATAGACAATGCCAGGTAATGTCTAGAGTAGTTTCTGCTTCACTAGTAGCATAGCAAGACAATGAAGATGGATAATAGTGTGTTGGTGCACAAAAATGTACGAAGTTTCCATCATGCGTTAATTTTGAGAGATGAGAAGACATCAAAGACAAGGAAGAAAGAAGAAGAAAGATTAGAAAGAAAGAATATGTAAAAAAGAATGAAGTATTGAGCTGACCCACGCAAACTATGATCGATTGTGCGGGGCCACGCAAATGGTATAGGGTGTTGCATGAACAGGCGCAATGGTGATTCGAGCAGGCTGACGGGACGACTGAGATTTGATGAAAGCAATGTAGTTTTCACTTTATCCTTCAATATCAATACATACAAAGTGTATAGAAAACAGAAAATTTGTCAACAGATGTTAATCAGTCTTCAACAAATGAGGATGTTGCTGAAGAAGTCCTTAATTTTCTAATAGTGATTACCATGAACAATAGTAAACCTTAAGGAAAGCCTTCAGATGAGAAGTTAGTTTGATTGAATTAGGCGCTGCCTACCAACAAGAAGACGAATCGATTAACGAATTCATCAGTCAATAGAGAACCCTGGGGGCATCGTCATAATTTGACAGAGTAGAAGAGCAAGCCAAGTTACTTATAAAATGCATAAAACTCGACATTGCATTAGGACTCATTGATCCAAATATATAGATCTTTCAAGAGTCGATTATAAAAGTTTGCAATTTGAAAAGAGTCAAAGTAAAGCTGTGTAATGCCTCAAAAATCGAGGGTCGAGCAAAGGCTCAACTCCAGAGATCCGTCGCATCACTTATGCACCATAGATAATGATGAATAAATGTTGTCCATATTAGTGCATTAAACATGAATTGGATTATACTAAATCAACATATCATACTTCAGAGAGAGAATATTAAGCAAGCGGAAGACTGTGATAGATATGTAAAGTATATGCGTGTTTCACAACCTCCAGAGTATGAGTGTGTTACTGGGCTAAATATATACATGTTTCGTTCTAAAATATACAAAATGACAAAATGTGAAAGTCCGACTAAATCATATAATCCCTGTAATCCCATCGATCAGTACATGGTCTACATAGATCCACCTGATAACTGTACATAGGAGAACTCCTCCTCATTGTCATAAAAGTCTAGCTCCGCCTCGCAAGCCTCGCCATCATCTGTAGCTAAAACAGAGTCTGGTTGGTGTTTTAAAACACTGTCCCAGAGTGGGAGTGAGTGATCAACTTAGTGGTACTATAAGGCAAAGGTTTACATGTTATTAATTCAGTCAAGCAGTAATGATAAAGCAATACAACAAGCATTTCCTAACAACTCTGGTTATTGCAAGGATGATATGTGATAATGATACAGGCCCTCGCCTGCACTCCCTCGCCGACACCATCTCACGATCGCGCATGCTACTCCCACTGTGCCTTCATCGCCAAAGCACACGTAGTGCGGTGCATGCATGTGTTAGCCGAGTTCTTGACTAGGCTTATTCATACAACAGATTCGGGAAGCTAAGGAACCTCCCTTTATATCATTTACCCAAACAATGATCCATCTAGGGTCGTTAATCCTAGTTAAGCATATACGATAGGTAAGTTATAGGGCAACATCACCCCTGACTTGAAAAGCAGTGGATAGGCAAGTTCGCAAGTTTACACTTGAGGTCACTACGAAAGGCTCGTCACCTTAGTATAGGCTTAATTTATACTCGAGGTCACTACGGGAAGGCTCGTCACCTTAACGTAGGCCGACTGCTCAAATAGAGTGTCTCATACAACCGTATTCGGCTCACGAGTTTATGTTGCTCGTTAGACACTACGGGGAGGCTCGTCACCCCAGCGTAGGCCGAGAGCTCGACCACAGTGTCCCATACCACCATGCCCAACTCATGAGTCTTAGCGGATTGTGGTACCATGGTTGAAACGGGCCTTTCATTGGTAAGTGGTACCTTAGATTCAAGGAGTAGCGTCTATACATGGTGAACACATATTAGGCCAATCGATTTACTTGACAAGTTCGATTGGTACGAGCGCACGCTAAATTAATCGACATGGAGCGCATACACACTCCTCGTGGCATAACCACTGTCGACAATCACCGTACGACTTGGATTCATTGAACGTGTCTAATGTGGCGAAACAAATTCGGCCACTAAATCAAAAATTGTTACCGATCGCCTGGACTATGTAGTAGTCCCAAACATACTCAAATACAACATGTGGATACATGTGGTATTCATAACAGTATTTAACAAAAAATTTAAATATAATTCTCATTCGAGCATTTCATCAAAGACATTGAACCTATAGTCGTACATATGCATTTCAACCATAAATCGCGTAGAACAAATTTACATTACATGAAAGAAACTATAACTATAGATAAGGTAATTGAGAATCCTGTCTCAACACCCCCATTAAATAAGTTTCAACAAGTAATTTCTCATTTAGACATTTTATCAAACACTTAGACTACACATTTCAATATACATGTAATAAATTAGTTATAACATATATTATGGCAAATCCTTTCACAAAGGGGTTGTCATATATACAAAGAACATGAATTCTAGTTTAATAGTCATGGAAAGCATAAATCATAATTTCCTATTCATTCAAACATTTCAACAAACACATGGAATGCATTTAGTATGCAACCTAGTTTACACATACATGATCTATCGAAAACATCATAACTAAGATCATATGGCAGTAACTAAGTCAGAAATAAATCATTGCTGACATTGAAAGCCTTGAAAACCATAACCTAAATGTTTATAGTCTGTACCTTTCGTCGGTACGCTTGTTACAAACTCAGTTCGTACACCACGTCTTTGTCTATGGCACAATGGCTACCTAAACATTGAAATAGGTTATCTATTTCATCGGTTTCTCTATTTGGTTTCTAAAAACAGATTAGTGTTAGGATTTCTTACCCAAAAATGGAGTTGAAACGAGTTGAGTAGCTAGACATAAAGGTGATTCGATGAGTGGAGTAACAGAACAGGAGTACTGCAGCAAACCTCAAAAGGTTTCCCTTCGATCTCCACTCTTTTCTCCTTTTTTCTCTCTTCTCTCTCCTAGGGTTAGAGAAAATTCGTATGGAATGAGAGAGGTGTGGGTTTAGGGCATTATATAGGCCCAGAAGTGATGTAAATGGCCCTAGGGCCATGGTATACTTAGGTTATAGCCAAAGGATGTCTGTTTCGGGCAAACAGGATTCATCTGGAGGTCTATTACTCGCATATGGCATGGAGTAAGTTCCCTGACCATGGATCTAAGCAAGGTTAAGGTTTTGGTCCGATCGGATTTGCAGATCGACCGTGGAGGACCCGTTTTAGTTCAACGGTCATCGTCACTCGATCAGGGCCACAAGTATACTGAGATATGTAGGAAAATTTCCCTGATCCAAGGGTGTAATTTGGTCAGAATCTGATGGTCTGAAGTCTTCAATTTTGTCCGCAAGTGAATGGTCCAATTTACTTAAGTTTGAGTTCATTTTCTAAAGATATTCGCATTTCTCACACATTTTGCTTAGGGCTCTAATTGTGCATTTCTGGATACTATTCTATCTCAATTCCCACATTGGTTGTCAACCCTAGTAAGGTGGTCATAACCTTATAGTTTCACGATAATCGGACTTTCGACGCGCAGTCCAAGTCCGATACGGAGTTTCAATGTGCTCCTGAGAGCAACTGGGTTTTTGAGATTGCTGCTAGGTTCTTGGGCAATGTTGAGTTAGCGATCCTAGTGGTTTTGGGTCTTGCAGTTCATATAGAAAGTGGTTCGAGCTAATTCCATTTATTATTTAGTTTAATAATTAATTGATTTTTGTCTAATTTCTTAAGGATTCAGTCCTTAGTGATTTCTGCCTAAGGTGGTACTTAGGTCTTTGTACGAATTTTTTTGAGACGTAACAATCTACCCCCCTTAAAGAAAAATTTCATCATCAAAATTAGTACCTTTATGTACTCCTCGAGAATCTGAGGGTAGTTCTTCAGGACCTCAGCTTCTGTTTCCCAAGTCGCCTCTTCCTTAGTTTGGTGAGTCCATAATACTTTCACGAGTGGAATAACTTTTCTGTGTAGCACTTGTTCCTTCCTATCAAGGATACGTGTTGGTCGTAGTACATAAGTAGCATCTTCACTCAACTATACTTGTTCCCATTTGATAATATGGGATGGATTAGGAACGTATTTCTTTAGCATCGATACATGAAATATGTTGTGCAGGCCTGCGAGTGGTGTGGGCAAAGCGAGGAGGTATGCTACCATACCCACTCGGTCTAGAATCGTGGCATAAGTTTCCCCTTCTTCCCAAATCGAAGAACTCCCTTCATTGGGGAAACCTTCAGGAATATATGGTCTCCAACCTTAAACTCTAGCTATTGTTGCCTCGTATCGACGTAACTCTTCTGTCTACTCTGTGCTGTAAGAAGTCGACGCCTGATAATGTCGATCTTCTCTGAGGTCGCCTGCACTAACTTTGTGCCAATCAAACTCTTCTTACTAACCTCTGGATAACAATGTGGTGCTTGACACGGACGCCCATACAGTGCCTCGTAGGGAGCTATGTCAATGCTCGCTTAAAAGTTGTTATTATAAGCGAACTCTGCATAGGGAAGACAGTCATCCCAATTGTCTTTGAAATTGAGCACACATGCCTGCAACATGTCATCTAACACCTAATTTACTTGTTCTATCTGCTCGTCAGACTGTGGTTGGAACGTAGTACTGAACTTCAATTTCACACCCATTGCTTCTTGGATACGAGTCCAGAAGAAAGATGTGAATCGCATGTCTCGATCCGACAAGATCTCCACAGGCACTCCATGCAGATGTACTATCTCCTTGATGTACAGCTTGGCCAAATCATTTGTTGAGTTCGAAACTCTAATAGGGAGAAAATTAGCTGATTTCATCAATCGGTCCATAATCACCCATATGGAGTCGTGTCCCGTTCTCGTCTTCAGTAACCCGGTAATGAAATCCATAGATATGAAATCACACTTCTATTCAGCTATGGGCATGGGCTGAAGTAATCCAGGAGGTTGGCGATGCTCGACCTTGACCTGCTGGCACATAGGACAATGGGACACAAAGTCTACTATGTGGGCCTTCATGTTGTCCCACCAGTATGAACGCTTCATATCTCGATACATTTTTGTATTATTAGAATGCATTGCCATCTTCGAATTGTGAGCAGCTTTGAGAACTTCCCTTCTCATGTCATAAAGATTTGGGACGCATAGGCGGCCATGATAACGTAAACCCCCATCCGAACCAACTCTCCATTCAGAGTCTTCATTGTCACTAGGTCGTTTTCTCAACTCCAGCAACCATTCATCTTCCCTTTGAGCCACAATGATTCGGTCATCGATAAGTGGCTGGACACGAATGTGTGCGACGCTCACGAATGGCTCCTCTACTCTAAGCTTCTGCTCGAAGTCTCACACAAACTCGACCATATTCCATTCCTGTATCATCAGCAGAGCTACAATGCTATCATCTTCTTGCGGCTCAACGCGTCTGCCACAAGGTTGGCCTTGCTGGGATGGTAGGAGACCTCAAAAGTCCTTCAAGGTTTCCATCCATCGTTATTGCCTCATATTCAGGTCTCTCTGCGTGAATATGTACCTGAGGCTTTTGTGGTTGCAAAAGAGCTCGAACTCCTCACCGTAGAGGTAATGTCTCCAGAGCTTTAATGCAAAGATGACAATCGCCAACTCCAGGTCTTGCAAAGGGTAGTTCTCCTCGTGTTTCCTCAACTGTCGCGATGCATAGGCAATCACTCTGTCCTTCTTCATAAGAACACAACCCAAACCAATACGAGAGGCGTCGGTATATATGGTATATCCGACCCCTTGCTCTGACAATACTAGCACAGGGGCGGACATTAGCTTGTCTTTCAATTCCTGAAAGGCTACTTCTACCTTCTCGTTCCAGGAAAACTTAAGATCTCTCTGAGTGAGCTGAGACAATGGTCTGGCTATCTTGGAAAAGTCCCTAATGAATTGATGATAATAACCTGCCAGGCCGAGGAAACTCCTCACTTTAGTAACCAAACCAGGTTGCTCCCAGTCCTGAACAGCGGTCACCTTAGCAAGGTCCATAACTATTCCTTTCTTGAACACCACATGTCCCAGGAACTTGACTTCTTCTTTCCAGAAGTTGCACTTCTTGTATTGGGCAAACAACTGGTTCTTCCTCAGAGTATCAAAGATTACTCCCAAGTGCTCCTCATGATCTTTCCAACTCTTGGAGTATATCAAGATATCATCTATAAATATGATGACGAATCGGTATAGATAAGGCTGAAACATTTGGTTCATAAGGTCCATGAACACGACTGGTGCATTTGTGAGTCCAAACGACATCACAAGGAACTCGTAGTGCCCAAAGCTGGTTCTGAATGCTAGCTATTTTCTGCACGTCCTCATCCCTGACACGCAACTGGTGATACCCTGACTGTAAGTCGATCTTTGAAAAATACTGTGCCCCTTTCAACTGGTCGAACAGATCATCAATCCTGGGCAGAGGATACTTGTTCTTCACTGTCACTTGATTCAACCTACGATAATCAATACACAATCGCAGCGATCCGTCCTAACGGCGCGTGCGGTCTGGACTATCTGTAGTAGTACCTACGTAGGCAGACGTAGCTTATCTCCTTGCCCAGCCCTGTATAGGAAGTCCACCATCAAACGTGTGCATTCGGTGCGGTTGCTCCACCTAGGATACACATTGTATGTGAATATGTGGTGGAGTAGGCGGAAGTCATAAGTCATCTCAGTCGCTGGGAGGCAATTGCCTCGCTTCTAGTGGACCAGTTGGCCACAAAGAAACCGTGTGCGGCGATCTCTTTCTCGTGCACTCTTGAGATGCGATTCACTAGCATGCACCTCGCCACGTGGAATCTCCATGATTCGGGCTATCACACCAACATCGACAATGGCTTCCCGCCTTCTCACGGGGATAGTGAACTGTAGAGGCTCCAACAGTGGATCTCGTATGTTAGCATAAAAGGCTCAGATAGTGCTCTCACACGCATGTGACTTGCCTTCAAATATGGGACCCCAACCGGCGTACAACAGGAGGTCCATCACCAGATAAAGCCCAAATAGTCTTTCATCCACGTGTGCTTCAAAGATAACTCTACGGCCGTGAAACCTACCATGTCTGACGCCCGCCGGTAGAGCTCTTTCGAGAGGAATTTGGGGATCAAGATCCCACTTCGTCCTTCACTCCCGCTCAATGCCAGTGCTAGCCTCTGCGCCTTTTTGCTTCCTTAGACTGGTAGGGCGGCTAGGCCCGACTTTATCTGTGGGCGCCCTCTTCTTTCCCATAAGGGAAAGGAGTGGGGAAAGGGAAAAGATGGCAACCACTAGCTAAAAAGAGCCATGAGAGTGAAGCAAGATTGAAGGATAAGATGGGTTGGTGGATTTTGATGTTTATGAGACACAAAGGTGAGTTTGTCTACTCAAATGAGAAGAAATAAAGGGGATTGAAGGTAGTAGGAGATGGGTTTGAGAGAATGGTCAGGGAGGGTGCAAGAAAAGGAAGAAGAAAAAGTTTGTGATGTATGGAGGAGAGATTTAAAAGAGAAATTGCAAGTTTGGAGGGGTCTAAAAGCTAGGGGAGGAGTGAAATGAGCAAAGGAGGGTAAAGGGACCCACATGTAAACGGGTCCCACATGTGTGTGGGAGGGGAAGCGGGTCGCCGGACACACGAGCTTGCTGCGGCCTGCTAGACCTGACTGTGATGCATCGTAGTTAGTGCGGTGGCACCGTGGTCCGCTGGACCGTGGTGGTGGCCTCCCCCCCCCCGGGGCTTCAAAAATGTACGGGGGCCACTCTGGTTCCCCCTGTATTTTATAGTTTGGGCCCCTATGGCCGTGAAGTGTGTTTTCTCGCCCCATCTCGCACATAGTCACGCCTTTTGGCATGTTTCAAGTTGGGGATTTGCCGGGTAATAGTCTAAACCCATCGTTTGACGGCCTAAGGAGGAATTGAGATCATTTTACATGGTCTCGGTCGCATACGGGCTATATGCAATGGCACTTTTCACCCATTGGTGAAACTTGGGATCTTACGACTGTTTCTACATTTCATTACCCCCTCCTAAGTTAAAGTACGTCAGTGTGCATCGTGTTACCATAACCTAGGTCCAGTTTAATCCAAATCATGATCTGATACCAACTTGTAAAGGCTCAACTCTCGAGATCCATCACATCACTTATGTAACATAGATAATGATGATTAAATGTTATCCGTATTAGTGCATTAAACATGAATGGGATTATACTAAATCAACATATCATACTCCAGGGAGAGAATATTAAGCAAGCGGAAGACTGTGATAGATATGTAATGTATATGCATGTTTCACAACCTCCAGAGTATGAGTGTGTTACTGGGCTGAATATATACATGTTTTGTTCCAAAATATATAAAATGACAAAATGTAAAAGTTTGATTAAATCATATAATCCTTGTAATCTCGTCGATCAGTATAAGGCCTACATAGACCCGCTTAATAACTGTACATAGGAGAACTCCTTATCGTCATAAAAGTCTGGCTCCGCCTCCTAAGCCTCGCCACCATCTGTAGCTAAAACAGAGTCTGGTTGATATTTTAAAACACCATCTCAGAGTGGGAGTGAGTGATTAACTCAAGGGTACTATAAGGCAAAGGTTAACATGTTATCAATTTAGTCAAGCAGTAATGATAAAGCAATACAACAAGCATTTCCTAACAACTCTAGTTAATGCAAGGAAGATATGTGGTAATGATGCATGCCCTTGCCTATACTCCCTCAGCGACACCATCTCACGGTCGCACATGCTACTCCCATTATGCCTTCATCGCCAAAGCACATGCAGTGCGGTGCATGCACGTGTTAGCCGAGTTCTTGATTAGGTTTATTCATACAGCAGATTCGGGAAGCTAAGGTACCTCCCTTTATATCATTTATCCAAATGATGATCCATCTAGGGTCGTTAATCCTAGTTAAGCACATATAATAGGTAAGTTATACGGCAACATCACCCTTGACTTGAAAAGTAGTGGATAAGCAAGTTCGCGAGTTTATACTCGAGGTTACTACGGAAGGCTTGTCACCTTAGCATAGGCCTAATTTATACTCGAGGTCACTAAGAGAAGGCTCGTCACCTTAGCGTAGGTCGACAACTCGAATACAGTGTCCCATACCACAGTATTCGGCTCACAAGTTTGTGTTGGTCACTAGACACTACAGGGAGGCTCGTCACCCCAGCGTAAGCCAACAGCTAGACCACGGTGTCCCATACCCCTATGCCCAGCTCATGAGTCTTAGTAGATCGTGGTACCATGGTTGAAACGGGCTTTTCATCAGTAAGTGGTACCTTATATTTAAGTAGTAACATCTATACATGGTGAACACACATTAGGCCAATCGGGTTACTTGACAAGTTCGATTGGTACAAGCGCACATTAAATTAATTGACATGGAGCACATACGCACTCCTCGTGGCCTAACCACTGTCGACAATTACCGTACGACTTAGATTCATCGAACGTGTTTAATGTGGATAAACGAATTCAGCCACTAAATTGGGAATCGTTACCGATCGCCTGGACTATGTAGTAGTCCCAAACATACTCAAACGCAGCATGTGGATACATGTGATATTCATAACAACATTTAACAGACAATTTAAATATAATTCTCATTCGAGCATTTCATCGAACACATTGAACCTATAGTCATACATATGCATTTCAACCATAAATTGTGTAGTAGTAAATTTACATTACATGAAAGAAACTATAACTATAAATAAGGTAGTTGAGAATCCTGTCTCAACACCCTCATTAAATATGTTTTAACAAGCAATTTCTCATTTAGACATTTTATCAAACACTTAGACTACACATTTCAACACATGTAATAAATTAGTTATAACATATATTATGGCAAATCCTTTCACAAAGGGGTTGTCATACATACAACAAACATGAATTCTAGATTAATAGTCATGGCAACATAAATCATAATTTCCTATTCATTCAAACATTTCAACAAACACACGAAATGCATTTAGTATTCAACTTAGATTACATATAAATGATATATCGAAAACGACGTAACTAAGATCATATGGTAGCAATCAAGTCAGACATAAATCATTGCTGACATTGAAAGCCTTAAAACCATAACCTAAACATTTATAGTCCACACCTTTCATCGGTATGCACGTTACGGACTCAGTTCGTACAACACGCCTTTGTCTACGGTACAACGGCTACCTAAACATTGAAATATGTTAGCTATTTCACAGGTTTCTCTATTTGAATTCCTAAAACAGATTAGGGTTAGGATTTCTTACTCAAAAACGGAGTTAAAACGAGTTGAGTAGCTAGACGTAATGGCAATTCGATGAGTGAAGTAGCAGAACAGGAGTACTGCAGCAAACCCCAAAGGTTTTCCTTCGATCTACACTCTTTTCTCCTCTTTTCTCTTTTCTCTCTCATAGGGTTAGAGAAAATTCGTATGGAATGAGAGAGGGGTGGGTTTAGGGCATTATATAGGCCCAAAAGTGATGAAAATGGCCCCGGGGCCATAATATACTTAGGTTATAGCCAAAGGATGTCTGTTTCAGGCAAACTGGACTCATCTGGAGCTCCATTACTCGCATACGGCATGGAGTAAGTACCATGACCATGGATGTAAGCCAGGTTAAGTTTTCGGTTCAATTGGATTTGCAGATCGATCGTGGAGAACCTGTTTCAGGTCAATGGTCATCGTCACTTGATTAGGGCCACAAGTATACTGACATGTGTAGGAAAATTTCCCTGTTCCAAGGGTATAATTTGGTCAGAATCTGATGGTTTGAAGTCTTTAATTTCGCCTGCAAGTGAATGGTCCAATTTACTTAAGTTTGAGTTCCTTTTCTAAAGATATTCACGTTTCTCACACATTTTGCTCAGGGCTCTAATAGTGTGTTTCTGGGTACTATTTGGGGTCGATTCCCACGAAGGTTGTCAAGCCCAGTAAGGTGGTCATAACCTTATAGTTTCATGGTAATCGGACTTTCGACGCGCGGTCCAGGTCCGATACGGAGTTTCAATGTGCTCCCGAGAGCAATTGGGTTTTGAGATTGCTCCTAGGTTCTTAGGTAATGTTGAGTTAGCGATTCTAGTGGTTTTGGGTCTTGCAGTTCGTATAGAAAGTGGTTCGAGCTAATTCCACTAATTATTTAATTTAATACTTAATTAATTTTCATGTAATTTTTAAAGGATTTGGTCCTTAGTGATTTTTGCCTGAGGTGGTACTCGGGTCTTTATACGGATTTTTCTGAGATGTTACAAGCTGCTTAACTCTCATATGAATCGGCTATCTCAAAGTGTTAAGGGAACAACAACAGATATTGTTGAAGAAAGAAAAGAAAAACGAAGGATTGTAAAAAAGTAAAGAATTGAATCTTCTGATAAAGAGAACATGGGAGATTTTACAATTAAGAAAGTAAAGAAAGGGTTTGGATAATTTACGGACTACGGGAATCATACAGTTGAAGAAGATGATATACTTCTTATGAGAAATCAATGGCTAGCTGCAGAGATAATCAAACTGCCACGGTTACAGTATTCAAAGGAAATGAAGCAAAGAAGAAAAGGGTATTCTACTGAAGATGACCGACGTTAGTACAATTGTCATAAAGAAGACATGACATAAGAGAGAAAGTAATGACATATGATCATGATTGAAAATATTCGCTCTATAGAAGAATAGGCAAGAAGAAAGTGAGACAAGTATATTCACCATCAGGGCAAATTTTCATCAATATACTTACTAGTTCAGTAAAATATATCATCCCTAAATGTATATGCAGTTTTGAATTAAAAGATTCACGGTGTGATTATTCAGGGGGAAGACATAAGCATGCAAAATATGTTATCCTTGAAGATAATTACACTTTTGATTTTGAAGATTATTAGCATAATACTTCAAAATCAAAAGGGGGCAAGATAAGAAGAATATCAAGGATGTCAAAGTCTCAAAGTATAAAGAAGGCCAAAGTCCCTGAATGTCAAAGTCTTAGAATGTCGATGCCATACATGAAGAAAAGGTAGACTTTCAAGCACATCAAGTTCAAGCACATTATATTTAATCTCTGATGGTTATTGCCAAATCAGCAGTAGTTACCATTGTCATCGCCATATCGCTGGCATGAAGATTAATCTATTATCAAATTTTATCGAAATTGATACTATTGCCAAGCTAAAACTCTATTCCAACCAAATTTTATATTATCAACGACAACATGGGCGATATATCAATTATCGATCTGTTATCTTCAACGAAGCTTATACGATCAACCATCACGTCAGCGACAACAATTTATCATTCAAGGCAACCTAGCTAAGCCCTATACGACCAACTACATATAAGACCTATATATTATTTGAACAGCAGTGTGGAGCCAGTGGCCCTAAAAAGCCCGTATAGACCTAGCGGATGGAGCCAGCGACTAAAAGCCCTAAATGGCCAAAAAGTCCTCAACGTCCAGTCACGCGTGAGACCAATGCTATCTCTATAGATTTCCGATAACATCATGAGGAAAGGATGAAATTGCCCTCCCATGAATGGGTCCAACCTTACAGACAAAGAAAAAGTGGCCAGCAGTGTGCGCTCTTTGGCCATTGTCCATATATAGGCCAACCATGCATAAGACCCCCCAGATTCCTAGCTTGATTTCAGTAGTAACTCATGAGGACAGGGTCTTAATAAAAATACCCCCTCATTGATGGACTGACGGCCTTGAATTTGGTACCCCAAAAGGTAGCCTTGCGCACCCCGTGAACTTTAGAGAGTTACTGTGGCTAACGCTGTGCATAAATCCCACCGAGTTCAGGGCCCCGGTAGCTTCATTGGGCCCCTCTGATGGATCGCAGTTTGTGAACTCCCCGGCCGCGATAAGTCCAGCGAACTCACGAGAGTTAGAGAGATCATTTACATAAGACCTGACTCCAACTACTTATGAGTTTAAAAAAATTTATGATCGCTCCACTACTCAAGAGCTTAAACTATGTGATCGCTCCACTACTCAAGAGCCTAAACTGTGTGAAGTGTCAAGTCGAGTCCAGTCAGGTCATGTCAAGTCGAGTCCAGTCAAGTTCAGTATGCTGTAGATATACATGATCATCTATTTGCTTAAAATATGCTTAAAGATGCAAATTGCCTGATATGATAACATAAATCTTGAAATTTTCATACTTAGAGTAAACAAACATGCAAAATGTGTTTCTTTTGAAACATGTACAAATTATGATTATATCAAGTTTGATCAAGGTATTCGATATATTCTATCCTCAAGCTAAGTGCTTCAAAATATGTCTATGTTTCTGAAGAGGATGGATCTTCGTTGATGATATGTTTATCTTTCTGAAGAGGACGATGATGTCTTTCCATCTCCTACCTTTCTGACGCTGAAGGAATATTATCTCTTAAAATCTACAAAGAAGGGGGAAGATAGAATTGCAAGGAGTTATCATTCTCTTCCTGAAAATTTGAAGATTCGTGAGTATTCTTTAAAGACGTGCCAAAAGCTATCCATCCTTCAAGAGAATCAACAACCTTTGTTTCAGAAATATTATTTGCAGAAGAAATTTTTATACAGAGCTGGCTTGGAAAGGGGGCACGATCTATTTCTTCAAAATATCCAATGCGAGAAATCTCTTAAGCGGGGAGGAATGATCCCTATGGCATGATCTACAGGGTAATGTTCTACCAAGTAATACTAGTGAATCCACCACCGCATCCAGGAATAAGAAATGCCAAAAGGGTAATTATAGCTAGGAATTATGAAGTGTGACCCGGTGTGAACATTTAAGAGTTGCTTCCATATCGAAGCCCAATTATACGGTCTGATGTCGTAACTTCTCATTGCTCTAGTAAAAATATCACAAGTCTCCAGGACAATCTGATCAAATTCGAATTGGCAGGTAAATCTGCTAGGATAGTATGGTTCGCGCCAGAATACACTACCTTTTCTCCAAGTAAGAGTGTTGGACCTGATGGAGACAAGGTATAAATGTTTGTCAAATGGAATAAAATCATCATCAACGACTGCCATGTCATCAGGATAACCAGTGAAAGGGAGTTAATAAAAGTCGATAGGATCATTACTTTCTATTTTTCTAGCGATCTATCCATTTGACCTTTTAATCATCTATCTCAATTGATAATGTCACAGAGGGAGGTGATCAGGGTGATTAGGATGCAAATACGCTCCTTCAGAGTCAGCAAATGTCCAAAGAAAATATACTTTTAGCCAGTCTATGAAGAAATGCCAAGGAGCACAAACTAGAAAAGACTCAACGGTGGAACTTCTTGAGTAAAAAATGACATCTCCAAAAGCACAATATAATGTAGCACAAAGCATGCTGACAAGCACAAAGAGGGGATGGTCAAATCATTATATCATATTGCAAATATTAGAATCATTCTAAAAAGTTTTTCAATATATACTTCATGAAACTAAATTGGAAAATTATGATATCCTAAGATACTAATTCCGATCAATTTGG
Organism: Magnolia sinica; assembly: GCF_029962835.1. Taxonomy (NCBI): domain Eukaryota; kingdom Viridiplantae; phylum Streptophyta; class Magnoliopsida; order Magnoliales; family Magnoliaceae; genus Magnolia; species Magnolia sinica. The sequence continues at coordinate 73,406,560 of NC_080573.1, forward strand.
TAGGAAAGATTACCATTCAAAAACTTAGAATATGCAGATCATGAATAACGGAGAAAATTAAAAAAGTTGTTACAACAGGAGCATCATTAAAGAACAACTCCCTAGACACAAAGTTCAAAGAAAATTTGCAGGAGTTAATTAAAGAGACCATTGCAGTAGCAGCAGCAGTGAAAGATAGTTCTCTGGTCAAGTTACCTAAGATGAAGTCATCACATCTGTTACAGTGGTAAGTTTCAATGAAAAAGAGAATTTTATCCTCTCTAAAGAAAGCATCCGCCTAGCACTGTTGGCTGGGAGCATTCAGTCTTCCATTCGAGCATGATCATTCAATCTTCCATTCGAGTGCGATTATTCAATCTTCCGTTTGAGCGCAATCATTCAGTCTTCCGTTTAAGTGAGATCATTCAATCTTCTGGTCCAGTGTGATCATCCGGTCTTCCATGCAAGCAATACATCCTTCAGTTGTAATTCATTTAGTTCTTCGGTCAAGCGATTCTTCTCCGTTATGCGACTACATTTCATAAAGATTCCTTCTTTAAAGTTAAATGATTTTTACGCGGAAGAAGATCAATCCTCCATTTGATCTCATGAATTAATCAAAGAAGGATCGAGGGGGCTTTTATTGAGGCACAAAAATATTCCAATCTCATTACATGCCAATTACATTAGTAGGAGAATTTCATTGTGCAGATCCTTCTTAGTGTTGTATGCCTATAATAGTAAAGAAGCCTCCTAAAGTGCTGCTCCATGTTAGAAGAGGTTGTACGCTCTATATCTGATTTGGAAGAATGGACGGGTGTCATCTGATATGGAAGAATGGATAAGTATCATCTGATATGGAAGAATGGATGAGTATCATCTGATATGGAAGAATGGATGGGCATCATCTGGTATGGAGGAGTGCATAGGCGTCATTTGGCAAGAAGAAGGGGTGAACGTTGTTTTGTATGGAGGAAGAAGTGGGTGAACACCACTATTTAAGGAAGAAAGGGTGGGAGTTGTATTAAAGAGAGAAGTGGTGGTGATCACCACTATTTAAGTAGGGTTGTGTATTGTTTTGTATGAAGGGAGAAGTTGTGGTGATCTCCACTATTTACTTAGGGTTGTGTATTGTTTTGTATGAAGGGAGAAGTGGTGGTGATCACCACTATTTAAAGAGTGAGAGGCTTAAAGGCCTATAAATACCCCTCCCCACTCTTCATTTGGGGATGATGGAAGTGAGGATGGGAAAGGAGGATAAAAGAGAAAAAATTGTGTGCTGGATGTGAAGGCTTTTGCGTGAATTAAAATGGACAAGAGAGGTTTTACGCGCTTGCACACAATTGAAATAGGAGTGAAAGGTGTTGCAAGCCTTCGCACAACTGAAGGAGAAAGAGGGCTTTTGCGTCATTTGAAGTGGAAGCTTGTCTTAAAGACAAGCTTTTGCACGCCACTTTGTGTGGCTATCTATCTTAAAGACAGGCTTTTACGCGACTACGCGTAATTGAAGTGGGAGGAAAAGGAGGTGTTGTGCGCTACTTCCCGTGGACTTTTGTCCTAAGACATGTCTTTTGTGCCATTATTTGTGGAAAGGAGGTGTTGTGCGCCACTTCTCATGGACTTTTGTCCTAAGACAAGTCTCTTTACACCACTTCATGTGGGCCTTGTCCTGAAGAAACCCTTTGTGCAATTGTGTGTAACCACTCCTGAGGAAATCCTTTGCATGATTACGCGCAATCACTCCTGAAAGAAATTCCTTTGTGACACTTTGAGAGGAGTTTTTGTCTCAATACATGCTTGGTGCACCACTTTGAGAGGAGTTCTTGTCTTAATACATGCTTGGTGCGCCAGTTGATATGGAAGCATGTCCTAATGGAAAGCTTGTGCACCACTTCTTGTGGATTCATGTCCTAATGGAAAGATTTTACACCATTTTGAGTGGAAAAATGTCTTGAGACAAGGCTTCCTACGCCATTTCATGTGGAGGCTTGTCTTGAGACAAGGCTTCCTATGCCATTTCATGTGAAGGCTTGTCCTGAGACAAGGCATTCTACGCCATTTCTTATGGAGGCTTGTCCTGAAACATACCTATTACGCCACTTTGTTTGGCTACTTGTCCTAATACAAGGCTTCCTGGGCCATTTCATGTGGAGGCTTGTCCTAATGCATGGCTTTTGTCCTAATACAAGCCTTTTGTATTTCACATTCCCTATCTAAGCTTGTGCACTTCTACATTCAGACAGATGACCTCCACACCTATTGGATGTCTATAAATACCTCTCATATCTTCATTGGGAGAGGGCAGTGAGAGAGAGAAGCAAGAAGGAGAAGTGAGAGAAGATAGAAATTGAAGAGCTTCAAGGAGCTCATAGAGGAGAGAGAAAAGTTAAGTATGATGGAAGATCCACACAACAGAGATGTGGTAAACCCAAGTCTGAGAAGTCTCCACCATTTCCTCAAGGGAAAGTGAAGGAAATATGAAGCATAGAGAGAATTTCAAGAGAAAGAAGAATCTGTCCGTACGATTGGAAGGATGAGTGGTAAGACGATCAATGCCTATCGCATGACCAAATCAAGGGCTTCATGTCCACACAACCCATCTGCCTTTGCGATGAACAACAAAAGTGTCAAAATGCTGCTAAAATCACCATTAGACTCTCTTTTCTTTCATTCATTGCGTGGATTCAATTGATTGATTGTACTCTGTTTTCAGAATTAAGGGACATGTGAGGATGTAAATGAACTCAGAATAAAAAAAATTGTGATCATTGTTCTCTTATCCTTTCTTTGTTATCATTGAATGAATTCCCCCAAATTGAATGCATTTGTTTCTTGTCGAAACAACTCCGAATCTAAAAATTGAAAGTTCTGAAAGTTTATTTTGGGAACTGCGCAAAGTGCGTAAATTTAAGGCGGTTTCTGAATTTTTTCAAGTCGGTGCAAAAGTTGGAGTTCCACAACTATAAATATGAGTCCCTAGGATGTTCCAAATCATCTTCTAGGGTTCGGAAAGGGAGAGAAGGCCTAGGTGGAGCACTAACAACGTTCTTTCACTTTAATTTTTTCATGGATTCTAGTATATCTTTTACATTTTCTTTTATTTTTAAGTTAGTTGTTTATACAATTTTCTGGTAGGCCGTTCTTTCACTCTATTTTAAGATTTCAACCACCTTAATAAACCAAGTATGTTAATATAGAAATCAAACCATCCATTGTCAACATCAAACCCTGAATCACCAGATCCACCGTTTATCAAAACACGTCACTCAATGTTGAAACCATTATGTAATCAGATAATCCAACCATATGATTATAATAACAATCATTGGATTTCATCTAAGACCGACTAAGAACCCTTAGGAACTACGAAGGTCAAACCCGAAGATGACACAACCATTGGATTGATGAGGACATACAAATGAGACCCGAATCAGCAGACCCATTGTTCACGGGGTTTAGGACACCCAACGTATAAACCTATCAATTGATCGACTCAATTAGACCATCACACCACTAAAACCATTGTTGGTTCTCACTTCAATAGGCCCTAGGACTATTTGGACAACTAACGCTCAATTTAGAGTTAATCTGACCATCGAATTGAGGGTGATCAACAACGGAATGCAAGTTGACTGAGGGTGGTCCATCAGAGTTTTAAAATTGCCTGATCTTTGCCAAGGACTCCATTTGGACCCAAGGAACCAAATGGTCGGAGTATATTCCTCACAAACATCACTATGGACCCCATGCACATGGGCGTGTGCATAGTACGTGCGCACCCGAAGTGAACTAAACCGCATGACTCGGTTAAATGCACCTTGACCGAGAAAATCTCCAAAAGAGAGAAATTCTCCCTCTTCTCTTTCCTGCCAGCAATAACTTCGAACGGGTAGCATCCGTTTGTGACATTTGTGCACCACCTTCAACAGCCCTTTGAAGATCCAAACTGTCCATCGTGCTTGGAAGCCACCTCCGACTAGAACATGGACAGTTTCACTCAATGATGCGCGTGCATGTACTCACAAAGACTAGCCGCAGTTCAAGAACCCCCCACATTGACTGATGGTGCAACCCACCTACAGCTTAGACTTGCCTCATGTTTTAGCTCTTAAGCCAACACCTCATAAAAATTTTGATTAAGGGACTCGATCCCTCAGATATCCATGGTAGTGGACCCCACTTGATCACCAGAGTTAGGATTAGGAACAAAGATTCCGCTTGCCATAACAACAGACGAGAAGACCAGGATTGCGAGTATGAGAGAAGTCTCCACCTCACGCCACCCACTGATCGGAACCATCCAAACCATAGGAGAGGGAGTTCCCTTCCCAAGAAGCCTGAAAAAAGGGAAAGAAACAGACCACTAAATTCTCCAACTCTCCGTCTCTTTCTCCAACTCTTCGGTCATGTGAAAAGAAACCTCTCGAAAGCATTTCGACGAAATCATCCGGACCGCCGATTTGAAGGACCATGGGCCACTAAACATCAAAATCTAGACCATTCAAAGGAACTGATCGGATGGAGGATGATCCTAGCCAAAATCGCCATTGAAATGGAACCCATCTACCGAGCGAGCCTAGACGATAATCAATGGTCTTAACGATCAAACCATTGTCTGATGGCCCGATTAAAACAATTGTCTGATGACCCACTTAGATACGAAAGAAACGAACGAAAATTAGGAAGAAAAATAAAAAGAAAGAAACTGAAACCAGAATGGATACGCTGTCCCCCCTCCATGCGAACGAGCTACGCCACTCGTTTCACTCTTCACGCACCTAGACAAGCTTACACAGGAAGAATCTAGAGATTCATGTTCTTATAAACTTCCTCCCATTCTGATGCTTAAAGAAAACACAATAGAGAAAGAGAGAGAAAAAAAGGAAGAAACGAGAGAAAGAGAGGGAGAAATAAGAGAAAGAGAAAGAAAAATGAGAGGATGAGAGAAGGAGCTGGTCTTACTGAACCGAGTCGACGTGGTTGGGTTTAGTCAGGTAAGAGTTCCGGTTCATTCAGATCTACTCGCTGACCATCCAGAAGAAGAAGAAGAAGAAGAAGAAGAAGAAGAGAGAGAGAGAGAGAGAGCATTGCTCGAGCATCACTCAACAACTCACTAGGTCTTGGCATGGATCCATCTAAGCCCAACATTATTCAAAGGTAAGTTGACTTCTAGATTATCTTCTGATGATTTTCAATTGATGTTGGATTTCATCAAACTCCAAATTCAAAACACTATTTGTGGAATTTGTCCATAGCAAGTCAAACTGAGTCGACTCATCAAAATGTTGTCGAACTCAAACTATCAGGCTGGAATTTATTTAACGAGGTCAGTTATTTATAAACTTTCTAATTTATGCATTAATTAATGTAAACCTAGGTCTACATTGATACTAAACCTTAACCTAAACCTTTGATCTTAACTATACAATTCATATAATGTGATGATCTAATAAAAAAAATTATGTTAATTGTGCTAGATTTTGGGTACTACAATACATATATTTAAATATAGCAACGTAGAGTGTGATTGAATTTAAGAGGTGAGGGATTCCTTTAAGCTTACTTGATTTAAGTTGATATTAGCTTGCCTATTTACATGCTCTCATGTTCTATGATTCTCTTCCTGCAACTGTTTAATTTACCATCAACAATTATTTACCCTTTGGGATTATGGTATGATGTTAATTACGAGTGATCTTTATTAATTTATGTGGGGCGTTGGATACAAGCCTTGCCCTTGCCCTTACCAATTTTGTTGAGTTAACCCTTGCTACTCTCCTCTTTATTGAGTTAGCCATTGTTGAGGCACAAAAAATATTCCATCTTTCTCTCTTTGGAAATTTGATTGCATGCCCATTGCATTAGCAGGAGAATTCCATTGTGCAGATCCTTCCTAAGGTTGTACACCCATAACAGTAAAGAAGCCTCTTGAAGCATTGCTCCATGTTAGAAGAGGTTGTACGCTCCATATCTGATATAGATGAATGGATGGACGCTATCTTGTATAGAGGAGTGGATGGGCGTTGTCTTGTCTGGAAGAATGCATGGGCGTTGTTTGAATAGAGGAGTGGATGGGCGTTGTCTGGAATAAAGGAGTGAATGGGCATCATCTGGTAAGGAGAGGAGGTGCATTGGAAGTCTTGTCTAAAGGAAGGAAGGAGGATTGTGTGTTATTTTGTATGAAGGGAGAAGTGGTGGTGATCACCACTATTTAACGAGGATTGTGTGTTATTTTGTCTGAAGGGAGAAGTGGTGGTGATCAGCACTATTTAAGGAGTTAGGACCTTGGGAGGCCTATAAATACCCCACTCCTCATTTGAGAAAGGGTTGGAAGATAAGAAGGAAGGAGGACAAGAAGTGAAGAGAAAGGAAGAGAGAAGAAAGCCTCTTGCGTGCTTCTACGCAACCCCTTTTGAAGAAAGCCTCTTACGCGCATCCGCGCAACCCCTTTTGGAGAAAGCCTCTTGTGCGCTTCTGCACAACCCCTTTTAGAGAAAGCCTCTTGAGCACATCTGTGTAATCCCATGTTGAAAGGAGTTTGCGCCATTCCTTGTGGAGGCATGTCCAAACGTTTGGCCTTTTTGCCATTCCTTATGAAGGCATGTCCTAACGCCAAACCTTTGCACCATTCCTTGTGGAGGCATGTCTTAATGCCAAGCCCTTGTGCCATTCTCCATGGATATTTGTCCTAATGTCAAGCCCTCTGTGCCACTTGATATGGTGCTTTGTCCAAAGACAAACCCCTTTGCGTGATTGCGCGCAACACCACTTTGCATTGAAGATTGTCCTGAAGGAGGGCCTTTCCACCATTTTCCATGCTCTCTTGTCTTAATGCAAGCTTTGTGTGCCATTCTCCATGGAAATTTGTCCCAAAGTAAGCCTTGTGCACTCCACCTTGGCTAAAGCTTATGTGCCCCACTTATGATGAAGGGTCTCAAGGAGCTGACAATGGGGAAAGAAAAGTTTGTCTGAATGACTGGAAGAAAGAAGTGGAAGGATGATCAGAACTTATCGCACAACCAAATCAAGTCTGTTCAAGTCTGCACAACCCATCTGCCTTTGCGATGAACATTAAAAGCGACGAAATGCTGTTAAAATCGCCATTAGACTGCCTTTTCTTTCATTCATGGCATTGATTCAGTTGATTGATTGTACTCTGTTTTCAGAATCAAGGGAATGTGAGGATGCAAATGAACTCAGAATAAATAGAATATCTTGTGATCAATGTTCTCTCATTCTTTCTTTATTATCATTGAATGAATTCCCCCAAATCAAATACATTTGTTTCTTGTTGAAATAGCCATTGCTACTCTCCTCTTTGATGAGTTGGCCATTGCCACTCACCTCTTTGTCGAGTTAGCCATTGCACTATCCTCCTTTAGCCTTGTGCTATCTACCTTTATGGCTTGGGCATGTGTCTTGGATTTCCAAAGCTCTAATGATTCAATGTATTTCCTCTTTGGTGTAAGTACTATGTTAAAAATCCCACTTCCAGCGATCAAATAAATATCGTGGACGTAATGCGGTTCGGGTAGCGGCCCCTGGGCCGACACATAATTTCATGAATTTTGGGTAGTGGTGTACAAATCAATGTAAGTAATTCGCAATGCGTATTACATCACTTCTAGGATTGGATGTCATAAATAGTCACTCCATGAACAAATCGTGTCACGTAATTCATCCAAGTCATGTGTCGTCGTCGTCTTAGGATAACCGTGCAAATCCACGTTAACGTGGAACACACCAGCGAATCTCCATAGAATGGGATGTGGGGCGAGTCGGATAACTCTAAATCATTTTTCACATTGTGGTGATCACTGAGTATGATGAACCACATATACTTTACTTATCATGCATCTCATGTAGGTTGCTTGCGCATATTAATACCCCTCGTAGTTGTGGAGTACGGGACGTATTAGGACCCTTACATTACTTTTATGAATCTCTTGAAATATTATTAATCTTAAAGGATAACCATCACTATGAGTAGGGCATTGATCCTCTCCAACTGTACAGATGATGCAGGTGATGTACATATTAAAGACATTTTATAGGCTTCTTTAATAACTCTTAGGATGGCCGTTTAGACTTAGAAACTATTTAGGATTGGTGGAAACTTATATATTCCTCAGATTGAACATTAGGTCAAATCAACACTCCCCTTAGAACTGCTTTCCCAAGGACTCATTACAATTGGGAACACGAAGTGGAGAAACTATAGATGAGCAAAGTATCCACGTTTTGAATTAAGTTCTAAGTCCTGGTAGTTATTAATGAACTCAATGCCTCGATCAGGTAAAAGATTTGGATCCACCGGGATTAAGAAATGATACGGCGAATTTTTTGTCATGGCCAGGCAGAAGGTCGATGTATCTAGCTTAAACCTACTATACAACCTTTGTTCCATGTTGGCCTGACCACTAACAACCGAAAATTTGTTACTTCACCCTTGGGAAAGTGTTAAGGATAACTAATAGGGGTTTAAGCCTAAACAAGTCCTTTTAATGGGCACTAGATAGTTAGAAAGTTAGGACCCAAATCACAGCCCCTTCTGACATACAGATTGAGCTTAGAAACTTGGAAAGGTAGTCTGCCTGTTAACCTACTTTCTCCAAATTCCTGATGTACTTGTAATGTATAAATTATCTTATAGTATTAAACTAAATATGTTTAAAGAGGGTAAGTCAGGACCATAGTGAAAGTCCTTTCTTTTCAGAGAATTAGATATCTTGCCACAAAATCACACATATCCCTGAAATCAACCACAATACCCATCATTTTTAGCTCCTTTCTATAACCATATATAGATACCAATGCCATAGTATAGAACATCGATGAAAGGAAGACCAATGTATTGAGAGATTGTTTCCCCATTTCATATCAAGGATAAGTCCTAAATTAAAACTCGTTCCGACATACGGATCGAGACATAAATTCTTGAGCCTCGAGGGTAGATATATTTTTAAGAGGGGTAGAACGTTAAGAATAGAGTCCAATGATATTGGTAAATGCGTTCATCCGATTAGACAAGCATAGCGGAAGTGTGGTGGGCCCATATTCCACTAGCATGTGATCGAAGGAAATTGACCCAGGTTATACATAAGGTTAGATTACTAAATAGGATGTGAATTGTCCTTAGAATGTTAGTAATGAAGTCATCGAAGGGAAACAATTAGGGTTCAAGAACTAGACCAAGTCATATAAGTAGATTAGATTATTAAAAATAGGCCCAACAATGGGTACGAGCTAAATCATAATAGCCGAGGTCAGTGTATTCACAAATGGGCTCATTAATACGAACTTAATAATAGCCTTAACCAATTTCGGGGACGAAATTGTTTTAAAGGGGGGTAGATTGTAATGCCCCAGATTTTTTGCCAGCTGGGAATTGGATGTCCTTGGGTAGTATCTTTGATTTATCAACTTGAGTGCTAGTCTGTATGTATATTTGCATGTGTTTGGGACCAAAAGGAGTGACCTTGGATGCACCAAAACTGCCCAACTGAGTGAAATCTAAGAATTTTGAAGAATATGGACAATAAGGTTCGGTTACACCGAGTGGAACTCAGTTACACTGAGAGAACTAGGGCAAATGGGGTAGCCCTGCTCAATTACACCAAGTAAACCTTGAGCAACTGAGTAAATCTGGACAACAACCAAGTAACTCTGTTCAGCAATTTTCTACATGTTTGAATTTTGACAGTTTTAGTGTACTGACTTCGAAGAGTCATATCTATTTGTCTACGACTCCGATTAGTGATTCAAAAACCAGATTGAAAATTGATGAATTTAATTTCACAGAAAAATAAATAAATAACAAAAAGGAGGTTAATTTTATGACCTTTTGGAAACAATATCAAAATCATTAGTTTCAAGCCGCTGGTACTCTCAGAATTTTTTTATAACTCAAAATGTAATGAATTTTATTAGAGATAGAGTAGACTTCATGATGAACTACTAAAAAAATAGTAAAAATAATATAATAATTAAAAGTACCAAAATTATTATATGAAATAGACCTATTGAAGCTGAAAATTTATATAACTACACGTTGCCGATGAACCGTGCATATCTTTTTCATCTTAGAATTTTTGTATTCGATGTCTTCTTAGGAATTGCTTCTAATCAAATTAGGATTCATCTAATTTAATTTAATTAATATTTTTTATTTTTTGTATATTTTACTAATTTAGATAGCTTCGAGTATAGTTGAATTATTGTCCTTGATTAGGGTGATTAGAGCCAAATTACCATTTTTACTAATTGGGAGTAGTCCATACTATGAACTTAGCTAATCCAAACTCTATTTGCCATGCACAACAAATCTTACCACCTAGTTCATTCAAAAAATGCTCTGATTATCCGAATAAGTTCTAGACCACTCATTAGTGGGCCACTAGACTCAAAACTATAGAATAATTACCGTCTTGCCGAGATAGTTTCTAGAATCACTTAACTTGGACCGAAGGTCGGGTGCATGGGATGTACAAATGCCCTATGTAGAAACCTAAAATTTAAGTGAATTGGACTCTCTTCTCTTTTGCGAAGTTGTGACTTTCCGACTGTTAGGTTTCAACCAAACTCAAGGTGTGAGTTAATGATATTTCACTGCACATATCTGTATAGTCGTGGCCCTGATCCATCATCGATGACCATCCATCACAAGTGGGCCCCCCAATGATAATCGAACCATCTAATTTTCGCCCAATTGTGTTGAAACGTAGATCCCATAGAGGGGCACCTGCCCCATGGTGTAGATAAGCTAGTGGGCCCCGGAAGGCCTTGTAAATCCAAAAATGACCTCCCCAAGGACAAGTTTAATAGAAAAGGGAGGTCTAGGGCCATTTCAAACATTTCTACCCCTATATAAAGTCTCATTTAACACCCCCTCACTCCCATATGAATTTTTATTGCCAAGGGAAAGAGAGGGAGAGGTGGAAAGAGGGGGAAGCAAGGGTGAGGAGCTGGTGTAGAGGATCCACCCCACCCCCACTGACCAATGACGCATCTGCACCACGTCATTTTGCCGGAACTTCTCCCAACAATGATTTGAGGTGAGAAACCAACCTCTTCATGTTGGTTTTCTCTTGAGAACCAATTGTATGATCCCTTATGAGCCCATCGTCTTGTTGCAAGACGCTGGGGAGTTAATTCGTGGGAACTTAACCTAGGAACGAGCCCCCAAACTTGGCGCACCACTCCAAGGTGCAGACCATTACCCCTAGGTTTTCGTTTATCGAACCCCATGTCATAATTAATGATTTATGTTATGAATGGATGAATGCATGCTAACTTGTGCCAAATAATGATTGTATAATGCGTAGACAAATGCATGTTAACCAGTGTTGATTATTGATTTGGGTAATGCATAGGCCAATGCATGATAATTAGTATCGATTTATGATTGTGTAGTGCGTGGACGGATGCTTTCTAACCAGTGATAGTTACTATTGGTTGCACGTGGATTAATGTGTGTTAATCAGTGCTGATTGATGATGGAGATACTGCGTAGACGTATGCTTGCTAACCAGCTCACTTGTATGGCCACTCACTTACCATAAATTGTTAACTTAGTGTAATGCCACCTACATGTTCGATAAAATGCCCAATAGAGTGGAATTCTTTGAATTACTATTTACATCCCCCTGTTAGTCATGTTAGTCAATTTATTAGTCTGGTTGATTGACCGAGACTACCTGAATTGTCATGTTGGCTTGCAAACCGTGAATCCACGAGGGTGGTCCTGATTGGGTTGGCCACCCCAAACTAGTCCGATTGATCCAGGCTAAACACAGATAACTGGTAGTAGTCGGATTACATGGGATACTTGCACTCAATGTCGCTTATGCCAGAGTTTGTCTGAGTCAACCGAATTAGCCTAACAGTCGACTAACTGTGTGTGTTTAACATGTATGATCACGCTTGCCTGAATTTGAAGCACCCCATACCTTTGAGAGGCCTACTATTAACCGTTAGTGATACGATCCCCAAGTCTTGGGAGCCGGGCATGGTGGTATGGGACACTGTATCCGTGTTGTCAGCCTAAGCTGGGGTAACGAGCCTTCCTGTAGTGACCAGCGATCATAGGAGGTGAGAGATCCTTGTTCAAATAGCCCTCGTTAAATTACCCAGTTGATGGTTAGAGTGACGTTCAAATGACTCAAGCATGGATGGAATTAGGTGACGAGTCCATTTCCTTTATATTGATTTGGTTTAACGTGACGAGCCTACACCTTGGAGCTGACTGATCATACTCGGTGTTTGGGTGACGATCCATACCAAGTTGATACTCATACCTTTAGGTATCATGTCATACCTTTAGAATTATTGATTTGTGAGTTAAACAGGTAGTACCTGAAATGGATTGCAGGATCAGAACTGCTACGGTCGACCTGGGCTAAGCAATCTGGATAAGAACATTGATTAAATGAAGGTGTTTCAGCTTCCCCAATCTTACTAGATGAACGGACTTAATTAAATACCTGGTTAACATGAACATTCATAGCATTGCATTAGCATAGGTTGTGGCGACTTGGGCGTTGTGGTCACATGTTGAGGGAGTGTTGGCATTTGTAAATGTGGTGTTGGAGTCTCTTATGAGGGAGTGTTGGATTATGAGGGCATGTATCATCTCATGAAAACATGCATGTGAGTTAATAAGTGCATTTAGGAACTAGGTGTTTAAGTTGCTTTATCATTACTTATGCTAGTGGAATTGATAACATGCGTAACTTAGAGTTAATAGAACCACCGAGTTGATCACTCACTCCTACTCTGGGATGATGTTTTAAAACACCAACCAGATGATATTATCGATGTAGGTGCTATCGAGTTCTCAGATGGGTAAGCTTAAAGTGGCTTGTACCTGTGATGTTGCGTTTCAGAGGATTAGACGAAACTGAAAATTTTACACTTTAATCATTTTGGGTATGTATATTGTGGCTTGCAGAATCCCCATTTTGGGCAACCAACTCTATTAAAATTAATTTTTTACTCTTAGCCCTATATTCATTGATTGTTGTTATCTCTACCTCGCTTTGGATTCGCTAAGTTAAATTACGCTACCCTGATTGCTCATGTGAATCTGAACGTGGCCACCATGCATTTTAATTTGGTTAACACCTGGGAACTTGGGACTGGAGTCTATGTACTCGGGTGCCAATTTTTAGGATGTTACATAGGGCCCTTCCCAATTAGGGCCCAAAGTTCCTGATCCTGGCTCTTTGGTGTTTTGTAAGGTTCTTCAAAGGACTAAGTCATAAGGTTAGAATCTCCTAACATTCACCCTGGTATTGTAGAAACGTGCCACTTACTGTTGATGAACAATGGTTCGAATCTGAGCTAGTTCTCTCCTTTTCTTAAGAAGGTTGAGACTTAACGTCATTAGCTTGGAGTTCAGTTGTCCGTCGAATGCCTCTATCCGAGCCATTGGTACTCCTATTTCTACTATAGTGACTGCCTCCGCTCCATAGGCTAAAGAAAAGGGAGTTTCCCTAGTGGTCGTCCGAGAGGTAGTTTGGTATGCCTAAAGGACATTAGGGAGTTCTTTGGCCCATCTCCTTTAGATTTTTTAAGCTGGTTCGGAGGTGATGCTTGATGATCTGATTGACCACTTTGACATATCCATTAGCCTGCGGGTGTCGCGTCGAGAAGTAAACATTGCGGATTCTGAGGTTTTGTCACATCCCTTGGAACTGCTTGTTATTGAACTACTTCTAGTTATTAGAAACATCGTGTGAGGAATCCCAAACCTGCATATGATGTTCTTCCACACAAACACTATAATCTTTTTCTTGGTTATCTTCGCCAAAGGTTCGGCTTCAACCCATTTCGTGAAGTAGTTGACTGTGACTATGGAAAACTTGGTTTAACCTTTGCGGGTTGGGAGAGGACTAATGATGTTGATTCCCCATTGGGTAAATGACCATGGCCTGGTCATAGGAGTGAGTTCTTTGAGGGGTTTCCGAGGTACGTTCATGAAATGCTGGCATTTGTCACATTTTCAAGCGAACTACTGAGCATCGGTCTGGACTGTCAGCCATTAGTATCCTTAGTGAATGACCTTATGGGCTAATGCTCATCCTCTAGAGTGGTTTCCACAGATGCCCTCATGGGTTTCCCTTAGGACATACTCTACTTCATCTAGTCGGAGACATCTGAGATAAAGGAGATAAAACCCTTTCTCATAGAGGATGTCGTTAACTATGGTGTAGCGAGCTGATTTGGTCTATAGTTTGCGTGCTTCCATCCTGTCTTCGAGTAGCTTATCTTCCCTGAGATACTCAACGATTGGATCCATCCAAGTAGGTTCCGAGCTTACTGGAAGAACTGAGGCGAGATTGGCCTCGTCAATGCACGATTTAGTAAGGAATTCAATTGGAATAGACTTTGGAATATCATCTTCATCTGTAGTGGCTAATTTTGATAACATGTTAACTTTGGAATTTTTCGCTTGAGGAATCAAGGCTACATTGCATTTTTGGAACCTTCCGATCAATTCTTTGGCTTTTCGTAGATAAGCTTTCATGTGTTACTTATTGGCTTGGTATGCTTCAACTATTTTATTGATGACCAACTAGGAGTCACTGAAGACTTCGAGGGTCGAGCTCCCATATTTGCTGTTAGCTTAAGTATAACGAGCAAAGCTTCATATTTTGCTGCATTGATGGAAGCTTGAAATCCGAATCTTAAGGCATATTGCATGTATATATGATCTGGGGTTTCCAGGACTATCTCGGCCCCACTTGCCTTAGAGTTGGATAAGCCATCAACATAAAGCGTTCACTTAGGTAGGTCGAGATCAACTTGGGAGTCGAATCCTTGATCGGGTAGAGCGTATGGGACGAGTTCCAACTTGGATAGGTCAATTTCTTGCCTAGATGTAGGAGTTAGTTTGTGTTTTGAACAAGAAACAAATGCATTTGATTTGGGAAATTATCTTATTAGAACATAACAAAGAAAGAATACACAAAACAATTATTGTATTAATAATATTGAGTTCATTTACATCCTCTAATATCCCTTGATTCTAAGATAGATAATTTGAAATATATAAAATTAACAAAGTTCGAATGTCGAATGTTGAATTTGGCAGCATTTCGACTTGTGCTTCGGTCATCTCCTAAGGAGGAATGTTGTACAGGTTTGATCATTCGATCTTTCCTTTTATTTTAAGCTCGTCCCTTATGCAAAAAGAGACCTTGAAGCGATGAAGATCGAACTTGGCGATTTCGGCACCACCTTGGCCCTTTTATTACTAGCTGTATAACAGCCTGGTTGCACGGCCCGCGCAACTAACTTACCACTACTCTCTCTCACCTTCAATCTTCCTTTGGAGCTTGCTCTTCTTCCGAAATTCTTCTTCTTCTCAAATGAGAGGGGGAGTGGGGTATTTAGAGGCCTCCACACGTGTGGACCCTTGATCTTTGCTCCATGGAGCCCACCTTGCATCAGATCTGATCATTCATAATAAACTGCCTCTGATCTTGGTTGTGGGACCTGCACAATGGAGGAAGTCGATTGCGCGGCCTGCGCAACCAATTATTAGTTGTGCGACCCCCGCAACCACTGACTATGATATTTAATTTTCTTCTCTCTTTCTCATTTCTCCAATTCTCTTTTGATTTTCTACCCTTTCAATCTTTCTTCATTATTTTTATGCTCCAACAAATGCCCCCTTGATCCTTTCTTTGTTTATTGGAATCAAAGAATTAGGATCAATCATGTTCAATTTCTGAATCCTGAACGTGTTGCACGACCCGTGGAACGGCCATCTGAGCACCATACTCGGCCTAATTTTCTATAAATAACCGGTCTTAACTCATTTCTTCACTTTCTCTACAGCGAAGCTCTATCTCGCTTTTTCCTCCCCGTGTAATGAACATTGGTTGTGCGACCGGCGTAACGGACTTTCTGTTCGTGCAAGTCAGAATTGCATTGCACTGCCCACACAATGAGATATTGGTTGCGCGACCCGCGCAATTGACCCTTATCCAATTTTCCCAAACTTAGCTGATTTTCTGAACTCAAAAGTCTAAAACTTGCATTTTTCCATTATGGCCCTCACAAAAAGAACCTTTATTTTCATCAGTCCTCCTACTGAACATCCCTCTCACTGAGAATTACCAAACCCTGCACCTTTTCAAGCCACAAAATCTCCATCATCCCCTGTCCAACCTCCGTGCAAGCACTTTAAGACAACTGTTAAGCGCCCTGCCTACATCAAGGAACCAGTACTCCCTACTTTCAACTTCATCGAATGCATCAACAGTCTTCCATCTCCCATTCACAGAGCCATCGCCATAGGCGATATTAAAAGACCTCCTAAGCATGGTCATGAATACGACTGTGAGGAGTTGCTAAAATCAACAACGCATCATCAAACCATTAGCCAAAAACCTCCTACCAGGAGAGACACTCCAGCCCCTTCCCGACCGAATAAGACTCGCTGGAATAAGGCTCAAGAGTTTTAGGAGAAAATTAAGGAGCATAACTGGAAGAAGTTGCAAAACTCTTGGGAATCAGTTCACGCGATCAAGGGTGTCATAAAATTTGACAGCCCTTATAAGCAAGGTATCATGGTGATTACAGTCAGCCTCCATCGTCACCACTCTGTTTTGAACTACGAGCCCAGGGATCAGATGGTTGTAGAGAGGCTAGCTTATACAAAATTTTGGTCGTTCAGAGAACCAAGATTACTGGAAGGCATTCTTCAGCTGACGAAACCGAGACAACAAATCGGTGATATTTATTCTATGATCTTTCTCACCCCATCTTATGATCCCCACAGCCTGTATCCAACCTGTTTTTACGAGACACTCCAACAGCATTTCAGTGAACGTCGACTCATCTAGAGTCCTGAAGAATTCAGAACGAGGGGCTTCTTGACTCCTTGTAATTATTATTTCGAATGGGCCACGATAGTTCTGGTGAAGCACGTGAAGATCTTATCCAAGACAGATATCTACATCGCGATTGAAGTAACATCACATCCTTTCTATAAGGAGTCTTCCGTTTTGAAGGCTTTTCTTAATTACTGGTGCCCTTCCACCAATTCTTTCCACTTACATGAAGGTGAAATGAGCATTACACTCTAGGATATTCATAGGATTGTCAGTCTGCCGATAATCAAAAAATTCTTTGATGAATTTGTCCCCACCAACGACGAATTGGCCTTTGTCTATTCGCCCGACCATATCGCTTCTATTTCGAAAATGACCACTGAACTCTTCAAAGAGATGTCCAAGTTTCCAAATATCCACAAGATCCACCCTATGCAATGGCTAGCCCATTTTAACAGAGCTCTTCGGTAACATTTCTTCTTTTTAAATTAGCATTTTTTTATTGCATCTTAATACATATTAATCTTGGTTTCACCTGCTTCTCCTTTTCTTCCAGGTGTAGTGGTAATCACTCGCGAGAGTTGGAAGGCCCTCGTAGGAATATAAAAGAGCGGGTCGAATATTCTCTTTACGGGGAGCTTGCAACAATTATCGCTTACTGGCTAAGCATAGTAGTTTTTTTCAGCTCCATGTCAGTAGATGCCATCCACCCCTTACTATTTGTAGTAGCCAGTGCCATGGCCCAAAGGGTCAAATACTCCCTTTCTCCTCCTGCTCTATGTTCAATTTATAGAAATTTCGGAGACATCGCTTCTCACATAAAAAGTCCCTTCGTCGGCTCTGCTTCTGCGTACATGCCATGGCACTACTTCATCAGCTGGCTCAGCGTATATTTCCCTTGGACCTTTAAAGTTCCAAAGAAAGCTTATGTTCATCCTTCCCAGATTCCCCTCTAGTTATTTCAAAAGAGAACCATGGCAAAGAGGTCCTATGACTGGGTGAAAGATGCCATCTCCTCCGATGCCAAGATTAATTATTTTCATTTCTACCTACCCTGCTACACAACAGACATAAACAAGTTAGACACAGGGTCACTTACTCCGGGAGAAAGGGCATTCTTTTTGTCGATTAGATCGTGTAGTCTCCCGTTGAGGGGGAACAAAATTCTAGAGAGAACTGTACTATCCCAGTCTTTTTGCTCGCCAATTTGGCTTTGATCAGGCAATTCCCGAAGATTATGGACTAGTGACCCAAAGGATGCAGAGTTATGGTACTGGTCCATTTAATTGGGCGATGGTATGGAAACAATTTTTTGGGTTGCCAAGTTAATTCTTTTATCATTATCTTGGGCTGCGACCGTATTCCTCGGGCTTCATATAATCACATGAGGTGGTGGGTTCACCAGTCTTATCTGGTAAGGAAAGGTCTACTAGTATCTAAGCCCATCTAGCTTCTACCATTAAGGCTTAGGGGTTGCACAATTGAAGAGGGGGTGGGCTTCATAGCGGAGACTAGTCATGCCCCTTTTACCAGTCATCTTTGTGTCAAAATATCCATAGATGATCCTATTCGCGAGAAGAAGCCTGACAATACCCTAGAAGGGTGGATAGCTTACCCTGATATTCGAGAGTTTGAAAAAGTTCCTCGAGACCGCTTCGAGAAGGAGGAAATCACAGAGGCTGCTTCCCCTATGCCAGAGAACGTTACCAATCTTTAAGACCAGCCAACTTCTTCTGCCCATCTTCAAAATTAGCCGATCTCTTCTCCTGCCCCTAGGATTGTTCACCTCAGTCCTTTTTCACTAATGACAAGATCTCGAACGTGTGCTCAAGCTTCTTCCCCTTCACCTCAAGAAGGGATCGTTGCTTCTACCACTCCGGCTTTAGTTAGCACAGATCCTCAACCGGGGAGGATCCGGTCTCTTCTTTCTAAAGGGAAATGAGTTGTTATTGAAGAAGCCAGTGAAGGAGATTCAGAGAGTGAAGGTTCAATTTTCTCATTTGAAAATACTGTTTCTAATGAATATGATGCAGAAAGAGGATCGAGATGTTGACTATGAGGAGGGGGAAGTTGATATTAGCGGTGAAGAAGACATCATTGAAGAAGATGTTCTTGCTGATGAAGAACATATCCCTTCAACCTCTGAGGCTGTTCCTGTAAAGACTTCACCCATAGTGGGGGAAGGAGAAGATGAACCTCTATACTACAGGGAATATGGTTATTCACCATGTAAGAAAATCTTGTTATTTTGTTTGCTTTCATTCTTTTCTCCTTCCCTATCTTACGTATTTTATTTTAGGTGGTCATATTGTTAATACTAGGGCAGATAGTATTTTCCCCATAAATTTATCTCCTGTCGTACCAGTGGCTTCACTGAGATTCTCGATACCCCCAAGGGCAGTGGCGGGTGAAATTGTTCTTTCGGTAGAATCAACTGATCTACCAACTCCTACCACCATTGATTCAAGCACTTAAGCTAGGGCTCCATCTTTTGCTGAGATGGTGGGACCTGATCCCCCTCTTACTAGAGAGATGCAATCTCCCACTATTCCGGTACCAGAAGAAGGTATATTCTTTTCCTCATTTATATTCTCCATATTATCTGCATTTATGGGTTTGCTATAACTTTATACTTTTATTTCTTAATAGGGAACTTACCTCAAAGTGGCACGGCGAGTTCGGGTTCTGTTGTGACTCTACCAGATGTGCTATCTTTTGAGAAGATTCCTGCGTATAAATTGGCATTGATTAGGAACTCCATGTTAGCCATTGTTGAGATGTTTAAAGATCCTGATCAATGGTCAGATCTACATGTTGCTCTAGATGTTCTAGACAGTGCTGCATGGATGGCTAAAGTCAACATTTCATTTATGTGCGATGCTCTCTAAAGATTCCATAATTCAATAATAACTTTGAAATCAGCTGAAACTGCGGTTGTTCGGCCTGAGATTTTGGAGTATGGGAAGCAACTTACATACTCTAGAGAGAAGGCTTCTCAAATTGCTCCTATCATTTCTCATCACGACCAAGAAAAGCTATCTTTGCGAGAGCAACTAAAGACTTTTGCTGATAACAAGGTGACCATCCAGAGCATATTGCCCTTTTGAAGCAAGAAATCGCTCAGCTGGAGAAGTAGGATCTAGAGGAAGATCTAAACATTAAAAGAGTATAGGAAAAGATACAATGTAGCCTTCATTCCGTGGATGTCGAAAGATCTGAACAGGCTAAGAATGAAGAACTAATTGCCTCCTTAGAAGAAAAGTTAGCTGGTATCCTGGATTCTACCAGAATTATCTCAAATGCTAAATTGGAAAACGTAGCTGCTCAAATTAATCTTCAAGAAAATTTGCAACAATACTTAGCAGCATTAGGCATAACAGGAGAACTATGAGATATAAAACTTTGACATATTTTCTTTTATTTATACAAGTATTTTGTGATGTTCTTGATAATGGTGCTCTTGTATGTTTTTGTAATGTTCTGATTGAAATGTTATACCCATTATTTTTTAAAGCATCTCTTATGACTCATTAGTAAGGGATTTCTTATAATTTTTGTCTTAGTTGGCGGTGCTAAGTTTTAGTTTAGTCAGATAATCACACACAGTTTATCCTCTTGAATAGTGAAGCCACGTAGTTTTTTAAACTCTTGAGTAGTGGAGTCGGGTCTCACGTGATAGTCTCTGTAACTCTTAGGAGTTCACTGGAATTCTCATAGCCTGGTGAGTTCACAAACCACGATCCATCAGAGGGGCCCAATGAAGCTATCGGGGCTGTGAACTCGGTTGGATTTACACACAGGGTTGGCCGCAATAACTCTCTAGAGTTCATGGGGCGCACAAGACGACCTTTGGGGTAACAAATCTAGGGCCGCCAGTCCATCAATGAGTAGGTTTAGGCCTTTCCTCATGAGTTACTACTGAAATCAAGCCAAAGATCTAGGGGGTCTTACGTATGGTTGGCCTACTTATGGACAAGGCCAAAGAGCTCACACTGCAGCCCGCATTGTCTTCGCCTGCAAGGTCGGACCCATTCATGGGAGAACATTTTCATCCATTCCCTGTGACACTACACACGACATGGGTGTTACGCATGACTAGCTATTGAGGACTTTTTGGCCTTTTGGGGCTTTAAGTCGCTGGCTTCATCTGTAGGCCGCATGGGTGTGTATATGATGGCCTTCACGGGCTTTGTAGGGCCACTGGCTTCTCACTGCTGCCCGAATGGCAAAAATGATAGGTCTTATGTGTAGTTGGCCGCTTTTAAGGCTTGGCTAGGCTACCTTAAAAGATAATGGTACCATTGTTGTCGCGAGAATGATGGATATCTCTGATTGAGATTGATACTTCACTGCTTCTGCTGGTATCTTCATCAATATTCGTATGTGTTCACAATATATTAGCTTAGTAATGATATCAATTTCTTTAAGGCTTACTTACTGACAACAGTGATGATCATTTTTTCTTTTGTATTAATTGCTGACATACAATCTTGTTGTGCTCACGAATTTCTTATTTATTCATTTGTTTGACATGAGAGTACATGGCTGTGGTCTTGTTTATTCTTACCCCCTTTTGATGCAGAAGCATTATTCTGATAATCTTCTAGATCAAAATCAAAACTATCTTCAAGGACGATATCTTTTGATGAAGCGAGAATTGATCGGTATGCTAATACCTTGTCCTTCTTAGTCTACAACTTTGTACGTTCCATTAGAGTATACCTCTTTTATTATGTATGGCTCATCCAATTTGGGCTCAAATTTGCCCCTTGTTCTGTGGGTGACCACTAACAGTCTTTTCAACATTAGCACCATATCCCCTTTTTTGAAAGAGTGATACTTGACTCATTCATCAAAGGTAGTCGATATCCTTCCTTGATACGACTGTAATCATTGCTGAGTTGCCAAGCATTTTTCATTTAGCAAATCTAGTTCTTCTAACCTTATTTTTGCATTTTCATTATCTGTAATTGACTAATGTACTGCCACTCTGAGTGACGCAACTTGTATTTCGATTGGGATGACTGCTTCTACGCCATACACCAGTGAATATAGTGTTGCTCTCGTTGCTATCTGGTGGGTAGTTCTGTAGGCCCATAATGCTTCCTGTAACTTTTCATCCCAGTCACGCTTGTTTCCTATCACTATCTTCTTCAGTATTTTCACAATCATTTTTTTAAAGCCTTTGCTAATCCATTAATCGGTGGATAGTAAGGTGTTGAAAATGAATGGTGAATACTGAATTTTTGACATAGCTTCTCCTTACCTTTGTTCTTGAAAGGAGTGTCATTACCTGTAACAATTTTCTTCGGGATACCATGACATATATTATTGCGTGTCGGATGAAATTGACCACATCTTTCTCCTTGACACTGCATAATGCAATCGCTTCTGTCCATTTGGAGAAGTAATCTGTCGCCGCTAAAAGATACTACTTTCCTTTGGACGAGGGTGAATTTATAGGACTAATAATGTTAAGTCCCCAGCAGAGAAAGGCCAAGAGGTGACTGACTGATGTAGGTCTTTTAGAGGAATGTGTATAACATCGCTGTGAATTTGACATTCGTGACACCACTTTGCGTAATCTATCTCATCTTTGAACATGGTATGCCAATAATACCCCATTTGATGTATTCGATGAAATAAATTCTGGCCAGCTTGATGTGCCCCACATTCTCCAGAGTGTGCATCTCGTAACATCTGGCCTGCTTCCTGTTCATCTAGGAAACGTAGTAGCATCCCATTGTAGGATTTTCTATATGACACTTCGCTGCATATGATGAATCTGCCTGACCTCTGCTTGATTTGCTGTCTCTACGTTGAGTCTTCTTGCAAGATATCATATTTGAGGTAATCTACGAAAGGCTGCCACTAATAGCATGTCGTCACCTCTAAACACAATATAGGGAGCACTTCGATAATTTCATCAATAACCTCTGAAGAGGGTAAAAATCTTCTTTCTTCTATAGTCACCTACTGAGGACTCTGGTTTGGACAAGACAGAGCTGCTGCCAGGCTAGCCAAAGCATCTGCTTTTACATTTTCAGCTCACGGTACATGCTTGATTTCTACATGGTAGAATTGCTCCAACAACTGCTGTGCTTTCCGACAATATGGCAAGAGCTCTTGCTTTCTTATTTCGAATTCATTCGTTAATTGATTTATGATCAATTTAGAATCCCCAAAGATTTGCAGCATTTTTATCTTCATTTCTTGAGCAATTTCCATTCCGATGATGACTTTATACTTGGCTTCATTATTTGTGCACGCGGCGCCCAACGTGAAAGGGTAAGGTAATAAGTCACCTTGAGTGGTAATGAATATCACTTGGGCACCTGCCCTTGATGCTCGAGAAGCGCCGTCAAAATACATCTGCCATGAGCTTTGCAACTTGGCCAACATAACTTGTTCATCGGGAAAATCGTCACTAATGGTCTCGCTCTCTGTCACAGGATGCACTGCTAAGAAATCCGCCACTGCTTGCCCTTTTACCACTCTTTTCGGCTCATATATGATTGTATATTCTAAGAGGAGCAACATCCATTTAGCCAACCTTCCCGATACATCGGTCTTGTCATTAAAAACTTTATCGGATCTGCTCCTGAGATCAAGGTTATGTCATGAGCGAGACAATAATGCCTCAACTTCTGTACCATGAATATCAACGCTAAACATTCCTTTTCAATCGGAGAATAATTCCATTCTGCGCCTATCAGAGTTTAGCTCAGATAATAAAGAGTGGTCTCTTTCCCAGATTCATTCACCTGTGCCAACAAGGCTCCTAACGAATTCTCGGTTGCAGATATATACAAAATGAGCGGTTTCCCTTTCATAGGGGCTGTCAGTACCGGTGGGTGTTTCAGCAATTCCTTTATCGAATTAAACTCATTCTGACATGCCTTGTCCCATACGAACTCTGTCCCTTTTTCATTAAATGAGAGAATGGTTGACATCTTCCTACTAGATTTGAAATGAAATGACAAATAAATGCTAACTTCCCTTGCAAGCTTTTTAGTTCTTCAATGTCTTTAGAGGTGGCATATCTTGAATGGTTTTAATGTCCCTGGGTCGATTTTGATGCCCCTGTGCCTAATGACGAAACCAAGGAATTTTCCTGATGACACACCAAAAGTGCATTTAGTTGGATTCATTTTTAACTGCTTCTTTCTGAGTCGACGGAACACTGATGCCAGTTGTTCGCATGTTCTTGATGATTGCCTGACCTGACTACCAAATCGTCCACATAACACTCAATATTCTCGTGCATCATATCTTGAAAGATGTTCTACATCACCCTTTGATACGTTGCCCCAGCATTCTTGAGACCAAATGGCATGACTTTATAGCAATAAATTCCCAACGAGGTTATAAACACTATTGCTTCTTCATCTTTTAGTGTCATTCTAATTTGATTATAACCGGCGTAACTATCCATGAAGAACATGACAACACACTGAGTTATACTATCAATCAACAGTTCGGTTATCTGGAGAGGAAAACCATCTTTTGGGCAAGTTCATTCAGATCTCTGAAATCGACACACACTCTGACTTGCCCATTTTCCTTCTTTACTGGGACGATGTTTGATATCTACTTGGGATATTTCACCTCCTTGATAAACCTGACTTTTATCAGATTGCTCACTTCTTCTTCTATCAGGGGAACCAAGTCCGGGTGAAATCACCTTTGCGCTTGTTTAACCGGCCTTTTCTCCTTAGAAATATTCAACTGGTGTATTACTACTGACAGCTCCAGACCCGGCATCTTTGCAGATGTCCAAGTGAAGACGTCTCTATTTTCTTTGAGAAGTTCAATGTATTTCTCGGCCTCCTGTTCAGAAAGGCCGGTGCTGATGAATGTATTCCTTAGCTCTTCTTATATACCCAAGTTTACTTCTCATAAACTGTCTATTGTTGGCTGCCCCCCGTCTTCCATTTTCTTTAGAGTCATTTCAGGATGCTCAACTATTTTAAGATCTTCCTTTGATAACTGCTTAACTGTGACTATGTTCACCGATGATTCTGCCCCCGATCCTTAAAATTTTCCTCGCTTTTCCTGACCAACCCCAATAGGAATTTGAATTCCTTTCCCATGATTTAGGCCAGTGGGTTCTTCGTAATCGAAACTTATGTTTTTCATGATTTTCTTTCTTGTCGAGCTATATTTTTTAAGATCTTATAGTGTCAGCTTACCGCAATACACATTATTCTTGGCTTCTTCCCCTATCTTTGCTTCTGCTAGGGCATAGAACTCTATTGGTTCTGGGTACTTTGCGCTGGCCCTGACCTGAAACCTTTTCAGAACAGCCAAAAATGACTTATTTCTTTCAGTATATGGTAATGGCACTATATAATTGGACTGCAAAAATTTCAACTGTTTAGGCGATAAAAGAGTTAGCGGCAGCTGCCCTGGTTGTCTTAGATGTTTCAGCACAAAATAGAATTTCTTCTTTGTTTTTACAATTCTGGATGATTCTGCCTTTTCTTCTTTCATCATCTTCACTTGAATATTCCTTCGGGCTTTACTTTCATCATTCTTTCTCTCTTCTTCTTTAGCGAACCCTTTGTAATAACTGACGTTCGCAAAGAAGGCTTTAGCTTCCTTATAAGGCCTTGCGTCGGCCACTACTTTATACTGTATCTCGCCTTTACAATACTTGAAACATTGATGCAACATAGAGGGCACAATACCGTACTGATATATCCATGGCCTTCCTAAGAGAAGATTATATGTCGTCACGACATTTATGACATGGCAAATGACATCGGTAGTTAGCTCTCCTATTTCCAATGTTACTGTAATTTTACCGTGTGCACATTGCCCATCCTAATTGAAACCCTGTATCATCATTCCACTGGGGCGTAGATCAGAGCGACAATAACCCAGTTTACTTAATATTGTCAGTGGTAGTAGATTCACCGTGGACCCATTGTCAAGCATAATTCGTTTAACTTTCTTACCACGGACATGGCCTTCTATCATCAGTGGCCTATTGTGTCTTGTATCACAAACTAAATCGTCATCAGAGAAGGAGAGAACTGGCATATAGTCTTCTTGCTCTTTGCATTCTTTGCTTTCCATTTCTGCAAGCAACGTTTCTCTGACATTGTGATTGGATAGCGCTTGAATCAAACTTTGCTGAAATTCCTCCGATAACTTAAGAGCATCATAAATGCTCAACCGAGCCAGTATGCCTTTCAAGTGACTTACAACATCATAAGTTACCTTCGTCATCTCACTCTTCTGTTCTCTCTTATCACCATCGTGCTGATCTTCGACAATTTCTTTTTTGTAACCCCTATTTTTTACCTCATGGGGCTTACTGTCCTTTTTCTGGACTGTAGCATAATCACTGCTACCTTTCTTGCTGTCTTACAATCTTCTTTCTCTTTCTTTTCTTGGGCCTTTTCTTGGATTATTAGAACATTCACTGTTGCCTTTGTATCCCTTTCCTTTTCTTTTCCAATCACTATTTCACCTTCGTCTATCATTCGTTGTATTATACACTTCAACATATAACAATTTTTCGTTGGATGTCCCATCAGGTGATGATAGTGGCAAAAATCTCTTTCTCTTGCTCTTGTCATATGTTCAGGGTGCTTGGGTTCTGGTAATTCTATTATACAGGCTTTTAGTAATTAGTTCATTATAGGGACAACATATTCCCTATCAAACTCAAACCCTTGGTGAGAATTGAGCGCTCTAAGCCTTTTTTCACTATATCTGTTTCTCAACCGGTTTAATTCTTCTTTCCATTCCGACCTTTTTTCTCCCGAATCTCTTGCATCTTGACTTCTCTTTTCATGATCCATGGTATTTGCGGTCATCCTGTTAGGTTATCTCCTAGTTGTCTGATATGAAACGCTTGCATCTTCTGAGTCATCAACTCTAAAGCATGGGCCTTAGTGGCTATGTCACGGAAAGTCCTGATATCGGCACTAGTGAGTTCGAACATGATTCCAGTTTCCATGGAGTTTAGACACATCTTGACCTGTTCCTATTCTTCCAGCAACTGTCTACATGAGGCTCCCAATGTCTTCCATCTGTTTATAAACTTCTCTGATGGTTCCCCCTCTCTCTACCGTGTAGAAGCCAATTTTGTAATACTGACATTGCATTCTAAAGAGAAGAAGTTTGACATGAAGGCATCTTACATTTGCTCCCATGTGTGTATTGATCCCGGAGCTAGACTGAAATACCATCCGAACACTTTGCTTGTCAGAGATGCTCTAAACAATCGTAGGCAATACTGCGGTATCGTAAAGAAATTTCCCATGCTAGTAATAAAGTGCATTAAATGTTCCTCCAGTGACCCCTCTCCATTAAACTTCTGAAAATCTGGATGCTTGAAGTTGGCTGGGAATGGGATGTCTTCTACCTCTCGCGAGTACGACGTTCGATACCTGAAATGGCCAACATTCTCACGTTCCATTTATACTTTGACAGCTTCATCGACAACTTGCCTCACCTTCTCTTGTGTCATAGTTCTTGCTGCTGGGACAGACCCAAGTGATCTTGCCCCCGGTGGTTGAAAGCCTTCAGGTTGGTTCTCTTGCCCATTCATTGTGCCTATCATCAAGGGAGCCGCTATCTGGGCTACATTAGTGCGAGGGTCGCTAAGGCTTCTCTAAGATTTCTTCACTCTTCCATTAGTGTTCTCTGTGCTTCTATCATTTCATTCATACAGTCCTCTATAGTCAGCATGTTCTCCTAGTTTGTTCTAGTCATATGTACTGCAGCTTCTTTGCTCCCTGATGAAGTTGTAGTTGGAGTGGGGTAGGACTACGTCGATGTAATAGGAGTTACGAAGAGAGGGGAAGATGGAGTATCATTCAACTTCTCTGTGCTCCCATCGCCACTGATTGATTGGGGTGATACAGACATCGGTGAGACTATCAATAATGCCTTAGCTTTTTGCGCTTTTGTCCATCTGACTCTTGGGGCAACCAAAGCTGGGAAGTCATGCGACATTAACTGTGGAATTGTTCACTCGGGATATGTCGTAGGAGGGGCGAGTTTGGGGTTCTTCTTAGCAGCATTACGTGTTATCGGTCCTTTAATTCTTGGTGAAGGCAGATTCATTTTGGGGCTTCTCATATTTTGAGCTCTCGTCTTATGAGACATTACAATGGTCCAATCCTTATCACCTTCCGGTGCTTGAGGCGAAGCAGACACAACTCCAACCATTGCTCGGGTTAAGTCATTTTTTCTTGTAGGAGGCTGAGCCCTGCGCTTCGGAGGCTGGTTTGGCACATATTCCACCATAAATCCAGTCATTGTGAAATAGAAGTTCACTTTCCTCGCAGAAATTCCCATTAGTCATAATTTGCAATTTGATCTCTTCAAATATAAAACATAGAATTAAATTATAGTTAGTATTTGAAGAATTACATAATCTATCTTAGAGATGAAAGGGAGGATGTTCCCCCTGAGAGTCGCCATTTTGGGGTAGAAAGATGCCAAACTACAACGAAAGTTCTATAATACTCTCAATGTTAATATCAAATAAGATAAATTGTGGTCCCCAGTGGAGTCGCCTTTTTGTTTTGAACAAGAAACAAATGCATTTAATTAGGGAAATTATCTTATTAGAACATAACAAAGAAAGAATACACAGAGCAATCATTGTATTAATAATACTGAGTTCATTTACATCCTCTAGTATCCTTTAATTCTAAGATAAATCATTTGAAATACATAAATTGACAAAGTTCGAATGTTGAATCTATAATTCGGCAGCATTTTGACTTGTGCTTCGGTCATCTCCTTAGGAGGAATGTTGTGCGGGTTTGATCATTCGATCTTTCCTTTTATTTTGAGCTTGTCCCTTATGCAAAAGGAGAGCTTGAAGCGATAAAGATTGAACTTAGTGATTTCGGCAGCACCTTGGCCCTTTTTATTACTAGCTGTATAACAGCCTGGTTGCGCAGCCCACACAACCAGTTGTTAGTTGTGCGGCCCACGTAACCAACTTACCACTGCTCTCTCTCACCTTCAATCTTCCTCTGGAGCTCTGCTCTTCTTCTGAAATTCTTCTTCTTCTCAAATGAGAAGGGGAGTGGGGTATTTATAGGCTTCCAAATGTGTGAACCGTCAATCTTTTTGCCATAGAGCCCACCTTGCATCAGATCTGACCGTCCATAATAAACTGCCTCTGATCTTAGTTGCACGACCTGTGAAATGGAGGAAGTCAATTGTGCGGCCCAAGCAACCAATTATTAGTTGCACGACCCGCGCAACCACTGACTATGATATTTGATTTTCTTCTCTCTTTCTCATTTCTCTAATTCTCTTTTGATCTTCTACCCTTTCAATTTTTCTTCATTATTTTTATGCTCCAACAGTTCGGCAATGAAGTGAACCACTGCTTGACCTTTAATAGCTGTTCGGGGTCAATATTTGATATCAAACTCACTTAACTTGATCGACCACTTGGTCAGCCTCCTCGAAGCTTCGGGCTTTTGGAGCACTTGACAGAGTGGTTAATCGGTTAAGACAATGATGGTGTGAGCTGGGAAGTGACCAATGCCAATGTTAATTTCTCTAGGCTTAGGTATCTAGTTTCTACTGAAACTAAGGCCTTGCTGATGTAGTATACCAAAAGTGCTTTCTTGCTTATTCATGAATTAAAGCCAAGCTAACTGATGAATCAAAAATAGCCAAGTATGGTGACAACCTTAGATATTGTTTGGAGAGTAATGGTGACGACCTCAGATATTGTTTGAGCTTTTGGAAGGCTGTCTCACATTCTTCTGTCCAATCCATGATTTGTTTCCCTCATTTATTTGTAACTCGGGACACAAAGTGATTGAGTGCAATGATTCTTCCTGTAAGTCATTGGATGTCTTTGGTTGTCTTTGGTAAATCCATTTTAAGCAGAGCTTTGATCTTTTAAGGGTTTGCTTCGATCCCTCATTGACTGACCAAGAAACCAAGGAACTTTCCAGAGTTAACTCCAAAAGTGCATTTGCTCGAATTCAATTTCATCTTTGATTTACAAAGAACGAAGAACATCTCCTCGAGATCAGAAGTATGGTCCATGGCTTTGATGCTCTTAATGAGCATATCATCGACGTAGACTTCCATGGTTCGCCCTATTTGGTGGGCAAACATCTTGTTGACTAGCCGCTAATAAGTGGCTCCAGCATTTTTCAATCCAAACGACATAACTCGGTAACAATAAAGACCTTTTTCAGTGACAAAGGTTGTTTTTGTCTTATCATACGGATGTATTAAAATTTGATTATAACATCCATAAAACTAAGTAGCTCATGCCTTGCAGTGCTGTCGACAAGCTAATCAATTCAAGGAAGGGGAAAACTATCGTTGGGATAAGCTTTATTTAGGTTTGTGTAATCAACATAGACCCGCCATTGAAAGTGCCCTGGTTTGTCAATTAGCGTGTGCGTTAAGTTAACTAGGCAGAAGAGCCTCACAGGAAGATTGATCAAGCGTCTGCCTCAACTGGATGTGTGCTCGAACTTGCCACATGTAAATCTTAGCCTCACATCCCATGTCCCAAAACACCAAGTAATTAAAAACCCTTAAAATTGATTAGAATATCATAGGGTTTTTAGGTTAGAAAACTTTTTCAAACTTCAGAAAAATCCCTAAGTTTTCTACCTCTGTCGATTTATCGATAGACTGATCGATGTAATTGAACAGTACTGTTGATGTCCTCGAACCTCACTCGATATTATTGAAATGAGGACATAATATTTCCAGCAACCACATATATCTGTGGATAGAATTATCGATGTATTGATAGACATATCGATATTATCGAAATTTGAATCTCGAGTCTATCGAAAAATAGACATCATATATGTTGCGTCCAATGTTCTGCTAAGGTAAATAATGAAAACTTTGATATATCGAAGTACTCCTTGATATCCTCGGAATTCAAATTTCGATGTTATCGAAAGCCTTTTAATGATATCAGATTGGACACTCTGTTATCCAGCAATATTTTCAGGTTGTTTAATCTTTGGATCGAGGGTACATAAACTATCCAGTAAGCTTACTGGAAAATCTTTTGGATTTATCGGTATATCGACAAAGCTATCGATATCATCGACATTCAAATTCCGATGCTATCGAGTATGCTCAATCATACTTTTGACCCAAAATATTTCAAAGGCAAGTCTCTCTCATTTTCAAATGTCGAAGAATCGATCTTCGTGTCGATGAAATTAGAGTTCGAAATCCGATGACATCAACGCATGTTCAATTTCCTCAACCAGCTGGCAAAATGTTTCAAAAGCATTTGACATTTGAGTTTGTGTCATCGAGCGACCAGTTGATACGATCGAGAGTATACGCTGGATGATATCGACCCTGCTCGATGATATCGAACTCTGTCATAAATGTGATCGTTTTATATCCGTTAGAACTCTTTGTCTATTTATAGAGAGCTTGTAATTAGTTGTTAGTTGGGAGAAAATAGAGAGTGCTTTTGTGTGTTTAACCCTAGATCATATACCTTAAGCCGTTTCTCTCATGGGAGTTCATCCTCCAATCCACCCTCATCATTGACATTCAATAGAGTGGATTGGGGAATGAAC
The DNA here is from genome assembly GCF_029962835.1 of Magnolia sinica. Taxonomy (NCBI): domain Eukaryota; kingdom Viridiplantae; phylum Streptophyta; class Magnoliopsida; order Magnoliales; family Magnoliaceae; genus Magnolia; species Magnolia sinica. The sequence continues at coordinate 73,437,944 of NC_080573.1, forward strand.
TTCCGCATTCAAGGATCTTGTAACTATCACCTTAATGGCAAATCATTAAGTTGGGATGCCTTGCTAGGATGCCTTAAATGCATAGATGATTGGAATCGCTCTATTTCTCTTATAGGAAAACATTTTATAGAGTAGGATTCCATTATAACCTTGACCCAACCCGTCGCCATGCATTGGTACATCTTTTGAGTTGCGGTTCAAGGAAGCTAAAGATTCTTCGTCATCAAAGGAGGATATCTTCATCAACACGCTAAATGACGCTCATCTACTTATCTATAAGTCATTAGAGTCTAGAGGACCCTTGTGATCATTCCTTCTGTAGGATTAGGTCTAAGGTGTTTCTCACCCCTTGCAAGCCCTCGCAAGAGGCCTGTGGTGGGAGTGTACATGGTGGGTGCTTTGTGTTGACCCTTGCTATGTGGTGAGCATAAACTCTTAGGTCCTTGTAGTAGGCCTTTGACTAAGGTGGTCTAAAAGTTGGGTGCTTTGTGTTGACTATTGCTTGTGGGAGTATAAACTTGTAAGGTTCCTTGAATGGATCCTTGGCCAGTGTGCCTAAAATCGGGTGCTATGTGTTGACCCTTGCTCATGAGAGCATAAACTATGTCATGTGGACACGCTATGTTAGCCTAGGTGTAGGTTGTACTGGTTAGAGGTGAACCTGATTTAAAACCTCCAGTTTGAGGTGAACCTATTGTGAAACCTCCTTAGTGAAATCCGGTACACTTAAGGGTTGAGTACGTCCGCCGGGAGTCGAGTAGACAAGTAGTCGAACCACTATAAAAATGAATGTGTTTGTGATTGATATTAGTCTTTAATTACTTGTGTGATTTCTGTAAATGCTTTCATAATTGAATATCTTAGATCACACCTCACACACAATCACATCTATCATAATCTACAAAATGTATCTTATTCATCTGTTAAATAGCATTGTGATTGGATCCTCTATTTAGCTTGGAAGACATTAGAGTTACTTTGAAGAAATCCTGATTCATGCATATCTTCTTAGGACAAGTTTGATAGGATGTTAAATAAACCATAAATTTTTTATAAAAGTCCTATTCACGCCCCTCTAAGATATATTGGTATATTCCTACTTCAACTAAAGCGGTCATTATCGCAATTTCAATTGGTATTAGAGCAGGTCTCTCTTAAAGGGCTTCACCACCTAGAGTGTGATCTTGACTGAAGTTGGTAATATGGCCAAAGGAGAGGGCTCATCGGTAACTAGACCTCTAGTATTTGATGGCTCAAATTATGCTTATTGAAAGTCTGGGATGCACTATTTGGATCATGATGTTTAGACATAGTTAAAACTGGATATGTCCCTCCGAGCGATCAAATTGTTCTTGGAAATGGCACAACTATCTCCAAACCTAAATCCAATGAAATGTGGACTGCATTCGAGAAAGAAAAACAAGCGTCTGAAGCAAAAGAAATGAATGCTATCTATTGTGCTGTGTTCTAAGAAGTATTTGTGAGACACATCTAAAGAGGCATGGGGTCTATTGGAAATAGCCCATGAGGGAGCAAGCACAGTAAAAAGGTCCTAAGTACAACTCTTAACATCTCGATTTGAACACATCAGAATGGAGGATGATGAGACCTTCATGGAATTTTTTTACAAAACTGAATATCATTTGTAATTCCATGGGTGGATTAGGAAAGAAACTTCTGGTCTAAAAATTCGTAGGAAAATACTAAGATCCCTACCAGAACGTTTCAACTCAAAAGTTTCAACCATTGAAGAGTGTAGGAATATGGATGAAATAAAAGTAGAAGAACTAGTAGGTTCCCTATAAACTTTTGAACTACACTTCAAACAAACTCCAAAATCTAAAAATACTGTCCTCAAAACTACAAACAGCACAACAAATCAGGAAGTAGAAATAATGAGGATGAGGAAATGGCTCTCTTGACTCAAAGGTTCAAAAGATTCTTCAACAAGAACCGTGGCCGATCGAAAGCAAGCACAATATAGGTAAATCTGCTAAAAAGTCCAAAAAGAGCCTCAGTACTACAATTGCAGGAAATTTGGACATTTGTCCACTAAATTCCCCAATAGGAAAACTAAAGGAAAAGCCATGGCAGCTACTTGGGATGATACTAAAGAATCAAACTCTGACTTTAGTGATTCAGAAATTAGGGAAGAGTGAAAATCATTGAAAATACTCATGGCCTCCACATCCACAAACATCCCAGTATTAAATGAGAAAATTGATGAACCTCAAATCAAAGAGTCATTTCCATCTAAAGATGAGAAAGAAGAAGAAAAAGATGAGAAGGATGAACTGCAGGATGCCTATAATCAACCTTATAAACATAGCATTTATATCCTTGAAAAACTTGGAATGAGTGAAAATGAGAATAAATCGCTGAAGTAGATCTAGATAAAACACTGGAAATTAATATGCATGTGATCAACAATATGCAGCATTACCACTCTAAAAATGACAAGCTGGAAAGAATGAATCTATCCCTAAAATCTGAATCCTTAAAATTGATCAAACAGATTGAACTACTGAAAGATGAAAATATACGGCTCAAGAATGAAAATCATACACTCAAATTTGATGTAGAACAATCTAGAAAATTTATTGAGCTAAACTACAAATTTTCCCAGAGTAGTGACAAATTAGAAAGACTTTTAGGGATAGGAAGACCTAGTAAAGACATGAGTGGGTTAGGATATGTAAAAGGCAAACCAAGCTCCAAAAATGCAACACAAACACTTGAGAAATCAGCTGCATCAGGAAGTAGAACTAGGGCCACTCTTGTTTGTCATTTATGTGGAGACTCAGGCCCCTACAAATTTGAATGCATTACAATTGGAAGGACTCAATTTAAATTTGGCTTAAACCTTATTGGTAAATACAAACCAACCAAAAAAAAAAAAAAAAAAAAAACAATGCAAAATGTCAAGAGTCCACCAAGGTACATGGTAGGAGGTAAGAAACATCCGTCTCCACCAAGAATGACAAAGAGAATGGATGAGCTATTGAATCAAGTGGCCCAGCTGAATCAGAAAAAATTGATCAATAAAGGGAATGTGATTCAATTACCAAATGTGTCCAGACAAACCCATAGTGAAGTAAAAACAGCATCTTCAAGAAAATTTATCACAAAAAGGGTAGTGAAAAATGAAAGAAATTGCCTAGTGACTCACTCATTTTCAAAAACAGGCAATAGTGTTAAGGGGTTCTTATATAGCGGTTGCTCAAGACATATAACGGGTGACAAATCCCTTCTCGCAAATTATTCAAATCTTGATGATGGGGTGGTCTCATTTGGAGATGAAAGCACCGCTAAGGTAATGGGATATTGGACTATTGTTGGATTAGAAATGCTCAAAAATGAGAATGCTCTCTTGGTAGAAGTGTTGACACACAACCTTCTAAGAATTTCTCAAATATGTGACAACAAGCATGAGGTTACATTCGACAAGCTAAAGTCCAAGATCCTGGACTTATCAGGAAAACTAGTTATGAAGGGTCTTCGCACCAGTGCTCACTGCTATGTCATCAAAAATGATGATCCATATGCCCAGTAACAATTGAGCGTGGAAAACAAGTCCAGGTCATGGCATCAAGACCTGGATGGATGTGTGAAATAATGTATTTTTGGCAATTATCATGATATATATGAGGTTTCTATACCTCAAAAACTCTTTTTGTGTATAAGAATAGCTGATGCTTATAATTGTGGTTTCACAACTTTTTCTACTAATTTCACTGTGTATACAAGCTGATAAGAAAATATTTTATGATATACATATCTGAAAGGTCATCGATGTACAAAGATCAATGTCATATTCTTCTCTTCGATAAGTCAGTCAATGAATCAAATGACTCCTCGATGACATCGAGAAAAGTTCAGTGACATCGAAGGACTCGCAGAATCAGAAGCATAGGTGCATGTACACAATATCAAGTAGATCTAAAGAAATCACACCTATCAACAGTTAAAAGAATCATCAAGTATGTGGTTGGAATAACCACCTTCGGTTTGTGGTACCCATTTGAAACATCTGCAGTCATTGCTGGGTACTCCGATGCCGATTGGGCTGAAAATATAGATGATCACAAATCAATCAATGGTGGATGCTTCTATATTGGAAATTATTCGGTTTCTTGGCAGAGCAAGAAGAAAAATTCAATATCTCTGTACACTGCCGAGGCTGGATATATTGCTGCAGGTAGTTGTTGTGCACAACTCCTCTGGATGAAACCAATGCTACTAGATTATGGGATTGAGCAATCCATAGTGACTCTCTTCTGTGACAACACTAGTGCCATCAATATTTCAAAAATCATGTTCAACATTCTCGGACCAAGCATATTGACATTCGTTATCATTTTATCTGAGAACTTGTTGAAGAAAAGATCATTGTGTTGGACTATATGTTTACAGAAAGACAAATTGCTGACATCTTAACACAGCCTCTTGATGCTAATAGATTTGGTGACCTCCAAAAATCTATTGGAATATGTGCAATTTGATAAAATGCATAGGCAAAATGAGCTAAATTGGCACATCTGAGAACTGAGGTTCTCTCTTTTTTTTTAAAAAAAAAAGGAGACCAAAGAAGTTGTTTGGCTTTGGTTGATGTACATGTGCAAAATAGGCATATTTCATTGTACTAACCATTGCCCATTGTGTATGTCAAAGAAGAGTAAAGTTCAAAAACTTTCAAAATTTTGAAATATCCAATGACATTGAACCAGTCTCGATGTCATTGAAGTTGTCTGAAACCTGAATAGTCGTCGTGGGAGATGAAACGTTCAAACACTCTAGAATGTGAAACATCGTATATCAGGAAAGCATCTTCCAACAGTTATCGAACCTGACTGGTATCTCTGGTATATGTGAAGTTCCTCATTTTGAGCAGACATTTTTATTTTTTTATGGATGGGAAGAATGGTTAGAGATATTTTTCTTTTGGTTAAATATGCCCATGGTTGGGCTAGATACTTGTTTGTGTTGGCTTGGGATGGATGGTGAGATACTGTCACGTCTTGGGTAGTGTATTTTGGATCTTTTATTTTGAATGGGTGGATGCTGCCAAGCTTGGGCAATTTCTGTTTAGGATATTTTGTTTGGCTTGATGATACATATATATTTATCTTTGATGCCTGTTTTTCTGTCATCTTCATTTATTTATCTGATATCCATGAATCATCTTATTTGAATGTATATTGCTTATCTGTGGAATGATGATTGCAACCGGTACACCTTATTCTGACTACTCACCTGAAAATTATTGAATATCCTTTAAGGATTGAGACTTGGGTTGTGAATTCTATCGTTTGAAGCTATACTGCTATTTTTTTGAGAACTCACAGCTCTTCTCTACACTGATATGCATGGATGGTTTCCATGAGTATCTAGATGTCATTATCTGTTATGAATGGAATTATCTAGGTCTCTATTTATTCTCCCATGAATTTATGCTTCAACTTCAGTCAACTTTATTGTCATACTACCCTTTGCCAATGACTGACAAAAGGGGGGAGAACAAATCCCACCACGGAGAAAATTGTGTATTTGTGTGTGTGGATGGTGGTGTAGGTGTTAGAGGGAGCAGCTGCAAAAAGATAGGGGGAGATTGCTGTTAGGGGGAGCATTTACTGATTGTATGTGTATATTCACTAGATATTGTAAAATTGTGTAAGAATCATGTACACAATTTAGGGTGTTTGTCTAGAAAAGTTCTAGGGTGTTTTGGTGTTTTGTCACGTAATTGACAAAGGGGGGATTAAAAGTGCCCTGGTTTGTCAATTAGCGTGTGCGTTAAGTTAGCTAGGCAGAAGAGCCCCACAAGAAGATTGATCAAGCATCTACCTCAACTGTATGTGTACTCGAACTTGCCACAGGTAAATCTTAGCCTCACATTCCATGTCCCAAAACACCAGGTAATTAAAAACCCTTAAAATTGATTAGAATATCATAGGGTTTTTCGGTTAGAAAACTTTTTCAAACTTCAGAAAAATCTCTAAGTTTTCTACCTCTGTCGATTTATCGATAGACTGATTGATATAATCGAACAGTACTATCGATGTCCTCGAAGCCCACTCGATATTATCGAAATGAGGACATAATATGTTCAGCAACCACATATGTCTCTGGACAGAATTATCGATGTATCGATAGACGTATCGATATCATCAAAATTTGAATCTCGAGTCTATCGAAGTTGACTCGATAAAATTGACATCATAAATGTTATGTCCAATGTTCTGCTAAGGAAAATCACGAAAACTTTGATATATAAAAGTACTCCTCGATATCCTCAGAATTTAAATTTCGATGTTATCAAAAGCCCTTCAATGATATCGGATTGGACACTCTGTTATCCAGCAATATTTTCAGGTTGTTTTATCTTTGGATTGAAGGTCACTCGATAGAATCGATATTCAAATATTGATCATATCGAGGCTAGGTCGATTGCATTGAGAATGGACATAAACTGTCCAGCAAGCTTACTGGAAAATCCTTTGGATTTATCGATACATCAACATGACTATCGATATCATCGACATTCAAATTCTGATGATATTGAGTGTGCCTCGATCATACATTTGACCTAAAATATTTCAAAGGCAAGTCTCTCTCATTTTTAAATGCCGAGGAATCGATGCTTGTGTCAATGAAATCGGAGATCGAAATCCGATGAAAGCGACACATGTTCGATTTCCTCGACCAGCTGGCAAAATGTTTCAAAAGCGTTTGACAATTGAGTTTGTGTCATTGAGCGGCCAGTCGATATGATCAAGAGTATATGCTCGATGATATCTACCCTACTCGATGATATCGAACTCTGTTATAAATGTGACAATTTTATATCCGTTGGAACCTTTTTCCTATTTATAGAGAGCTTGTCCTTAGTTGCTGGTTGAGAGAAAATAGAGAGTGCTTTTGTGTGTTTAACCATAAATCATATACCGTAAGCCTTTTCTCTCATGGGAGTTCATCCTCCAATCCACCCTCATCATTGACATTCAATAGAGTGGATTGGGGAATGAACTTCCGCATTCAAGGATCCTACAGCTATCACCTTAATGGCAAATTATTAAGCTGGGATGCCTTGAATGCATAGATGATTGGAATTGCTCTATCTCTCTTATAGGAAAATATTTAAGAGAGTATGATTCCATTATAACCTTGACCCAACCCGTTGCCATGTATTGGTACATCTTCTGAGTTGTGGTTCAAGGAAGCTGAAGATTCTTCGTCATCAAAGGAGGAAATCTTCATCAACGCACTAAACGGGGCTCATCTACTTATCTGTAAGTCATTAGAGTCCAGAGGACCCTTGTGATCATTCATTCCGTAGGATTTGGTCTGAGGTGTTTCTCACCCCTTGCAAGCCCTCGTAGGAGGCCTCCGGTAGGAGTTTACGTGGTGGGTGCTTTGTGTTGACCCTTGCTCTGTGGAGAGCATAAACTCTTAGGTCCTTATAGTAGGTCCTTGACCAGAGTGGTCTAAAAGTTGGGTGCTTTGTATTGACCCTTGCTCATGGGAGCATAAACTTGTGAGGTTCATTGAGTGGATCCATGGCCAGTGTGCCTAAAATCGGGTGCTATGTGTTGACCCTTGCTCATGAGAGCATAAACTGTGTCATGTGGACACACTATGTCAGCCTAGGTGTAGGTTGTACTGGTTAGAGGTGAACCTTTTGTGAAACCTCCTTAGTGAAATCTGGTATGCCAGGAGTGGAGTAGACAAGTAGTCGAACCACTATAAAAATGACTATGTTTGGGATTGATATTAGTCTTTAATTACTTGTGTGATTTCTTTAAATGCTTTCATAATTAAATATCTTAGATCACACCTCACACATAGTCATATCCATCACAATCTACAAAATGTATCTTATTCATCTGTCAAATAGCATTATGATTGGATCCTCTCTTTAGCTTGGAAGCCATTAGAGTTACTTTGAAGAAATCCTGATTTATGTATATCTTCTCAGGATAAGTTTGATAGGATATTAAATAAACCATAAAAATTTTATAAAAGTCCTATTCACCCCCCTCTAAGACATATTGGCATATTCCTACTTCAACTAAAGCGGTCATTACTGCAATTTCAACCATTTCACATTAGACTTTTTGACCAAGACTATGTTGGCTATCTAGTCCAGATAGTAGACTTCCTCAATGAATCCAGCTTTAAAAAGTATATCGACTTCTTCTCCGATCACTGTATATCGCTCGAGGCCGAGCGCGTAATGTTTCTAGAGAATTGGTCGGTGGTCAGGGTCGACATTCAGGTGATGCATGATGACTTTTGGGTCGTTTCTTGGTATGTTCGCATAAGACCATGTGAAGATGTTTGCATAATGTCGAAGGAGGGCTATCATTCTGCCCCTCAATCGAGGTGTTAGGGATGACCGAATTTGGATTGTCCTTAATGGGTCGGAATCATCAATTGGGATGAGATTAAGGTCTTCTATGGGAGACCCTCTCTCTCCAGAATCCTCGCAAGGCTCCAGAGAGGCGATGATCATCTTTTGGTGTGAAGCCCTTATCACCATTGTGTAACACTGCCAAGCGACATGAAGGAGGTGGGCGGGCACCCGGAGCCTTTTCTTTCCCTTGATAAAGTTTGTGACGAAGACTTGGCTAAGTTGGGAGAACGAACTAATGGAGTTCGACTTCAACTGTTTGAACCACAACTAGGCAGCTCCAGTTAGGGTTAGAGAGAAAGCTCAGAACATTACTACATTGAATGCATTGTGGAGTTCCATATAGACCCTAAAAGACTCTATGTGTTCCGATGGGTCAGTATTTTTTGAGAACAGAGTGATCCAAAGTAAACAAAACCTATCTAGCAATCGTGCCCGTATGATGTTGGCGATAAATGGAGGTTCAGATTCCTCCATTACTGCTTCCATCAGGGTTGATACATTTGTGCGGTAGGCTTCTCTCATGTCCTTAATCTAACCACGTAAATCCTTGAGCTCGGCCTCCTAAGGCTTGCCACTTTCGGTAGTATCTTTGACCGGGGATTTGCTGCACTTCTTCCGATCTAGCTCGTGGCGTAGGTCAGAAGTGGGAAAAGTTACAGTCCCAAAAATGTGAGATGGGACTGGTCTGGTAGAGCCTTGGCGTCGGCTCCTTTATGAGGCGGTAGGTGTGCTGGAAGGCTAGGGAGGATTATGGCCTGTTTATTCACCCTCCCCATTGGTCTTTTGTACGTGTTGAGGCTGTAGTTATTCCAATAATTGTCTCATGAAGTTCACGTTGTTGTTCAACATTTTAACCTGCTGTTCGAGGGAGTTCAATCGACCTCCTTTGACGTGTACTGCTGACCTTGCCTCCTGGGAGCCAGAATCAGCTTGATTTTAGGAAGAGGAACCTCGATGACTATAAGGCTGCTCCAGGGGAGGTGTTAGGTCAGGTGCAGCTAAGGAGATCTGGGTCTTCTTCTTCCCTCTGGCCATCATAGTTTTTCTAGTAAAGCAGGGAACGACTTTGATTTTGTTTCCCACAAAAGGCACTAAACTGTTGATGCATTTTTCCTGTAGACCCTCCTCGATAGACTTTCAAGAGCCTATACATAGGAAAGCAAGTGACCAAGGAGACCCTGGTTAGTACAGGGGACCCTCCGATGCATAAGTCGGGATCTTGGGTCTTTGAAGGAGATGATCTCTTTGTAAAAGAGTCACCAATCATATTTTAGATAGAGTATGCATACCTTATAATCGCTAGGGACTTCCTTGTTTATACAAGCAAGAAGATCACATTATAGGTAGAGTCCTCCGTTTTGGAGGCCGGATACATCAGAGATCTTCCCATAAAGATCCTCTTTAAGATTATGGACGTCCGAGATCCTCGGGATCCGATTTTGTGGTTACGGGTGTCCGAGATCCTCGGGATCTAATCTTATCTCCTGAAGATCTTGGGAGGGATCTTCAGGTCATTCGAGAGATCTCTAGGTCAATCGACAAAGGCAGATGACACCTTAGAGATAGATAAAATCGAGCTGTTCGATAGATCAACATTCACATGAAGTTGTTCGACAGATCAGCATTCACCTGACGTCTCGACAAATCTATATTCACCTAAAGTTAATACCGACTGTCAACCTTGTCAGAGGCTATGCCGACCTATGGTCATGCTATAGCTAACCTATGGTTGGGCCGACCTATAGATGACCTATGGTCATGCCGACCTACTGGATAGGTCGGCCAGTAGTCATGTGGACTTATGGCTATACCGACCCACTTCGTGGTTGGCCTTTCTTTGCCAATAGGTATCCAAGTTTGGTCCATTGGATCTATGTCGGTTGTAGAGTCGGCTCATTTTATAGGTCAATCTATTTTCCCCCAACATTAGCTATGACCAGCTAATATCTTAGCTAGGGCTAAGAGGTGAAGCTGTAGTTTATTTTGATGCTTCCTGCGCTTTGATTCTTGTTTATGTTTAATGTCATTTATTTATAGTTTGAATTTAAGAAATATTTTCAGCTTTTTATGATTTATTGTAACTCAAATTACAATAGATGTTGTGATAGCTTTGAATATTTTCTTTTCTTGTTTTGAGATTGTGAGATTGGTAAAAGTCATGATTTGCCATCATCTCTCAGGCATGGTGGATGCATGAATTCCCTTCCAATCATCACAATACTCCTTCATTGAGGACTAAAACAATGAAAAGTTCAAAGATTTGATTTAATTGCTTTATATTCCAATTGGATATGATAGGACTCTAATTCTAATTGTGTTTATTAAATCAAGGTAACATCCTGATAGCTACAAGTGGATCCTTGGTGCTCTAGTTTCATTTTGATTATTGATACTTTATTTACAATCCCTCTCAACTATTTCAGAATTCAATTTAGATATTTTCTAGTTCTATTTCTTATTGTCAGATTGCGTACAAGTTTAGTCCCCGTGGATTTGACCTCACTCTCACCGAGTTATTACTACATCGCGACCCTACACTTGGGTTTGTAAACAAGTTTTTGGCACTGTTGGCGGGGACTGCGGTTATGTTTTTTTGAGATTAATTGGTATAAGAATTAGGTTAAGATTAGGGTTAAATTTTTACTTTTAAATTTTTAGGCTATGATTTTTTTAATTATTTTTAAAAACTAAGATAGTTTTTTATTTTATAAGATCTTAGCATAGTAACTCCAATCCGGTAACCTCTTTCAAATTCTCTCTTTCTTTTCTAGATTTCTCATTTACTTTAGTTTTCTTTCTTCTAAGTTTTAGGTGTTTGGTGCTTGAGGCTTGTGCGTGTTTCATGCCGAAGTGGGTTCGTGACAACAATCAACGTCTCTTGAGTGAAGGAGGATTAGTCGAAGGATTGCCTATCCATCAAAGGATTAGACACCACTTGAGATCTTCTCAGTTAATTGTAGTAATGACTGCAAATCAACCTTAATCTCTTATTGAGGAGGTTCAAGATGAGAATGAGGTGCATAATGCTCCACCACCTCGTACTTTGTGAGATTATTTGTAACTGGTGGGAGTGAGTACACCTTCCTGCATGCTGTTTTCATTTAATGCAGAAAACGTGGATGTTAAACTTAGAGTGATACAACTCCTTCCTAAATTCCATGGACCAAACTCTGAAAGTCCATACTTGCACATCAAAGAGTTTAATGAGATAGTTGTCACATTACACTTTTCAAATGTGTTTGAGGACACAATGTGACTCATATTGTTCCCCTTTTCACTGAAGGAGAAGGCTAAGATATGGATGCACTCCTTAAAGCCACGATCTATCGACACATGGGTCGAGATGACGCGGGAATTTCTCAAAAAGCTTTTCCCATTTCATAAGACTAACACTTTAAGGAAGGCAATCATGAACTTCGCCCAGAAAGAGGAAGAGACCTTCTCCAATGTTGGGAAAGGTTTAAAGATCTTACAAATTCTTATCTACATCATGGCTACAAAATTTGATGGATAATAAGCTTTTTCTATAATGGATTAACTTCGTCAATGCGCCAATTTGTAGATAGCATGTGTAAAGGTGAATTTTTGAACAAGGAGGCCGATGATGCATGGGATTACTATTGAGGGTCACATATTTCATATTATCCCCCATTTATTACTTGGTTTTATGAACATGATAATGTTTAATGTTTTATTTTAATCATGTTTATGTTGTAAGGTGAATTTAAGAGCTTGGATTGAAAAGGATGTTAAAAGCATGGATTTAATACTCAAGAATCACCAAGCCAAAGGTTGGATCTTAAAAGACCAAAAATGAAGAATTCTCATGCCAAAGATTTAAGAAAACCAAGTGAGGAATGAAGAGAATCGAAGACTTGAAGTGAAGAAAAGGAATCCTGAAAACAGATTTCGGGACTAGAAAAGTCTAATTCTGAAAAACTGCCAAAATTGCCTTCGATCATATCGAAAGACCTTAGATACATCAAAGATCATATCAAAGGTACTTAAATGTATTGAAGTATGGAATAAAAAATTACAGGAGTTTCACGCCAAACTTGCTAGATAGTTTTGGACCAGTTTCGATGATATCGAAAGACCTTGGATGCATCAAAGCTTATATCGAAGATCATATCGAAAGGCCTTCGATGCATCAACTATTACGCAGATTTTATGTAGACTACATAAATTTGAGGCAGTTTCTAGATTCTTCTAAGTCGGTGCGAAAGGAGGTGTTGCTCAATTTAAATCCCCAGGGCATCCCTGGGCATCTCCTATGGTTTAAGGAGTGGAACAAAAGGGTGGAGAAGATGTTGCCAAGATTTTTTCTTCTTCTTCCTTAGTTGTTTTCATGTTTTCTTAAGAGACTTTGGCCAACTCATGTATATGGTTAGCTACACCTCTTAGCTAGGGCTAAGAGAGGTGAAGCATGTAGCATGATTGGGATGGTTGCTTTGCTTTGATTCATATTTTTATTGAACTTCATGGATTCTAGTTCTTTATTAAGAAATATTTTTAGTGTTTAATGGTTTGTTGTGACAAATTACAATAGAACTGCAATTGCTCTGAATATATTCTTTTCCTGATTTGAGATTGTGAAATTAATAAGTCCCGTTGTTCATGTTTGTGCCTTGGGCATGGTAGGGTGATGGAATCCTTTCTAATCTTCACAATTCTCCTATGATTGGTTGTGGGCTGGTATATCCTGTTGTTTGCCATCATCCCATGGGCATGGCTGGATGATGGAATCTCTTCCAATCCTCGCAACCCTCATCCATTGAGACTAGGTTCATAAGAAGTTCAGAGATTAAATTATCTCTCATTCCCAATTGGATAGGATAGGACTCCAATTCTAGTTAGATTTCCTTAATCAAGCAAGGTAACTCCCTGATTGCTACAAGTGGATCCTTGGAAACCCTAGTTCCCACCTTTAAATTTATTTGTTTTTAATTAATCTATTCACAATTACTCTCTCAAAATTTCAGAATTAGATTTACATCTTCTTCTAGTTCCAGTTCTACTTAATTTCAGAAATGTACTAGTTCAGTCCCTATGGATTCAACCTCGGTCTTACCGAGATTATTACTACATCGCAACCCTACACTTGGGGTTGTGAATAAGTTTTTGGCACCATTGTCGGGGAACTAATGGTTACGTTTTTCTGAGATTAACTTGTTTTAGAATTAGGTTAAGATTAGGTTTTGTTTACTTTCTATTTTTAAGTTAGGGTTTTTCTGATTTATTTTTAGAAACTAATTTACTTTCTATTTCTAGGATTAAAAACTTTCCTAATTTGTTTTTAAAAACTAGGTTGCTTTTTTTTTTTTAGAAACTAACTTTGTTCTCTGATTTTGTAGGGTCCTAACTTAGAACTTCGATTCGGTAACATTCTTCTAACTTTTTCCTTCTACTTGCTTTCCATACTTGTTATAGGAATTAGAAAATAGAATTAAAATTTGGTGTGGTTCATGCCCTCGCGGGTAAGGAACCATACTGTAAGATCTTTAAGAAAAGGAGTTTTAGTTGAAGAATCGATTGACAAGTTGGAAGATCCTCAAATATTTTTGAAAAATCATCTGAGAACATGGCTCAGGAACATTGGATTGATGAAGACCCTATGCATCACACACCACCTATTAGGACGGTGCGTGATGAGAACGAAGTGCATTGAGTTCCCCCGGTTCGAACTTTACGAGATTATTTACAACCGGAGAGAATAAGTTCACCTTCATGCATAATTCTTCCAATCAATACAGGAAATGTAAACTTCAAACATGAGATAATCCAATTACATCCTAAGTTCCATGGACTTCATTCAGAAAATCCATATATGCATATTAAAGAATTTGAAGAGATTGTTACAACCATACATTTTAATGTTATTCCTCCTGATACAATTAGCCTTAAATTATTTCCATTCTCTTTAAAAGAAAAGGCCAAATCATGGTTTCATTCATTAAGGCCTAGATCCATTGGCGCATGGGTAAAGATGAGCTAGGAGTTCCTTAAAAAGTTCTTCCCGACTCATAAAACCAATGCACTTAGAAGAGAAATAATGAACTTATCCCAGAAAAATAATGAGACTTTCTTTGAATGTTGGGAATGGTTCAAGGACTTCTCGCCTGCCCACACCATGGTTATGAAACTTGGCGGACAATTGATTTTTTTTTATGATGGACTCAGTCCAAACATGCGCCAATTCGTACAGATGATGTGTAATGGCGAGTTCATGGATAAGAAACCAGAAGATGCATGGGATTACTTTGACTTGCTAGCTGAAAATGCTTAATCATGGGACACATCAAACCAAGCTAGTACTCCCAAAGAAATGCCAAGAGAGATAAGAATACATGTACTCAAGAAGGAGGATGATATTAATGTATAATTGGCAATTCTCGCATGAAAAATTGAGGACTTGGAATTTTGGAAAGAATCAACTCAACCCAAAGCAGTCATCGAAACCATATGTGGAATTTGTGAGAACGATGTACACCCAATCAAAGATTATCTTACAATCCCAGCTTTACAAAAGGTGTTTCGTGTTTAAGCAGATACCACAAACACATATCAACGACCACTTAGTGCACCAAATTTCGACACATACATTCTTGATGACAGGAACATTAATTGGGAAAATGAACCAACTACAAATGTAACTAATTATCCACAAGGGCCATTTAGTGGACTTCCACTAAGGAGAACCCTTAAAGGTACATTAGATGCATTTAGGCAAGAGCAACTGTGATGTTAAAAGTATGGATTTAATGCTCAAGAATCACCAAGCCAAAGGTCGGATCTTAAAGATTAAAAATGAAGAATTCACATGCTAAAGATCCAAGAAAACCAAGTAAGGAATGAAAAGAATCGAAGACTTGAAGTGAAAAAAAGGAATCTTGAAAATTGCCCGAAAAATAGATTCTGGGACCAGAAAAGTCTAATTCTGAAAAACTTCCAAAATCGCCTTCGATCATATCGGGAGACCTTAGATGCATCGAAGATCATATCGAAGGTGGAATAAAAAATTATAGGATTTTTATGCCAAACTTGCTAGACAGTTCTGGACCAGTTTGATGATATCGAAAGACCTTCGATGCATCGAAGCTTATATTAAAGATAATATCAAAAGACCTTCGATGCATCGAGCTATTACACAGATTTTACGCAGACTACGTAAATTTAAGGCGGTTTCTAGATTCTTCCAAGTCGATGCGAAAGGAGGTATTGCTCAACTATAAATAAGAGTCAACAGGGCATCCCTGGGCATCTCCTAGGGTTTAAAGAGTGGAGCAAAAGGGTGGAGAAGTCGTCGCCAAAACTTTTTTTTCTTCTTCCTTAGTTGTTTTCATGTTTTTCTTAAGAGACTTTGGTCTAATCATGTCTATGGTTGGCTAAACTTCTTAGCTAGGGCTAAGAGGTCAGCTTTTAGGATTATTAGGATAGTTGCTTTGCTTTGATTCATATTTTTATTGAACCTCATGGATTATATTTTTAGTGTTTAATGGTTTGTTGTGACAAATTATAATAGATCTGTAATTGCTCTGAATATCTTCTTTTCCTGATTTGAGATTGTGAAATTAGTAAGTCCCGTTGTTCACCTTTGCCCCTTGGGCATGGCCAATGGAATCCTTTCTAATATTCATAATTCTCCTATGATTGGTTGTGGGGCTGGTATATCTTGTTGTTTGCCATCGTTCCATGGGCATGGCTAGATGATGGAATCGCTTCCAATCCTCACAACCTGCATCCATTGAGACTAGGTTCCTAAGAAGTTCAAAGATTCAATTATCCCTCTTTCCCAATTGGATAGGATAGGACTCCAATTCCAGTTGGATTTCCTGAATCAAGTAAGGTAACTCCCTGATTACTACAAGTGGATCCTTGAAAACCCTAGTTCCCACCTTTAAATTTATTAGTTTTTAATTAATTAATTCACAATTAATCTCTCAAAATATTTAGAATTAGGTTTACATCTTTTTCTAGTTCCAGTTCTACTTAATTTCAGAAATGTACAAGTTCAGTCCTTGTGGATTCGACCTCGGTCTTACTGAGATTATTACTACATCGCGACCCTACACATGGGGTTGTGAACAATTACCTTGATTAATTGGTAGAAAATGCACAATCAGGGGATACCTCCCCAAGACCCACCACTTCTAAGCCTACTGAATCAAAGGAAAGGGAAGGAATGTATGCCTTAAAAGAAGATGACAACATCAGTGCAAGGGTGTCCATGTAACACCCCATACTTTTCATTATTCGGGTGTTACCATGTAACCAAATTTGGTATAAATGTAAACCTAACTTAAGTAAACATTCATGTACATTTTAGTTTAAGACCTACTGATGAAGGTAACCCCCACGTCAAGCCATCCATCCATTGCTATTTAAGATGGACCAGCACATCATTGGAGAAACTTATTTTTAGGATTTCGGTTTCATAGACAGACAAACCTAATCGACAACCTTGGAATTTAAAAGTCTAAATTATAGGATCCACCGTTCATTAGACCCACAATGCCCCATCAATAGCTCAAATACCCGATCTCCCTAATCCAGCCATTGGATTATAAAATAACTCATTAGGATGTAATCAAACAATCATAGAGACTACTAAGATTATTCAATATGGGCTATGAAAGGCTTTAACCTTAAGTCATCTTAGAAATTGGACCCAATTCGCCATATTCATCATTTTTAAGCCCACCACACCTAGTTCACAACCCACCATTTAACAATCTTTACCCTCTAGTAATTGAATATACCATTGAGGCTCACGTAAACAGGTCCCATGGCCATTTTAACCATTAAATAAGATATTTAAATCAATCCAGTCACAGGATCAATAGGAACCTACTAAATAGAGTCTAGGACGCACAGTACGGCCCACCTGAGCTTTACATTCAGCTATTTTTGGTTAGGGGCTCTGATTGGGCCCTCCAAGTGGGATGATTGGTGTGGATTTCGAGATCCCATCTTAGCGGGGTCCACGTTAGCATGAATGTACACCATAAGCGCGTGGACCCGATGTACACCAGACTGTCAAAGTGGTAAAAATGTTATTGACCCGATAAATTGCGAAAAAGGCACAGGATTCTTTTGCTACA
The DNA here is from genome assembly GCF_029962835.1 of Magnolia sinica. Taxonomy (NCBI): domain Eukaryota; kingdom Viridiplantae; phylum Streptophyta; class Magnoliopsida; order Magnoliales; family Magnoliaceae; genus Magnolia; species Magnolia sinica. Next base: position 73,455,458 of record NC_080573.1, read on the forward strand.
GCGAGGTGAACAAAGTAACATGCACTCGCGCGAGATGTGGCCCACTTTCGGCCACCTTCCGTGAGATCCAGACCGTTCATCGATCTTGCAACATCCGAACGACCAAAACCATATCAACCAACCAGGCCCATGTAGTCGTGCTCATGCACGGGTAAGGGACGACAGGAAAATGTCCACTTGAGATGAGTTGTGGCTCGTTTTGAGCCACTATCTGGATAATCTAAACCATTCATTGGATGAGGAAGCTCTGGACTACCAGTTCCATGATGACCATCCAAACCCATGCATACGTGCATGTGCGTAGGCAGTCACGGGTGGGTAGCTGCATCTCCCCAAGAATAGACCTGTTGTGGGACTCTCCACATCAGTGATCCGCATCTGTGATTCTCCATCGATCCCAGCCATCCCTTGGGGTAGAAATCCCCACTTTCCATTCACTGTAAAAAATAAGCAGGCAACTGCCTGTAGCAACGGTTGGCATGGGAGACATTTCCTAGTTGGGAAATCACAGTTAGCTTGATCAAGTCTTTGGTCAGGCTACGTGTAGTAATCTCCACCGCTCCCTTTAGGGTAGCAACAGTTAGCACGCTGAGAGCGTTCTTCTTACGAGAAAACCACTTGGGGTGGGAGATCTCATGCGGTATGGTAAAATGCCAATGAAAGGCCCAAGAAGTGGGCCCCACAGTGATCAGCGATCCCATCTGATCTGTTCAAATAGACCAGATCACAAAAATACACTGTAGACAGTAATCCACCATTGGTGGTTGCATCATCTTCCCTGTTAAGTCGAAAACCCACCATCATAGCATGGGTCCCACAATGGTTAAAAATTTTCTTTTCTTATGGGCCATAGCATTAGGAACCCATCCCTAGTAATAGATGGATCCCTTGCATGCCGAAATCTAAGGTGAACACATGAAATTGGCCATTAGATGGGATATTCACACGTGCTTAGCCCTATAAAAGCTGGTCGTTGGCCTCGAGATTCGGACCTCAAGCTTGTAGAGAAAGAGAGCTAGGGAGAGAGTGAGAAAGAGAGAGAGAGAGAGAGAGAGAGAGAGAGAGAGAGAGAGAGAGAGAGAGACTTGAGGAGGGCAGACTCGGTGCCGCACTGAGTTGACCTGGTCCGTGCGGGTTGAGTTGAAACAATGTAGTCCAGTTTAGCCAGTTTATGAGAGATTAAAGGAAGGAAACGAGATAGGAGAGCTAGGAAAGGCCAGAGAGAGAGAGAGTGAGAGAGAGAGAACCCAACACCCGCACTGCACCAACTCAACCCGACCAACTTGGATCGATTTGGGTTAGTTTAGGCCAAGGGGACTTCATTGCTAGGAAAGAAGAAGGAGCCCAGGTAACATCAAGCGCCCCATTTCCATTGCCCATCTTGATTCTCATTACAGTAGGGTCATTTCGTTCTCTAAAATAGGTCATGTGATGGCTAAAATATGGGTCGAGATTGGCCGCAGGTCTAGGCCAGATACTGTCCTAGATTTGGGTTGGAACCTGGCCAAGATCAGCCACAAGTGTGGACTGAGAATCTGACCTAAATGTAGCAGATCCAGAATTACATTGTGCCGAGAAACCAGCCTTCAACTTAGCCATTTGGCTCTCATAATCAGGCCATGTAACAGCTGAAACATGGGCTATTACCTGAGCTTAATAAGAGCTTCACTTGGGCCATGATTTGAAATTAGAACGTAGCCTTTAGTGGGCCTTGCAGATGGACTGCAATTGTCCTCCAGCTGCTCCGTGTAGTGGGTCAAAAATGGCCATGTTCTGGGCTAAAATTAGTAGTTAAAAGGAGGCTGAGATCAGACCTAGTTCCAGCCTCAAAGTTGGGTGGGAACCAATCTTTCAGTGGGCCGAAAGCTGAGCCCAAGGGGCTCTCAAGTTGGCCAAGTATGAGGCAATGATTTGGGCGTGGGAGCAGCCACGCTACCCATCATTATGAGGCCCGTATCCTAGACCGTACCATTTCATAGTCTTCCGTGGTCCTCTTGGTCAAAATTTGGCAACCCTCGACCTGCACCCGATGTTTAGGCGCAATACTAAGCCGAGTCTTGCAAACCAGAGTCAGCTCGACCCGAAACATGTACCCTAATGACTGCGCTGTCGCCACGGTTCCAACGCCGCATCTCGCGTGTCGATACAATACCCAAGCCAGAAGATGTGGGCCCGCGTTCATTCCAAAGAAATGCCATGTGTTGCAAATTTCGAGAGATCTCTATGACCCATCACATCAATCAAGTCAAGTACATCCTCTATACCCCAATGCCACCTCACCCTATCCCAAGTACAAGCACCCATTCCCCCTTTTTCCTAAGTCAACTCTCTCTCTCTCTCCCCACCCATTCCACCTTTCCACAAATTTCAAACCAACCCATGCCTTCCCATCCCCATTTCTTACAACACCCACTCCATCCACTTCTTTTCATCCACCACTCCTCTCTCTCATTTCTATCTTCATTCTCCAAATTCCCAAGAGCAAGCACCTAACATCCAAGCTCTCCCAAAAACAAGTGTGACCCACTTTCCCACTCTCTCATCTCCCATCTTAACCCTTCATTCTTCATCAACCTCCATCAAGATTGAAGATAAGGAGCTTAGGAGTCCAAGGAGCTAAAGAAGGAGGCTTAATGTGGGTGATCCACAGTCGATTTTAATTTTTAAGGGTCCACTTATTGTGGGACCCATTTGATGTATGCGTTGTATAGGGAGGGCCCAATAGTGGCAGGGTCCCTCCCCTTCACGTCTCTCTCTCTCTCTCTCTCTCTCTCTCTCTCTCTCTCTCTCTCTCTGTTTCTCATATTTTTTGGCCCACCTGATGAATGAGTTGTACCCACGCTGTCATGGTGAGGCCCACCTTTCTATATGTAATTCACCAGTACCATCCATCTGGACGGTACTGTTTGGAGAACCCATGACATATGTGAACATCCTAGTCATCCATTAAATGAACGCGGACCCTATCACAGCAGCGTGCGGGGCCAACCATGATGTATGTGAACATCCAGCCATCCATCCAGGTTTAGACGTGGACGTGCTGGATGTTGGTTTATATACATATATATAAGGTAGCTTAAATATTATATACAAATATGTAATATATTATGGTGGACCCCACGTGGGACCCACCAAATGTATATTTATATATATATATATGTATATTGTGGTGGGGCCACTAGGCCTGTACACGAGTCAAGCTAGCTCAAAAAGCTCACTCGACTCAGTTCGAATCAGCTCGGATTGACTCGGCTTAAAAGGTCGACTCGAGGCGAGTCAAGCTTATTTTTTAAACCTCGAGTTGAGTTTAAGCCGAGTTCGATCATGGTGCATTTCAACTCGACTCGAAGCTCGAGCTCGAGCTCGACTTGAGTAATATTTTTTAATATTATATATTATATTAATATTAAATATATATAATATGTTTAACTTTACAAAAAAAGTTAAAACTTAAAAGTTTTTACTAAAAAACCCTACCAAACCACGCTTGATTGAGTCGAGTTGGGGTTTAGGTCGGGGTGGGGGGGTTGGGTTGGGTCAGGTTGGGCACCGGGTTGAGTTGAGTGTGGGTTTGGGTTGGGTTGGGCTCTAGGTTGGCATATGAACAAACTCGACTCGACTCGAACCACTAGCTCGACTCAAGATTGCCTCGCAAACTTTGGTAAACAATCTAAGCTTCAATGTTGAGTTCGAGGGCGAGCTTGAACTTGAGTATAGCATGGACGAGTTAAGCCGAGCTTGGCCCAGCTCGACTCGACTCGGCTCAATGTACAACCCTAGGGGCCACATCCACGTGGGAGCCCACCTTGCAGCATATGTTCAAAACCATCCATCCATGGATGTGGTGTCACGCCCCAAACCCGGAAATCGGATTCAAAGGAATCCCGATCACCGAACCCGATGCCGACAGCCTCCGTAGTATCCCATTCTCGACTCCCAGTGTCCATACGCCAGGTTCTAATCCTGGGATTCTACAAAGAGGATTTTCCAACGTACATTTTTCTCATAAGAAGCATAACCACAAGTATACCCAAACATAAAGGCAACATCATCATCACATATCCACTAATATAATCATTTGAGTAAAATGCTGAAAGGGAAATGCATATGCTAAAATCAAAGCTCCAGAAGTCCACTGCATGCTCCAAGCTCAACACCGCTGCAACCTAACATTACCTGCACGCATCTATCGTGCATAAGCTTATAGAAAGCTTAGAGGGTGGTATAAGTGTGTGAACAAGGTAAGTGTCAAGTATTCAATATAATACGATAATCATACAATATAGGAAATACTGGTAAGATCATGAATCATATGATATTAGAGTAAGCGAAAATACTGACAAGTCCATGAGGCAAACAATATCAGAATACACAATATAGATCAGCTATGTAAATGAGGAGTTCAAGAGAGTCAAAAACCAGATGCCGAGGGTACAATGCAATATGTAAATCCTATTGAGTCTGTCTAGGCCATATAAGTGCAGAAACATAACAATCCCAAAATGCCATATGCGTGCGGATGTAATGCAATATGCGATGCGAATGAAATGACCAAGCTGGAGTGTGAAGTCGGGATGATAGTACGTAGTATCGCAGGCTACGGGGTCCACCACAAGGGGCTTCTATCCAAACCAGTCCCATACCTAAATTTAGATAGTCAGACTCAATGTGGTAAACTCCTGATCTCAGGTTAGTCGCGCGCCCCAATCAAAATCCTGGCCATTGTGAAGGTACACGTAACAAATAGTTATGCACCACCAGCCCGAGTGGAGAGTGAATGAATGAATGAATGAGTATGCAACTCCTGCCTAATAAGTCCACAGATCAGTACTGTTCATCTTTAGGATTATCATCGGGGTCTATTACACTCTACGGCAGCTTACCGCCCCTATCCGAGCGTACAACTAGGTAAGTGGAAGAGACCTCACTATCCGCCTGCCAATATCGGGCCCGGCTCGTCCATAGCGGATTCATTCCTCAAGCTGGTCAAACTCAACCTAGATAATGCCCCCTCACTTAGGCAGGTAAGGTCACACCCCCTCCCAACTGACCACGACACAGTGGGAGATGCGGCCTACTGCTATACGGCCCTCATGCGCTCATATATATCCACTAGGTCTTAACGTTGGGGCATCCTTTGGTACCAAGAGGGTTTAGAAATTTTTACCTAGGGCCATTTATGGCAACCCGATGCTAGAATAAAATTATGGTGTCCCATCTGGCCATCCACGATATGCCTGTGGAGGCTACGGCCCTGATGTCGCTAGGGCGTACAATAATCATAATGCAAGATGCATGAGTCATATAATCCAGTCACGCATTAAACCTTCGCATACCGCGTGCTCATGTGGGGCAACTCCACCTATCAGGGAGTCCTATAAACAACTGGCATTATGGCATATGCAATGGTCAATCATATCTCATAATAAAGATGCAGATGATGCGTATGGGCATGTATCATGATGTTATGCTGTCACATACTCATAATCGGTATCAACGATTGGCCTCGACAATGTGGACATTTAACCAACATTGCTCCCAAGGAATGGCCCAGGTAGAGCCAAACATATAATGGGCCCACGACCTCACACAAGGGCCTAATATACAACATAATGGGCCTTACTTAAGGGCTACATATATGCAACAGGTGGGCCTTGCTCTTGAGCCTTAAATACATGACATGTGCGCCTGTACATGGGTCTCAAATACATCAAATGGGTTATGCATCATGGGCCTAATACATATCATAATGGGCCTTACCCATAGGTCATGGATACATCACAATGAGCCTCAACTACGGGTTGCATATACATCATATAGGTCTTGACAATCGGCCTTGACAACCAGAATCGACACTCGGAATCGATCAGTAATCGACCTCGATGATCGGAATCAGCAATCGTCCACAACGATTGGAATCGATCAATAATCGGCAATCGGTAATTGGTCGCAACAATCGGAATTGATCACTAATCGGCCTTGACAATCGGAATCGGTATCGATAATCGGCCAATAGACATGGCGGGATCCATATATGAATGGCCGATCAAACCATTATATAAAGATCGGCCCTCTGTCGTGGTTATATCAAATCCGATAGCGCGAAACCATCCATCTATGGAAAATGGGGCCCACTTATCTGGGTTAACCCACAAGAGGATATGAGACTGGGCTTAACAAGGCCTAAGGGATGGTCACAATGTGGACATCCAACCATCATTGTCCATCAATACCCATCAATGTGGACATCTAACCAACATTGCTCCCAAGGAGTAGCCCACATAGAGCCAAACATATAGTGGGCCCATGGCCTCACACAAGGGTCTAATATACAATATCATGGGCCTCATACAATAGTTACATACACATCATTATGGGCCGCATCACATGGGCCTTGATCATGGGCCTCATATACAACAGGTGGGATGCATCAATGGGCCGCACTAATAAGCCTCATACACATCAAGTGGGTTGCATCAATGGGCCACACTAATGGGCCTCATACACATCAAGTGGGTCACATCAATGGGCCGCACCAATGGGCCACAAGTATATCAAGGTGGGCCTCATCACCTAAGCCTCACATGCCTCACATTAGTCCTCACACAAGGCCATATGTAACATCATAATGGTCTCTATATACGGGCCGCATGTACATTATAATGGACCATATCCCATGGGCCCCGAACACATCGTAATGGGCCACATCCCATGGGCCTCTCATACATAACATCAGGCCTTACCTTCTAGGATGGTTCATACATAACATCGGCCCTTGCCATCTGGGCCGAAAATACATCACAATGGGCCACAACCCATGGGCCACTCATACATAACATCGGGCCTTACCATCTGGGCCAGTTCATGCATAACATCGGCCCTTGCCATCTGGGCTGAAAATACATCACAATGAGCCACAACCCATGGGCCCTAATACTCAATGGGTGGGCCCTACACATGGGCCTAATATACATCACAGGTGGGCCCTGCACATGGGCGTCATACACAACGACTTGGGCCTATTAGTGGGCCCAAGGGATAGTGACAATGCAGACATTTAACCAACATTAATCTTACAATGTGGATATCAAACCATCATTGCTCCCAAGGCACGGCCCCCCATAAATATTATTACACAAACCATGGTGGAATCACACATTGCAGTGGGCCTTATGTACATCCCACTAGGCCTCAGCCCATGGGCTTCAAATACATCAAATGAGTTGTAACACATGGACCTCATATATATCAAGATGGGCCTCCTTAAATGGGCCTTATATATATCAAGGTGGGCCTCAACAACGGGCCACAAATACATCAAGATGGGCCTAATCACATGGGCCTCATGTATATATCAAGGTGGGCCTCAATGGATGGCCACAGGTACATCAATATAATATATTTATCTATATATAGTCATCTCAAAAGATCAATTGGACCGCACTCCAAATAGCAGTGGTAACAATGATTTCCATCATTAAAATCCTCAAGGCCCACTATATTATTTATTTTTCTATCCACTCTGGCCTTAAGGTCACACAGACCTGGATTAAGAGGAAATAAATTTCCTAATGATCCAAAACTATGGATCTGACTCATTATTTAGCTCATGCCATAAAATGCGCTTTCAAGGTGGTTGGACAGTTTGGATGCAAGACATGCATCATGGTGGACCCCACCATCCAAACAGTGGACGGCGTGAATACAACACATACATTATTAGCTGGGTCCCACCGTCCAACGCTGTGGATAGTGCGGACGGAGCACATACACCATAGTGGTTCCCACCGTCCACAGCCGTGGATAGTGTGAATAAAACACATACATCAATGGTGGGTTCCACGTGGGGCCCACCATAATGTTTATTTGCAATCCAACCTGTTGGTAAGGTCACACTGACCTGAATGAAAGGAAAACCAAATTTCATATTAATCCAAAACCTCTAAGAAGTCCCAAATGGGTTTAATGGCAGTTGTTCAATCACCGCTATTTCCTATGATGTAGGCCACCTGAGCCATGTATAGGGTTGATTTTTCGGAGGGAGGCCCACTGCCCTAAGGGGCATCAAATGAACGGTGTGGATTGTCCAACACACAGCGCAGTGGGGTCCCCATCCGCCCACAGTGCAGAGGACGCTGTGCCGTCGTTGCAGCAGTAACAGCGTCAGCTGCTGTTTGCTATATATATTTTTTAAAAAAATGGAATTTTAGTGAATTTTTTTCATATCCGCATCAAGTGAATTCAACCCATCCAATAGTCGCTATGGCTCAAGACAAGCCAAACAAGCCCAATATGCAACATATTTTGGCAAGTTGAAACATCAAGGTGAATTTTAACGGTAACGACCACTATTTTCTATGCCATGGCCTGCCAGATAACGGGATTGGCACAAATTTTCAGCTCAATGCCTAAAATGATCTAGGGAAAGGGGTGGATGGCTTAGATTAAAAACATACATTAAAGTGGGGCCTGTGTGAGTGGCCCACCCAAAACCCCCTTTTTTGTCACCGTTAGTACACCCCACTGCCGGTTCATGCGCACTGAACGCATCCAGCGTCCAGGAACGCTGGACGGTGTGAATGTTCGTTATGGTGGGTCCCACATGATCGTGGCCACCCCACACTTTATGGATGAAATATGTTAATCATGGTGGGGTCCACATGGACTAAGCCGACATCTGTTATTTCCCTCCATCCTAGTTGGCCCAAAATGGGCAGCAAGGCGGGCCCCATTCGCTAGACGTCCAGAAAATCTGGACAGTCCAGATTGTTGATCAGGTGGGCCATACACACATATGATCATTTATAAAGAGAAAATAAAGAAAGGAGGGAGAGAGAGAGAGAGAGAAAAAAAAAAAGCACCCACCTTTGATCTCCTATTCCTTCTTCCGCCTAAGCAATCTGGAGCTCTAAGGGGACAATTTCGACGGTTGAGATGATGATCCAAGGGTTAGATTGGGTGGTAGGAAGGTGGACCACACCTAGTTTTTCTCATGGAGCCATCGACGTCCACCTCTCATGGGGGTTGCTTGGAATGAGAGAGAAATGAGAGAGAGAGAGGTGTAAGAGGGAGAGAGGGAGGTGATGTGAGTGATGGAGAGAGGGATGGTGAGTGATGGGTGAATGTACTTAGTTGTAAGAGAGAGTTGACTTTAAGAGAGGGGTGGTTGTACTTGACATTGATTGATGGAGTGATGTGATGTGTCATAGAGATTCCCTCGGTGTTTACAACGAGCAGCGTTTATCCTCGAACTGAACGCGGGCTCACATCTCCTGGCCTGGGTATCACCTCAGCGCAGTCACAAGGATACAAGTCTCGAGTCGAGTCAACTTAGACATATGGGACACGACTTAGGACCGTGCGCAAATGTCAGTAACAGGTCGAAGGCTGCCGAAATTCTATCGAAAGTATCACGGAAACCTACAGAACAATACAGTTTAGAATACGAATCTTACATGTGGACCCACTTCTACTTCGTCCATCCACTTTCGTGGGGACCACCGTGATGTATGAGTCTTAGCCGCACCACCCGGATGGTTGGACGGTGAGTCCTACCCACTAGTGCATGTGTTATATATAAACTGTCCATCTATTTGGCAGACTTGTCTCAAGGCTTGAGACTGAAAATAAGACAGATCTAGTATCATGTGGACCACACTGTAGAAAACAGTGGGATTAAACGTCTACCATTGCACCCCTTTGAGTTACAGAAGTTTTGGACTAATGTGATATTTGTTTTTCCTCACTCTTTAAGTCTTGGTAACCTTTTGAACAGACTAGATAGGAAATAAATGCTATGGTGGGCCCTATAAGTTTTTATCAGTGGGAATTATTATCACCACTGTTATGAGTGGTATGCTCCAGATGATCCTTTGATATAATTTTTGAATAATATTCTAAAATGATCCATAATAATAGATGAATGGTGTAGCGGTATGGCCCACTTGAATCAGCCCATTTGATTCAGCCCATTCGGTTTGGCCCATTTGATTCGACCCATTAATTTGGCCCATTTAATTCAGCCCATTTGATTCGACCTATTTGATTCGGACCATTTGATTTGGGCCATTTGACTTAGCCCATTAATTGGGCCCATTTGATTCAGCTCATTTGATTTGGCCCATTTGATGAGGGCCGATGTGATGTATTTGGGGGCCATTTGTTGAGGCCATTGTGATGTACTTGGGGCCCATTTGATAAGGCCCGATGTGATATATGAGGCCCTTGTATAAGGCCCAATATGATGTATTGCGACCCATTTGATAAGGCCCAATGCGATGTATATCAGGCGCTTGAGTGAGGCCCATGATGATGTACATTAGGCCTTTATGCGAGACCATGGGCCCACTGTACTTTGGCCATATGTGGGTGACTCTTTTGGAGCAATGTTGGTTGAATGTCCACACTGATGGGTAGTGATGGTTAAATGTCTACATTGTGACCTTCCCTTAGGCCTGATTAGGCCCATTCTCATCATTCTCTAGTGGGTTAACCTAAATTATTGGGCCCCATTAATATTGCTTGATCCATCATCGGTCGTCCATCTATGGATCTTGCCTTGCATCAAGGCCAATTGTAAAGGCCGATTCTGATTGTTGAGGTCGATTATCGAGACTGATTCTAGTTATCGAGGCCGATTCTGATTGTCGAGGACGATTATCAAGGCCGATTTCGATTGTCGAGCTGATTATCGAGGCTGAATATTGAGTCCGATTATCGAGGCCTAATGTGATGTATATGCAACCTGTATTTGAGGCTCATTGTGATGTGTATTTAGCTCGTGTTTAAGGCCCAATGTGATGTATAGAGTCCTATGTGATGAGGCCCATTGCGATGCATTTGAGGGCCCGACGATGGAGTCCATTGTGATGTATATTAGGCCCATGGGAGAGGCCCATCGTGATGTGTATTAAGCCCTTGAGTGGGGCCCATGGTGTTGTATATCAGGCCCTTTATGAGGCCATGGGTCTACTATACGTTAGGCTCTCTATGTGTGCCACTCCTTGGGGGCAATGTTGGTTAAATGTCTACATTGTCGAGGTCAATTGTCCATGCCGATTATCGAGGCTTATTGATACCGATTATGAGTATGTGACAGCATAACATAATGATACATGCCCATATGCATTATCTGCATGTTTGTTATGAGATGTGATTGACCATTGCATATGCTATAGTGAAGGTGGTTTATGGGACTCCTTGATAGGCAGAGTTATCCCACACAAGTGCATGACATGCGCAGGATTGATGCATGATTGGACTGCGTGACTCATGCATCTCGCATTGTGTGATAGTGATTATTGTACGCCCTAGCGACATTAGGGCCGTAGCCACAATCATGTCATGGATGGCCAGATGGGACACTGAAAATCTGTTACTAGTATCGGGCCGCCATAGATGGCCTTGGGTGAAGATCCCTAAACCCTCTTAGTACCAGAGGATGCCCCAACATCGAGACCAAGTGGATATATGAGCGCCTGAGTGCCGAATACCAGGAGGCCGCGTCTCCCACTATGTTGTGGTCGATTGGGAGGGGGTGTGGCCTTACCCACCTGAGGGAGTAGACAATGCTAGGCTGAGTCTGACCAGCTCATAAATGGGTCCGCTATCAATGAGCCGGGCCGATATTGGTAGGCAGATAGTGAGGTCTCTTTCACTTACCTAGTTGTGCGCTTGATGGGGCAACAAGCTGGTGTAGAGTGTACTAGACCCTGGTGATGATCCTCGAGATGTATAGTATGGATTTGTGGAGCAGGAATTGCATACTCAGCATTATACTCATTCATTCATTCACTATCCACTCAGGCTGGTGGTACGCAATCAAGTCATTGTGTGTACCTTCGCAATTGCTAGGATTTGGATTGGGGCGCGTGACTAACCTGAGATCAGGAGTTTTCCACATCGTGCCTATCTATCCAAATTTATGTATGGGACTGGTTTGGATAGAAGTCCTTTGTGATAGACCCCATAGCGTGCGATACCATGTACTATCATCCCAACTTCACACTGTAGCTTGGTCATTTCATACGCACCACATACCACATATTTCATTACATCCGCGGCATATGACATTTTGGGTTGCTATGTTTCTACATTTATATGACCCAAATGAGGCTGATGGTTTTCATAGCTCTTCCGAATTATATATTGTATTGCATTCTTAATAATTGATATTTTGATCATTATGTTCCCGCATTACATAGCCAACTTACCTTACTTTCTCAGTATATGACATTGGCTTGTTGTATCTTTTCATCGCATATCCTGGATGAGGTTGATGATATTTTTATGGAATTGTCAGTATTTCTACTTACTCTGATATTGTATGATTCGTGGACTTACCGGTATTTTCGTTTACTCTGATACTACATTCTGAGCACGCATATTCTGCTCACACACTTACACCACCCTCTAAGCTTTCTATAAGCTTATGCACGTTAGATGCGTACAGGTGACATTAGGATGCAGCCATGCTGAGTTAGGAGCGTGCGGTTGAACTTTTGGAGTTTTCTTAATATCTCTATATTGTATTTCCCGTTCAGCATTGTACTCAAATGATTATATTAGTGGATATGTGATGATGATGTTGTTCTTGTGATTTGGGTATCTTGTGGTTATGCGTTGTAAGAGACAAATTCATGTTGAGAATCCTCCTTGTAGGATCCTAGGGTCGGAATCTGAAGTATGGGCGCTGGACCCGAGAATGGGGTACTACAGAGGCTGCCGGCACCGGATTTGGCAATCGGGAATTTTGTGAGCCCGGTTTTCAAGTTTGGAGTGTGACAATCATAGTGGGCTCCACCAAGCGCATGCCTAGTGGGCCTCACTACAACTTCATGGGCCGCACTCGACCTTACAATATGGGCCGTTTGAGACATAAAAAATAGTAATATAAAAGATAGAAAAGATTAAAAGATGGAAAATTAGAAGAAATTGGTAAGTAAAGGAGAATTGAAGTTTTGTAATCATATGATTGTGCGAGTCCGCGTAAATCATATTGGTTGTGCATGTCTACACAAACAATTATATCAGTTGTGTGAGCCATGTAAGGTGTATGTGTTGTTTTGCATGGACGATTAGATCTGATGCAAGGTGGGCCCCATGGCACAAAGATCGAGGGTTTACAAGTGTGAGGGCCTATAAATACCCCACTTCCCCTCTCATCTGAGCAGGTTAGAGATTTTGGAAGAAGCTCAGAGCTCTGGAAGAGAAGAGAAGACTACAGGTACAGATGACAAAGAGTGCAAGGGTTTGCGCCGACCTGTGCAACGGAGCTGTTGCATGAACAGTAATGGTCAAAGGCCTTTATGCTATTGAAATCGTCCATCTGGGCCTTCACAAAATTCAGTTCTCCTTTTGCACAAGGATATGAGCTCAAGAGGGGGAGATCAGATGATCGAATCCGCACAATATTTCTCTTATAGAGATGATCAAATTACAAGTCAAAATGCCCCCAGATTTTATATTCATATTCAATATCCAAACTCTGTTAATTTCTGTATTTTAAATAATCTATCTCAGAATCAAGGGATATCCGAGGATGTGAATAAACTCAATATTAATAATATGATGATTGTTCTTTCTACACTCTCTGTTATTCTTGAATAAGATAATCTCACCAAATCGAATGCATTTGTTTCTTGTTCGAAACAAAATGGCAACCCCACTGGGAATTTATCTTATTCAACATTAACATTGAGAATGTTACGGGAACTTTTGTCATACTTTAGTGTAACGCCCTGAAATTCGGGGGTCGAGCATAACTCAGCTCCCGAGTTCCAAAACATCACTTATGCAACATATTTAATGATGAATGTATGTTGACTGTATTAGTGCATAAAACATGGAATAGATTAAGCCAAAACACAGATATGCTTCAGGGACAAGTGAATAAAGCAAGCGGAAGACTTATAGTAAAATGTGTACAAGTGTAAATCCCTGAATTACATATACAACCAGATCGTGTAAAAGTGTTATTTAACAAAATTATAAGTATCAAATTACATCATTTCAGTCCCCAGAAATATCCCAGAAATCCCGCGCAACAAGCTCGCTAGAACTGTCAGCGCATATAGGAGAAGGCACCTCGTCGTCATCCGGCTCCGCTCTGCCTCGACGTCGCATCCACATCTGCAACATCGGGGCCTAAGAGAGTCCGGTGGGTGTGTAACACCGCCCGAAACGTGGGAGTGAGTGATCAATTCGGTGGTACTATAAGGCAAAAGGTTAACATGTTATCGATTCAATCAAACAGTAATGATAAAGCAGAACACTTAAATAAATCCTAAGTACTCTTGTTAATGCAAGGATGAATGCAATATGATGCGTGCCCTCACGCGTACACCCTCAGCGTCTTCATCTTACGTTACGCATGACATCGCCTCAAAGTGCGCCACATCTACAAAGCACATGCAATGCGGTGAATGGATATGATTACCAAGTTGTTATTAGTCCGTTTCACACAACAGGATTGGGAAGCTAAGATACCTTCCTCATATCACCATCCAAACAGTGATCCATTCTAGGGTCGTCAATCCTAGACATCTCATACGATCATACATTTGAGGTCGTAACAAAGGGCTCGTCACCAATCAATGTACGCCTTTCATGCCCTTACTACCACAGATTGGCTCGTCACCTCCTTGCGGTATCCAGGTATGCTCGAGGTCACTACAAAGGGCTCGTCACCAATCAATGTAGGCCGACAGCACGAATATAGTGTCCCATACCACCATAATCGGCTCACGAGTTAAATTGCTCACTGGTCACTACGGGGAGGCTGGTCACCCCAGCGTAGGCCGACAGCTCGACCACGGTGTCCCATACCACCATGTCCTGCTCATGAGTCTTAGCGGATCAGGTACCATGGTTATTAGGATTTCACTGGTAAGTTCGGTACCCTAGATTCAAGCAGTAGCATCCATACATGGTTAACATACATCGGACAATCGGGTTATTTGACGAACTCGACTAGCACGAGCGCACGTTGAATTGAACGACATAGAGTGCACAAACACTCCACGTGGCCAAACCACTACCACCAACTCTAATACGGCTCGGGTTCGTCTAATACATCCTACGTGGCGAAAGCAATCTCAACCATGAATATAGGGTCAATTACCGATCTCCTGGACTAAGGCATAGTCCCAAATATCCTACACTACTACAGATATTCATATGGAATGTAAAACAGTAATGGAACAATAACTCAAAGCATGTTACATACACATCTGAAGAATATCAACTTAACATAAATGTAAGCATAGGAGATGCTTGAATTTAAATAACTTGAAAGGTAACTGCATAAAGGAAAACATGCGCATCAATAGGAGTATTGAGAATCACTTCTCAACGCCCACACTTAGTGTAATCAGTTACACTTAGGTCATTCATGCATTTCTACAAACACTTAGCATACAAGGAACAACATACATGACGTATGTTGGAATACATGCACTTAGACAATTCCCTTTACCAAGGAGTTGTCATACATGCATCTAGCATACATACATGACCAATAATCATGGCAAGCACAAGTGCGTATTTTATACGTATACGGTACTTTATACATACACTTAGAATACACAAATCTCAATATAGCACATGCATATCAGGAAAGCAATGTAAACATAACATTTGACATGTGAAATCTCATCCATAACAAGAATAAATCACTAACTGGGATTGAAAGCCTTGAAAACCATAACCTATACACTTAAAGTCCGCACCTTAAGCGAAGAAGGAACTGCCGAACTGATTTAGACGAGTTGTCTTCGTCAACGGCGCTAGAATACCCTAAAATAAGGATAGAAATGAGATACAACAACACCAAGTCTAATCTAAGCTCTAACACAGGTTAGGGTTAGGTTAACTTACCCCAAAAGAACTCAGAATCGTCAGAGGAACGATTCAAAGTAAAGGTTCAAAGGTGAAGAAGAACAAGGAAGAATCAAGATGATTCACCAACCAATCTCTCTCACTAACTCTCTCTTTTCCACTCTCTTTCCAAGCTAGGGTTAGAGAAAATTCGTATGGAAATGAGAGCTATTAAGGACTATATATAGGCCTTAAAATGATGGAAATAACCCCAGGGTCAAGGTATACTTAGGTTATAACCAAAGCACACCTTTCTCGATCCAACGAAGCACTTCTGGTGGGCCTATAACCACGAAAGGTCGGACTTAAGCTCATTGACCATGGATCTAGGTCAGGCTGAGTTTTCGTACCGACCGGCTCTTCAGATCAGCCGTGGCGGACCACACTCAATTCAACGGTCATGGAAACTCGATCAGGTCCACAAGCACTAGGATATGCCTGGGCCAACCATCCTGATCAGAGGGTGAAATTGGGTCAGAATCCAACGGTCAGAATGCTTAAAATCGTCGTGCAAGCGACACGACTCAGATTTCAATAAAAGCTTATTAAGTTCCAACCGTTCTCACACTCTTCACTCCGAGCTCAACCAAATCGACCCAGAACATCAGATCGACTTGATTTTCGAGGTGAAGATCAAGCCCAACTCGGTGACCGCAACAGCCTAAGATCATCGCTATCGGACTTTCGACGCGCGGTCTAGGTCCGATCCAGATCTTCCAAAAATTCCCCAGAACAACTGGATTTAGCGATGGATCCCAGATTTCAGAGTAACGTAACGCTCACTAATCTACACGTTTAGAGCCATGCAGATACAATTTAAAGTGATTGATGCGAATTTCACAAACAATCGAGTAAAGCGCTAATTACCCCAAAACAACTACTTAAGGAAAGATTAGCACAAAAAATTCCAAGGTCGTTACATTTAGCGTCTTTCTGAGGCCAAAATGGAGACTCTCAATGTGAACATCCTCCCCTTCATCTCTAAGATAGAATACTTTATCATTTGAATACTAATTACAGTTTTATGTTTCGTACTGAAGGGAAGAAGATAAAATTGTAACTTACAACCAATGACAAACTCAATGAAGAAAGTGAATTTCTATTTCACTGTGACTAGGTTCACAGTGGAATACACAGCAGACCAATCATTGGATCATAAGGTCCAATCTCCCGCAAGTAAGGATAATAAATCTCAAGTGATGGCCGGAGTTATATCTGCTTTGCCCATAACGCCAGAAAGTGATTAAGACTAGGTCGTTGTCACGTCTCGAAGAACAAGAGCCCGGAACACAAAAACCACTAGGGTGAATGCATTGTCAAGGATAATCGGGGGACCAGTAACACAAAATACAGCAAGAAATAACCCCAAACTCGCTCCTCTGGCTCTGTACCCAGTGAGATCTCTTCCCTCTTTGATAGTTCAAGACTTATCAGCATTGCCTGTCGCAAAAACTCGATTGACAAGGAAAGAAAAGGGTAAATCCCCTATGCATGATTCAGTTTCTGTTTCATCTCAAAATACACCCTAGCAAAGAACACCTCGGTCGGATAAATTTTGTAAAAGTACAAAAAGTCAGAATGACGCTCCTCTCTCAATGAATCCCATCATGTTTGGAGATTCTACTCCTACGACTGTCTCCTCAAACAATGTTGAAGCTACTATATGCATGGCAGGAACCAACTAAGGGTCACAGCCCACAACTAAAGACCGCATTGCCGAAATGGCTGCAGCACAAAGTAATCTCATGGAAGAATGTAAAAGTCTTCGAGAAGCTTTTGCCACTTTAGCGCATAATGTGGCTCGGATTGTAACCCCTCCAGTGATGGCTGCCATGATGACCATGAACAGAAACCAGAAGGTTCTCAGCCACCGAGAGCGGGGTCACTTGGGTATGCTTCTGTAGTAAGAGCAATAACCCAGGAGGAAATAAGATAGGTGGTCGCAGAAGCTGTTACAACGGAAAAAGAGTGGGAGAATGCCGGAAGATTCAGATACTAACTCCATACCCGAGAGAGGTGGAGGATATTCCCTCTCCAGTCAATTTTAAACATTTTAATTTTCAAAAGTTCAATGGAGATGGATCGCCGGAGGAACATCTCATGTACTTCATCACATGCATGGGGAATTTTCTACAGTACCACAATATCGCCTTCAACTATTTGGGTCTTCTTTGTCTGATAAAGCATTTAGATAGTACTCCAACCTAGCAGCAGGATCGACGCGAACCTGGGAACAGATGCAGGATGCGTTTATATCCAACTTTTCATCAGAATGCGACGTCAGTGTTGCAAAATTGGCTTCTGTCAGGCAAAGAGAGAACGAACCCGTAGAGAAATTCATCGATAAGTGGAAGACTTTGGGGGCTTCATGTAGACAGTTACCAGAAGAGAAGGATCAATTAAACATGTGTTTGAATTCAATGGAGCCGGGAATTGCCTTCGAGCTCATGAGCGCTAACATAAAAACTTTTTGGGAATTAGCAACAAAAGTGCACGCATTGGAATTAATGGCTAGGAAAATGCCAGCATTTCAGATCAGAACAGGTAGAAGAGGATCAAATAGATTACTGGTAAATATTGTTGTTTAAGAAAGAAAGAAGAATACTTTTTATAATAAGCGAGAAGCAAGAAAAAGAGAAGATTCAGATTGATATAAAGATCGAATAAATGATAAGCGAACGCGATCGTACAACTATCATAAAGAATATGATTTTGAAAAAGAAGATGTTGTACCAATAATGGAACAACTACTGGCCTTTGGAACTATTCAATTAGCTCAGCCAATATGTCCAGACAAAGTCGAAATGACTAAAGACGAGATATTGCCATTATCATCGTCATATTGGACATCCGACAAAAAAATGCTTTACTCTAAAAGATATGTTGCAGAGAATGATAAAGCAAGGTGAGATAGTGATAAAAAAAGGATGAGAAGTGAAACAAGAAAGCAACTGTAAATGCCACATTTGCAGGAAATCCACTAAAGATCAGGAAAGATAAAAGGAAGGCGGTTGTAATAAGAGAATGACTGGCAGTGATGGATCCACTTAGAAATTCTCATTGTGATTCACAATTTGTTGAATCATCCTCTAAAGAGGTCAATCATGGTTTATCTTCTATTCGCCAAAGAGAGGATGAACCGGTCAGATAATTCATTAATCGTGGAGAATCCTGGGGGCATCACATTTGCGATTGGTGAAAGAAGAAAAATAACAAGTTATGCTTGGAATGCATAAGGCCAAATATTGCTTTGAGTCTCACAGATTCCAATATACAGATATTTTAAGACCTGGTTAAAGAGGCTTGTAGCTTAGAAAGGATTATTGCAAAGGTGGCTGACTTTTATATAAGCTAATTAACTCCGAACCTCGGGAGAAATCCAATTGATGCGATTAAGGAAAAAGAAGAAGCGAAGAATCGACAGAATGAGCAGGGAAGTTCAGATACAAGAAAAATGAGTAAAGACAAGACCAAGAAAATAAAAAAAGAATTTGCATAACCCAAGGGTTATAAAGAATATTTATTTGAAAAGTATGATATGCTCCCTATGCTGAACAAATTATTAGCAGCCGAAAAGATCATATTACCATGGCTAAAACGTCCAAGAGAAATGACAAAAATGAGTGAAGGTGATTATTATTACTATCATCATCTCGTTGGACATCAAAAGGAGAATTATTTCAACCTAAAGAACAAGTTGTAGAAGATAAGTGATAAAGGCGAAATTGGCATAAAGAGAGCATGAAATAAAAGGAGAGATAAGCGTACACGGGCCTAATTAGTTTAAGATTGGGGGCAATGCTAATCTTGGGCAAACAATATGAGGTGATGTAGTGTCAGTATATTTGTTAAATGGTGCGACATCATGATTTTGATTACAAAGATTCGTAGAACAATGCTTCTAAATCAAAAGGGGGCATGACAAGTAGAAGGATGAAAGGGCTTCAAAAGACAAAGTCATGTACTCCTCTTCATGTGAATGAATAAAAGGCGCAAATCTTCAAGTAAAGCTTCTCAAACATATTAGAAGCATTGATGATCATTGCCAAAGTGTTGATGATTGCTACCAAGCATTGACGATTGCTGCAGACATTGATGATATCGCCAAAATCATCAAGTGTCGATGATTATCGCCAAAATTAGCAGCAATTGCTGTCATCATCAATCGCTTGTACAAGCTTATCTTATCAAAATTGCTATCATTGCCAAGCTGATACACTAAATATAACATGAATATTGATAGAACATTATCAGTATGACAAAATATCAATTATTGATTCACCAATTCGGGCAGTGGAATAAATTATATAGCCAACCACATATAAAGTTGATGACAGCGGTGGCATCCTATCATTTAAGGCAGCCTAACCAAGCCCTTAATGGCCAATTATGCATAAGACCTATCATCATCGGTGCTATATGTATGTTATTTGGGTAACAGTGTGGAGCCAGTGGCCCTTAAATGCCTGGATGGGCCACATCACATGCATACCCATGCGAGCAGTGGACATAGCTAATGATTGAAAGTCCTCAACGACCAGTTACGCTAAGACCAATGCCGCCTATAGATCTTTCGACAGTGTCTTGGGGAAGGATGAAAATACTCTCTCATGAATGGGTCCGACCTTGCAAGGGAAGAAAAAGTGGGCCGCAGTGTGTGCTCTATGGCTTTCACCATAAATAGGCTAATCTATGGTGAAAGCCACGGATTCGTGGTTTGATTCCAGTAGTAACTCACGAGGAAGGGTTTTTAGCCTACTCATTGATGGACTAGCAACCTTGGATTTGGTACCCAAAAGGTAACGCTTGTGCCCCCCGTGAACTCTACAGAGTTACCATGGCCAACCCTGTACATAAATCCCACCAAGTTCACACCTCAGTAGCTTCATTGGGCCCCTCTGATGGATTGCGGTTTATGAACTCCCCGACTGTGATAACTCCCGTGAACTCTAGAGAGTTACAGCGACCATTCGTGTAAGACCCGACTCCCGCATGAGTCTAAAAAACTATGTTGCTCCACTACACATGAGCTTAAACTACTTGGCTACTTAACTAAATTGAAACTTAGTTCCGCCTACCAAAACAATCATATAGGAAATCTCATACTAACAATCATAATATATTGTTATTTTTGTCTTAAACTTTCATTAGATATCATGCTAGATAATTGCATAAATAAACATGCTTGAATTGAATTGCGATTCAGATATTTATGAAGAGATGAACTATCTCAAAATATCACGATGCCTTCATTGATATAAACTGAAAATCAAAAGAAGCTACATGTGATTTAAAAAAAAGACAACACAAACAAAATAAATTCTTTACAGTTCATCTGTAACACCCAATACTCCTGAATATTTCTATAAATTTTCCTTCAATTGAACTTGAGCTATGATGTGTTTTGATCTTGCTTCAAGAATAATTTTTATCTGATCTGGAATGCCAGCTAACTTGCTCTCCAAAGATGTAATTATCTCTTCATTGTTGATTAATTCAGATTTCTCAACATTGGCAGATTGAATACTGATTTGCATCTTCTCCTCAGTCTCCTTCATAGTCGATTCTTCTATATGATCTTTTAACTCTAGTTGCAAGATTTCCTCCTTCAGAGTAGCAATGTGACTTTCAATAATTGTTCTGCTATCAGCACAAGCCTTCAACTTTTCCTGAAGAGTTGATTGCTCTTGGTTGAATTCAAAAATGGTAGAAGTGATAAGGGAAACCTTCTCTTTGGAAGAAGCTAGCTATTTTCCATATTCTAATATCTCTGGGGCGATGGTGACATTTTCTGCTAATTTCAAAGAGATTATTGAATCATGAAATTTGAGAAGAGAATCACGAAGGATAGAAATATTAATCTTTGCCATTCTCGCAGTGCTGTCCAAGATTTCAATAGCAATATCCAGATCCGACCATTGATTGGGATCTTTAAAAATATGAATTGCTGCTGATACATAATTTCTCATCAAAATCAATTTATGTGCAGGAACCTTTTCAAAAGATAATAGATCAGACATAGTGGCTACAGAATTAGAACTTATTGTACTGCTGCGGGGAGGAGTTCTTGTAAAAGAAAAAGGAAAGGAAATTAGAATAAGGCTAAGGGGTATAGAAATACTGATAGAGCAAATGATAGATATACCTATTGTAGAAATATGGACAACAGGGGGTTGAATTTCCTTAAAAGAAGAAGGGCCAGCTCCTAACAAATTAGCAAAGGAAGGCGCTCTGGCCTCCGTGCTTGAATCCCTAGTAGTTAGAGTTGGAAGATCAGTGGTCTCTACTAGGAAGATAATCCCGCGAGCCACCACCTTTGGTGCAACTAGAGGAGTTAAGGAGATTCTTCTTGGGGGTGATAGTGCAATGTAAGGAAGATCTTTAGGAGGAGTATCACTAGTTCTAGGGTCAACAACATGAGTACCTAGAATAAAATAACAGTAATAAGAAAATAACAATAATAACCATTGTAAATAAAAAAAAGTTAAAAGATTAGATTGCAAGAAATTTCTTACTCGGTGAATATCCATATTCTCCATAATCTAATGGTCCATCATCTTCCTCTTCTATCATTGATGGGGTCTTTGCAGGAATACTAGTGTCAGGAAGAACTTCAGCAGTGGATGGAGGATGGTCTTCTACAGTAAAAGTGCCTTCAACATCAGAATCATCCTCATCATCGATATTAACTTCTCATTCTTTAAAATCATCATCATCGGTTACTTCATCATCTTCCTCAGTAACATATTCAACAGAAGCAGTATTTTTAGACGATGAGGTTGAGCTTTCTTCCTCTAGTTCTTCTTCCTTTATTTCTTCAATTACGACCTATTTCCCTTTAGAAGGGGAAATTTTACTGCTTCCTGGTCGAGGGTCTTTATCGATTGGGATTAGAGAGGTCGAGGTAACAACTCCTTCTTGAGGAGAAGGAGGAGATGCCTGAGAACACATTCGAGACCTCGTCATTCGAGAAGACGGACTAGGATGAACGGGTCAAGGAGAAGGAGCAAGAATCGAATTATCTTGGGATGCAACAACATTCTCTTGAGTAGGAGAAGGAATTTCCGCCACCTCTTTAACCCTCTCTCAGAACAATCCCGCGGGACCTTTTCAAAGTCTATAACAACCCCATGAGCTATCCATCCTTCTAGGGTGTTGACAGGTTTTTGCTCATGAATTGGATCATCCACAGATATCTTCCTACAGAGGTGACCAGGAAAGGGGGCATGGCTTGTCTCTGGCGTAAAGCCTATTCCTTCTTCAAGTCTGCGACTTTAAGCTTCGGCAGCGAAATCCATATTGGATCAGTCACAAGTAAGCATTTATTAACAAGATATGATTGATGCACCCACCACCTCATGTGACCATACAAAGTGCGAGTGATGCAATTACTGCCCAAAGTTATAAAAGTAGATTTAACTCGACCACCCAATAGCTGCTTCCATATCATCGCCCAGTTATATGGACCAGTTTCATAGCTGTGCATTCTCCTTGTTACTAATCCACAGTCTTCTGGCACGGCTTGATCAAAACCAAACTGGCGAGCAAACCAGCTTGGATAATAAGGCTCCCTCCAAAATTCTACTCCCTCTCTTAATGGGAGGCTACAGGATCAAATCGAAAGGAAAAATGCTCTCTCTCCTGAAGTAAGAGATCCAGTTTCTACCTTATCTGTATCCTCTGTGTAGTGATATAGGAAAAACTAAAAGAAATCAATTTTATCAGTATCCAAGATGGTGTTGACGACCCAATCGTATGATCTTCTAGACATACTCCTCCTTTGAAAGAACCATAGTGGGAGATGTGAGGGGTGAACTTATGCCTTCTCTGGAGCATCAAAAGTCCATGGAAAGTAGACACCTAGTCAGCCCGTGATATAGTTCCAGGGAGTATAAACAGAAGAAGCACCGACAGCGGGATTTTTTTACATGAGACGTTATCTCTCCGAGAGCACTATAAATCGAGCATAGGATTGGGGGGCAAGAGAAAGTTTGTGGCCTTCTGCCATGGCACCAGCAACAATAAAAACTGTAGGGCGAATAAAATTTGTCCATTTTAAGCTAGGGAGGACCACCATGCTCAGCCAGTAAACAAGAAACGCAGTAAGCTCCCCATAAAGGCTACACTCTGGACGCTTTTTTATGTTTTCGTGAAGATTCATCAATTCTCACAAATGGCTACCACTAAATCTATAAAAGAAGAAAAGATGGAAGGTGAGAAATATAAATTAAGATACAATAAGAATTGTTAATCCATATGAAAAAGAAATTACCGAAGGGCTCTGGTGAAATAAGCGAGCCATTGCAAAGGTGAAATCTTATGAATGTTTGAGAATTTGGACATCTCTTTAAAAAGTTTAGTAGTTGTTTTTGAGATCGAGACCACGCGGCCTGGCGAAGAGATGTAGGCCAATTCTTTATTTATAAGTACAAATAAAGTCATAGAACTTCCCAGTCAGTGGAAGATTGACAATTCAATGAAGATTCAACAGCGTAATGCTCATTTCGTCTATGGGAAAGTGGAAGGAATTGGTTGTGGGACCCCAATAATTGAGAAAACCTTTCAGGATAGAGGGCTCCGTATAGAAGTGTTGCGAAGTAACTTCTACCGCATTGTATAGATCAATCTTGATCAAGATTTTTGAATGCTTGGCTAAGATTGTCATTTCCCACTCGAAGTAGTAGTTACGAGAAGTCAGGAGGCCCCTAGTCCTGAATTCTTCTGGGCCCCAAAGTGGTGAGCGTTCTCTGAAACGTTGCTGGAGCGTCATGTAAGTGAGTCGGGAGTAGGGTGTGTGGATTATGGGAAGGGGTGGGGAAAATCATCGAGTGGACCTCACCGATCTGCTGCCTCGATTTCTTCACTAGCAAAATCCCTTCCAAAATTCTTCGTTCCCTTAATGACCAGGATTCTGTAAAAGCCAATTTCTCCCCGTCCATTTGGTTTGAAGGCTCGCAATTCAGAATGGACTAGTGTTGGTGAAGGATGAGAGGGATTATCATCATACCTTGCCTATGAGGGTTATCAAATTTCATAATACCCTTAATGACTTGGATTCCTTCCCAGGAATTCTAGAGTTTCTTCTTACTATACTCTCTGATCTTTTCCGGAAACTCCTCAGCCTTGTTTTGGTGAGTCTTTTTCAATCTGGACTCATTGTCTTCTCTCAGTGGCGGTTTCTGACTCATTGTTCGCAAATGAGTCATTGTCTTCATCCATTCATCCCAGTCGAAGTCGCAACCGTGTTTCGGTGGCCGTTCAATCTCACCTAGAGATATAACCCTATGGATAGTGGATGGTAGTGAGGAAATCCAGTTTGAGAAATCATAAGTAGGGAGTACAGGCTCCTTTATATAGGTGGGGCACTTTCTAGTAGTCTTGAAGTGCTTGCTTGGTGGTTGATCAGGAGACGGTGACGATTCAGTGGCACGGGTAGATGAAGGATTTGACAAATCCTAGTGGGAGGGTTGTGTAGTGGGAGGATCGATGACGCGATAAGTTCTCTTAGTGTGGGCCATAATGAAAGGGTTAAGCTTTGAAAATATTTGGAAAATTATGTAAGGAGTCCTTTGCATGGAGTCGTGCAAATAAAGTTAGTTGCGCAAAGCAGCGCAACACCTTAGTGCCTTGCGAGAACAGAAGGTCTATTACGCGGGGTTGCACAAACGAAATCAATTGTATGGGGAATACCGAAGGAGTAGGGGTTCATTAGAAGATAGAGAATGGAAATGAAGGATGGCTATAGGTATTTATAAGGAACATGCCCCGAGTACGGTACTCGAATGCCCTTTACGTGGGTGCGTGCAAACGATTGCAGGAATTGAAGGATGAGTAATTGATCCTGATTCTTTGATTCTGAAGAATAAAGAAAGGATCAAGGGGGCATCTATTGAGACATAAAAAATAGTAATATAAAAGATAGAAAAGATTAAAAGATGGAAAATTAGAAGAAATGGGTAAGTAAAGGAGAATTGAAGTTTTGTAATCATGTGATTACACTGGTCCACACAAATCATATTGGTTACGCGGGTCCGCGCAAACAACTATATCAGTTGCGTGAGCTGTGCAAGAAGGTGTATGTGTTGTTTTGCATGGACGATTAGATCTGAAGTAAGGTGGGCCCCATGACACAAAGATCGAGGGTTCGCACGTGTGAAGGTCTATAAATACCTCACTTCCCCTCTCATTTAAGCAGGTTAGAGATTTTGGAAGAAGGTCAGAGCTCTGGAAGAGAAGAGAAGACTGAAGGTACAAAAGACAAAGAGTGCAAGGGTTTGCTCCAACCCACGCAACAGTATACTGTTGCCTATTATGCTGCTGAATTCATCCTTTTGGGCCTTCACAAACTTCAGCTCTCCTTTTGCACAAGGATATCAGCTTAAGAGGGGGAGATCAGCTGATCGAATCCACATAATATTTCTCTTAAAGAGATGATTAAATTACAAGTCGAAATGCTGTCGGATTTGATATTCAGATTCAATATTTGATCTGTTAATTTCTGTATTTTAAATAATCTATCTCAGAATAAAGGGATATCTGAGGATGTAAATGAACTCGATATTAATAAAATGATGCTTGTTCCTTCTACACTCTCTCTATTATTCTTAAATAAGATAATCTCCCTAAATCGAATGCATTTGTTTCTTATTCGAAATAGGCCACACTCGTGCAATGGTGGGTTGCCGAGTTGGGCCAAAGACCGGTCCTGCCCAGATCGCTTGGGCTAAAATCTGGATGGCCGAGTTGGGCCGGACAAGGTTCAGTCTATCCAAACTTCTGGGCCATCCATGGCTAGCAATAATGGGCCCCGATCAAGCCTAGTTTAGACTATAACTGGGTAGCCAGATCAGGCTAAGGTCAAGCCCAGTTCTGGCATTGATTGTTGGGCCAAGACTAGCCCAAAGTCACGTGTAGAAGGGCCCTTATCAACTTACCCACTTGTCAACTTACAGATTAGTAGTCTTGAGAACACTACCTGATACAACTCTTAGGTTAGAAATGATTCTAGGAAATCCACTATACGGTATTGGACCATTAGCTAGCCGTAGAAAAATGAACTAAGAAAGGAGCTACGATCCTTTAGGTGAGGACTCACCCTTTGAGCTTCCTACTTAAATTCATCAATCTAGATATAAACGATGCCTGATTTCTCTCATTAAGTAATTTACATTACTATTGAATATGATAATTTATTGCATAATTATTTTCTGTGTTAAATAATGAACATACCTCTTTAACTTTGGTAAGCATAAATGATTGATGATAATATGCTATCTCTAGTTGTACATATGTTAATTAATTGTATGATTATCATTTGTGGCCATTTGATGAATTGAATGGAACTTGTCGTGGTCTTACTATCTTGCGGTCCACACTTGACTTACGCGACTTGGATCGCACATTTGCCTTACATGGCTTGGATCACACTTTTCCTTACATGTCTTGGACTGCATATTTGCCCTACGTGTCTTGGATCATTTATTTACCCTTTGTGGCTTTGATGGGTTATTTGTGCCCTTTTATGGCTTATTAGTTATATTTGCATATCTTGTTGATTTTCGAGTCATTATGTGAAGTTCGTTATGATTTTCGAATGGAGTTGAAGTTCGCTTGTCAATTTTCTAGCCATCTTGCTGAGTTCATATGATTTTCGAATGACGCAGGAGTTCTTATGTTGATTCTCTCTTCATCTTGTGGTGTTCACATACGATATGATTTTTGGGTGAAGTAGAGAGTTATATGTTGGTCTCCTAGCCATCTTACGGTGTTCAGTCGTACCATGATTTTTGGGTGGAGTTAAAGTTCGCTTATCGATTTTCTAGCCATCTTGCGGTGTTCACGTACGATATAATTTTTGTGTGGTCTAGAGTTTGTTTGTTGATTGTCTCTTTATCTTATGGAGTTCAGTTTTACTATGATTTCCAGGTGGAGCTGAAGTTTACTTGTTAATTTTCTAGCCATCTTGCAGAGTTCATGTACAATGTGATTTTCAAGTGCAATAGAAAGTCATATGATTGATTATTTGATTATCTGGACATATTCCCTTGCATTGCAATTGCTATTATATTTTGTTTATGATGAGATTATGTTGATTGGCTTAAGTTTTGAGTATATGATCATTATTATGAATTACCCTATTTAATATATCTATTATCATGACTTGCGATCTACACTGGATTATGAATGATGAGTGTGCAATCTTAAAAGGTACTCCTCACTGCGATAGCCATTGACACTATCAAATTATACCAGTTAATGCAAGTGTAGGGTGAGATGATGTTGTTCACTAGGTTGCTAGAGTAGATGGAGTAGCTGAGGAGCTGGATGGGGCCCCTGATGCCCATTCTGAGCTCCATCATTAGATGCTAGATTTCTACCTTTGCTCAATGAACTTTGTATTTGGGATTGTATAAGTCCTGTATAGGTGTTACATTTGGATTTTTATTATGATGTTTGAAATGCTTTTATACAATGCACGGTTTACACTAGCTTCGTTACTGTTAACTCTGATTAATGATAACCGGTCAAATTTACACTGAATTTTATAGGCTATCACTCGAGTTTTTAGAAAATGAGTCATATACTCGAGTTCCAAAAATTGGGGCGTTACAAAGTGGTATCAGAGCGAGTCTAGATAAACTAGGCCTTGGGGAAAAACAGGACTTATACGAATTTAAGTACTGAAAAGTTGCATGGATGAAATTAGAGACTTGAAAACTAGGTTTAAATCCCTTAGCTTTAGGGTATCTTGTGAATATAAAAATCTAAAATTTTAGGCTCCCATGAAAAAATCTAGGGTAGCCATTGAACTTAGAAATAAGAAATTTAAACGTTGTGGAAAGTTGGGTTAAATTCAAGAACTCATAAGCTTAGACCCCTTGTAGTCCATCTTAGGACATAAATATAACCTTAAGATTATCGTAGGACCTTAGTTGTAGGACGAAGACTAGAAGACATTGGTATAAGGATGCTTAAATGGTCATCTTAAGACCTTTGGAGTCTTGTTTTGCCAAATCCCAAGGGATAGGGAGTTGTTGAGCACCTATCGATTTGAACGATACTCCAGTTGTATGATTCATATAAACTGCCTTACAATCTTAGGTTAAGACTTGTTAAACTTATGAGGATAGGACCATGATAAATCCTCTCTTATAATAGGATTATGACCTCAAAATCTCGTTGCTCAAGATCATATACTACCCATTTGCTAACTTTACCAACAGATGAGGTTGTTAGGGAAGATAGTCTTGAGCGCTCTCCTGTGCCTCCAGTTGAGCCAAGTAGCCCCGAAAGAGAGTCAACATCAGAAGCTATCCCATCTCAACCATCTGCGGGACTTATTGGCACACCCCCATCAAATGCGTAGCATGAAGTCCCACCTGGAGATGTTATTAGTCAGCTGACTACAATCATACTACAACAACAGGCTTCGATTGCCACACTGTTAAAAGCTCTCTAACATAATATGCATACATCAGCCTCGAAGACTGAAGAAGTTAGTGGGGCAGATCTGTTTGAAAGGTTTCAGAGGCTGAGGCCACCATCCTTCTCAGGAGCACTAGATCCAGTTCTAGTAGAAGATTGGCTAAATAGAATGACCGTGATGATGAAACTGCTAGGTTGTTACAACACTTAAAAGGTTATTCTCACTACTTATGCCCTGGAAGGCGAGGTTAATATATGGTGGGAGAGCGTGCTGAGAATAGTCTCATCTAATTATGAGTGGACCTGGACTGAGTTTAGGAAAAGGTTCAATAAAAAATACTTTCCTCCATGCTATTGTCACGAGAAAATATCCGAGTTTATCAAGCTGGAACAAGGGAATACGACAGTGTCGCAATATAAAGCATACCTTGATGAATTGTCACGATATGTACCAAAGGCTGTTAAGTACGAGCAGTATAAATTGCAAAAGTTTAAGGAAGGTCTCCAACCTGAAATTCAGTTGAAATTGTTCACCTTCGACTTTACTGACTTCGCTAATATCATGGATAAAGCCATGCGAATAGAAAAGGACTTCGAGCGTATGGTCAAAATACGTACACTTATTTGAGGTTTAGTAAGTAAAGCTAGGACGGTGCCATTTACATCTCACATGACTAAGAAGAGGATGAAATTAATGTCTCACCCAACTCATTCTTCGGGTCAGGATAAGATTTGCAACTATTGTGGAAGGCCAGGTCACTTCTTGAAGTAGTGTTTTAACAAACAATGAGGTGAGAGGATCTTCCCTTCAGAGCAATGACTTCAGCCACTGATTCAGACTTCTTTAAATCCTGATCAAGCCTCGTGGCCTTAAGCACAAGAATGAGGAGCTCATCGCATGTACACCTTAGATACACCTAACCCTGAGCGAGCAGACCAAGGTATGACCTTTATAAATCTTTCTTAATAGTTATAAGGTAGTTCATAAGGGTTATAAATTTTTAAGAATGGATAGTAATGTGACTAAAACAATTAGAAATTATTAAGTTATAGGTTTTAGGATAAAACCCTAAATAGCTAAATTACAATGTTGAAGCATAATGAATCATTTAGGCTTATTCTTTAGGGAAGTAGGAAATTAAATAACCTATCTCAAAGGACTAAAATGATTGGGAACATGAATCGATGGAACCATGTTTAAGCAAAGTATATGCGGTTTGACTCAAATTCTAAATCCTAATGATTACAATGGTCTCAATGCCCTGATCAAGCAGAAGATCGATATTTACTAGGGTTAAGAAGGATGCAAGTAAACTCACTGCCCGGCCAGGCAGAAGTTTGGAGTATCAAGTTCAGACCTACTATAACCATCCCTTCATGGTTGCCCCAATAATGAAAACATGAATATTCTTTTACCCTAGATAGTAAAAGCCATTCTTAATTGTATTCATAATGGGAGAATTGAATTTCGGGACGAAATCCTTCTTTAAGGGGGGTAGATTGTAACAACCCTAGTCCTTTAGTTAGACACGCTTCATGAGGAAAGTAGTGAACGCTTAGAGACAAAAAATAGGTTGTCTTCGTCCCATTTAAGGTAAAAGTATTGATTTTCGAGGATGAAATTCTCTTTATGGGGGGTAGATTGTAACACCCCGTACTTTTCAGTACTCGGGTGTTACCATGTAACCAAATTTGGTATAAATGTAAACCTAACTTAAGTAAACACTCATGTACATTTTAGTTTAAGACCGACCGATGAAGGTAAACCCCATGTTAAGCCATCCACCCATTGCTATTCAAGATGGACCAGCACATCGTTAGAGAAACTTATTTTTAGGATTTCGGTTTCATAGACAGACAAACCTAATCGACAACCTTGGAATTTAAAATTCTAAATCATAGGATCCACTGTTCATTAGACCCACAACGCCTCATCAATAGCTCAAATACTCGATCTCCCTAATCCAGCCATTGGATTATAAAATAAATTGTCAGGTTATAATCAAACAATCTTAGAGACTACTAAGATTGTTCAATAAGGGCTATGAAAGGCTTTGACCTTAAGTCATCTTAGAAATTGTACCCAATTCGCTAGATTCATCATTTTTAGGCCTACCACACCTAGTTCACAACCCACCATTTGAAAATCTTTACCCTCTGGTAATTGAATATACCATCGAGACTCACTTAAACAGCTCCCAATGCCATTTTAACTGTTGAATAGGATCTTTAAATCAATCCAGGCATGGGATCAATAGGAACCTATTAAATAGAGTCTAGGACGCATAGTGTGGCCCACCTGAGCTTTACATTCACCTCATTTTTGGTCAGGGGCTCTAATTGAGCCCTCCAAGTGGGATGATCGGTGTGGAATTTGAAATCCCATCTCAGCGGGGTCCACATTAGCATGAATGTACACCATAAGTGCGTGGACCCGATGTACACCGAACTGCCAAGGCAGTCAAAATGTTGTTGACCCGATTAATTGTGAAAAAGGGACAGGATTCTTCCGCTGCAACAAGGTGAACAGAGTAACAAGCACTCAACTGAGATGTGGCCCACTTTCGGCCACCTTCCCTGAGATCCAGATCGTTCATCAGTCTTGCACCATCCGAATGACCAAAACCATATCGGCCAACCAGGTCCATGCAGTCGTGCTCATGCACGGGTAAGGGATGACAGGAAAATGTCCACTTGGGATGAGTCGTGGCTCGTTTCAAGCCACTATCCAGACAATCCAAACCGTTCATCAGATGGGGAAGCTCTGGACAACTAGTTCCATGATGACCATCCAAACCCGTGCATGTGCGCAGGCAGTCATGGACGGGCAGCTGCATCTCCCCAAGAATAGAGCCGTTGTGGGACTCTCCATGTCAGCGATCCGCGTCCGCGATTCTCCGTCGATCCCAGTCGTCTCTTGAGGTGGAAATCCCAACTTTCCATTCGCTACCAAAAATAGGCAGGCAGTTGCCTGTAGCAACGGTTGGCGTGGGAGACATTTCCCAGTTGGGAAATCGTAGCTGGCTTGATCCAAGCCTTTTGCCAGGTTACGTGGAGCAATCTCCACCGCTCCCTTTAGGGTAGCAACAATTAGCACGCTACGAGCATTCTTCTCACGAGAAAACCACTTGGGACGGGAGATCTTATGAGGTATGGTGAAATGCCAATGAAAGGCTCGGGAAGTGGGCCCCGCATTGATCAGCGGTCCCATCTGATCCACTCGAACAGACCAGATCACAAAAATACACTGTAGACAATGATCCGCCATTTGTGGCAGCGTCATCTTCCCCATCAAGCCGAAAACCCACCATCACAGCATGGGTCCCATAATGGTTAAAAATTTTCTTTACCTGTGGGCCATAACATCAGGAACCTATTGCCACTAACGGATGGATCCCATACATGCTGAAATCCGAGGTGGATGCATAAAATCAGCCATTAAATCATAGTCCTTAGATGGGAAATTCACATGTGCTTAGCCCCATAAAAGCTAGTCATTGGCCTCGGGATTTGGACCCCAAGCTCATAGAGAAAGAGAGCTAGTGAGAGAGAGAGAGAGAGAGAGAGAGAGAGAGAGAGAGAGAGAGAGACTTGAGGAGGGCAGAATCGGTGTCGCACTGAGTCGACTCGGTCCGTGCAGGTTAAGTTGAATAGTACAATCCAGTTTAGCTAGTTTAGGAGAGATTAAAGGAAGGGAAGGAGATAGGAAAGTTAGGAAAGGCTAGAGAGAGAGTGGGAGAGAACTCATCACCCGCACTGCACCAACTCATTCCGACCAGCTTGGATCGAGTTGGGTCAGTTCAGGCCAAGGAACTTCATTGCCAGGAAAGAAGAAGGATCTCAGGTAATGCCGAGCACCCCATCTCCATTGCCCATATTGATTCTGATTATAGTAAGGCCGTTTTGCTCCCAAAAATAGGACATGTGATGGCTGAAATATGGGCCGAGATCGGCTGTAGGTTTGGGCCAGATACTGTCTCAGATCTGAGTCGGAACCTGGCCAAGATTAGCCACGAGTGTGGACTAAGAATCCGGCCTAAATGCAGTAGACCTGAAATTACATTGGGCCGAAAAACCAGCCTTCAATTGGGCATTTGGCTCTCATAATCAGGCCATGTAACAGCTGAAACATGGGCTATTACCTGAGCTTAGTAAGAGATTCACTTGGGTGATGATTTGAAACTAGAAAATAGCCTTTAGTGGGCTGTGCAGATGAACTGCAATCGTCCTCTAGCTACTCCATGTAGTGGGCTAAAAATGGCCACGTTCTGGGCCGAAATCAGTAGCTAAAAGGAGGTTGAGATTAGACCCAGTTCCAGCCTCAAAGTTAGGTCAAAACCAGTCTTTCAGTGGGCCATAACTGGTCCTTTAGCTAGGCCGAAAGCTGGGCTCAAAATGGCACTCAAGTGGGCCAAGTACGACCTTAGTATGGGGCAGCAATCTGGGCCTGGGGGCAGCCATGCCACCCATCATAGTGGGCACCACCGAGCGCATGCCCATTGGGCCTCACTACAACTACATGGGCTGCACTCGACCTTACAATATGGGCCACACTCGTGCAGCAGTGGGCTGCCAAGCTGGGCCAAAGACTGGTCCAACCCAAACCGTTTGGGCCAAAATCTGGACGGCCGAGTTAGGCCGGACAAGGTCCAGTCCATCCAAACTTCTAAGCCATTCATGGCTAGCAATAATGAGCCCCGATCGGGTCCAGTTTGGACTACAGATGGCCAGCCAGATCTGGCAAAGGTTAGGCCCAGTTCAAGTCTTGATTGTTGGGCCAAGACTAGCCCAAAGTCATGTGTAGAAGGGCCCTTATCAACTTACCACTTGCCAACTTACAGATTACTAGTTTTGAGAACACTACCTGATACTACTCTTGGGTTGGAAATGATTCTAAGAAATCCATTATACAGTATTGGACCGTTAGTTAGCTGTAGAAAACTAAACCAAGAAAGGAGCTACGATCCTTCAGGTGAGGACTCACCCTTTAAGCTTCCCACATAAATTCATCAATCTGGACATAAATGATGTTTGATTTCTCTCATTAAGTTATTTATATTACTATTGAATATGCTAATTTGTTGCACAATTATTTCCTGTGTTAGATAATGAACATACCTCTCTAACTTTGGTAAGCATAAATGATTGGTGATAATATGCTATCTTTAGTTGTACACTCGTTAATTACTTGTATGATTATCATTTGCGACCATTTAATGGATTGAATGGAACTTGTTGTGGTCTTACTATCTTGTAGTTCACATTTGACTTACGTGACTTGGATCGCACATTTGCCTTACATGGCTTGGATCACACTTTTCCTTACATGGCTTAGACCACATATTTGTCCTATGTGACTTGGATCATTTATTTGCCCTTTGTGGCTTTGATGGGTTATTGGTGCCCTTTTATGGCTCATTGTTTATATATGTATATCTTGTTGAGTTTCGGGTCATTATGCGGAGTTCATTACTTTTTTTCGGGTGGAGCTGAAGTTCGCTTGTCGAATTTTTATCCGTCTTACGGAGTTCATATAATTTCTGAAAGACGCTAGAGTTCCTATGTTGATTCTCTTTTTATCATGTGATGTTCACATACGATATAATTTTTAGGTGAAGTAGAGGGTTATATGTTGGTTTCCTAGCCATCTTGCGTTGTTCAGTCGTACCATGATTTCCAGATGGAGCTAAAGTTCGCTTATTGATTTTCTAGCCATTTGCGGTGTTCATGTATGATATGATTTTCAAGTGGTCTAGAGTTTATTTGTTGATTATCTCTTCATCTTGTGGAGTTCAGTCGTAACATAATTTTCTGGTGGAGTTGAAGTTCACTTGTCGATTTTCTAGCCATCTTGTGGAGTTCACATGTGATATGATTTTCGTGTGAAGTAGAGGTTTAAAGGTTGATATAAATTTCACTTGTACCATGATTTCTGGGTGGAGCAAAAGTTCACTTATGATTTTCTAGCCATCTTGTGGAGTTTACGTACAATGTGATTTTCGAGTGCAATAGAAAGTCATATGATTGATTATTTGATTATCTGGACATATTTCCTTGTATTGCGATTGCTGTTATATTTTTCTTATGAAGAGATTATGTTGATTGGCTTAATTTTTGAGTATATGATCATGATTATGAATTACCCTGTTTAATATATCTATTCTCATGACTTGCAATCTACACTGGATTATGAATGATGAGTGTGCAATCTTAGAGGGTACTCCTCACTACGATAGCCATTGACGCTATAAACTGTACCAATTAATACAGGTGTAGGACGAGCCGATGCTGTTCACTGGGTCGCTAGAGCAGACTGAGTAGCTGGGAGCTGGACAGGGTCCTTGCGGCCCATTTTGAGCTCCATCTTTAGACGTTAAATTTCTACCTTTGCTTAATAAACTTTGTATTTGAGATTGTATAAGTCCTGTATGGGCGCTACATTTGGATTTTTATTATAGTGTTTGAAATGCTTTTATACAATACACGGTTTACTCTAGCTTCATTACTGTTAACTCTGATTAATGATAAGCAGTTCAAATTTACATTGAATTTTATAGGCTATCACCCGGATTTTTGGAAAACGAGTCATATACTCGAGTTCCAAAAATTGGGGCGTTACAGGCCAATCTCACAAGAAAAGTCGAGGCCATGGAACTTAAGAATGTGGAAGCTATCAAACTAAGGGAAGTCGTGGAAGTTGTTTGTGGTATTTATGCTAGAAACATACATGCGATGCAAGATTGTCCTACAATCCCTACATTTTTAGATTTATTAAATGAGTAATCAAATGCCGTAAATACTTGCCAATGACTATTTAGTGGACCTACCTCAAACACATATAATTCCAATTGGAGGAATGGACAAACGACCAATCCTCAAGAGGCCCTTACTCAACTTCTAAATCAAAGGAAACCTCGAGAGGATCCGATTAAAAAATTCATGCAAAATCAAGAGCTCTTCAACCAGAACACAGTGCAAGCATTCCAAGATCTACTACCAAAAAATTGAGCAAAGGCTATGGACTTTGGAAGTTCTTAGCTATGGATATAAATCATAGCTAGAATGCTATAGATTTAATTTGTAGCTAAAATCTACTTAATCTGTAGCTAAAACCTAGCTTCCACCGGGATCTTATTAGAGATGGATGGTGCTCAAGGGGCTCATTGGAATATATGTGTTTTATCTAAGCCGCTGATAAATTCTGATATATAATTTCAGTGGATGAGCCCAAAAAGTAGGTAGATTGAAGGTCTAATTGGACCACACCATAAGAAATTAAAAAAAAAATCTATCGTTAATATTTTATGTGGTCTGCTTACAGCTTCGATATAACTCATTTATTGGATCAACCCTTAAAATTATCTTTTAAAATGAATGAACAGATTAGATAAATAACATACATCACGGTGGACCCCACAAGACTTAAAACTAAGAACTTAAAAGTGTCGTCCGTCACCGCCCCCCAAAACACAATCCCGCGTGCGACCCAAATCCCTTAAATCTCTCTCGCGCACCCGCCCTCTCCCAAAATCCAAACCCTCTCTCTCTCGTGCCCGCGCCTCTCCAAAAACCCGAACCCTCTCTCTCGTGTGCCCACCCCTCTATTTCCCAACCTCTCTCTCTCTCTCTCTCGATCTCGAATACGCAAATGGTGTCGCCGTTAGGGTTTTCTAGTTATCCCTCTGTATCTGTCTCTCACCGGAATACGCAGACAGCCACCAGATTTTTCTAGCCATCCCCCTCGGCGTCGATCTCTGACGCATCAACCACTACAGAGGTTGTTCCGGCCAATATACGAGGAGTTTCCCCATCCCTCTCCTTTCCTATTACGTATCTAGCTCCACTACAGAAACAAGGTATCATCTCCACTTTCAACCTTTAAAAAAAAAATTCAGTTGAGATCATGATGACAAGTGGGTTAGTGATTTAATTTTGTTGCTTGAATGCATGATTCATGCTTTTAGCTGAATTTTTATCTTTGATAGTGTGAGCTGTATTCAGTTTCCTTCATGCTTGAAAATATTGGATTGCCCATCACTGTTTCCTATTTTTCCCTTTTTTTATTATTATTATATATGATTAGTGTGTTTACTAGGGTTTTGTTATTGCTAGTTCAGAACTATACCATTTGGTTTTTGAGTTATCTCTCTCCAAAAAAAAAAAACTAGTGTTTGTGGTCACAGGGGCTTTTTTATTATTTTATATTTTGAGTTCTATTTGGTTTTTTATGAATTTTTGTTTTCCTCTGTTTGTTTAGTAAGGAAGGTTACATTTATATACGATTTTTCTTTTTCTTTTTTGAATTTTATGGAATTTTATCTACCACATTAAAAGATCACTTGGGGATTAGACATTTTTGGCTTTTTTATATATAAAAAAAATGGGATTTTTCATTTCTTTGAAAAATAAACAAAATTACTCATTTTCCTGCTCGACGCATTCAGTCATATATGCTGATGGTACTGTATTTTGTTGTTCTTTTTTCATGAAATGGCATCTTAATGTAAGACACATTTGGGTTATTTTCCTCTTCAAAGATTGAACTAAAATATCCATTTGCTTGCATCCATTGCATGTATGTATGTATGCATGAATCTGTGGATTTGTCACTTTAGGTGGTGTTGGACACATTTGGGTTATTTCTCCCTTCAAAGACTCAACCAATCCCTTTTCGTTGCATACATGCATGCATGTGACATGTATACATGTATAGTTGTGGCATTGTATTCTTTTTCCTTTTCATACAGTGATGTCCTAATGTGGGATATTTTGGGTTATTTCTCCCTTGAATGACTGAAGTAAATGCATTTAGCCAGCCTGCATGTATGTATGTATGTATGTTTATATTGGTATCTTTTGCTTTTTCATACAATGGTGTTCTAATCTAGAATATTTTTGGGTTATTTCTACCTTCGGAAAGGCATTTTGTATGCTCTTTCACAGAGGGTTGCCCTTAATTTAGATCAGTCTAAAGAATCATAGATCTTCTTGGAGGGGCCTCTTTTTTCAACACTAATTTCATCTTCTTACATTTCACAAGATTTATAGATGTATGAAATTATTATAGTTCTCTGATTTCAGATGAAAATGATGATCTATGCGCTGAGCTTTGGCATGCATCACTGCGAGGCCCAACCTAATGTGTATATTAAAAAAATTCAATTATGGGAGGCAGAAGAATTGACATGTGCTTTATGGCAGGCAAAAGAATTGACAAATATCCATTGTGTGGCATCTGAAGGTGTGTGGAAATTCCTTTTTTAAGGCTCCTCTATTTTGTTTGGTTCTCTTATCACTTGATTGTTGAATTGCATGTGGTATGGACGTGCAACGTTTTTTTTATCATGGAGATGTGGTCTTGGAAGATGCTTCCTTTTATTGTATTTTGGTGAATCTAGAATGAAAGATGTTGTAGAATCTTTGCAAGCAAGTCTTGGCAGATTGACATGTTGTGTTGGAGAATCCTTTTCATGGCTCCAGGATGGGCAATGTCTTCCCTTACTTTTAGGATGTCTCTTTCTTTGAATCCATTCCACCTGGGAGTCCTTTTATGCAGGTTGATCTCCCCCCCACCCCCTTCCTTTTTGCCTGGCTTTTGGGTCATGTTTTGGCTTTTTTCTTGTACTTGCAATGGAGGCCTTCTCATCATCGTCTATTCTTCTTCTTCTTTTTCTTTAATATGAGATCTTTCAAAATAATAATAATATAAGTTGAGTAGCCTTCTAGAAAATGCTCCTTGGAATTGAGATAGTAATTTCTTTATAAAAAAGAAAAGAAAAAAAAATGTCAAGGATCTAGGACACAATGCTTTTGAGAACTTTAATATCAACTAAGAGTTTTACCTCTTTCTATCTGCATGATGTAGAAGTTGAATGGATTTTGATGTTATTCCTACATTTCCACAGGTATGGGGTCAGATTCATCAAGCAAGTTATTATGTTGATGTTGATACAACAGACAGGAGGATCCAAAAGAAGGTACATGTGCTATTCTATTAAAGACTGTTTGTGCAATACTTAATTTCTCAGTACGTATTTGAATGGTAACTATATTTTTATTGATAAGCTATGCTTTTGTGGGTTAATGAATAAATAAAATACTTCAAAATAATGTACTTTGTTATTTTTCTATTATAAGTGGAAATGATGTTATATAAACTAGTAAATCAGCTTCAGCATGATAATTATGAGGTTCACCCCTCGTTCTTCATGTATGTTGACTGCAGAACATTGGTCATATTTGTCCTATCATCCATTTCTCTCAGGCACATATGGCCTAAGCTTTGGCCAAAGTTATGTTCATAGTGGAGCCAACCAATATGTTGAAAATATGGGGCCCACCTGCAGTATATGCATGGGTAGATGCACATTGGGGATTATCAGCACATGGACCATCCATGTTGAGACCCAGCATCATATAATTGGATCACTGATGCATGGGCCTCACCTGTTCATGTTGAAAACCCAAGCTCACTAGACAAGCTCTTGGCCCAGGCATTTTCCTTGTTGGATACCATCATTGCCATTGTCATAACTTTTCACTAGCTATTTGAGATTGCCTTTGATCTTTTCCTTGTTCTTCTGGGAAAAAAGGAAAAGAAAAGTGAGAAAGGATTAAATCAATTAGTTGAAATTTGTGAACATTTGAAGAGATTGGTGGAGAAATTAATCCCTCGAGTTCCTGAGAACTTTGGGAACTTCTCATAGAACACCGAAGCTTGTCTATTAGATAACTTTTAATAATCAATTTCTTGTTCTAGGTAAAGATGCACTTGATTCATCAGTTGATGCTCTCATGCTATTTAGGATAAGAGAACATTAAAGGACCTCTTTTTTTTTTCTTCTCAAAACTGAACTGTATATCTTTTGAATTCTGCAGAACCTTTTTCTTCTCTTGTGGACCATCACTTAAAGTTGAGTTGTTTGTTACTTGTTCACATTATGGGCATTTTTTTTACTTATCCCTTTTTATTTTCATACTAATTTTCCATTTTGAGAATTCCTCATATGGGTGTATGGAAATATAAAAAGGGTGGGGTGGATGAAGATATCAAATTTCGTTTAGGGGTCATTTGTTTGCAAGGGAATTGATTAGAAATCTAGTTCACTCCTTTCATTGGCTTGCATTTTGTGCTGTTTTATACGATGAATTATATGTCTAGATGAAATTTACAATGATCATATATCTAGAAATATCATGATATTTTGACCATCTAATCTCATGTTTGGGATCATGTATCTAGAAATATGTCTAGATTGTCATGTATACAGTGATAGCATATAGATGAACATATGGATAAAATACATGCATGCTTGTTGGTGCTTCCTGGTGAAAGGGAGACAATTGCATAGCCTTAACATGTAAGCATTGGCACATGTATCATTCAATTATATGATAATTAACTGACATTCACCTGCCTCTGTTTAGTAGTTGATTACGATTGGACCATCAATTTGATGCCGCTGGATAAATTAATATTTCGATGAGTAGAATGACTTGACTCTAGGACCAAGTCATCTATGTGGTGAGCCCATATGAAAGATGGTTGGGATGTCATGTCACACAGTTTTCATAGTCATGGTTCAGTTCAGTTCAGGTTCAGTTTGCAGTTTGGATTCTTGAGGTGCTTAATGAATCCAATTCAATGAGCTTGGATCACCATTAGTTTGTTTAGTTTATAGTATTGATTTACTAAGTTTTTTTACTCTATTAGTCATTTTGTGAAGTTTGTAGTATTGATTTACTAAACTTGTTCACCATGGGACCCACTTGTACAAATTGAAACCTGAAATTGTTATACCCTACTTATTAAAATCTTGTTAATGACTAAATGGCTATTTATGTCCAGATAAATCAGACACTGACTGGCAGTAACTGGAAAAAAGTTTACAGAAGCTGGAATTTGAATTCGAATGCTGGGAATTGTGATCAGATTGCTAGATTTTTTTATAGTTCTGGAAAACTATTTTCTTACAAAGGTATATATTGGAAATAGTCTAAGACTCCTAACAAATTAAATACAATAGAAAAAATAGCAATTGAAGTAAATAGATGTTCAATATCACTGTATGAGGAATCATCACAAACAACTAGTTGCATGTGAAGTTCCTCATACGCCAAAGTGTCATGTGTAGGACATTTGAGCAATGCATAAGGTGGGATTCACGATGACAATCACTTGCTGCAAAAAACAGGTTAGCCGCTCATCAGGAAGCCACCCTATATGAAAACAATGAGCATTTTTAGTTAGAATTATTAATTTCCTGATTCAACGTGCATGTCTGTCCTGCCTGATCAGTGGATTTTTCTGATTTCTATGCCAGGTGGCCTTCATCTTATGCATAACCTAATGTGTCATACACATGACGAGAACGGGGTTTCATCTGAAGTTCACATGCAACTAGTTGTAGGTGATCATTCCTACTAGTATTGAATTGAATTGACTGTAATGATGGTTGTCTTTGAATAATCCCAGAAAGTTCGGTGCAAGAACTCACTCAGATGTTTGTCCAAGAGCTGGCTTTGATGGTAACATTTGTTTAGCCTTTATCAGCAAATCTTTGGCTGACAGTTGTATCATCTCATCTTTTGACACGTTGTGGGTCATCTTTCCATGCTCAGAACTGTCCTTTGTTTATCTACAGATTATTTTTTTTTATTGTAAGCATGGGGTCTTGTTCATTTGCATATGTACTTGAGGATTAATGCTTCTTTTTTTCGTTCATTTATTTATTTTTTAACTTTTCAATGCTGCGAATAACAACAAAAAATGCTCTAAACCATGAGTGGTTTAGTGAGGTCTCTCTGCCTAAATTAAAAGATTTTATACCGACAGTTCCTATTCAACATGCCCAAAATAGGTATTTGGATGTACAACATGGATTTTGAACATAAACTGCTTCAAATGATTGATTTCTTGTGGCTCCTTTCTCAATACAAATATAGAAAATTCTAATTTCAATGATCAAGTAATCCTAAGAGATGAAGATATGGCTTTGGAAGTTGGGTCAACACCTCTAAGTCTTCTCTAGGTCAGTTGCTTAAGTTTACTGATACGTTTAGGGGAAATTGTGTATCAATAAAGGTCTTTTTTTCTTTAATAAACTTTGATGTGTTTCATGTGAAAATTTCAGCTATGTCAATGACTTAAGTTGTTTGCTGAAATTTGTGTTAGTACCGGATGTGATGCAGTCTCTACCAAATATTTGTGAGGTGGAATGGCTTGTCAATTGAAAATTGGGAGAAATTTTGGGAAATATGAACCCACCTATTTAAAAAATATTAGCTAAAGTTGTGTAACACATCCAACTATTTCCAATATCAGGGCCCACATGCTGATTGGACCATGATCCATTTAAAATCAGATTCACTTTGGACTGCTTGACTGTAAACAAATTTTGTGGGAACGCTGTTTGGAGCATTAATTCAGTTTACATTAGGGGAATTCTATGTTTTCCTTACATTTAGTTTTCATCATTCTTTAATTGATTGATTCTTTATTTTTATGTTGTAGAATCATCTAGTGGTGGTTTGCCTTCGAATAATTACAGAAGACGCACAGGAGAAGTTATCGGTATAGCTGTCCAATATGCAGGTGGACTATTGATCCTCGCATCCATTTTCTATCTATGGTGGATGAAGGATGCACCTGG
Organism: Magnolia sinica; assembly: GCF_029962835.1. Taxonomy (NCBI): domain Eukaryota; kingdom Viridiplantae; phylum Streptophyta; class Magnoliopsida; order Magnoliales; family Magnoliaceae; genus Magnolia; species Magnolia sinica. The sequence goes on from NC_080573.1 coordinate 73,498,411, forward strand.
CCATATGCGAGTGCACACAGACTCACTAAGATTTGTATTTTCAACATTATTGCAAATTGTAATTGTAATTGATTGATTGAATGAATGATTGTAATTGAATAAATGAATGATTATGCAGGTGGTAATTGAATGAATGAATGATTATGTAGGTGGTGAATGAATGAATGATTATAATTTTTTGAAACTGTAGGCAATAGCTACGGATATTGAACGTAGCTAGTAATCTGACAACCGTAGCTGTTATTAAATTCAGTATATTCTATGGATCCAGCACTACTTTTAGCTACAAATACTATCCGTAGCTATAGGTACTTTTGGCCATAGAAATAGTTGCTATGGATTATATCCATAGCTATTGTAATCTACGGCTACGGATTTAATCCGTAACCATAGGTTTTAGACCTATTGTTATGGCACCTACGACTACGGTCGTGCTATGGACTAAAACCGTAGCCATAGGACTACGACTACGGATTAAATCTGTAGCCTTTGCCTAGTTTTTTGGTAGTGATCTCAAAACAACAATGAGAATGTTTATATCATCAATTTAAAGGATTGAGTCACACTTAGCGACTGGGGAGAAAGAGACTTTTCCAACCTAACCTCTCCCCAATCCAAAGCCACAATGTGAAATCAGTGACCCAAGCTCTTCCAATCAACATGTGGAATAAGCTAAGTTTATTAACACTCTTAGAATGAGAAATATAATTGTAAAACCATTCCAGCGAGGGCTGAAAAGCATAAGGACTTGGAAGATGTTAAAGATGATGGACTTAGCGACATCTCACATATGATATAACAGGAATCTTAAAATAAGTTGATTACGCCATTCCCCCAATGGTTGATTACATTAAAACCTCTATCTAACTCGCAGGATATTCTAGAGTTGCTTAAGAAAGTGAAGGTCAATATTCCTCTACTGGATGCTGTTAAAAAAATCCCTTCATATACCAAATTTCTGAAAGATTTATGTACGACCAAAAGATGGCAAAACATATAAAAGAAAATCTTTTTGACAGAAAAGGTGAGAGCCATCCTCAAGCAAGATGTGCCATAAAAATACGAGGATCTTAGTAACCCAACCATCACTTATGTAATTGGGAATCACGGGATTGAACACGTACTTCTTGACTTGGGGGTGAGTGTAAATCTGATTCCTTTCTTGGTTTATGAACAATTGGGTCTAGGTGAATTAAAACCCACCTGGACCACATTACAACTTTCTAATCGATCAGTCCACATACCGAGAGGAATGATTGAAGATATGTTGATCCAGGTTGATAAATTCTACTACCCAGTAGATTTTATTATTCTGGATACTCAACCCATCGTGGATGTGAGCACTCAAATACCCATCATTCTTGGTCGTCCATTCCTTGCTACATTAAATGCCATCATTAATTGTAGGAATGGAATTATGAATTGATCTTTTAGAAATATGACATTGGAACTCAATATCTTTTTCAATATGAGCAAATAGACAGAGGATGGAGATGATACCCAAGACATTAATATGATCAACTCTTTCGTGGAAGATAGAGCACTTTTGACTCTATACTTTGACCCTCTAGAGACGAGATTGTCCCAAATGGGACTAGAATTAGCTAATTCTGAGATCGTTCGATATACCAAAAGCACGTTGGAACTCTTCGATCGTCATTTTGCAATATGGATTCGTAATCTTTCCAAATCGCGTGACCCAACGGGGACGGTCATGACTCCCTCATTTGATGTTAGATTGGGTCGATTCTTGATCATCAGAAAGGTACTTTAATGCTCTTTTATTCCTAATTGGAATCATGGTATTCCGAGACCATTTGGGCATCCATAAGTGGGATCGCAATCATCGGTCCTAAATTTTTCCTTCATCTCATTGTCTAATAGTAACCTTCATAAGTCTCTCTTCAGTAGTCAAATTTAGACTATTGTGATCTCATTGGAATGGTAACTCGACAAGCTTCCAAATGGGACCAGAACTGGCTAATTCTGAGACTGTTTGATATCCCAAAAGCACGTTGGAACTCTTCGATCATCATTTTGCAATTTGAATTGTTGATCTTTCTAAATCGCACGATCCAATGGAGACGCACATGACTCCCTCGTTAATGTCAGATTAAGTCAATTTTTGGTCATCTGAAAGGTACTTTAATGCTCTTTCATTCCTAATTGGATTTGTGGTATTCTGAGACCATTCGGGCAACCGTAAGTGGGATTGCAGTTGTCGGTCCTAAATTTTTCCTTCATCTCCTTCTCTAATAGTAATGTTCATAACTCTCTCTTCAGTGGTCGAATTTAGACTATTTTGAGCTCATTGGAATGTTAACTCGAAAAGCTTCCAAATGGGACCAGAATTGTCTAATTCTGAGACTGATCGATATCCTAAAAGCCCACTGGAACTCTTCGATCGTCATTTTGTAATTTGGATTGTTAATCTTTCAAAATCGCGCGATCCAACGGAGATGATCATAACTCCCTTTTTTAATGTCGGATTGGGTTGATTTTTGGTCATCAAAAAGGTACTTTAGTGCTCTTTCATTCCTGACTTGAATCATCATATTCCAAGACCCTTTGCGCATCCATAAGTCGGATCGCAGACGTCGGTCCTAAAATTTTCCTTCTTCTCCTTGTCCAATATTAACCTTCATAACTCTCTCATTACTGATCCAATTTAGAATATTTAGTGCTCATTGGAAGGGTAACTTAACAAGATTCCAAATGGGACCAGAATTGTCTAATTCTGAGACCGTTCAATATCCCAAAAGCACGTTGGAACTCTTCGATCATCATTTTGCAATTTGGATTGTCTATCTTTCCAAATCACGCAATCCAACAGAGATGCTCATTACTCCCTCGTTTGATGTTGGATTGGGTCGATTTTTTATCATCTGAAAGGTACTTTAGCACTCTTTCATTCTTGACTTGAATCGTCATATTCTGAGACCATTTGCGCATCCGTAAGTGGGAACGCAGTCATCGGTTTTGAAATTTTCCTTCATCTCCTTGTCCAATAGTAACCTTCATAACTCGCTCTTAAGTGATCGAATTTAGACTATTTTGACCTCATTGGAATGGTAACTTGACAAGCTTCTAAATGGGACCAGAATTGTCTAATTTGGAGACGGTTCGATATCACAAAAGCCCGTCGGAACTCTTCGATCGTCATTTTGTAATTTGGATTGTTAATCTTTTCAAATCACGTGAACCAACAGAGATGCACATAACTCCCATCAATTTTTAGTCATCGGAAAGGTACATTAGTGCTCTTTCATTCCTGACTTGAATCATTGTATTCTGAGACCATTTGCGCATCCATAAGTGGGATCGCAGTCATCGGTACAGAATTTTTCCATCATCTCCTTGTCCAATAGTAATCATCATAACTCTCTCTTCAGTGGTCCAATTTAGACTATTTTCAACTCATTGGAATGTTAACTCGACAAGCTTCCAAATGGGAACAGAATTGGCTAATTCTGAGACCGTTCGATATCCCAAAAGCACATTGGAACTCTTCGTTTGTCATTTTGGAATTTAGATTGTTAATCTTTCCAAATCGTACGATCCAATGGAGATGCTCATGACTCCCTCGTTTGATGTAGGATTGGGTTGATTTTTGGTCATCTAAAAGGTACTCTAATGCTCTTTCATTCCTGATTAGAATCGTGGTATTCCAAGACCAAATGGGCATCCGTAAGTGGAATCACAGTCGTCGGTCCTGAATTTTTCCTTCATCGCCTTGTCCAATAGTAACCTTCATAACTCTCTCTTCAATGGTTGAATTTAGACTATTTTGAGCTCATTGGAATGTTAACTCGACAAGCTTCCAAATGGGACCAGAATTGGCAAATTCTGAGACTGTTCGATGTCCCAAAAGGACGTTAGAACCCTTCTATCATCAATTTTGCAATTTGGATTGTTAATCTTTTGAAATTGTGCAATCCAATGGACATGCTCATGACTCCCTTGCTTGATGTCTGATTGCGTCGATTTTTGGTCATCTAAATGGTACTTTAGTATCTTTCATTCCTGACTTGAATCGTTATATTCCGATACCATTCGTTCATTCGTAAGTGGGATCGCAGTCGTCGGTCCTGAATTTTTCCTTCATCGCCTTGTCCAATAGTAACCTTCACTCTCTCTTCAATGGTCGAATTTAGACTATTTTGATCTCATTGGAATGTTAACTCGACAAGCTTCCAAATGGGAACAGAATTGGCAAATTCTGAGACTGTTCGATGTCCCAAAAGCACGTTGGAACGCTTCTATCGTCATTTTGCAATTTGGATTATTAATCTTTTGAAATTGCGCAATCCAATGGAGATGCTCATGACTCCCTTGCTTGATGTCTGATTGGGTCAATTTTTGGTCATCTGAATGGTACTTTAATATCTTTCATTCCTGACTTGAATCGTCGTATTCCGATACCATTCGTGCATCCATAAGTGGGATCGCAGTCGTCGGTCCTGAATTTTTCCTTCATCTCCTTGTCTAATAGTAACCTTCATAACTCTCTCTTCAGTGGTCAAATTTAGACTATTTTGAGCTCATTGGAATGTTAACTCGGCAAACTTCCAAATGGGACCAGAATTGGCTAATTCTGAGACTGTTCGACATCCCAAAAGCATGTTGGAACCCTTTGATCGTCATTTTACAATTTGGATTATTTATCTTTCCAAATCACGTGATCCAATGGAGATGCTCATGACTCCCTCGTTTGATGTCAGATTGGGTCAATTTTTGGTCATCTGAAAGGTACTTTAATGCTCTTTCATTACTGATTAGAATTGTGGTATTCCGAGACCATTCGTGCATCCATAATCGTCGATCCTAAATTTTTCCTTCATCTCCTTGTCCAATAGTAACCTTTATAACTCTCTCTCTTCGGTGGTCGAATTTAGACTATTTTGAGCTCACTGGAATGGTAAGTTGACATTCCAAATGGGACCAGAATTGTTTAATTCTGAGACCATTCGATTTCACAAAAGCCCGATGGAATTCTTCGATCGTCATTTTGCAATTTGGATTATTAATCTTTCCAAATCATGTGATCTAATGGAGATGATCATAACTCCCTTGTTTGATGTCGGATTGGGTCGATTTTTGGTCATTTGAAAGGTACTTTAGTGCTCTTTCATTCCTGGTTTAAATCGTCGTATTTCTAGACCATTTGTGCATTCGTAAGTGGGATTGCAGCCGTTGGTCCTGAATTTTTCCTTCATCTCCTTATCCAATATTAACCTTCATAACTCTCTCATTACTGGTCCAATTTAGAATATTTAGTGCTTATTGGAATGGTAACTTAACAAGCTTCTAAATGGGACCAGAATTGGCTAATTTTGAGACCGTTCGATATCCCAAAAACACGTTGGAACTCTTTGATCGCCATTTTGAAATTTGAATTGTTAATCTTTCCCAATCGTGCAATCCAACGGAGATGCTCATAACTCCCTTGTTTGATGTCGGATTGGGTTGATTTTTGGTCATCTGAAGGGTGCTTTAGTGCTCTTTCATTCCTGACATGAATAGTCATATTCTGAGACCATTTGCGCATCCGTAAGTGGGAACGCACTCGTTGGTCCTGAATTTTTCCTTCATCTCCTTGTCACCTTGATAACTTGCTCTTAAGTGGTCTAATTTAGACTATTTTGAGCTCATTGGAATGGTAACTCGACATGCTTCTAAATGGGACCAAAATTGTCTAATTTTTAGACTGTTCGATATCCCAAAAGCCCGTCAGAACTCTTCGATCATCATTTTGCAACTTGGATTATTAATCTTTTCAAATCGCGCGATCAACGGAGATGCTCATAACTCCCTCATTTGATGTCAGATCAAGCGATTTTTGGTCATCTGAAAGGTACATTAGTGCTCTTTCACTCCTGACTTTAATTATTGTATTCCGAGACCATTTGCGCATTTATAAGTGGGATTGCAGCCATTATTCTTGAATTTTTCCATCATCTCCTTATCCAATAGTAATCGTCATAACTCTCTCTTAAGTGGTCGAATTTAGACTATTTTGAGCTCATTGGAATGGTAACTCGATAAGCTTCCAAATGGGAACAAAATTGGCTGATTTTGAGACCGTTTGATATCCCAAAAGCACGATCGTCATTTTGCAATTTGGTTTGGTAATCTTTCCAAATCGCGCGATCCAATGGAGACACTCATGACTCCCTCGTTTGATGTAGGATTGGGTCAATTTTTGGTCATCTAAAAGGTACTTTAATGCTCTTTCATTCCTGAATGGATTCGTGGTATTCTGAGACCATTTGGGCTTCGGTAAGTGGGATCGCAGTCGTCGGTCTGAATTTTTCCTTCATCTCCTTGTCAAATAGTCACCTTTATAACTCTCTCTTCAGTGGTCAAATTTAGATTATTTTGAGCTCATTAGAATGTAAACTCGACCAGCTTCCAAATGGGAACAAAATTATCTAATTTTGAGACCGTTCGATGTCCCAAAAGCATGTTGGAACCCTTAGATCGTCATTTTGCAATTTGGATTATTAATCTTTCTAAGTTGTGCGATCCAATGGAGACGCTCATGACCCCCTCATTTGATGTCGGATTGGGTCAATTTTTGGTCATCTAAAAGGTACTTTAATTCTCTTTCATTCCTGATTGTAATTGTGGTATTCTGAGACCATTCGGGAATCCATATGTGGGATCGCCATCGTCGGTCTTGAATTTTTCCTTCATCTCCTTGTCTAATAGTAACCTTCATAACTCTCTCTTTAGTGGTCAAATTTTGACTATTTTGAGCTCATTGGAATGGTAACTCGGCAAGCTTCCAAATGGGACCAGAATTGTCTAATTCTGAGACCGTTCAATATCCCAAAAGCCCGTTGGAACTCTTCGATTGTCATTTTGCAATTTGGGTTCTTAATCTTTCCAAATCGTGTGATCCAACAAAGATGCTCATGGCTCCCTCGTTTGATGTCGGATTGGGTCAATTTTTGGTCATATGAAATGTACTTTAGTGCTCTTTCATTCCTGATTGGAATTGTGGTATTTCGAGACCATTCGGGCGTCCATAAGTGGGATCATAGTCATCGGTCCTGAATTCTTCCTTCATCTCCTTGTCCAATAGTAACCTTCATAACTCCCTCTCCAGTGGTCGAATTTAGACTATTTTGAGTTCATTGGAATGGTAACTCGATAAGCTTCCAAATGAGATCAGAATTGTCTAATTCTGAGACTATTCGATATCCCAAAAGCCCATTGGAACTATTCGATCGTCATTTTGCAATTTGGATTGTTAATCTTTCCAAATCGTGTAATCCAATGGAGATGATCATAACTCCCTCGTTTGATGTCGGATTGGATAGAATTTCGGTCATCTAAAAGGTACTTTAGTGCTCTTTCATTCCTGACTTGAATCGTCGTATTCCGAGACCATTTGTGCATCCGTAAGTGGGATTGCAGTTGTCGATCCTGAATTTTTCCTTCATCTCCTTGTCCAATATTAACCTTGATAACTCCCTCATTACTGGTCCAATTTAGAATATTTAGTGTTTATTGGAATGGTAATTTAAAAAGCTTCCAAATTGGACCAGAATTGGCTAATTCTGAGACCGTTCTATATCCCAAAAGCACGCTGAAACTCTTCGATCGTCATTTTGCAATTTAGATTGTTAATCTTTCCAAATCACGCATCCAATGGAGATGCTCATAACTCCCTCATTTGATGCCGGATTGGGTCGATTTTTGGTCATTTGAAAGGTACTTTAGCCCTCTTTCATTCCTAACTTGAATTGTCGTATTCTGAGAGCATTTGCGCATCTGTAAGTGGGAATGCACTCATCGGTCCTGAATTTTTCCTTCATCTCCTTGTCCTATAGTAACCTTCATAACTCACTCTTAACTGGTCTAATTTAGACTATTTTGAGCTCATTGGAATGGTAACTCCTCAAGCTTCTAAATGGGACTAGAATTGTCTAATTCTGAGACTTTTCGATATCCCAAAAGCTCGTCGAAACTCTGTAAGTACTATGGTTTCGTGCTCCTTTGATTGTCAAATTTTGTAGTGCCAAAACCTCAATCCGTGTCTTATGTAACACATTAGTATATATGTTCAAGGCAATGAATCGCAGGTACAAGGACAATGCTTCAAGTTAAGAACAAAGATCTACTTCAAGAACTGTAAGATCAAGTACATTGTTTTCTTTTGTAAGCTTCAGAACTCAGTGTTTTAAAACTACATCGAAAGATGAGATCTTGTTCAAGACTTAAGGTGAAGTACAACTCAAGAACTACGAATTCAAGCTTTCAAAAATCTCAACTTCAAGCTTCATCATGTGTCAAGATCTCAAGCTTTATAAACATCAAAGATCATCCATCATCTGAAGAAAAGAAGGTTCAATGTTCATACTTCATGTTTAAGGTATGAAAGACCTTAGATTAACCTTAGGGTAGGTCATTTCGGATAACTAAGTCAATTGCTTATTTTATAAGTGTTTTGGTCTGTTCTTAGACTACTCCTGGACTTTGTTCGACTAGTCCTAGCACTGGCTCAACCAGTCCAAGAAATTCTAAGACCAGTCCTAAGTTTGTTACAAATTTTCAGAATTTTGTTAAGCCCCGACCAGTCCTGGAGTTTGCTCGACCGGTCATGTGAACAATGCACAACTCATTCACGACCAGTCCAGCAGCTACGAATTAAACTCCAGTAACTATTCCTAGCTCCTCACGACCAATCGTGGACAGGTCACGACCAGTCATGGAGGTCTCACGACCGGTTGTGAAGTGCCTACGACCAGTCGTGGAATGGTTTTATCCAATCACACTCAAAATTTCAAAAATCAGTTCATTCCATGACCAGTCGTAGTGTCCATAGGACCAGTCATAGACGTGATTTATACAACTATAAATAGAGCACGATCTTTAGAGTTTGATATCCAATTCAGGTAAAATCAAGGCATCACTCTGAGAGATAAGTTTGTAATCTTCTTAAGATAGATTGTGCATATTTAATATTCTCTTTTTATTAGGTTTTTATATTTGATTTTGTTTTTGCATTCTAATCTGATTTAAAAGATGAATTATGGTATTCCACTTCTTGGAATCAAAATTAAATAGAGCTAGCCCCAACTTGATTTAATTTAAAATCAATTAGAACCTAGAACCATTTCAAAGTGAGTGTGGACATTGAACTTCTATATTTGAATTTCTACTCCATCTTGGTTCTTCTGGGCTGCAACAAAAGGAGAAATCCAAGTATTTTACATTATTATAATTTCTATTGTGTTGGTTTCTTTTGAGGTTAAGACAAAAAAATCTCATTCTTTTTGGCTATCTAAGGAGAGCCAGAAAACTCAGAGAGTATGGTTTTTGAATTTTGTAAGCCCACTTGAAAGACACAATTGTGAGGGTTTTAGGTGAACCTGATAAAAACCTATTTTCATAGTGAACGCTAATATCCACTATGTGAGGATATTAAGAGTGGAGTAGCTGTGTGACTGTTGTTGAACAGTTGGTATACACACAGGCGAATCACTATAATTCTTTGTGTTTTGTGAATATGTGATTTATTTTCTATATCTTTTATCATTCAAAATTGTGGGATGTATTTATGGACGTGAATATTGTAATATTTTCATTTCAAGCATTGTGGGGAATGTTGTAATAGTGTAGATTTTAATTCTTGCTATTTTATTTCTCTTTATTTTGTGTTATTGATTCTTAGATTGTTCTAGTAAGGTTGTCCTTGCCATAAACCCTTGGTTTTTATGGTGTAAGGTTGTCCTTGGAACATCTAGAATTTTAAGGTTGCTTTACATTTCAATATTGTGGATTGTTTAAAGCGTTATCTTTCCTTTATTTAATTAAATTCCATTGTTATCATTTTAATTTGGCACAGTCCTATTCACCCCCCCCCCCCCCCCCCCTCCTCCTCTAGGACATATATCTTGGCCTTTTCAAGTGGTATCAGAGCCTAATAGGTCGTTCTAATTGTTATATTTTTAGATTTATTTCTTGAGCTAATCGATCTAAGCTATTTATAAGATGTCAAATTTTGATAGCCTTTCAGTCACTAGGCCTCCATCATTTAATGCCACCAATTATGCCTATTGGAAATCCAGAATGAGGATTTTTTTAAAATCCATGGATAAGAGCGTGTGGCAAGCCACAGTGACTGAATGGACCCCTCTTATCACTGAAGTAACTAGAATTAATGGATCCAAATCTATGAAAATTACACCTTACTTCTCTTGGACCACACTTCGAAAAAGTGAGAGTAGTGCAAATGCAAAAGCACTAAATGCAATCACTTGTGCACTATCATCGGATGAATTCAAAAGAATTATATCCTGTGATTCTACAAAGCAAGACTCGGATATTTTATAAATAACACACGAGGAAACATCACTTGTCAAGAAATCTAAAGTCTAAATCCTCACAAACAAATTTGAGGAAATACGTATGGAAGAAAATGAAATGTTCATGGACTTCTATACAAGATTGAATGACATTGTGAACTCTATGTGGGGTCTTGGTGATAAAATTTCAGAAAGTAAAGTGTGTGCATAAATACTATGCTCACTTCCTGAACGGTTCAATTCTAAGGTAACTGCGATCCAAGAACTTCGTGATATGGATAATATGAGGGTAGAAGAATTAGTTGGATCTTTACAGACCTATGAGTTAACTTTTAAAGCTCCTAAAGGAAAATTTATCACCCTTAAATCTTCTAAAAATATTTTTCAAGAAAATAATAGCAATTCTGATTTAGAAAACTCTGAAGATGGTATGGCCCTTTTAGCGAAAATTTTTTATAAAATTTTCAAAAGTAAAAAAGAGGGTTGATTTTCAAAAATCTAATGATAAGAAGAAATCTAAACCTGAAACTTGAAAATCTTTAAAAGACAGTCAATGTTGCAGCGGCCATGAATATGGGCATTTAGCAAATAGGTGTCCTAAAAAGGACAAACCTAAAAAGAAAGGAATGTTGGGTACTTGGGATGAATCCTCTGACTCTGAAGCCTCTTCTGAATCAGAAGATTCTGAAACTAAGTTAGGCAGTGAAGTTAAAGCCCTTATAACTCTAGCCAAATTCACTTTTTCAGATAATGATGATTCAACTAGTGAAGAAATCCTGAATAGTGATCATGAAAATGAAGGTGATCTTTAAGATGCTTATAATTCCCTTCACAAGGATAGTTGTAAAATTCTTCTTGAACTTAAACTTCAGAAAGAAAAGTTTTCAAAGCTTAAAGAAAATTTTGATTCTCTTGTTTTAGAAAAATCTCACATTTCAGATTGCTTTGAAAAATGCAAAAGTGATTTAGAATTTAAAACCTCCCTTATTAAAAATTTGAAATCTGAAAATGAAAAACTTAAACTTGAAGTATCTTCACTTTTGAGTTTAAAGGATACGTGGAGGTATGCCCAAGGTGATCCAAAGTTAGAAAAACTTTTATTTGAATCAAGAAAATATGGCGACCGATCCGGTTTGGGCTACGATAGAAATATTCCTCCTAAACAGAAGAATACTCCTCCTAAGTTTATGAAAGAAGAGTCCTCAAACTCAAAAGGGAATAGTTCAAATCAAAATTTTTCTAAAAATGCTAAAACTTTTCAATCTTACAAACCTAAAAGTAATCATATCAACTATAAAAATCAGAATCGAAACCCATTAGCTGAAAAAATAGTTGATGTGCTTAAGGAGCTCTTTAAATCTAACTCAGTGGGTCATTCTTACAACAACTACAAACATAAGAAGACCAACTATACTCCTAAACCTAAAACAGTTATGAAATGGGCTCCTAAGGTTACTTGCTTGGTTGCCCACACGACTTTCAAAGCTACAAGTCATTCAAAGTGGTACTTAGATAGTGGATGCTCAAGGCATATGACTAGTGATAAAGGTCTAGTCACCGATCTTAAAGACATGGTTGATGGTTCAGTCACATTTGGTGATGATAGCAACTGCAGGATTATTAGCCAAGGTACGGTTCAACTCTTTAACCTTTCCATATTTGAAAATGTTTTATATATTGAAGGGTTAAAACACAATATGTTAAGCATATCTAAAATATGCGATAATAATCATAGTGTGAAATTTACTAACCACGGTTGTGAAATTTTAAACAAAAAAGGGTTTTGTAATATTAACTGGTCATAGAACTTCTGAAAACTGCTACTTGTCAATTGTGTTACATGGTCCATACCGATGAGACTGAGTAATGGCATAAACATCTTCGACATATACACTACTGTAATTTGTATAGATTGAGCAAAAGAGAGCTGATAAGAGGTCTACCTAAATTACAGAAAGTAGATAAAATATGTGGCAAATGCCAGATTGGGAAATAAACTAGGAGTGCTCACAAAAAGGTGGACTCCAATGCCACATCAAAACCGCTCGAGCTTCTCCATATGGATCTTATAGGACTAATCAGGACGGAGAGTCGAGGTGGCAAAAAATATATACTAGTAATCGTGGATGATTTTACTAGATTCACTTGGGTAGCCTTCTCAAGGGATAAATCAGAAACCCTTGATGAAGTAAAAAGAGTTCTCAAACGAATCCAAACGGAAAAAGGTTCTCAAGTCTGTAAGATTCGTAGTGATCATGGATCAGAATTTGAGAATAACAGTTTTAAGAAATTCTATTGCGATCAGGGAATATCACATAAATTCTCTGCACCCAAAACTCCACAACAAAATAGAATTGTTGAAAGAAAAAATAGAGTACTTCAAGAAATGGCAAAAGTAATGTTGAATAGTCAGAAGCTCCCTAAAAATCTTTGGGCTGAAGCTGTAAATACTGCATGCTATATAATCAACCGAGTTTATACAAGTAAAAATTATAATAAAATGGCTTATGAAATGTAGTTCAATAAGAAGCCTACTATCAAATACTTTCAAGTTTTTAGCAACAAATGCTATATTTAACGTGATCATGAAAATCTGGGCAAGTTTGACACTAAAAGTGATGAAGAGATCTTTTTAGGATATTCTTTGAACAGTCGAGCATATTGAATACTGAATAAAAGGACCGGTGTTATTCAAGAGTCCACTAATGTGGTCATTGATGATCACTTAAATACACTTGCCTCAAATTCAGATAATGATGAAGTTCTTTTAATTGATGAACTAGATACTTCATCAAATCAAACTAACTCTGAACTAAGGACTATTAAAGATCATCTAACCACTCAAATTCTTAGAAATCCTCTCACTGGTGTGCGCACTCGTAGACAAGTAGAAGATATATATAATTACATGTGCTTTACATCCCAGATAGAACTGGCTAACGTAAAAGAAGCTCTTACTGATGAACACTGGATTGTTGCAGTGTAAGAGGAGCTTAACCAATTTGTAAGAAATGATGTTTGGTATCTTGTTCCTAGACCTAAAGATAAACATATTATTGGAACTAAGTGGATTTTTAAAAATAAGTCTGATAACCTTGGTAATATAATTCGAAATAAGGCTAGACTAGTTATACAAGGGTACACTCAAATTGAAGGCATCGATTATGATGAAACCTTTGCCCCAGTAGCTCGTCTTGAATCAATCAGACTATTTATATCCATTGTTTACTTTAGAAAATTCAAAATTTATCAAATGGATGTAAAAAGTGCTTTCTTAAATAACAATCTGCATGAAAAAGTTTATGTTGAACAACCAGCGGGTTTTGAAGACCCTAAGAATGTTAATTATGTTTATCGCCTAAAGAAGGCTCTCTACGGTTTGAAACAAGATCCCAGGGCATGGTACGAAAAATTGACTAAGTTTCTACTAAGTCATAATTTTCTAATGGGAAGTGTTGATAAGACTCTTTTTGTTAAGAAACATAACGATCATATCTTAATAGTGCAGATCTATGTTAACGATATTATTTATGGATCTACCTATTCTAACATGACTGTTGAGTTTGCAGATTTAATGAAATCTAAGTTTGAAATGAGCATGGTTGGGGAATTGAATTATTTCCTATGGTTGCAAGTAAAACAACAACCTGATGGTATTTTTATTTCTCAAACCAAATATGCTTTGAACTTAATTAAAAAGTTCGGATATGAGAATGGGAAAAATTTTGATACTCCTATAAGTACAACATTAGGACTCTCAAAAGACTCTATAGGTAAAAGTGTGGATCCTAAATTATATCGTAGTATGATTGGCAGTTTACTTTATTTAACTACAAGTAGACCTGATATTTGGTATTTGAGCTATATATCAATCTGACCCTAAAGAGTCCCATCTAACTATTGTTAAGTGGATTATGTGATATGTCACAAGTTCAGCTAATTTGGGTCTCTAGTATCCATATGATACTAGTGTTAAGTTGGCTGGGTACATAGATGCTGATTGGGCTAGTAATATCGATGATAGGACATCAACCAGTGGCGGTTGTTTCTATAGTGGAAATTGTTTAGTTTCTTGGTTTAGCAAGAAGCAAAGCTCCGTATTACTCTCAACTGTTGAGGTTGAATACATCATAGCTAGAAATGCACGTACTCAGCATGTATGAATGAATAGAATGTTAAGCGATTAAGGAATTGTATAGGATTCAATGGTTTTATATTTTGATAATTCTAGTGCAATAATATATCTAAAAATCCAATTCAGCATTCTCGAACCAAGCACATTAACCTTAGATATCACTATATTCGTGAATTAGTGGAAGAAAAATAATCTCTTTGGATTACTTTCCAACCGAGACTCAACTTGCTGACATTTTCACTAAACCGCTCGACAAAAGCAGGTTTAATAAATTAAAATTTGATCTTGGTATGTATAATTTAAATTAATTATTCATGTATTTCTGTATTATAGTTTATATATTTATTAAATTATAATTTTAAATTTTAGAATTATGTGAAGAATGCATGTTTTTGTCTTTGCATGACTAGTCGAGGACGTACTCGACCAGTCGTGGCACGACCGGTCAAGGACGTCCCACAACTAGTCGTGTAGCTCGCTGGATCTTTTAATTTGGAAAAAACCTTTTCTTCCTCATTTTCTCTTTTTTCTCCAACGGGCCGTAGCACAACTAGTCGTACCCAACTTCTTGATTCATCAAGGTGAGTTCATTATTTTAGTTTTTCTTATAGATTCAAGCTCTAATCACTTCATTTTTTCCTTGGAGTGCTTGATTTCAAGTTGCCTTGAAGTTTTTAGGCTTTTCTTCTCCAAAATCTATTTTTGAGAAAATCCATTCCACATCTTTTGCAACTCCTTGCTTCTTTGATTTTTCTAGTTGCAAATGGATGCTAGAGGGAAAAAGAAAAACACTCATGGTCCTTCAACATCTCGTTCTTCAACTATAACAAAATGCCACCTTCGGTCACCCAAAGATGATCCCTCTAACGTGCGAAATTTACGAGTGCACATTGTTGTTGTTGAACGACCTATTGATTATAATCACATTGCTCCTTTTGGTCTTCTTCCACTTCTTCTAGCTGTAGGATGACCTAACATTTTACATTGCGGTGGGCCGGCATACCGGTCTATTGCGCAGGCTATGTTTGCTTGCATTTCTGATTTTTCAACTAAGAATTTAACTTTTATAATTGCAACTAGAGAAGGCCCATTTCAAGTTGATCGACACCTGATTTCTGGCCTAATGGACATACCTCTTAATGATGATGGTATTCCACTTAGCACTCTAGTTGAGAAACCCTCAGAATCAGAAAAACAAATGCTTACTTGAGCATTATGCAATATGGATGCGTAATAGAGTCAAAATGGGAATGCGCTTGCTTCAAAGTACTTGTTAACCAGATATAGGGTTCTTCATCAAATATTTATTTCAAATCTGTATCCACGTTCTGGTAATAAAACAGAACTGGCTGCCTTTATGGTTCGAATTTTGCATTCCATCATCTCAGGCACAAATATCTATCTTCCTTCTTTGATCTGTCATTCTATCATTCAATTCCATCTTCATCCTGGACATAGTGATATTCCATTTGCATTTCTTATGACTATGTTAGCTACTCACATGCTAGTTGCTATGCCTGTTGGAGAGGCTCCTATTCATCACCCTATTTTCAACAACTCAAATATACACAAAATGAAGTTGCGGTTAGTTGAGGGTCAAGTGGATGTTAGTGATGATGGAGCTGCAGCTGTGAATGAAGAAGAAGGTGGCGATCTACCTCCTGATGATATAAATATGGATGATATCTTCAATGAGATTGAATTACATTATGAGGCTGACCCTGACTATCTGCCTTCTAATTTTGCTAAGCGATTACAATCTCTTAAGGAACAGGTGGCTCAGATTCGTGTAACCCATGATTCTTAATTTGCTTATATGCACAAATATATGAGGCGCTTAAACAAGGGTTTACACCAAATTGATACATCTATTCCTGCACCATCTTCTGGATCTGATTAAGTTTTTTGGGCTGTAATAACTTTGTGATACTTAACTCTTTTCTTTTTAGTTTTTGAGACTGACTTTGGATGAATTTGGTTTATGCTAGTTAATGATATGTGATCTTTGAATTTGGTTATATCTTTCATAACATGACTAGTTTGCTTCCTTATTCCTCTTTTCTTTTCCTCTTCCATATCTTAGTTGCTTCCTTTGTCATATTGTGATAAAAAGGGGGAGAATTAATTTGTTATGCTTGTATGGGTATGGATTGGGATTGGATAGTAGTATTTTTTATTTTTTATTTGGATATACGTGTGCTACTTAGGGGGAGTAAGTAAGGAGGTGTTTTGAATAGTTCATGATGATGTGTGCTAAGTTAATGATAATGTGTGCTAAGTAGATGATAACTGGTGTATGATTCTTTAACCAGGCTATAACTGGTTTTCTTTTGTAACTGGTACATGATTCTTTATTGAGATGCTTTTCTTATTTTTTGGGTGTGTTTTGTCACAAATTTGATAAAGGGGGAGATTGTAAGTACTATGGTTTCATGCTCCTTTGATTGTCAAATTTTGTAGTGCCAAAACCTCAATCTGTGTCTTGTGTATCACATTGGTATATATGTTCAAGGTAATGCATCATATGTATAAGGACAATGCTTCAAGTCAAGAACAAAGATCTACTTGAAAAACTACAAGATCAAGTACATTGTTCTCTTCTGTAAGCTTCAAAGCTCAGTGTTTTAAAACTACATCGAAAGACGAGATCTTGTTCAAGACTTAAGGTGAAGTACAACTCAAGAACTACAAATTCAAGCTTCTAAAAATCTCAAGTTCAAGCTTCATCATGTGTTGAGATCTCAAGCTTCATGAACATTAAAGATCATCCATCATCTGAAGAAAAGAAGGTTCAATGTTCATACTTCATGTTTAAGGTATGAAAGACCTTAGATTGACCTTAGGGTGGGTCATTTTGGATACCTAAGTCAACTGCTTATTTTATAGTTGTTTTGATCTATTCTTGCACTAGTCCTGGACTCTGTTCGACTAATCTTAGCACTGGCTCGACCAGTCCAAGAAATTCCAAGACTAGTCTTAAGTTTGTTGAAAATTTTTAAAATTTTGTTAAGCCACGACCAGTCCTAGAGTCTGCTCGACCGGTCATGTGAATAGTAAACGACTCGTTCATGACCAGTCCAGCAGCTACGACTCAAACTCCAGTAACTATTCTTGGCTCCTCATGACCAGTCGTGGAGGTCTCACGACTGGTCATGAAATGCCTACAACCAGTCGTGGAACGGTTTTATCTGATCATGCTCAAAATTTCAACAATTAGTTCGTTCTACAACCAGTCATAGTGTCTACAGGACCAGTCATAGATGTAATTTCTGCAACTAAAAATAGAGCACGATTTTCAGAGTTTGATATCTAATTCAAGTAAACTCAAGGCATTACTCTAAGAGATAAGTTTGTAATCTTCTTAAGCTAGATTGTGAATATTTAATATTCTCTTTTTATTAGCTTTTTATATTTGATTTTATTTCTGCATTCCAATCTAATTTGAAAGAGGAATTGTGATATTCCACTTCTTGGAATCAAAATCAACTAGAGCTAGCCGCAACTTGATTTAATTTAAAATCAATTAGAACCTATAACCATTTCAAAGTGAGTGTGGACATTGAACTTCTATATTCAAATTTCTACTCCGTCTTGGTTCTTCCGGGATGCAACAAAAGGAGAAATGCAAGTATTTTACATTATTGTAATTTCTATTGTGTTGGTTTCTTTTGAGGTTAAGCTAGAAAAATATCATTCTTTTTTGCTATCTGAGGAGAGCCAGAAAACTCAGAGAGTGTGGTTTTTGAATTGTGTAAGCCCACTTGAAAGACACAATTGTGAGAGTTTTAGGTGAACCTGAGAAAAACCTATTTTCATAGGGAACGTTAATATCCACTGTGTGAGGATATTAGGAGTGGAGTAGCCGTGTGGCTATTGTTGAACAGTTGGTGTACACACAGGTGAATCACTATAATTCTTTGTGTTTTGTGGATGTGTGATTTATTTTCTATATCTTTTATCATTCAAAGTTGTGGGATGTATTTGTGGATGTGAATGTGGTAATATTTTCATTTCAATCATTGTGGGGAATGTTGTAATAGTGTAGATTTTAATTTTTGCTATTTTATTTCTCTTCAATTTGTGTTATTGATTCTTAGATTATTCTAGTAAGGTTGTTCTTGCCATAAACCCTTGGTTTTTGTGGTGTAAGGTTGTCCTTAGAACATCTAGAAATTTAAGGTTGCTTTACATTTCAGTATTGTGGATTGTTTAAAGCATTATCTTTCCCTTATTTAATTAAATTCTGCTATTATCATTTTAATTTGGCATAGTCCTATTCACCCCACCCCCCTTCCTCTAGGACATATATCTTGGCCTTTTCAATTGGTATTAGAGCTTAATAGCTCGTTCTAATTATTATATTTTTGGATTTATTGCTTGAGTTAATCGATCTAAGCTATTTATAAGATTTCAAATTTTGATAGCCTTTCAGTCACTATGCTCCACCATTTGATGCCACCAATTATGCCTATTGGAAAGCCAGAATGAGGATTTTTTTAAAATCTATGGATGAGAGCATGTGGCAAGACACAGTGACTGAATGGACTCCTCCTACCACTGAAGTAACTAGAATTAATGGATCCAAATCTATGAAAATTACACCTTACTTCTCTTGGACCACACTTCGAAAAGTGAGAGTAGTGTAAATGCAAAAGCACTAAATGCAATCACTTGTGCACTATCACCAGATGAATTTAAAAGAATTATATCCTGTGATTCTGCAAAGCAAGCCTCAGATATTTTAGAAATAACACACGAGGGAACATCACTTGTCAAGAAATCTAAAGTCTAAATCCTCACAAACAAATTTTAAGAAATACGTATGGAAGAAAATGAAATGTTCATGGACTTCTATACAAGATTGAATGACATTGTGAACTCTATGTGAGGTCTAGGTGATAAAATCCCAGAAAGTAAAGTGTGTGCAAAAATACTACGCTCACTTCCTGAACGGTTCAATTCTAAGGTAACTGCGATCCAAGAACTTCGTGATATGGATAATATGAGGGTAGAAGAATTAGGCGGATCTTTATAAACCTATGAGTTAACTTTTAAAGCTCCTAAAGGTAAGTCTATCACCCTTAAATCTTCTAAAAAAAATTTCAACAAAATAATAGAAATTTTGATTTAAAAAACTCTGAAGATGATATGGCCCTTTTAGCGAAAAAGTTTTACAAAATTTTCAAAAGTAAAAAGAGGGTTGATTTTCAAAAATCTAATGATAAGAAGAAATCTAAATCTAAAGCTCAAAAATCTTTAAAAGATAGTCAATGTTACAATTACCATGAATATGGGCATTTAGCAAACAGGTGTCCTAAAAAGGACAAACCTAAAAAGAAAAGAATGTTGGGTACTTGGGATGAATCCTCTGACTCTGAAGCCTCTTCTGAATTAGAAGATTCTAAAACTGAGTCAGGCAATGAAGTTAAAGCCCTTATGACTCTAGTCAAATTCACTTTTTCAGATAATGATGATTCAACTAGTTAAGAAAACCAGAATAGTGATCATGAAAATGAAGGTGATCTTTAAGATGCTTATAATGCCCTTTACAAGGAGAGTTGTAAAATTGCTGTTAAACTTAAACTTCAGAAAGAAAAGTTTTCAAAGCTTAAAGAAAATTTTGATTCTCTTGTTTTAGAAAAATCCCATATTTTAGATTGTTTTGAAAAATGCAAATGTGATTTAGAATTTAAAACCTCCCTTATTGAAAATCTGAAATCTGAAAATGAAAAACTTAAACTTGAAGTATCTTCACTTTTGAGCTTAAAGGATACATGGAGGTATGCCCAAGGTGATCCAAAGTTAGAAAAACTTTTATTTGGATTAAGAAAATGTGGCGACTGATCCAGTTTGGGCTACGATAGAAATATTCCTCCTAAACAGAAGAATACTTCTCCTAAGTTTGTGAAAGGACAGTCCTCAAACTCAAAAGGGAATAGTTCAAATCAAAAATTTTCTAAAAATGCTAAAACTTTTCAATCTTACAAACCTAAAAGTAATCATATCAACTATAAAAATCAGAATCAAAACCCATTAGCTGAAAAAATAGTTGATTTGCTTAAGGAGCTCTTTAAATCTAACTCAGTGGGTCATTTTTACAACAACTACAAACATAAGAAGACCAATTATACTCCTAAACCTAAAATAGTTATGAAATGGGTTCCTAAGGTTACTTGCTTAGTTGCCCACACAGCTTTCAAAGCTACAAGTCATTCAAAGTGGTACTTAAATAGTGGATGCTTAAGGCATATGACTAGTGATAAAGGTCTAATCACCGATCTTAAAGAGATGACTGATGGTTTAATCACATTTGGTGATGATAGCAACTACAGGATTATTGGCCAAGGTACGGTTCAACTCTTTAACCTTCCCTTATTTGAAAATGTTTTATACGTTGAAGGGTTAAAACATAATCTGTTAAGCATATCTTAAATATACGATAACATTCATAGCGTAAAATTTACTAACCAAGGTTGTGAAATTTTAAACCAAAAGGGTTCTGTAATATTAACTAGTCATAGAACTTTCGAAAACTGCTATATTTTTAGTGATTCTAGCTCATGTAGTCAATTGTGTTACATGGTCCATACCGATGAGACTGAGTTATGGCATAAACGGCTTGGACATGTACACTACCGTAATTTGGATAGATTGAACAAAAGAAAACTGATAAGAGGTCTACCTAAATTACAGAAAGTAGACAAAATATGTGGCAAATGCCAGATTGGCAAACAAACTAGGAGTGCTCACAAAAAGGTGGACTCCAATGCCACATCAAAACCGCTCGAGCTTCTCCATATGGATCTTATAGGACCAACTAGGATGGAGAGTTGAGGTGGCAAAAAATATATACTGGTAATCATAGATGTTTTTACCAGATTCACTTGGGTAGCCTTCTTAAGGGATAAATCAGAAACCCTTGATGAAGTAAAAAGAGTTCTCAAACGAATCTAAATGGAAAAAGGTTCTCAAGTCTGTAAGATCCGTAGTGATCATGGATCAGAATTTGAGAATAGCAGTTTTGAGAAATTCTGTTGCGATCAGGGAATATCACATGAATTCTCTGCACCCAAAACTCCACAACAAAATAGAATTGTTAAAAGAAAAAATAGAGTGCTTCAAGAAATGACAATGTAATGTTGAATAGTCTGAAGCTCCCTAAAAATCTTTGGGCTGAAGTTATAAATACTGCTTGCTATATAATTAACCGGGTTTGTACAAGTAAAAATTATAATAAAATAGCTTATGAAATGTGGGTCAATAAGAAGCCTACTTTCAAAGACTTTCGAATTTTTTGCAACAAATGCTATATTTTACGTGATCGTAAAAATCTGGGCAAGTTTAACACTAAAAGTGATGAAGAGATCTTTTTAGGATATTCTTTAAATAGTCGAGCATATCGAGTACTGAATAAGAGGATCGGTGTTATTCAAGAGTCTATTAATGCGGTCATTGACGATCACTTAAATACACCTGCCTTAAATTCAGATAATGATGAAGTTCTTTTAATTGATAAACCAGATACTTCATCAAATCAAACTAACTCTGAGCTGAGGACTGTTAAAGATCATCTAACCACTCAAATTCTTGGAAACCCTCTCACTGGTGTACGCACTTATAGACAAGTAGAAGATATATGCAATTACATATGCTTTACATCCCAGATAGAACTGGCTAATGTAAAAGAAGCTCTTACTGACGAATACTGGATTGTTGCAATACAAGAAGAACTTAACCAATTTGTGAGAAATAATGTTTGGTATCTTGTTCCTAGACCTAAAGATAAACATATTATCGGAACTACGTGGATTTTCAAAAATAAGTCTGATGAACTTGGTAATATAATTCGAAACAAGGCTAGACTGGTTGTATAAGGGTACACTCAAATTGAAGGCATCGATTATGATGAAACCTTTGCCCCAGTAGCTCATCTTGAATCAATCAGATTATTTATATCCATTGATTGCTTTAAAAATTTTAAAATTTATCAAATGGATGTAAAGAGTGCTTTCTTAAATAGCGATCTGCATGGAGAAGTTTATGTTGAACAACCAACAGATTTTGAAGACCCTAAGAATGTTGATTATGTCTATCACCTAAAAAAGGGTCTCTACGGTTTGAAACAAGATCCCGGGGCATGGTACGAAAAATTGACTAAGTTTCAACTAAGTCATAATTTTCTAATGGGAAGTGTTGATAAGACTCTTTTTGTTAAGAAATATAACGATCGTATCTTAATAGTGCAGATCTAAGTTGATGATATTATTTATGGATCTACCTGTACTAACATGACTGTTGAGTTTGCAGATTTAATGAAATCAAAGTTTGAAATGAGCATGGTTGGGAAATTGAATTATTTCATAGGGTTGCAAGTAAAACAACAACCTGATGGTACTTTTATTTCTCAAACCAAATATGTTCTAAACTTAATTAAAAAGTTCAGAATTGAGAATGGAAAAAATTTCGATACTCCTATGAGTACAACATTAAGACTCTCAAAAGACTCTATAGGTAAAGTGTGGATCCTAAATTATATCGTAGTATGATTGGCAGTTTATTTAAATGCAAGTAGACCTGATATTGCTTTTAGTGTTGATATTTGCGCTAGATATCAATCTGACCCTAAAGAGTCCCATCTAACTGTTATTAAGTGGATTATGCGAAATGTCGCAAGTTCAGCTAATTTGGGTCTCTGGTAGCCATATGATACTAGTGTTAAGTTGGTTGGGTACACAGATGCTGATTGGGTTGGTAATATCGATGATAGGAAATCAACTAGTGGTGGTTGTTTCTATATTAGAAATTGTTTAGTTTCTTAGTTTAGCAAGAAGCAAAGTTCCGTATCACTCTCAACTGTTGAGGTTGAATAAATCGCAGCTGAAAATGCATGTACTCAGCTTGTATGGATGAATTGAATGTTAAGCGATTACGGAATTGTACAGGGTTCAATGGTTTTATCTTGTGATAATTCCAGTGCAATAAATATATCTAAAAATCCAATTCAGCATTCACGAACCAAGCACATTGATATTAGATATCACTACATTCGTGAATTAGTGGAAGAAAAAATTATCTTTTTGGATTACATTGCAACCGAGACTCAACTTGCTGACATTTTCACTAAACCACTCGACAAAAACAGGTTTAATAAATTGATATTTGATCTTGGTATGTGCAATTTAAATTAATTATTCATGTATTTCTGTATTATAGTTTATATATTTATTAAATTATAATTTTAAATTTTAGAATTCTGTGAAGAATGCATGTTTTTGTCTTTGCACGACTAGTCGAGGATGTACTCGACCAGTCGTGGCACGACCAGTCGAGGATGTCCCACGACCAGTCGTGTAGCGCGCTGGATCTTTTAATTTGGGTAAAATCCTTTCTTCCTTATTTCCTCTTTTTTCTCCAACGGTCCGTAGCATGACTAGTCATACCCAACTTCTTGATTCATTAAGGTTAGTGCATTATTTTAGTTTTTCTTATAGATTCAAGCTCTAATTACTTCATTTTCTTCCTTAGAGTGCTTGATTTCAAGTTTCCTTGAAGTTTTGGGATTTTCTTCTCCAAAATCTATTTTTGAGAAAACCCATTCCACATCTTTTGCAACTCCTTGCTTCTTTGATTTTTCTAGTTACAAATGGATGCTAGAGGGAAAAAGAAAAACACTCATGGTCCTTCATCATCTCGTTCTTCAACTATAACAAAATGCCACCTTCATTCACCCGAAGATGATCCCTCCTACGTGCGGGATTTACAAGTGCGCAATGTTATTATTGAACAACCTATTGATCTTAATCACATTGCTCCTTTTGGTCTCCTTGCACTTCTTCAAGCTGTAGGATGGGCTAACATTTTACATTGGGGTGGGTCGGCATACCAGTCTATTGCACAGGCTATGTTTGCTTGCATTTCTGATTTTTCAACTAAGAATTTAACTTTTATAATTACAACTAGAGAAGACTAATTTCAAGTTGATTGACACTTGATTTCTGGCCTAATGGATATATCTGTTAATGATGACTGTATTCCACTTAGCACTCTAGTTGAGAAACCCTCAGAATCAGAAAAACGCATACTTACTAGAGCATTATGCAATATGGATGCGCAATGGAGTCAAAATGAGAATGCGCTTGCTTCAAAGTACTTGTTACCCAGATACAAGGTTCTTCATCAAATATTTATTTTAAATCTATATCCACGTTCTGGTAACAAAACAGAATTGACTTCCTTTATGGTTCGAATTTTGCATTCCATCATCTCAGGCACAAATATTTGTCTTCCTTCTTCGATCTGTCATTCTATCATTCAATTCCATCTCCATCCTGGACACAGTGATATTCCATTCACATTTCTTATGACTATGTTAGCTACTCACATGCTAGTTGCTATGCTTGTTGGAGAGGCTCCTATTCATCACCTTATTTTCAACAACTTAAATATACACAAAATGAAGTTGCGGTTAGCTAAGGGCCAAGTGGATGTTGGTGATGGTGGAGTTGTAGCTGTGAATGAAGAAGAAGGTGGTGATCTACCTCCTGATGATATAAATATGGATGATATCTTCAATGAGATTGAATTAGATTCTGAGGCTGACCTTGACTATCTGCCTTCTAATTTTGCTGAGCGATTATAATCTCTTGAGGAACAGGTGGCTCAGATTCGTGTAACCCAAGATTCTCAATTTGCTTATATGCACAAATATATGAGGCGCCTAAACAAGGGTTTACACCAAATTGATCCATCTATTTCTGCACCATCTTTTGGATCTGATTAAGTTTTTTTGTGCTGTAATAACTCTTGTGATACTTAACTCTTTTTTTTTTTCAGTTTTTGAAACTGACTTTGGATGAATTTGGTTTATGCTAGTTAATGATATGTGATTTTTGAATTTGCTTATATCTTTCATAACATGACTAGGTTGCTTCCTTATTCCTCTTTTCTTTTTCTCTTCCATATCTTAGTTGCTTCCTTTGTCATATTATGACAAAAAAGGGGAGATCTATTTTGTTATGCTTGTATGGATATGGATTGGGATTGGATAGTAGTATTTTTTTTTGGATATACGTGTGCTACTTAGGCGGAGTAAGTCAGGAGGTGTTTTGACTAGTTCATGATGACGTGTGCTAAGTTAATGGTAACTGGAGCATGATTCTTTAACCAGGCTGTAACTGGTTTTCTTTTATAACTGGTGCATGATTCTTTATTGAGATGCTTCTCTTATTTTTTGAGTGTGTTTTGTCACAAATTTGATAAAGGGGGAGATTGTAAGTACTATGGTTTCATGCTCCTTTGATTGTTAAATTTTGTAGTGCCAAAACCTCAATGTGTGTCTTGTGTAACACATTGGTATATATGTTCAAGGCAATGCATCACATGTACAAGGACAATGCTTCAAGTCAAGAACAAAGATCTACTTGAAAAACTGCAAGATCAAGTACATTGTTCTCTTCTGTAAGCTTCAAAGCTCAGTGTTTTAAAACTACATCGAAAGACGAGATCTTGTTCAAGACTTAAGGTGAAGTACAACTCAAGAACTACAAATTCAAGCTTCCAAAAATCTCAAGTTCAAGCTTCATCATGTGTCGAGATCTCAAGCTTCATGAACATCAAAGATCATCCATCATCTGAAGAAAAAAAGGTTCAGTGTTCATACTTCATGTTTAAGGTATGAAAGACCTTAGATTGACCTTAGGGTAGGTCTTTTCGGATACCTAAGTCAATTACTTATTTTATAACTGTTTTGGTCTCTTCTTAGACTAGTCCTGGACTTTATTCAACTAGTCCTAGCACTGGCTCAACGAGTCCAAGAAATTCCAAGACTGGTCCTAAGTTTATTGTAAATTTTCAGAATTTTGTTAAGCCACGACTAGTCCTAGAGTCTGCTCGACTGGTCATGTGAATAGCACACGACTCGTTCACGACTAGTCCAGCAGCTACGACTCAAACTCCAGCAACGATTCCTGGCTCCTCACAACCAGTCATGGACAGGTTACAACCAGTCGTGGAGGTCTCACCACCGGTCATGAAGTGCCTACAACCAGTCGTAGAACGGTTTTATCCGATCGCGCTTAAAATTTCAAAAATCAGTTCGTTCTACGACCAGTCATAGACGTGATTTCTACAACTATAAATAGAGCACGATTTTCAGAGTTTGATATCCAATTCAAGTAAATCCAAGGCATCACTCTGTGAGATAAGTTTGTAATCTTCTTAAGCTAGATTGTGCATATTTAATATTCTCTTTTTATTAGCTTTTTATATTTGATTTTGTTTCTACATTCCAATCTGATTTGAAAGAGGAATTGTGACATTCCACTTATTGAAATGAAAATCAAATAGAGCTAGGCCCAACTTGATTTAATTTAAAATCAATTAGAACATAGAACCATTTCAAAGTGAGTGTGGACATTGAACTTCTATATTTGAATTTCTACTCCATCTTGGTTCTCCCGAGCTGCAACAAAAGGAAAAATCCAAGTATTTTACATTATTGTAATTTCTATTGTGTTGGTTTCTTTTGAGGTTAAGCTAGAAAAATCTCATTCTTTTTGGCTATCTGAGGAGAGCCAGAAAACTCAGAGAGTGTGGTTTTTGAATTGTGTAAGCCCACTTGAAAGACACAATTGTGCAGGTTTTAGGTGAACCTGAGAAAAATATTTTCATAGTGAACGCTAATATCCATTGTGTGAGGATATTAGGAGTGGATTAGCTGTGTAGCTACTGTTGAACAGTTGGTTTACACACAAGCGAACCGCTATAATTCTTTGTGTTTTGTGGATGTGTAATTTATTTTTTATATCTTTTATCATTCAAAGTTGTGGGATGTATTTGTGGATGTGAATGTTGTAATATTTTCATTTCAAGCATTGTGGGGAATGTTGTAATAGTGTAGATTTTAATTCTTGCTATTTTATTTCTCTTTAGTTTGTGTTATTGATTCTTAGATTGTTCTAGTAAGGTTATCCTTGCCATAAACCCTTGGTTTTTATGGTGTAAGGTTGTCCTTAGAACATCTAGAATTTTCAGGTTGCTTTACATTTCAGTATTGTGGATTTTTTAAAGCGTTATCTTTCCTTTATTTAATTAAATTCCACTGTTATCATTTTAATTTGGCATAGTCCTATTCACCTCCCCTCTAGGACATATAGCTTGGTCTTTTCAAACTCTACGATGGTCATTTTGCAATTTGGATTGTTTATCTTTCCAAATCACATGATCCAACGGAGATGCTCATAACCCCCTCATTTGATGCCAGATTGGGTCGATTTTTGGTCATCTGAAAGGTATGTTAGTGCTCTTTCATTCCTAACTTCAATCATTGTGTTTCGAGACCATTTGAACATTCATAAGTGGGATTGCAGTAGTCGGTCTTGAATTTTTCCATCATCTCCTTGTCCAATAGTAATCATCATAACTCTCTCTTCAGTGGTCAAATTTTGACTATTTTGAGCTCATTGGAATGGTAACTCAAAAAGCTTCCGAATGGGACCAGAATTGGCTAATTCTAAGACCATTCGATATCCCAAAAGCACGTTGGAACTCTTCGATCATCATTTTGCAATTTGGATTGTTAATCATTCCAAATTGCACGATCCAACGGAGACGCTCATGACTCCCTCATTTGATGTTGAATTGGGTCGATTATTGGTCATCAGAAAGGTACTTTAATGCTCTTTCAGTCCTGACTAGAATATTCCACAACCATTTGGGCATCCGTAAGTGGGATCGTAGTCGTCGATCCTGAATTTTTCCATCATCTCCTTGTCTAATAGTACCCTTCATAACTCTCTCTTTAATGGTTGAATTTGGATTATTTTGAGCTCATTGGAATGATGACTTGACAAGCTACCAAAAGGGACCAAAATTGGCTAATTTGGAGACCGTTCAATATCCCAAAAGCACTTTGGAACTCTTCGATCGTCATTTTGAAATTTGGATTGTTAATCTTTCCAAATTGCGCGATCCAATGTGGACGCTCATGACTCCCTCGTTTGATGTTAGATTGGGTCAATTTTTAGGCATCTAAAAGGTACTTTAGTGCTCTTTCATTCCTGACTTGAATCTTCGTATTCTAAGACCACTTGCACATCCGTAAGTGGGGATGCAGTCGTCGATCCTAAATTTTTCCTTCATTTCCTTATCCAATAATAACCTTCATAACTCGCTCTGCAGTGGTCGAATTTAGACTATTTTGAGCTCATTGGAATGGTAACTCAACAAGCTTCTAAATGGGACCAAAATTGTCTAATTCTGAGACCGTTCAATATCCTAAAAGCCCGTTGGAACTCTTCGATCATCATTTTGTAATTTAGATTGCTAATCTTTCCAAATTGCGCGATCTAACGAAGATGCTTATAACTCCCTCATTTGACGTCGGATTGGGTCTATTTTTAGTCATCTGAAAGGTACGTTTGTGCTCTTTCATTCCTGACTTGAATCATTATATTCTGAGACCATTTGAGCATCCATAAGTGGGATCATAGTCGTCGGTCCTGAATTATTCCTTCATCTCCTTGTCCATTAGTAACCTTCATAACTCTCTCTTTAGTGGTTGAATTTAGACTATTTTGAGCTCATTGGAATGGTAACGCGACATGCTTCTAAATGGGACCATAATTGGCTAATTCTGAGACCGTTCGATATCCCAAAAGCATGTTGGAACTCTTCGATCGTCATTTTACAATTTGGATTATTAATCTTTCCAAATTACGTGATCCAACAGAGTCGCTCATGACTCCCTGGTTTGATGTAGGATTGGGTCAATTTTTGGTCATCTCAAAGGTACTTTAATGCTCATTCATTCTTGATTGGAATCGTGGACCATTTGGCCATCTATAAGTGGGAACGTAGTTGTCGGTCCTGAATTTTTCCTTCATCTCCTTGTCCAATAGTAACTTACATAACTCTCTCTTCAGTGGTCGAATTTAGACTATTTTAAGCTAATTGGAATAGTAACTCGACAAGCTTCCAATTGGGACCAAAATTGGCTAATTCTGAGACTGTTCGGTATCTCAAAAGCCCGTTGGAACTCTTTGATCGTCTTTTTTCAATTTAGATTGTTAATCTTTTCAAATTGCATGATCCAATGGACATGCTCATAACTCCCTTGTTTAATGTCGGATTGGGTCGATTTTTGGTCATCTGAAAGGTACTTTAGTGCTCTTTCATACCTGACTTGAATTGTGGTATTCCGAGATCATTTGCGCATCCGTAAGTGGGATCACAGTCATCAGTCCTGAATTTTTCCTTCATCTCCTTGTCTAATAATAACCATCATATCTCTCTCTTTAGTCATCGAATTTAGACAATTTTGAAAGCTCATTGGAATGGTAACTCGATAAGCTTCCAAATGGGACAAGAATTGGCTAATTCTGAGACCGTTCGATATCCCAAAAGCATGTTGGAACTCTTTGATCATCATTTTGTAATTTAGATTGTTAATCATTTCAAACCACACTGTCCAACAAAGATGCTCATGAAACCCTCGTTTTGATGTAGGATTGGGTCAATTTTTGGTCATCTAAAAGGTACTTTAATGCTCTTTCATTCCTGATTCAAATCATGGTATTCCGAGACCATTTGCACATCCGTACGTGTGATCGCAGTCGTTAGTCCTAAATTTTTCCTTCATCTCCTCATCCAATAGTAACCTTCATACCTCTCCCTTCAGTGGTCGATTCAGACTATTTTGACCTCATTGGAATGGTAACTCGACAAGCTTCCAAATGGGACCCGAATTGTCAAATCTGAGACCGTTCGATATCCCAAAAGCCCGTTGGAACTCTTCGATTGTCATTTTGCAATTTGGATTGTTAATCTCTCCAAATCACGTGATCCAACGGAGATGCTCATAACTCCCTCGTTTGATGTTGGATTGGGATGATTTTTGGTCATCTGAAAGGTACGTTAGTGCTCTTTCATTCCTGTCTTGAATCATTATATTCTGAGACCATTTGCGCATCTATAAGTGGGATTGCAGTCATAGGTCCTTATTTTTTTATTCATCTCCTTGTCTAATAACAACCTTCATAACTCTCTCTTCAGTGGTTGAATTTAGATTATTATGAGCTCATTAAAATGGTAACTCGACAAGCTTCCAAATGGGACCAGAATTGGATAATTCTGAAACCGTTCGATATACGAAAAGCCCATCGGAACTCTTCGATCGTCATTTTGCAATTTGGATTGTTAAACTTTCCAAATCTCGCGATCCAATGGAGATGCTCATAACTCCCTCGTTTGATGTCAGGTTGGGTCGATTTTTGGTCATCTGAAAGGTATGTTAGTGCACTTTCATTCCTAACTTGAATCGTTGTATTCTGAGACCATTTGCGCATCCATAAGTGGGATCGCAGTCATTGGTCCTTAATTTTTCATTCATCTCCTTGTCTAATAACAACCTATATAACTCACTCTTCGGTGGTCGGATTTAGACTATTTAGAGCTCATTGGAATGGTAACTCAACAAGCTTCCAAATGGGACCAAAATTAGCTAATTTTGAGATCATTCGATATACCAAAAGCCTGTTGGAACTCTTCGATCATTATTTTACAATTTGGATTGCTAAACTTTCCAAATCACATGATCCAATGGAGATACTCAAACTCCCTAATTTGATGTTGGGTTGGGTCGATTTTTGGTCATCTGAAAGGTACGTTAGTGCACTTTCATTTATGACTTGAATCGTTTTTATTCTGAGACCATTTGTGCATCCATAAGTGGGATCGCAGTCATCGGTCCTTAATTTTTCATTCATCTCCTTGTCCAATAACAACCTTCGTAACTCACTCTTCAGTGGTCGAATTTAGACTATTTTCAGCTCATTGGAATGGTAACTCAACAAGCTTACAAATGGGACCAGAATTGGCCAATTCTGAGACCGTTCGATATCCCAAAAGCCCATTGGGAACTCTTCGATCATCATTTTGCAATTAGGATTGTTAAACTTTCCAAATCACATGATCCAATGGAGATGCTCATAACTCCCTTGTTTGATGTTGGGTTGGGTCAATTTTTGGTCATCTGAAAGGTACGTTAGTGCTCTTTCATTCCTGACTTGAACCGTTGTATTCTGAGACCATTTGCACATCCATAAGTGGGATCGCAGTCATCGATCCTTAATTTTTCATTCATCTCCTTGTCCAATAATAACCTTCATAACCCTCTCTTCAGTGGTCGAATTTAGACTATTTTGAGCTCATTGGAATGGTAACTCGACAAGCTTCCAAATGGGACCAGAATTGGCTAATTCTGAGACTGTTCGATATCCTAAAAGCCTTTTGGAACTCTTCGATCATCATTTTGCAATTTGGATTGTTAAACTTTCCAAATCTCACGATCCAATGGAGATGCTCATAACTCCCTCGTTTGATGTCGGGTTGGGTCAATTTTGGTCATCTGAAAGGTACGTTAGTGCTCTTTCATTCCTGACTTGAATCAGTGTATTCTGAGACCATTTGTGCCTCCATAACTTGGATCGCAGTCATCGGTCCTTAATTTTTTATTCATCTCCTTATCCAATAATAACCTTCATAACTCTATCTTCAGTGGTCAAATTTAGACTATTTTGAGCTCATTGGAATGGTAACTTGACAAGCTTCCAAATGGGACTAGAATTGGCTAATCTGAGACCGTTCGATATCCTAAAAGCACGTTGGAACCCTTCGATCGTCATTTTACATTTTAGATTATTAATCTTTCCAAATCGCGTGATCCAATGGAGATGCTCCTTTCTCCCTCGTTTGATGTAGGATTGGGTTGATTTTTGCTCATCTGAAAGGTACTTTAAAGCTCTTTCATTCCTGATTCAAATCATGGTAATCCGAGACCATTTGGGCATCCGTATGTGCGATCGCAATTGTTGGTCCTGAATTTTTCCTTCATCCCCTCGTCCAATCGTAACCTTCATAGCTCTCTCTTCAGTGGTCAAATTTAGACTATTTTGAGCTCATTGGAATGGTAACTCGACAAGCTTCTAAATGGGACTCGAATTGTCAAATTCTGAGACCGTTGAATATCCTGAAAGCCTGTTGGAACTCTTCGATTGCCATTTTGCAATTTATTTTGTTAAGCTTTCCAAATCGCGCGATCTAACAGAGATGCTCATAACTCCCTTGTTTGATGTCGGATTGGGTCGAATTGTTGTCATCTGAAAGGTACTTTATTGATCTTTAATTCCTGACTTGAATCATCATATTCTGAGACCATTTTCACATCCGTAAGTCAGCCCTGAATTTTTTCCTTCATCTCCTTGTCCAATAGTGACCTTCATAACTCTCTCATTACTGGCCCAATTTAGAAGATTTTGTGCTCATTGGAATGGAAACTTAACAAGCTTATAAATGGGACCAGAATTGGCTAATTCTGAGACTGTTCAATATCCCAAAATGATGTTGGAACTCTTCGATCGTCATTTTGCAATTTGGATTGTAAATCATTCCAAATCACGCGATCTACCTGAGATGCTCATAACTCCCTCGTTTGATGTCAGATTGGGTCAATTTTTGGTCATCTGAAATGTACTTTAGTGCTTGAATCGTTATATTCCGAGACCATTTGCACATCCATAACTGGGACAGCAGTCGTCGATCCTGAATTTTTCCTTCATCTCCTTGTCCAATAGTAACCTTCATAACTCTCTCTTCAGTGGTCAAATTTAGACTATATTGAGCTCATTGGAATGGTAACTCGACAAGCTTTTAAATGGGACCAGAATTGGCTAATTCTGAGACCATTTGATATCCCAAAAGCATGTTGGAACTCTTCGATCGTCATTTTGCAATTTGGATTGTTAATATTTTGAAATAGCGCAATCCATTGGAGACAATCATGACTCCCTCATTTTATGTAGGATTAGGTCAATTTTTGGTCATCTGAAAGGTACTTTAATGCTCTTTTATTCCTGATTGGACTTGCGATATTTCGAGACCATTTGGGCATCCGTAAGTGGGATCGCAGTCATCTATCCAGAATTTTTCCTTCATCTCCTTGTCCAATAGTAACCTTTGTAACTCCCTCTTTAGTGGTCGAATTTAGATTATTTTGAGCTCGGTGGAATGGTTACTCGACAAGCTTCCTGATGGGACCAGAATTGCCTAATTCTGAGACTGTTCGATATCTCGAAAGCATGTTGGAACTCTTCGATCGTCATTTTGCTATTTGGATTGTTAATCTTTTCAAATCGTGTGATGCAACGGAGACGCTCATGACTCCCTCGTTTGATGTAGGATTGGGTCAATTTTTAGACATCTAAAAGGTACTTTAATGCTCTTTCATTCCAGATTGGAATCGTGATATTTCGAGAGCATTTAGGCCTCCATAAGTGGGATTGTAGTCGTCTATCCAGAATTTTTCTTTCATCTCCTTGTCCAATAGTAACCTTTATAACTCTCTCTTAAGTGGTTGAATTTAGACTATTTTGATCTCATTGGAATGGTAACTCGATAAGCCTCCGAATGGGACTAGAATTGGCTAATTCTGAGACCGTTCGATGTCCCAATAGCACGTTGGAACTCTTCAATTGTCATTATGCAATTTGGATTCTTAATATTTCCAAATCATGCAATCCAATGAAGACGCTCATGATTCCCTCGCTTGATGTGGGATTGGGTTGATTTTTGTTCATCTGAAAGGTACTTTAGTGCTCTTTCATTCCTAACTTGAATCAGGGTATTCCGAGACCATTAGTGCATTTATAGGTGGGATTGTTATCGTCGGTCCTAAATTTTTCCTTCAACTCTTCGTCTAATTCTAACCTAGATAACTCTTTCTTTAGTGGTCGATTTGAGACTATTTTGAGCTCATTGGAATGATAACTCGACAAGCTTTCAAATGGGACCAGAATTGGCTAATTCTGAGACTGTTTGATATCCCAAAAGCACGTTGGAACTCTTCGATCGTCATTTTGCAATTTGAATAGTTAATCTTTTCATATCACGTGATCCAATGGAGATGCTCATGACTCCCTCATTTGATATAGGAATGGGGTGATTTTTGGTCATTTGAAAGGTACTTTAATTCTCTTTCATTCCTAATTGGAATCGTAGTATTCCGAGACCATTTGGGCATCCCTAAGTGGGATCGCCGTCGTCGGTCCTGAATTTTTCCTTCATCTCCTTGTCCAATAGTAACCTTTATAACTCTCTCTTTAGTGGTTGAATTTAGACTATTTTGAGTTCATTGGAATGGTAACACGACAAGCTTCCAAATGGGACCAGAATTGGCTAATTCTGGGACCGTTTGATGTCCAAAAAGCACGTTGGAATCCTTCGATTGTCATTTTGCAATTTGGATTGTTAATCTTTCCAAAACGTGTGATCCAATGGAGACACTCATGACTCCCTCGCTTGATGTTAGATTGGGTCAATTTTTGGTCATCTGAAAGGTACTTTAGAGCTCTTTCATTCCTGACTTGAATCATGGTATTCGGAGACCATTTGTGCATCTGTAAGTGGGATCGTAGTCGTCGGTCCTGAATTTTTCCTTCATCTCCTTGTCTAATAGTAAACATTATAACTCCCTCTTTAGTGGTCGAATTTAGACTATTTTGAGCTCATTGGAATTGTAACTCGACAAGCTTCCAAATGGGGCGAGAATTAGCTAATTTTGAGATCGTTCGATATCCCAAAAGCACATTGAAACTCTTCGATTGTCATTTTGCAATTTAGATTGTTAATCTTTCCAAATCACGTGATCCAATGATGACGCTCATGACTCCCTCGTTTGAGGTAGGATTGGGTCAATTTTTGGTCATCTGAAAGGTACTCTAGTGCTCTTTCATTCCTGATGTGAATCGTTGTATTCCGAGACCATTTGTGCATCCATAAGTGGGATAACAGTCGTTGGTCCTGAATTTTTCCTTCATCTCCTTATCCAATAGTAACCTTCATTACTCTCTCATTAGTGGTTGAATTTAGACTATTTTGAGCTCATTAGAATGATAGCTCAACAAGCTTCCAAATGGGACCATAATTGGCTAATTCTGAGGCCGTTCGATATCCTAAAAGCACGTTGGAACACTTCAATCGTCATTTTGCAATTTGGATTGTTAATCTTTTTAAATTGTGTGATCCAACGGAGACGCTCATGACTCCCTCATTTGCTGTAGGATTAGGTTAATTTTTGATCATTTGGAAGGTACTTTAATGCTCTTTCATTCCTGATTGGAATCATCATATTTCGTGACCATTTGGGCATCTGTAAGTGGGATCGCAATCGTCTATCTTGAATTTTTCCTTCATCTCCTTGTCCAATAGTAACCTTCATAACTCCCTCTTTAGTGGTCGATTTTAGACTATTTTGAGCTCATTGGAATGTTAACTCGACAAGCTTCCAAATGGGACCATAATTGGCAAATTCTGAGACCGTTCGATGTCCCAAAAGCACGTTGGAACTCTTCGATCATCATTTTATAATTTGGATTCTTAATCTTTCCAAATCGTACGATACAACGGAGATGCTCATGACTCCGTTGTTTGATGACAGATTGGGTCAATTTTTGGTCATCTAAAAGGTACTTTAGTGCACTTTCATTCCTAACTTGAATCATGGTATTCCCAGACCATTTGCGCATCTGTAAGTGGGATTGCAGTCCTCGGTCCTGAATTTTTCCTTCATCTCCTTGTCTAATTGTAACCTTCATAACTCTTTCTTTAGAGGTCGAATTTAGACTATTTTGTGCTCATTGGAATGGTAACTCGACGTGCTTCCAAATGGGACTAGAATTGGCTAATTCCGAGACCGTTCGATATCCCAAAAGCACGTTGGAACTCTGCGATTGTCATTTTACATTTTGGAATGTTAATCTTTCTAAATCGTGGGATCCAACAAAGATGCTCATGACTCCCTCATTTGAGGTAGGAATGGGTCATTTTTTGATCATTTGAAAGGACCTTTAATGCTCTTTCATTCCTGATTGGAATCGGGGTATTCTGAGACCATTTGGGCATCCGAAAGTGGGATCGCCATTGTCTGTCCTGTATTTTTCCTTTGTCTCCTTGTCCAATAGTAACCTTCATAACACTCTCTTCAGTGGTTGAATTTAGACTATTTTGAGCTCAATGGAATGATAACTTGACAAGCTTACAATTGGGACCAGAATTGACAACTTCTGAGACCATTCGATGTCCCAAAAGCACGTTGGAACCCATTGATTGTCATTTTGTAATTTGGATTGTTAATCTTTCCAAATCGCACTATCCAACGGAGACGCTCATGACACCCATGCTTGATGTCAGATTGGGTCATTTTTTGGTCATCTGAAAGGTACTTTAGTGCTATTTCATTCCTGACTTGAATCGTGGTATTCCGAGACCATTTGCACATCCGTAAGCGGGATCGCAGTCGTCGATCCTGAATTTTTCCTTTATCTCCTTGTCTAATAGTAACCTTTATAACTCCCTCTTTAGTGGTCAAATTTTGACTATTTTGTGATCATTGGAATGGTAACTTGACAAGCTTCCAAATGGGACCAGAATTGGCTAATTCTGAGACCGTTCGATATCTCAAAAGCACGTTGGAACTCTTCGATCGTCATTTTACAAATTGGATTGTTAATCTTTCCAAATCGTATGATACAACGTAGATGCTCACGAATCCCTCCTTTGTTATCGGATTTGGTCGATTTTTGGTCGTCTGAAAGGTACTTTAATGCTCTTTCATTCCTGTCTGGAATCGTCGTATTCCGAGACCTTTTGGGCATCCGTAAGTGGGATCGCAGTCGTTGGTCCTGAATTTTTCCTTCATCTCCTTGTCCAATAGTATAACATTCATAACTCTCTCTTTAGTGGTCGAATTTACACTATTTTGGGCTCATTGGAATGGTAACTCAACAAGCTTCTAGATGGGACCAAAATTATCAAATTCTAGACCGTTCGATATCACAAAATCCCATTGGAACACTTTGATTGTCATTTTGCAATTTGGATTGTTAATCTTTCCAAATCACGTGATCCAATGCAAATACTCATAACTCCCTCATTTGATGTCGTATTAAGTCAATTTTTGGTCATTTGAAAGGTACTTTGGTGCTCTTTCATTCCTGACTAGAATCATCGTATTCCGAGCCATTTGTGCATCTGTAATTGGGATCGCAGTGGTCGGTATGAAATTTTTCCTTCATCTCCTTGTCTAATAATAACCATCATAACTCTTTCTTTAGTGGTCGAATTTAGACTATTTTGAGCTCATTGGAATGGTAACTCGACAAGCTTATAAATGAGACCAGAATTGCCTGATTCTGAGACCGTTTGAATCCCAAAAGCATGTTGGAACTCTTCGATCGTCATTTTGTAATTTGT
This sequence comes from Magnolia sinica, assembly GCF_029962835.1. Classification (NCBI taxonomy): domain Eukaryota; kingdom Viridiplantae; phylum Streptophyta; class Magnoliopsida; order Magnoliales; family Magnoliaceae; genus Magnolia; species Magnolia sinica. The sequence goes on from NC_080573.1 coordinate 73,536,166, forward strand.
ATGATTAATCTTTCCAAATTGCACGATCCAGCGGAGATGCTCATGACTCCATTTAATGTCAGATTGGGTCAATTTTTGTCATCTGAATGTTACTTTAGTGCTCTTTCATTCCTGACTTAAATCCTAGTATTCCGAGACCATTTGCGCATCTGTAAGTGGGAGTGCAGTCGTCGGTCTTGAATTTTTCCTTCATCTCCTTATCTAATATTAACCTTCATAAATCTCTCTTTAGTGGTCGAATTTAGACTATTATGAGCTCATTGGAATGGTAACTCGACAAGCTTCAAAATGGGACCAGAATTGGCAAATTCTGAGACCGTTAGATATCCCAAAATCATGTTGGAACTCTTTGATCGTCATTTTACAATTTGGATTGTCAATCTTTCCAAATCACGTGATCCAACGAAGACACTCATGACTCCCTCGTTTGATGTAGGAATAGGTTAATTTTTGGTCATTTGAAAGGTACTTTAATGCTCTTTCCTTCCTGATTGGAATCGTGACATTTGGAGACCATTTGGGCATCCGTAAGTGGGATCACTGTCGTTGGTCCTCAATTTTTCCTTCATCTCCTTATCCAATAGTAACCTTCATAACTCTCTCTTAAGTGGTCAATTTTAGAATATTTTGAGATAATTGGAATGGTAACTCTACAAGCTTCCAAATGGGACCAGAATTGGCTAATTCTAAGACCGTTCGATGTCCCAAAAGCACGTAGGAACCCTTCGATTGTCATTTTGCAATTTGGATTGTTAATCTTTCCAAATTGGACGATCCAATAGTGATGCTCATGACTCCCTCGTCTAATGTAGGATTGGGTCAATTTTTGGTCATCTGAAAGGTACTTTAGTGCTCATTCATTCTTGACTTGAATCATGGTATTCCAAGACCATTTACGCAACCGTAAGTGGGATCGCAGTCGTTGCTCTTAAATTTTGTGATCCAATGGAGATGATCATAACTATCTCGTTTGATGTCGGAATGGGAAAATTTTTGGTCATCTGAAAGGCACGTTAGTGCTCTTTCTTTCCTAACTTGAAATGTTGTATTCTAAGACCATTTGCACTTTCATAAGTGGGATCGCAGTCATCGGTCCTTAATTTTTCATTCATCTCCTTGTCCAATAATAACCTTCATAACTCTCTCTTCAATGGTCAAATTTAAATTATTTTGAGCTCATTAGAATGGTAACTCGATAAGCTTCCAAATGGGATCAAAATTGGCTAATTTTGAGACCGATCGATATCCCAAAAGCATGTTGGAACTCTTTGATCGTCACTTTGCAATTTGGATTGTTAATCTTTCCAAGTCACATGATCCAATGGACACACTCATGACTCCCTCATTTGATGTAGTATTAGGTCAATTTTTGGTCATCTGAAAGGTACTTTAACGCTCTTTCATTTCTAATTAAAGTTGTGGTATTCTGAGACCATTTGGGCATCCGTACGTGGGATCGCAGTAGTTGGTCCTGAATTTTTCCTTCATCTCCTCGTCCAATCGTAACCTTCATAACTCTCTTCAGTGGTTGAATTTACACTATTTTGAGCACATTGGAATGGTAACTTGACAAGCTTTAAGATGGGACCCAAATTGTCTAATTCTGAGACCGTTCGATATCCCGAAAGCCTATTGGAGCTCTTCGATTGTCATTTTGCAATTTGGATTGTTAATCTTTCCTAATCGCGTGATCCAACAGAGATGCACATAACTCTCTCGATTGGTGTCAGATTGAGTCAATTTTTTATCATCTGGAAGGCACTTTAGTGCTCTTTCATTCCTGACTTGAGTTGTCATATTCTGAGACCATTTGCGCATCCGTAAGTAGGATCGCAGTCGTCAGTCCTAAATTTTTCCATCATCTCCTTGTCCAATAGTAACCTTCATAACTCTCTCATTACTGGCCCAATTAAGAATATTTTGTGCTCATTGGAATGGTAACTTAATAAGCTTGTAAATGGGACCAGAATTGCCTAATTCTGAGACCGTTCGATATCCCCGAAGCACGTTGAAACTCTTCGACCGTCATTTTATAATTTGGATTGCTAATCTTTCTAAATCACGCCATCCAGTGGAGATGCTCATAACTCCTTCGTTTGATGTCGAATTGGGTCAATTTTTGGTCATCTAAAAGGTACTTTAGTGCTCTTTCATTCCTAACTTGAATCGTTGTATTCCAAGACCATTTGCGCTTCCATAAGTGGGATAGCAGTCGTCAGTCCTGAATTTTTCCTTCCTCTCCTTGTCCAATAGTAACCTTCATAACTCTCTCTTCAGTGGTCAAATTTAGATTATTTTGAGCTCATTGGAATGGTAACTCAACAAACTTCCAAATGGGCCTAGAATTGGCTAATTCTGAGATCGTTCGATAATCCAAAAACATGTTGGAACTCTTCGATCGTCATTTTGCAATTTGGATTGTTAATTTGTCCAAATCGTGTGATCCAACGGAGACACTCATGACTCCCTCATTTGATGTAGTATTCGATCGATTTTTTGTCATCCAAAAGGTACTTTAATGCTCTTCATTCCTGATTAGAATCGTGATACTTCGAGACCATTTGGGCATTCATAAGTGGGATCGTATTCGTCTATCCTAAAATTTTCCTTCATCTCCTTGTCTAATAGTTACCTTCATAACTTTTTCTTCAGTGGTCGAATTTAGACTATTTTGAGCTCATTAGAATGGTAACTCGACAAGCTTCCAAATGGGACTAGAATTTGCTAATTCTGAGACCGTTCGATGTCCCAAAAACACGTTGGAACTCTTCAACCATCATTTTGCAATTTGGATTCTTAATCTTTCCAAATCGCGCGATCCAACGGAGACGCTCATGACTCCCTCGTTTAATGTTGGATTGGGTCAATTTTTGGTCATCTGAAAGGTACTTTAGTGCTCTTTCATTCCTGACTTGAATCGTGGTATTCCGAGACCATTTGCGCATCTATAAGTGGGATCGCCGTCATCGGTCCTGAATTTTTTCTTCATCTCCTTGTCTAATTGGAACCTTCATAACTCTCTCTTTATTAGTCGAAAATAGAATATTTTGAGCTCATTGGAATGGTAACTCGACCAGCTTCTAAATGGGACCATAATTGCCTAATTTTGAGACAGTTTGATATCCCAAAAGCACGTTGGAACTCTTCGATCGTCATTTTGCAATTTGAATTGTTAAACTTTCAAAATTGCGTTATCCAACGGAGATGCTCATGACTTCCTCATTTGATGTAGGAATGGATCAATTTTTGGTCATTTGAAAGGTACTTTATTACTCTTTCATTCCTGATTGGAATCGTGGTCCATTTGGACATCCGTAAGTGGGATCGTCGTCGTCGTCCTGAATTTTTCCTTCATCTCCTTGTCCAATAATAACCTTCATAACTCTCTCTTCAAAGGATGAATTTAGACTATTTTGAGCTCATTGGAATGGTAACTCGACAAGCTTCCAAATGGGACCAGAATTGGCTAATTCTAAGACCATTCGATGTCCTGAAAGCACGTTGGAACCCTTCGATTGTCATTTTACAAAGATTGTTAATCCTTCCAAATCATGCAATCCAGCGGAGACGCTCATCACTCCCTTACTTGATGTTGGATTTGGTCAATTTTTGTTCATCTGAAAGGTACTTTAGTGCTCCTTCATTCATGACTTGAACCATGGTATTCCAAGACAATTTGTCCATCTATAAGTGGGATCGCAGTTGTCGGTCCTGAATTTTTCCTTCACCTCCTTGTCTAATAGTAACCTTTATAGCTCCCTCTTTCATGGTCGAATTTACACTAATTTAAGCTCATTGGAATGGTAACTCAACAAGCTTCCAAATGGGACTAGAATTGGCTAATTTTGGGACCGTTTGATATCCTAAAAGCACGTTGGAACTTTTCAATCGTCATTTTACAATTTGGATTGTTAATCTTTTCAAATTGCGCGATCCAATGGAGAGCTCATCATCCCTCGTTTGATGTAGGATGGGTCGATTTTTGGTCATCTGAAAGGTACATTAATGCTCTTTCATTCCTGATTGGAATCGTGATATTTCGAGACCATTTGGGGAGCCATAAGTTGGATAACAGTCATCTATCTAGAATTTTTCCTTCATCTCCTTATTCAATAGTAACCATCATAACTCTCTCTTAAGTGGTCGAATTTAGACTATTTTGAGCTCATTGGAATGGTAACTCGACAAGCTTCCTAATGGGACCAGAATTGGCTAATTCTGAGACCGTTCGATGTCCCAAAAGGACATTGGAATTCTTTGATCGTCATTTTGCAATTTGGATTCTTAATCTTTCCAAATCGCGCGATCCAATGGAGACGCTCATGACTCCCTCATTTGATGTTGGATTGGGTTGATTTTTGGTCATCTAAAAGGTACTTTAGTGCTCTTTCATTCTTGACTTGAATCATTGTATTTTGAGACCATTTGCACATCTGTATGTGGGATCTCAATCACTAGTCCTGAATTTTTCCTTCAACTCTTTGTCCAATTATTTCCTTCATAACTCTTTCTTTAGTGGTCGAATTTAGACTATTTTGAGCTCATTGGAATGGTAACTTGACAAGCTACCAAATGGGACCAGAATTGGATAATTCTGAGACCATTTGATATCCCAAAAGCACGTTGGAACTATTCGATCATCATTTTACAATTTGGATCGTTAATCTTTCCAAATCACACGATCCAACGGAGACGCTCGTGACTCAATCATTTGATGTAGGAATGGGTCGATTTTTAGTCATTTGAAAGGTACTTTAGTGTTATTTCATTCCTGACTTGAATCATGGTATTCTGAGACCATTTGCGCATCCATAAGTGGGATCGCAGTTGTCGGTCATGAATTTTTCCTTCATCTCCTTGTCTAATAGTTACCTTTATAACTCCCTCTTTAGTAGTCGAATTTAGACTATTTTGAGCTCATTGGAATGGTAACTCGACAAGCTTCCAAATGGGACCAGAATTGGCCAATTCTGAGACCTTTCGATATGCCAAAAGCCCGTTGGAACTCTTCGATCGTCATTTTGTAATTTGGATTGTTAATCTTTCCAAATCGCACGATCCAATGGAGACGCTCATGACTCCCTCGTTTGAGGTCGGATTGGTCAATTTTTGGTCATCTTATAGGTACTTTAGTGCTCTTTCTTTCCTGACATGAATCGCCATATTCCGATACCACTTGTGCATCCGAAAGTGGGATCGCAATCATCTGCCCTGAATTTTTCCTTCATCTCCTTGTCCAATAGTAACCTTCATAACTCTCTCATTACTGGCGCAATTTAGAATTTTTGGTGCTCATTGGAATGGTAACTTAACAAGATTATAAATGGGACCAGAATTAGCTAATTCTGAGACTGTTCAATATCCCAAAAGTACGTTGGAACTCTTCGATCGTCATTTTACAATTTGGATTGTTAAGCTTTCCAAATTGCACGATCCAGCGGATATGCTCATAACTCCCTCGGTTGATGTCGGATGGGTTAATTTTTGGTCATCTGAAAGGTACTTTAGTGCTCTTTCATTCCTGACTTGAATCATTGTATTCTGAGACCATTTGCACATCCAATGGTGGGATCTCAGTCGTCGGTCCTGAATTTTTCCTACATCTCCGTGTCCAAAAGTAACCTTCATAACTCTCTTCAGTGGTTGAATTTAGACTATTTTGAGCTCATTGGAATGGTAACTTGACAAGCTTTAAAATGGGACTAAAATCGGCTAATTCTGAGACCGTTCGATATCCCAAAAGCACGTTGGAACTCTTCGATCATCATTTTACAATTTGGATTGTTAATCTTTTCAAATCGCGTGATCCAACAGAGACGCTCCTGACTCCCTCATTTGATGTAGGAATGGGTCGATTTTAGGTCATAAGAAAGGTACTTTAATGCTCTTTCATTCCAGATTGGAATCAGGATATTTTAAGGCCATTTGAGCATCCGTAAGTTGGATCGCATTCGTCTATCCTAAATTTTTCCTTCATTTCCTAGTCCAATAGTAACCTTTATAACTCTCTCTTAAGTGGTAAAATTTAGACTATTTTGAGCTCACTGGAATGGTAACTCGACAAGCTTTTAAATGGGATGAGAATTGGCTCATTCTGAGACCGTTCGATGTCCCAAAAGCACGTTGGAACTCTTTGATCATCATTTTTGCAATTTGGATTCTTAATCTTTCCAAATCGTGTGATCCAATGGAGACGCTCATGACTCCCTCGTTTGATGTGGGATTGGGTCAATTTTTGGTCATCTGAAAGGTACTTTAGTGCTCTTTCATTCCTGGCTTGAATCGTCGTATTCCGAGACCATTTACACATCTGTAAGTGGGATCGCAGTCGTCGGTCCGGAACTTTTCCTTCATCTCCTTGTCTAATTGTAACCTTCATAACTATTTCTTTTTAATGGTCGAATTTAGACTATTTTGAGTTCATTAGAGCGGTAAGTCGACAAGCTTCCAAATTGGACCAGAATTGGCTAATTCTTAGACCATTCAATATCCCAAAAGCACGTTGGAACTCTTTGATCGTCATTTTACAATTTGGAATGTTAAGCTTTCCAAATCGCATGATCCAACGAAGACGCTCATGACTACCTCATTTGATGTAGGAATGGGTTGATTTTTGGTCATTTGAAAGGTACTTTAATGCTCTTTCATTCCTAAATGGAATCGTAGTATTCTGAGACCATTTGGGCATCCGTAAGTGGGATCGCTGTCATCGGTCCTGAATTTTTTCTTCATCTCCTTGTCCAATAGTAACCTTCATAACTCCCTCTTCAATGGTCAAATTTAGACTATTTTGAGCTCATTGGAACGATAACTCAACAAGCTTCCAAATTGGACCAGAATTGGCTAATTCTAAGACCGTTAGAGGTCCCAAAAGCATGTTGGAACCCTTCGATTATCATTTTGCATTTTAAATTGTTAACCTTTCCAAATCACGTGATCCAATAGAGACACTCACGAATCCCTCGTTTGATGTCGGATTAGGTCAATTTTTGGTCATCTGAATGGTACTTTAATGCTCTTTCATTCCTGACTGGAATCATCGTATTCCTAGACCATTTGGGCATTCAAAAGTGGGATCGCAGTCGTCGGTCTAGAATTTTTCCTTCATCTCCTTGTCCGATAGTAACCTTCATAACTCTCTCTTCCATGGTCGAATTTAGACTCTTTTGAGCTCATTTAAATGGTGATTCGACAAGCTTCGAGATGGGACCAGAATTATCAAATTCTGAGACAGTTCGATATCCCAAAAGCCCATTGGAACACTTTGATCATCATTTTGTAATTTAGATTGTTAATCTTTCCAAATCGCGTGATCCAACAGAGATGCTCTTTCATTTCTGACTAGAATTGTCATATTCTGAGACCATTTGCGAATCCGTAGGTGGGATCGCAGTCGTCGGTCCTGAATTTTTTCTCCATCTCCTTGTCTAATAATAACCATCATAACAATGTCTTTAGTGGTCGAATTTAGACTATTTTGAGCTCATCGGAATGGTAACTCGACAAGCTTATAAATGGGACCAGAATTGGCTAATTTTGAGATCGTTCGATATCCCAAAAGCACGTTGGAACTCATCTATCGTCATTTTACAATTTGGATTATTACTCTTTCTAAATCACGCGATCGAGCAGAGATACACATAACTCCCTCATTTGATGTTGGATTGGGTCAATTTTTGGTCATCTGAAAGGTACTTTAATGATCTTTCATTCCTAACTTGAATCGTTGTATTCCGAGACCATTTGTGCATCCATAAGTGGGATAGCAGTCGTCGGTCCTGAAATTTTCCTTCATCTCCTTGTCCAATAGTAACCTTCATAACTCTCTCTTCAATGGTCGAATTTAGAATATTATGATCTCATTGGAATGGTAACTCGACAAGCTACCAAATTCGACTAGAATTGGCTAATTCTGAGACCATTTGATATCCAAAAATCATGTTGGAACTCCTCGATCATGATTTTGCAATTTGGATTGTTAATCTTTCCAAATAACGTGATCCAACGGAGACGCTCATGACTCCCTCGTTTGATGTAGGAATGGGTTTTAGTCATTTGAAAGGTACTTTAATGCCCTTTCACTCTTGGTTGGAATCGTGGTATTCGGAGACCATTTGGGCATCCGTAAGTGGGATCGCCATCGTCGATCCTCAATTTTTCCTTCATCTCCTTGTCCAATAGTAACCTTCATAACTCTCTCTTAAGTGGTCGAATTTAGAGTATTTTGAGGTCATTGGAATGGTAACTCGACATGCTTCCAAATGGGACCAGAATTGGCTAATTCTGAGACCCTTCGATGTCCCAAAAGCACGTTGGAACCCTTCGATTGTCATTTTGCAGTTTGGATTGTTAATCTTTCCAAATGGCATGATCCAATGGAGATGCTCATAACTCCCTCGTCTAATGTCGGATTGGGTTAATTTTTGGTCATCTGAAAGGTACGTTAGTGCTCTTTCATTCCTGACTTGAATCATTGTATTCTGAGACCATTTGTGCATCCATAGGTGGGATCGCAGTCATCGGTCATTAATTTTGCATTCATCTCCTTGTCCAATAATAACCTTCATAATTCTCTCTTCTGTGGTCGAATTTTGAATATTTTTAGCTCATTGGAATGGTAACACGACAAGTTTCCAAATGGGACCAGAATTGGCTAATTCTGAGACCGTTCAATGTCCCAAAAGCAAGTTTAAACTCTTCGATTGTCATTTTGCAATTTGGATTGTTAATCTTTCCAAATCGCGTGATCCAGCGGAGATGCTGATGACTCCCTCATTTGATTTAGGATTGGGTCAATTTTTAGTCATCTGAAAGGTACTTTAATGCTCTTTCATTCCTGATTGAAATCATGGTATTTCGAGGCCATTTGGGCATCCGTACGTGGGTTCGCAGTCGTTGGTCCTGAAAATTTTCTTCATCTCCTCGTCCAATAGTAACCTTCATAACTCTCTCTTCACTGGTCGAATTTAGACTATTTTGAGCGCATTGGAATGGTTATTGGACAAGCTTCCAGATGGGACCCGAATAGTCTAATTCTGAGACCATTCGATATCTAGAAAGCCCGCTGTAACCCTTCGATTGTCATTTTGCAATTTGGATTATTAATCTTTTCAAATCGCGCGATCCAACGGAGATGCTCATAACTCCCTTGTTTGATGTTGGATTGGGTCAATTTTTGGTCATCTGAAAGGTACTTTAGTGCTCTTTCATTCCTGACTTGAATCATCATATTCTGAGACCGTTTGCGCATCTGTAGGTGAGATCGCAGTCGTCAGCCTTGAATTTTCCCTTCATCTCCTTGTCCAATAGTAACCTTCATAACTCTCTCATTACTGGCCCTATTTAGAATATTTTGTGCACTTTGGAATGGTAACTTAATAAGCTTATAAGTGGGACCAGAATTGGCTAATTCTGAGACCATTCGATATCCCAAAAGCATGTTGGAACTCTTCGATAATCATTTTACAATTTGGATTGTTAATCTTTCCAAATCACACGATCCAATGTGGATGCTCATGACTCCCTCATTTGATGTAGGATTGGGTCAAATTTTGGTCATCTAAAAGGTACTTTAATGCTCTTTCATTCCTGATTAGAATCATGGTATTCCGAGACCCTTTGGGCATCCGTAACTGGGATCGAAGTCGTCGGTCCAGAATTTTTCCTTCATCTCCTTGTCCAATAGTAATCTTCATAACTCTTTCTTAAGTGGTCGAATTTGGACTCTTCAGAGCTCATTTGTATGGTAACTCGAAAAGCTTCCAAATGGGGCCAGAATTGGCTAATTTTGAGACTGTTTGATGTCCCAAAAGCACGTTGGAACCCTTCGATCGTCATTTTGCAATTTGGATTGTATATCTTTCTAAATCATGCTATCTAATGGAGATGCTCATGACTCCCTCGTTTGATGTCAGATTGGGTCGATTTTTGGTCATCTGAATGGTACTTTAGTGCTCTTTCATTCCTGACTTGAATCGTAGTATTCCAAGACCATTTGCGCATCTGTAAGTGGGATCGCAGCTATCAGTCCTGAATTTATCCTTCATCTCCTTATCTAATTGCAACCTTCATAACTCTCTCTTTAGTGGTTAAATTCAGACTATTTTGAGCTCATTGGAACAGTAACTCAACAAGCTTCCAAATGGGACCAGAATCGGCTAATTCTGACACCGTTCGATATCCCAAAAGCACGTTGAAACTCTTTGATCATCATTTTGCAATTTGGATTGTTAATCTTTCCAATTCACGTGATCCAATGGAGACGCTCATGACTACCTCGTTTGATGTAGGATTGGGTCGATTTTTGGTCATTTGAAAGGTACTTTAATGCTCTTTCATTCCTAGTTAAAATCGTGGTATTTCGAGTCCATTTGGGCATCCGTAGGTGGGATCGTAATCATTGGTCCTAAATTGTTCCTTCATCTCCTTATCCATTAGTAACCTTCATAACTCTCTCTTCAGTGGTCGAATTTAGACTATTTGGAGCTCATTGGAATGGTAACTCAACAAGCTTCTAGATGGGACCAAAATTGTCTAATTTTGAGACCGTTCGTTATCCCAAAAGCCCGTTGGAACAGTTTGATTGTCATTTTACAATTTGGATTGTTAATCTTTCCAAATCGTGCGATCCAATGGAGAAGCTCATAACTCCCATGTTTGATGTCGGATTGGGTAAATATTTGGTCATCTGAAAGGTAATTTAGTGCTCTTACATTCCAGGCTTGAACTGTCGTATTCTGAGACCATTTCCGCATCCATAAGTGGGAATGCAGTCATCGGACCTGAATATTTCCTTCATCTCCTTGTCCAATAGTAACCATCAAAACTCTCTCTTCAGTGGTCAAATTTAGACTATTTTGAGCTCATCAGAATGGTAACTCGACATGCTTACAAATGGGACCAGAATTGTCTAATTCTGAGACCGTTCGAAATCCCAAAAGCTTGTTGGAACTCTTCGATCGTCATTTTGCAATTTGGATTGTTTATCTTTCCAAATCGCGCGATCCAACGGAGATGCTCACAACTCCCTCATTTTATGTCGGATTGGGTCTATTTTTGGTCATCTAAAAGGTACGTTAGTGCTCTTTCATTCGTGACTTGAATCGTTGTATTCGAATACCATTTGGGCATCCATAAGTGGGATCCCAGTCGTCGGTCCCAAATTTTTCCTTCATCTCCTTGTCCAATAGTAACCTTCATAACATTCTCTTCAGTGGTCAAATTTAGACTATTTTGAGCTCATTGAAATGGTAACTCGACAAGCTTCTAAATGGGGTAATAATTTTCAAATTCTGAGACCGTTCGTTATCCCAAAAGCATGTCCGAACTCTTCGATTGTCATTTTGCAATTTGGATTGTTAATCTTTCTAAATCACACGATCCAACGGGGATGCTCATAACTCCATCGTTTGTCGTAGGATTGGGTTAAATTTTGGTCATCTGAAAGGTACTTTAATGCTCTTTCATTCCTGATTAGAATCGTCATATTCCGAAACCCTTTGGGCATCCGTGAATGCGATCGCAGTCGTCGGTCCTGAATTTTTCCTTCATCTCCTTATCCAATAGTAACCTTCATAACTCTCTCCTAAGTTGTCGACTTTAGACTATTTTGAGCTCATTTGTATGGTAACTCGAAAAACTTCCAAATGGGTCTAGAATTAGCTAATTTAGAGACGATTTGATGTCCCAAAAGCACGTTGGAACCCTTCGATCATCATTTTGCAATTTGGATTGTTAATCTTTCCAAATCAGGTGATCCATTGGAGATGCTCATGACTCCCTCGTTTGATGTCGGATTGGGTTAATTTTTGATCATCTGAAAGGTACTTTAGTGCTCTTTCATTCTTGGCTTGAATCGTTGTATTGCAAGGCCATTTGTGCATCCGTAAGTAGGATCGCAGTCATCGGTCTTGAATTTTTCCTTCATCTCCTTGTCTAATTGCAACCTTCATAACTCTCTCTTTAGTGGTTGAATTTAGACTATTTTGATCTCGTTGGAATGGTAACTCGACAAGCTTCCAAATGGGACCATAATCGGCTAATTCTGAGACCGTTCGATATCCCAAAAGGACGTTGGAACTCTTCGATCGTCATTTTACAATTTGGATGGTTAATCTTTCTAAATTGCATGATCCAACGGAGATGCTTAGGATCAGGTCAATTTTTGGTCATCTGAAAGGCACTTTAATGTTATTTCATTCCTAATTTAAATCGTGGTATTCTGAGACCATTTGGGCATCCGTAGGTGGGATCACAGTCGTTGGTCCTAAATTCTTCCTTCATCTCCTTGTCCAATAGTAACCTTTATAACTCTCTCTTCAGTGGTCAAATTTAGACTATTTTGAGCTCATTGGAATGATAACTCGACAAGCTTCCAAATGGGACCAGAATTGGCTAATTCTGAGATCGTTCGATATCCCAAAAGCGTGTTGGAACTCTTTGATTGTCATTTTGCAATTTGGATTGTTAATCTTTTCAAATCTCGTGATCCAACAGAGAAGCTCATAACTCCTCGTTTGATTTCGGATTGGGTCAATTTTTGGTCATCTGAAAGGTACTTTAGTGCTTTTTCATTCTTGGCTTGAATCGTCGTATTACGAGTCCATTTGCGCATCTGTAAGTGGGAACATAGTCATCGGACCTGAATTTTTCCTTCGTCTCCTTGTCCAATAGTAACCTTCATAACTCTCTCTTAAGAGGTCAAATTTAGACTATTTTGAGCTCATTGGAATGGTAACATGACAAGCTTCCAAATGGGACCAAAAATGGCTAATTTTGAGACCGTTCAATGTCCCAAAAGGACGTTGGAACTCTTCGATCTTCATTTTGCAATTTGGATTGTTAATCTTTCCAAATCACGTGATCCAATGGAGATGCTCATGACTCCCGCATTTGATGTACTATTGGTTCAATTTTTGGTCATCTGAAAGGTACTTTACTGCTCTTTCATTCTTGATTGGAATCGTGATATTTCGAGACCATTTGGGCATCTATAAGTGGGATCGCAGTCGTCTATCTTGAATTTTTCCTTCATCTCCTTGTCCAATAGTAACCTTCGTAACTCACTCTTAAGTGGTTGAATTTAGACTATTTTCAGCTCATTGGAATGGTAACATGACAGGTGTCCAAATGGGACAAGAATTGGCTAATACTGAGACCGTTCGATGTCCCAAAAGCATGTTGGAACTATTCGATCGTCATTTACAATTTGGATTGTTAATCTTTCCAAGTCATGCGATCCAACGGAGACGCTTATAACTCCCTCATTTGATGTCGTATTCGGTCATACTTTAGTGCTCTTTCATTCCAGACTAGAATTGTCATATTCCGAGACCATTTGCGCATTCGTAAGTGGGATCGCAGTCGTCAGTCCTGAATTTTTCCTCCATCTCCTTGTCTAATAATAACCATCATAACTCCCTCTTTAGTGGTCAAATTTAGACTATTTTGAGCTCTTTGGAATGGTAACTCGACAAGCTTATAAATGGGACCAGAATTTGCTAATTCTAAGACTGTTCGATATCCCAAAAGCACGAAAGAACTCTTCGATCGTCATTTTGCAATTTGGATTGTTAAACTTTCCAAATCACATGATCCAACAGAGATGCTTATAACTCCCTCATTTGATGTTGGATTGGGTCGATTTTTGGTCATCTGAAAGGTACTTTAATGATCTTTCATCCCTGGCTTGAATCGTTGTATTCCAAGACCATTTGCGCATCAATAAGTGGGTAGCAGTCGTCGCTCCTGAATTTTTCCTTCATCTCCTGTCCAATAGTAACCTTTATAACTCTCTCTTCAATGGTCGAATTTAAACTATTATGATCTCATTGGAATGGTAACTCGACAAGCTAACAAATGGGACCAGAATTGTCTAATTCTGGACCATTCGATATCCCAAAAGATCGTTGGAACTCTTCGATCGTCATTTTGGAATTTGGATTGTTAATCTTTCCAAATCGCGCGATCCAATGGAGACGCACATGACTCCCTCATTTAATGTAGGAATGGGTTTTTGTCATTTGAAAGGTACTTTAATGTCCTTTCATTCCTGGTTGGAATTGTGGTGTTTGGAGACCATTTTGGCATCCGTAAGTGGTATCGCCGTCGTCGGTCCTCAATTTTTCCTTCATCTCCATGTCCAATAGTAACCTTCATAACTCTCTCTTAAGTGGTCAAATTTAGACTATTTTGAGCTCATTGGGCTGGTAACTCGACATGCTTCCAAATGGGACCAGAATTGACTAATTCTGAGACCATTCGATGTCCCAAAACAACGTTGGAACCTTTCGATTGTCATTTTACAATTTGGATTGTTAATCTTTCCAAATCGCGCGATCCAATGGAGTTGCTCATGACTCCGTCGTCTAATGTTGGATTAGGTCGATCTTTGGTCATCTGAAAGGTACGTTAGTGCTCTTTCATTCCTAACTTGAATCATTGTATTCTGAGACCATTTGTGTGTCCATAGGTGGGATCGCAGTCATCGGTCCTTAATTTTTCATTCACCTCCTTGTCCAATAATACCCTTCATAACTCTCTCTTCTATGGTCCAATTTTGAATATTTTGAGCTCATTGGAATGGTAACTTGACAAGCTTCCAAATGAGACCAGAATTGGCTAATTCTGAGACCGTTCGATATCCCAAAAGCACGTTGGAACTCTTCGATCGTCATTTTGCAATTTGGATTGTTAATATTTCCAAATCACACGATCCAACGGAGATGCTCATGACTCCCTCTTTTGATGTAAGATTGGGTCTATTTTTGGTCATCTGAAAGGTACTTTAATGCTCTTTCATTCCTAATTGAAATCATGGTATTTCGAGGCCATTTGTGCATCCGTACGTGGGTTCGTAGTCGTTGGTTTTGAATTTTTTCTTCATCTCCTTGTCCAATAGTAACCTTCATAACTCTCTCTTCAGTGGTCGAATTCAGACTATTTTGAGCTCATTTGAATGGTAACTGGACAAGCTTCTAGATGGGACCCGAATTTTCTAATTCTAGGACCATTCGATATCCAGAAAGCCCGTTTGAACTCTTCGATTGTCATTTTGCAATTTAGATTATTAATCATTTCAAATCTCGCGATCCAATGGAGAAGCTCATAACTCCCTCATTTGATGTTGGATTGGGTCAATTTTTGGTCATCTAAAAGGTACTTTAGTGCTCTTTCATTCCTGACTTGAATTATCAAATTCCGAGACTATTTGCGTATCCATAAGTGAGATCACAGTCGTCAGCCCTGAATTTTTCCTTCATCTCCATGTCCAATAGTAACCTTCATAACTCTCTCATTATGAACCCTATTTAGAATATTTTGTGCTCATTGGAATGGTAACTTAACAAGCTTATAAATGGGACCAGAATTGGCTAATTCTGAGACTGTTCGATATCCCAAAAGCACGTTGGAACTCTTCCATCGTCATTTTACAATTTGGATTGTTAATCTTTCTAAATCGTGCCATCCAGCGGAGATGCTCAAAACTCCCTCGTTTAATGTTGGATTGGGTCAATTTTTGGTCAGCTGAAAGGAACTTTAGTGCTCTTTCATTTCTGACTTGAATCATTATATTTTGAGACCATTTTCGCATCCATAAGTGGGATAGCAATCATCGGTCCAGAATTCTTCTTTCATCTCATTGTCCAATAGTAACCTTCATCTCTTTTCAGTGGTCGAATTTAGACTATTTTGAGCTCATTGGAATAGTAACTCGACAAGCTTCCAAATGGGATCAAAATTGGCTAATTCTGAGACTGTTCGACGTTCCAAAAGCACGTCGGAACTATTCGATCATCATTTTGCAATTTGGATTGTTAATCTTTCCAAATCACCCGATCCAACGGAGACCCTCATGACTCCCCCATTTGATGAAGGAATGGGCTGATTTTTGGTCATTTGAAAGGTACTTTAATGCTCTTTCATTCCTGATTGGAATCGTGGTATTCGGAGACCATTTGGGCATCCGTAAGTGGGATCACTATTGTCGGTCCTGAAATTTTCCTACATCTCCTTTTGCAATAGTAACCTTCATAACTCTCTCTTTAGTGGTCGAATTTAGACTATTTCGAGCTCATTGCAATGGTAACTCGACAAGCTTCCAAATGGGACTAGAATTGGCTAATTCTGAGACCGTTCGATGTCCCAAAAGCCCGCTGGAACTCTTCGATTGTCATTTTGCAATTTGGATTGTTAATCTTTCCAAATCGTGCGATCCAATGGAGATGCTCATAACTCCCTTGTTTGATGTCAGATTGGGTCGATTTTTGGTCATCTGAAAGGTACTTTCGCGCTCTTTCATTCCTGACTTAAATTATCATATTCCGAGAGCATTTATGCATTCGTAATTGGGATCGCAGTCGTCAGCCATGAATTTTTCCTTCATCTCCATGTCTAATAGTAACCTTCATAACTCTCTCATTGCTAAACCTATTTAGAATATTTTGTGCTCATTGGAATGGTAACTTAAGAAGCTTATAAATGGTACCAGAATTGGCTAATTCTGAGACTGTTCGATATCCCAAAAGCACGTTGGAACTCTTCCATCGTCATTTTACAATTTGGATTGTTAATCTTTCTAAATCGCGCCATCCAACGGAGATGCTCAAAACTCCCTCGTTTAGTATTAGATTGGGTCAATTTTTGGTCATCTAAAAGGAACTTTAGTGCTTGAATCGTTGTATTCTGAGACCATTTCCGCATCCATAAGTGGGATAGCCATCATCGGTCCAGAATTCTTCTTTCATCTCATTGTCCAATAGTAACCTTCTTAACTCTCTTTTCAATGGTCGAATTTAAACTATTTTGAGCTCATTGGAGTGGTAACTCGACAAGCTTCCAAATGGGACCAAAATTGGATAATTCTGAGACCGTTCGATGTTCTAAAAGCACGTCGGAACTATTCGGTCATCATTTTGCAATTTGGATTGTTAATCTTTCCAAAGCACGCAATCCAACGGAGACCCTCATGACTCCCCCATTTGATGAAGGAATGGGCTGATTTTTGGTCATTTGAAAGGTACTTTAATGCTCTTTCATTCCTGATTGGAATCGTGGTATTCGGAGACCATTTGGGCGTCCGTAAGTGGGATCACTATTGTCGGTCCTGAAATTTTCCTACATCTCCTTTTGCAATGGTAACCTTCATAACTCTCTCTTTAGTGGTCGAATTAAGACTATTTCAAGCTCATTGGATTGGTAACTCGACAAGCTTCCAAATGGAACTAGAATTGGCTAATTCTGAGACCGTTCGATGTCCCAAAAGCCCGTTGGAACTCTTCGTTTGTCATTTTGCAATTTGGATTGTTAATCTTTCCAAATCGTGCGATCCAACAGAGATGCTTATAACTCCTTCGTTTGATGTCGGATTAGGTCGATTTTTGGTCATCTGAAAGGTACTTTCGTGCTCTTTCATTCCTGACTTAAATCATCATATTCCAGGAGCATTTATGCATTCGTAATTGGGATCGCAGTCGTCAGTCCTGAATTTTTCCTTCATCTCCATGTCCAATAGTAACCTTCATAACTCTCTCATTGCTAACCCTATTTAGAATATTTTATGCTCATTGGAATGGTAACTTAACAAGCATATAAATGGGACCAGAATTGGCTAATTCTGAGACTGTTCGATATCCCAAAAGCACATTGGAACTCTTTCATCGTCATTTTACAATTTGGATTGTTAATCTTTCTAAATCGCGCCATCCAGCGGAGATGCTCAAAACTCCCTCGTTTAGTATTGAATTGGGTCAATTTTTGGTCATCTGAAAGGAACTTTAGTGCTCTTTCATTTCTGAATTGAATCGTTGTATTCTGAGACCATTTCCGCTTCCATAAGTGGGATAGCAATCGTCGGTCCAGAATTCTTCTTTCATCTCATTGTCCAATAGTAACCTTCATAACTCTCTTTTCAGTGGTCGAATTTAGACTATTTTGAGCTCATTGGAATGGTAACTCGACAAGCTTCCAAATGGGACCAAAATTGGCTAATTCTGAGACCGTTCGATGTTCTAAAAGCATGTCGAAACTATTCGATCATCATTTTGCAATTTGGATTGTTAATCTTTCCAAATCACGCGATCCAACGGAGACCCTCATGACTCCGCCATTTGATGAAGGAATGGGCTGATTTTTGGTCATTTGTAAGGTACTTTAATGCTTTTTCATTCCTGATTGGAATCGTGGTATTCGGAGACTATTTGGGCATCCGTAAGTGAGATCACTATTGTCGGTCCTGAATTTTTCCTACGTCTCCTTTTGCAATAGTAACCTTCATAACTCTCTATTTAGTGGTCGAATTTAGACTATTTCGAGCTCATTGGAATGGTAACTTGACAAGCTTCCAAATGGGACTAGAATTGGCTAATTCTGAGACCGTTCGATGTCCGGAACTCTTCGATTGTCATTTTGCAATTTGGATTGTTAATCTTTCCAAATCGTGCGATCCAACAGAGATGCTCATAACTCCCTCGTTTAATGTCGGATTGGGTCGATTTTTGGTCATCTGAAAGGTACTTTCGTGCTCTTTCATTCCTGACTTAAATCATCATATTCCGAGAGCATTTATGCATTCGTAATTGGGATCGCAGTCGTCAGCCCTGAATTTTTCCTTCATCTCCATGTCCAATAGTAACCTTCATAACTCCCTCATTACTAACCCTATTTAGAATATTTTGTGCTCATTGGAATGGTAACTTAACAAGCTTATAAATGGGACCAGAATTGGCTAATTCTAAGACTGTTCGATATCCCAAAAGCACGTTGGAACTCTTCCATCGTCATTTTACAATTTAGATTGTTAATCTTTCTAAATCGCGCCATCCCGCGGAGATGCTCAGAACTCCCTCGTTTAGTATTGGATTGGGTCAATTTTTGGTCATCTGAAAGAAACTTTAGTGCTCTTTCATTTCTGACTTGAATCGTTGTATTCTGAGACCATTTCCGCATCCATATGTGGGATAGCAATCATCGGTCCAGAATTCTTCTTTCATCTCATTGTCCAATAGTAACCTTCATAACTCTCTTTTCAGTGGTCGAATTTAGACTATTTTGAGCTCATTGGAATGGTAACTCGACAAGCTTCCAAATGGGACCAAAATTGGCTAATTCTGAGACCGTTCGATGTTCCAAAAGCACGTCGGAACTATTCGATCATCATTTTGCAATTTGGATTGTTAATCTTTCCAAATCACCCGATCCAACGGAGACCCTCATGACTCCCCCATTTGATGAAGGAATGGGCTGATTTTTGGTCATTTGAAAGGTACTTTAATGCTCTTTCATTCTTGATTGGAATCGTGGTATTCGGAGACCATTTGGGCATCCGTAAGTGGGATCACTATTGTCGGTCCTGAATTTTTCATACATCTCCTGTTGCAATAGTAACTTTCATAACTCTCTCTTTAGTGGTCGAATTTAGACTATTTCGAGCTCATTGGAATGGTAACTCGACAAGCTTCCAAATGGGACTAGAATTGGCTAATTCTGAGACCGTTCGATGTCCCAAAAGCCCGTTGGAACTCTTCGATTGTTATTTTGCAATTTGCATTGTTAATCTTTCCAAATCGTGCGATCCAACGGAGATGCTCATAACTCCCTCGTTTGATGTCAGATTAGGTCGATTTTTGGTCATCTGAAAGGTACTTTCGTGCTCTTTCATTCCTGACTTAAATCATCATATTCTGAGAGCATTTATGCATTCGTAATTAGGATCGTAGTCGTCAGCCCTGAATTTTTCCTTCATCTCCATGTCCAATAGTAACCTTCATAACTCTCTCATTGCTAACCCTATTTAGAATATTTTGTGCTCATTGGAATGGTAACTTAACAAGCTTATAAATGGGACCAGAATTGGCTAATTCTGAGACTGTTCGATATCCCAAAAGCACGTTGGAACTCTTCCATCGTCATTTTACAATTTGGATTGTTAATCTTTCTAAATCGTGCCATCCAGCGGAGATGCTGAAAACTCCCTCGTTTAATGTTGGATTGGGTCAATTTTTGGACATCTGAAAGGAACTTTAGTCCTCTTTCATTTCTGACTTGAATCCTTGTATTCTGAGACCATCTTCGCATCCATAAGTGGGATAGCAATCGTCAGTCCAGAATTCTTCTTTCATCTCATTGTCCAATAGTAACCTTCATAACTGTAAGACCCATGTCCTAGCTCATACCATTCCGTAGGCTTCCGCGGTCTTTCTGGTCAAATTTCGGTGACCCGTGATCTTTTATCTGCAGTTGCGCGCGATCCCGATTCGTATTTTGTATTCCAGAGTCGACTCAACCCGAGACTTGTACCAGTGCGACCGCGCCGTCGACACGGTTCTGATGCCGCAACTCATGCACCGACCCGATACCTAGGCTAGAAGATGTCGGCCTGCATTCAATTCGAGAAAAACACCGCGCGTTGCGAACTTCGAGAGAATCTCTACCAAATGTCAAATCAATCCCATCAATCAATCAAAGTACACAACTCATCAAATCAAGTACCATATCCCATCTCCAAGTACACAACACCATCTCCAAAGTCAACTTTCCCATCCCATCTCTTACACACCCCCATCACTCATCCCATCACTCTCTCTCTCTCTCTTCCATTCTCTCTCTCTCATTTTCCTCCCAAGCAACTCACGTCTACCTCCATGAGAGAATGTCATGTGTGGCCCACCTTTCTACCTCTCATCTCTACCATCAAAGCCTCATCTCAACCGATGGATAACGTTCTTTGGAGCTTTAGAACGCGTTGATGGAAGAAGGAAGAAGAAATCTCGAGGTGGGTGATTTTATTGCTTGATTTGTGTTTTGAGGGCCACATATGTGGGACCCATCTTGATATATGTGTTGTATAGAGGGGCCCATAGTAGTGGGGTCCCTCCTATTTCCACCAATTTTTTTTTCTTTTCTCTATTTCTCCCTCTCTTTCTCTTTTGGTGCTGGACGTGGGACCCACCAGTCATGTGTGTATTAACCACACCATCCAACCATTGGTGGCCCACCCTGATATCATACATGTGGTGGGGCCCACCTTAAATATATGTGTGATTGATGTTTTATTTAAACTAACACGATTTAAATGATATTTAAACTCGCAAGTATACGAATCAGATGCAGATACGGTACGTATTACGAGATCGTTCCCACGAGGACTGGTCGTCACAATTCAAATCTATGATTCTCCTTAACTAATCCAACAAATAATGGGATGAATTACTAAGCACAATTTTATGAAAAACAATTAATTAAAAACAGGGAAGAAAATTCAATCAGAGAGAGAGCACTAGGACTTTCGAATCCACCCCTAATTATCCTAACCCTTGTTTTGTCTGTTGATTCACCTTGATCTAGATTGATACCACTTATACAGAGAAAGCACAATCTGTGTCCTTAATCGGGCATACAGACTGTCTAATTCCTTTAAGCAATGCCATGAATGACATATCCCATGTCCTTGGTCGGGTACATGGAATGTACTTTCATTAAAGCACCCTGTTTCTTCCTCTATAGGAAACTTGTTCTTGATCAGACACAAGCACCTATAATAAGCATCCAAACAACATCCATATATATACTTTAATCAAGTTCATAGATGGAGAAGTATAGAATTTAAACCCATAAAGCCCACTTAGAGAAAGAGACAAATTAATTAATATTCAAAGTAAATCAACCAATACAAGAGCTAATCAAATTAAGGGCTTCATCTCAGCCCTAGCTGAGAGATTAGTGACCCATAAAATCCATAAAAATATTAAATAAAATTCATAAAAGAAACGTCAAACCAAACAATCTCTTTCTCTCTTCTTTCTTCTCTTTCTTCTCTTCCTTCTCTTTCTTCTCTCCCTTGCTTCAGATCTGGAATCCCCTCTGGTTCTGAATGCCTTTCCCACGTCCAAAACTCCCCTTTTATAGCTGCTGGATGGCTGGGGTCGGTGGAAGAGTCGTAGAAGGACTCGGAGTACAAATTTTCGCAGCCGTGATCGGTGGGCCCCACAGAGGTGTTTTCTGGAAAATCCACCCCGTCCATTGGATTCAGAACGAAATTTTAGTCAAGAATGGGTGGTTTTGAATGTCCATTGACACGGCCCAGAGAAGAAAATACAAAAAGATCAGTTTTGAACGTCGCCGGGTAGCCCTTTTGTGGCCTCTGTACCGCACACGTGTGTTCGCATGGGAGTGGAATATCAGCATGGTTTTGTAGTTCTCGAACCCATCTACACGATGGACGGCTCGGATCGGCCGTACGGGTGACGTACAGGGCCCACAATCCTTCGCAAAAATGGCCAACGTGGACGCGAAAACAACTTCCGTGGCAATGGTGGGACCCATTTTGATAATTATTTCAATAATCCGATCCGTCCAATGGATGCAGAACGAAATTTTGATCGAGAATGAACTATTTTCACTGTCTGCTGATGCGGCCCACGTGATTTCCTGCTCTACCGTCCAACCTGCTTTTAAACAGTTAGATTTCCATAAACGCTCTCTTTTGAAATTCGGTCACCTACAAGTTGGCAATAGGGACACTGGAATTCTGGTGGACGGCTTGGATTGTCCGTTTGGACAATGTATGGGGCCCACAAGAGCAACCGACGGTGGTGCTATGCGAACGCTGTAACGGCTATTGCCGTTTTTGCTGAAGACGGTCGGTCAAACCGACTTTGACGCGTTTTAGCGGTCGGGTGTGGCGCGGCTACACATGTCCTCAATACACACGCCATCCATGCGGGGTCCACTACGATGCTGTAGAGAAATCCAATCCATCCATCCTGTTTCATTTCTTATTTAAACCGTATGGGTCAATTTGGAAGTATATCCAGATTGTAAGCGGGCCTAAAATTGGAGATTAATGGGCTGATCTGTCCGTTGACCCACTTCTCGAGATATCCAATGGTTGAAATTTAATATATACAGTTTATTTATGGCCTCCAGGCCATATATGAAGTTTTGAACTGATCGGATGGCGGGAACCATGTGATCTTGCATTCTGGACCCTTTTCGGGTCTCTTTATCGTGCTTTCCTCAGATCCCAGGCGTGTAAAATCTTCACTATTGGTTTTCTGGAGTCCATCCCATGCTCTGGAGACTTTGGATCATAAAATCCATGCCTTTAACATCAATTTTCAATACACACTCCTGATTTCATCCTGTAATAAAAACACGAGTAAAACACTCCATTAAGCCTCATCATGTACGTCAATTTAGGCAATTACTGGGGTCTGATATGCAACATTTGACCCTGATCACAACCCCCAACCAGCATTTTGCTAGTCCCGAGCAAAACATGCGAAAAATAATTTTAGAAATAAAAGACGATTCCTGTAAACTCAAGTGACTTGCGAACAGATAGCTGAGATGTGAAAATTCTAAGATTCATGAATGGTAAGTAGAATTTTCTCCTGAAATCAAGCTCACAGTAAACTTCATAATCAAGTTCAACATATTAATCCATTAATTAGAACATTCCTAAACATTGAGTTCCACAGGTGTATAGTATAATCTCAGCTTACAATTATTAAGAGTTCCAATAATCAATTTCATGCTAAAATTGGTAATTAACAACAGAATTCCCGACAACCAACACTAGCATTTTAGATTAACCTTTCAGCCTTCATTTTTTTTTTTTTTTTTTTATGAACAGTACGCCAAGGAAGGGAATCAAATCCTCACCTACAGGGAGCAAACCTATGGTGAAAACTCGTCGCCTCATTTTTTTATAAGTCAACTATGGAGAATCAAATCTACACCTATAGGGAGCAAACCTATGGTGAAGATTATGTGACTTAGCCTTTTAATTCTTCTTTTTACCAAGTTAATCATTCAGTTATCGAACCAAAACTTAATGTGCAAGCGAGATGTGATATGTGAAATCATGACTCAATCAATGTTTACAACGTCTAATCATGGATTAACAATTCAAAATTGACTGTGAAATCAAGCAGATGGCTGAATCCAAGAGTCATTAGTTACCAACATCATGTATCTTATAATGTTAAAATCACAACTATCCTTCAAAATCACTTTGAATTCAATAGAAATTCCAGAAAAAATTTTAAAATTTTCACAAATTTTGCTCAAAACCAAGAAAATACTGATTAGGTAACCTAATCTCCCACCCCCAACCAAAAATCTACATTGTCCTCAATGTAAAAGAAATAATCATGCGATGCACATGGGACAACGAATAATAAAAGAGGAATGAGGGAAAGATAGTACCTGGACGGAGAATCAAGAGGCTTCCCAAAATTATCAATGTAAGAGCAAGTTAGGGCAAGAGAAAAATTAACAAAAGCAAAAATAACAAAAAGAAAAAGAAAAGAAGATCCTACCTATACCACTTTCGCAGGTGCTCTCGATTGCATTTAGCGCATGCAACAAGCCTTTAAACCCCTAAGTTACCCCTAGTGGACGAGTTGTAGTCTCGTGAGGGTTTGCAGTAATGTTACCCACAAACATTGAAGTAACTAACTAAGAAAAATGAAAATGAATGAAATAAAAAAGCAATACAATAAAGCAAAAGGTTGGGTTGCCTCCCATGAGCGCTAAGTTTAACGTCTTCAGCCAGACAAGAACGGACCATGAATGAAATAATCTTTATAACCAGGGTCCGCCAAAGAAATTACCTCAACACTTTCATTAACCGATCCCAGACAAGTGATGTGAGTTCCCATGAACTGTGCTATCTGAAATAAGGCAACTGACACTGTCGTCAAATAATTTAAGGACTTCTGCTCGAACGACTTCTTCTATGTTAGGATCACGCTTCCTTTGCATGTTATGCGATATTACCACAGCATGATCCATCCATACAGTGGGGCATACTCCCTGGATTTTTTCTATCTTCCGTTCAATTGCTGCCTTATATGCTCTAAGAACATTAAGCAGCCTGCTCGCCTTTGTCTTCTCAGAGTTACAAACTGTGCTGTCAGGAAGAGTCTCAGAGGGATGAAGAGGTTCCACTTTCGCTCTCCATTTTTCAGTCTCCAATATAGGAGTAGAGTCGAGCAATGCATTGACTTCATGGATGAGACTATCAATGTCAAAATCCATGCCCGATTGTGCTAAGCAGGTCTCAAGAGGATCTTCAAAAGATGTACAGAAGGAGTCCTGCACAAGGCTCTCGATCATGTCCACTTCAAATATGTCATCCAAATCTGAGGGTTGTTGTCCTGCATTAAAAACATTGAGTTTAATATTCATGTTACCAAAGGACAATTTCATAACTCCATTCCTGCAATTAATAATAGCATTAGATGTGGCCAAAAATGGACGACCCAAAATGACTGGGATCTGACTATGAAGATTCTGGACAGGCTGAGTATCTATAACTATGAAATCCACTGGAAAATAAAATTTATCAACCTGGATTAACACATCTTCAATAACACCCCGGGGCACCTTGATAGATCTATCGGCTAATTGTAATGTTACCTTAGTCGGTTTCAGCTCACCAAGTCCCAGCTGCTCATAAACCGAATATGGTAACAAATTGACGCTCGCCCCTAAATCAAGTAATGCCTTCCCGATCTTATGATCTCCTATGCCGCAAGAAATGGTGGGAGCTCCTGGATCCCTAAATTTAGGAGGGGTGTTATGTTGAATCATGGAGCTGAGCTGCTCTGCAAGGAAGACTTTCTTATGAACATTCTGCTTACGCTTTTGAGTGCATAAATCTTTAAGAAACTTAGCGTAAGCAGGGACTTGCTTGATAGCGTCAAGCAATGGGATGTTGACTTGCACTTTTTGAAACACATCCAAGATTTCATCAAAGTTATTTCTTTTCTTTATTGGTGCCAGACGTTGAGGAAAGGGTGCTTTGGGCACATAAGGTGGCACATTAGTTGCTCTTGGAGAGTCAGAGAGCTTTTGGACTTTGGATGCATTGGTATAGCTCTCTGCTTCATCTTGATCTTCTGTTTTAGAATTTGATTCATCCCCAGGCATCTCTATTCTGTTATCAATCTGCTTGCCTGACCTAAGGGTAGTGATCGATTTGGCCTGTTCATGATATTGCCCTTGGTTGGAATTAGAGCCAATCTCATACTGTCCCTTTGGATTAGCCTCAGGTTGGCTAGGGAACTTGCCCTTCTCTCTCTCACTCAATGTGGCAGCTAGTTGACCCATTTGTACTTCCAGCTTGGCAATGGATTGTGCATTTGCGTGTAAGCTTTGCTGGTTGTAAGGTTTGTTGGGTGTCTTTTTGGAATTGGAGAGAACTCTGCATGAAAAGATGGAGTGTATCCTCAAGAGATGGTTTCCTTGATTGCGTAGGCAGTTGCTGATATTGTGGAAACTGTTGAGGTTGTTGACTGCCAACTTGGAGGTGCGGTTGCATGGGAGGATTTCCAGATGGTCCTCCTTGTTGTGGTCCTTTTGCCCAAGAGAAATTTGGATGTCTAGCCCACCCTGGGTTGTATGTGTTCGAGTAAGGATCATTCCCAGATTTTTGTAAAGTGTTCATAGCATGAACTTGTTCAGAGAGAAGTTCTGGGAATGCTGCACCAGATGGACAAGACTGCATAGGATGGGCAGGACTAGAACATGTGGCATATGCCTCGACTTGAGCTGTTTGTGGTGGTCCATTATTTAATACCAGAGCATCAACTTTCTTTGTCAGGTTATCAAGCTTGGCGCTCAGCTCTGGCATGACTCCTATCTCATATATACCACCTCTCTTCTGTGGTTGGGGACTTCTGTCACCTCTATTTGAATAATCCCATTGCTGGGAATTTTCGCACAAGGTTTCAAAGAAGTTCCACGCTTCGACATCACTTTTGGTCATGAATGACCCTCCACTGGTGGCATCAACCATGCGACGGTTCTGTGGTGTAAGAACCTCATAGAAGTATTGAACTTGTTGCCACTTCTCAAAACCATGGTGAGGACATTTAAGAAGCAAGTCCTTCCATCTTTCCCAACATTCATGAAAGTGCTCGCCCTCTTTTTGTGTGAAGTTAGTAATTTCTCTACGGAGGGCATTGGTTTT
Source organism: Magnolia sinica (assembly GCF_029962835.1). Classification (NCBI taxonomy): domain Eukaryota; kingdom Viridiplantae; phylum Streptophyta; class Magnoliopsida; order Magnoliales; family Magnoliaceae; genus Magnolia; species Magnolia sinica. The sequence continues at coordinate 73,563,143 of NC_080573.1, forward strand.
GTGAACGGGGAAGAACTTGTTTAAGAACTTCTTAGACAGTTGGTCCCATGTAGTGATAGATCCAACTTCTAGAGAATTCAACCATGCTTTCGCCTTATCCTTCAAAGAAAAAGGAAACAGGCGTAGGCGGATCGAATCGTCTGAGAAGTTTTGGAACTTAAAGGTGGAGCAAATGTTTAAGAATTCTTTCACATGATGATATGGGTCCTCCTTGTCCAATCCATAAAAGGATGGCAACAATTGTATGACTCCAGGTTTAAGTTCAAAGTGTGCTGCCGTAGTGGTTGGCAACACTATGCATGAAGGCGCATTAAATTGGACAGGAGCTGAATAATCTTTGAGAGCTTTAACTTCAGTCTCATTCGCCATTTCAACAGGATTATTTCTCAATCTTTCACGAATTGTTCTTTCAATCTCAGGATCAAACGGTGCTAGTTCTATGTTCAGAGATCTACGTCCTAGCATAAACTATGTTATCAATATAAGAAAGAAAACTAAACTAAGATGCAACCTAAGATGAATAAAACTAAAGGAAAAAGTTATGAATTCCTAAGAACAAGAGAAAGCTATGTAAACGAGAATTGGAAAGAAGAACCCGAGAAAAGGAGATGATGAATGTCTGAAGATTTGAGAGCTCCTCCTTTTGAAGACAATGTTATTTAGCAGCTTCCTTCCTTAATTCCTGTAAACAAAAAGAAAACAAAAATAAATTAAATTTACTAAAATAATGCTAGAAAAAAAATCCTAAGCAACGGTTAATTTCTAAAAAAGAAAGTTTGTAATCTTAGAAATAAAACTAAGTTAGTTTCTAAAAAGGGAAAAATTTCTAAAACTAGAAAATAGAAAGTTACTTGAAAGAAGAATCAGAATCTAGAATTAGAAAATAGGAAATTTCTAAAAATAAAATAAAATAGCCTAGAAATAGAAACTTTCTAAAAAGAATAAAACCTTAATTCTAAAAATAGAAGTTAGAAAAAAATAGAAAATTTGGAAAGAGATTACCAAATTAGTAGTTTATGTCAGGTCCCTACAAAACAGGAAATATGTTAGTTTCTAAAAAAAAAAAATATAATTTAACCTAAAGGTAGTAAAAAACCTAAGACTATGAATTATGATAAGAGAGAATCTTAAATCCAATTGGACCGAAACAGTCCCCGGCAACGGCGCCAAAAACTTGATGTTTTATTTAAACCAACACGATTTAAATGATATTTAAACTCGCAAGTATACGAATCAGATGCAGATACGGTACGTATTACGAGATCGTTCCCACGAGGACTGGTCGTCACAATTCAAATCTATGATTCTCCTTAACTAATCCAACAAATAATGGGATGATTTACTAAGCACAATTTTATGAAAAACAATTAATTAAAAACAGGGAAGAAAATTCAATCAGAGAGAGAGCACTAGGACTTTCGAATCCACCCCTAATTATCCTAACCCTTGTTTTGTCTGTTGATTCACCTTGATCTAGATTGATACCACTTATACAGAGAAAGCACAATCTGTGTCCTTAATCGGGCATACAGACTGTCTAATTCCTTTAAGCAATGCCATGAATGACATATCCCATGTCCTTGGTCGGGTACATGGAATGTACTTTCATTAAAGCACCCTGTTTCTTCCTCTATAGGAAACTTGTTCTTGATCAGACACAAGCACCTATAATAAGCATCCAAACAACATCCATATATATACTTTAATCAAGTTCATAGATGGAGAAGTATAGAATTTAAACCCATAAAGCCCACTTAGAGAAAGAGACAAATTAATTAATATTCAAAGTAAATCAACCAATACAAGAGCTAATCAAATTAGGGGCTTCATCTCAGCCCTAGCTGAGAGATTAGTGACCCATAAAATCCATAAAAATATTAAATAAAATTCATAAAAGAAACGTCAAACCAAACAATCTCTTTCTCTCTTCTTTCTTCTCTTTCTTCTCTTCCTTCTCTTTCTTCTCTCCCTTGCTTCAGATCTGGAATCCCCTCTGGTTCTGAATGCCTTTCCCACGTCCAAAACTCCCCTTTTATAGCTGCTGGATGGCTGGGGTCGGTGGCAGAGTCGTAGAAGGACTCGGAGTACAAATTTTCGCAGCCGTGATCGGTGGGCCCCACAGAGGTGTTTTCTGGAAAATCCACCCCGTCCATTGGATTCAGAACGAAATTTTAGTCAAGAATGGGTGGTTTTGAATGTCCATTGACACGGCCCAGAGAAGAAAATACAAAAAGATCAGTTTTGAACGTCGCCGGGTAGCCCTTTTGTGGCCTCTGTACCGCACACGTGTGTTCGCATGGGAGTGGAATATCAGCATGGTTTTGTAGTTCTCGAACCCATCTACACGATGGACGGCTCGGATCGGCCGTACGGGTGACGTACAGGGCCCACAATCCTTCGCAAAAACGGCCAGCGGAAGACGCTATGCGGACGCGAAAACAACTTCCGTGGCAATGGTGGGACCCATTTTGATAATTATTTCAATAATCCGATCCGTCCAATGGATGCAGAACGAAATTTTGATCGAGAATGAACTATTTTCACTGTCTGCTGATGCGGCCCACGTGATTTCCTGCTCTACCGTCCAACCTGCTTTTAAACAGTTAGATTTCCATAAACGCTCTCTTTTGAAATTCGGTCACCTACAAGTTGGCAATAGGGACACTGGAATTCTGGTGGACGGCTTGGATTGTCCGTTTGGACAATGTATGGGGCCCACAAGAGCAACCGACGGTGGTGCTATGCGAACGCTGTAACGGCTATTGCCGTTTTTGCTGAAGACGGTCGGTCAAACCGACTTTGACGCGTTTTAGCGGTCGGGTGTGGCGCGGCTACACATGTCCTCAATACACACGCCATCCATGCGGGGTCCACTACGATGCTGTAGAGAAATCCAATCCATCCATCCTGTTTCATTTCTTATTTAAACCGTATGGGTCAATTTGGAAGTATATCCAGATTGTAAGCGGGCCTAAAATTGGAGATTAATGGGCTGATCTGTCCGTTGACCCACTTCTCGAGATATCCAATGGTTGAAATTTAATATGTACGATTTATTTATGGCCTCCAGGCCATATATGAAGTTTTGAACTGATCGGATGGTGGGAACCATGTGATCTTGCATTCTGGACCCTTTTCGGGTCTCTTTATCGTGCTTTCCTCAGATCCCAGGCGTGTAAAATCTTCACTATTGGTTTTCTGGAGTCCATCCCATGCTCTGGAGACTTTGGATCATAAAATCCATGCCTTTAACATCAATTTTCAATACACACTCCTGATTTCATCCTGTAATAAAAACACGAGTAAAACACCATTAAGCCTCATCATGTACGTCAATTTAGGCAATTACTGGGGTCTGATATGCAATATTTGACCCTGATCAGTGATCCACCGTCCAGCGTCCACGAGGTGGAGCGTGAACTGACAGTGTTGTGTACTGACAAGAAAATAAAAGGTGTCAACTTTGGATGGACTTGGATGGACCACTCCTGTAGGCCCTAAATTGATGTATCAATCCAATCCACGCCGTCTATTATATTACCCATATCATTTTAGGCGTTGAGCCGAAAAATGAAGTCAATACGACTATCTGGCGGGCCATAGCGTAGAAAACAGTAGTTTTCACCGTTGAAATGCACTCTGATCGTCATACACCTCCAAAACATATTGAAAATTAGACTTGCTTGGTCCGTCTTGAGACATGGAATGTAATAGATGGGTTAGATTCATCTGATCTGGGCCCCACGTACCAAAAACCTTAAAAAAATTCTTTTTTTCAAAAAAAAAATTATAAACATCAGCCAGCGCCTGCTGCTACTGCAGCAGGATGCTGGCGCGTCACGGGCGGGCGGAAGGCAGGGACCCACGGCCCCTGCTGTGGGCCCCACCATGATGTATATTTGACATCCACACCGTTCATCGGGTGGGCCACTGCCTGAAGTGGATCCACTCCAAAACTTAGACTGATCTAGGACTCAGGTGGCCCACATCACAGAAAATAGTGGGATCTAATGGCTGCCATTGGAACCCTTTTTGGGTGTCCCAGAGGTTTGGATCATTATGAAATTTGTTTTCCTCTTCATCCAGGGTCTGTGTGACCTTATCAACGGTTTAGATGGCAGATAAATGTTATGGTGGGCCCTGCATGGGACCCACTGATGTAAGTGGCTTTCCCACACCGTCCACCCATGTGGACCCTTCCATGATGTATGTGCTGCATCTTAACCGTCCGTCCATGGGAGGACGTGGACCCCACCTTCATGTATATGTTTTCCATCCAACCAGTCCATACATATGGGGCCCACCATCAGCCGTCCATCCAGCGTCCCCTGGACGTTGGGCGCTGACAGCGCTGACACTCCCATACACTCCCATATGATATATATTATTATATAATATAATATTTTTTTTATTATAAAAGTACCATGGTAGGTCTGGCCTGCAGGTTACGACCCCACCATGATGTTACGTTGTATCCTTACCGTCCATCTGTGCGTGGGACGGTGGGGCCCTTCCATGGTGCGTGTGTTCTACACGTACCCTCCATCGGTGGAGCCCACTTATCTGTTGTATGGGTTGCTCCCATACTGTCCAGCGAAGGACGGTGCTGCTGGAGCACCTTGATGTGAGTGTTTTATCGATGCCGTTCATCTGTGGTGGCCCATCCTCGTGGGACCCACCTAATCTATAAATCCCATCCGCACCGTCCATCTGTTTACTATCCAGAATATCTGTCCGATGGACGGTGGGCCAGCCCCATGTAGCTGTAAAGTCAGCATGTTTTGAGGACTCCACCACTGATGTATATGTTTTATACCCACACCGTTAATCTGTTCATCAACCGTCCAGCAGCAAGGTTGCTGCAGTAGGGCCCAGATGTGTATGTTTCTCCATGCCGTCCATCTATTCTGGTAGCTTCCACGTCGGCTCCACACGATGGTATGTGTGAGATCTGGACCATTCTGATGGTGTGGGCCCAACTTGACGTGTACGTGTGGCACACCTCACCGTCCAACAGTAAGGACGGTGGGTCCCACCTGGAGTATGCATTGCATCCAGGCCGTCAAGGGCTTGAACGGCACTGGCATGTATTATAGGTAATATATATTATATACAATATGTATAGTATTATATTATATGTTTTATATATTATATATAAATAATATAGCTGATATCATACATGGTATCTGGTGGTCTACATGTGTTTTAATCCTTCTACCCAGTAGCGTGGGTTCCACACACGTGTGGACTCCACCGTGTTGTGAGACGTGGACTCACCTGGATGCATGTCTGGCCATCTACCTGGCAGTAGGCGGGGTCTATCATGATGTGTATGTTTCTCCATACCGTCCATCACCTCAAATGGTGGACCAGCGACCCTCACTCCTGTAGGGGTCTGATGATCGAGACCGTCCATTCATGTGGAGCCCACCTTGCGTGCATGTATACTACGTCCAGGTCGTCCATCCATCTCTGGACGATGGACGCTAGATGCATCTCCATATAATATTATATATTACAATATTATATTTTGTGGTCACACCCCCGTGGGACCCACCTGTTGTGAATAGGTTGGTTCGTGTACCGCACTCAGCTGTATAGCTGATGATTTTACGACAACGAGTGTAGAGCTGGGGCCCACCTTCATGTGTGTTTTGTATATCCACCGCCCATCCATTTTGACGTGACTATACCATAATGTATAGTTTAATCCACACCGTCTAGATATTGCTGGACAATGCTGGATCATGTCTGGATGGTGTTGTGGACCCCACTTTGTCGTACGTTCCATATCCATACCGTCCATAATGTTTGGACAGTGCTGATCATCGTACGAGGGCCATGTGTGCAGTGATACACATGTTACACCTACAACTCTTGAATAATTTTTATTTTTATTTGGTGCGGCCCATATGATGAGGCCCACTTTGGTATAATTATGGCCGTCCATGAGGCCCACTTTGGTATCTTTATGGCCGTCCATGAGGCCCACCTTGATGTATTTATGGCCGTCTATATGGTGTATTCTTGGCCCATGTGCGGGGCCCACCTGTTATATATCTTTGGCCTTTGTCGAGGCCCAATATGATGTTTTTATGGCCCACCTTGATATATTAATGTTGCCCATTGATGCAGCTCACTTGATGTGTATGAGGCCCATTAGTGCGGCCCATTGCTGTAGCCCACTTGAGGCCCATTGGTGCGGCCTAGCTGTGAGACCCATCATGATGTATTTTTGGCCCATGTGCGAGGCCCACCTGTTTATATTTTGGCCCATGTGACAGGGCCCACTTGCTTTGTATTCTGAGGCCCATGTGATAGGGCCCACCTTGTAATGTGTTGTTCGCATTGTCCATTCATGTGGCCCCCACGTGATGTACGTGTTTTATCTAAGTTGTCCATTGATGGGCTCATTTGGAATGAGCAGGGCCCAACCCATTGAGATGTATTTAAGGCCAAGGTACGTGGCCCATTAGATGTATATGAGGGCCCGCAGATTGTATATTCGAGGCCCATGTGTAAGGCCCACTTGTCGTGTATTTGAGACCCATTAATACGGTCCACTTAATGTATATTGAGGTCCATGGATCGTAGCCCATTATGATGTATCTGAGGACCATGGGTCGTGGCCCATGGTGATGTATATGCAACCCGTGGTTGGGGCCCACTGTGATGATTCATAGCCTATGGGCAAGGCCCGTTGTGATGTGTATTAGGCCCATGATGCATGACCCATTTGATGTATTCGAGGCCCAGGTGTAAGGCCCACTTGTCATATATTTAAGGTCAAGGAGCAGGACCCACCTGTTGTGTATACGTGGTCCTTGGACAAGAACCACTGTATTGTATATTAGGCCTTTGTGTGATGTCGTGGCCCCATTGTGTATTTAGCTCAATGTGGGCCATTCCTTAGGGCAATGTTGGTTAGATGTCCACATTGTGAAGGCTGATTGTTGATGCCAGGTATTATTACCGAGTATGAGTAGTTGACAGCATAGCATCATGATATCTTCCCATACGCATCATCTGCATGTTTGTTATGAGACATGATTGACCATTTCATATGCCATAGTGCCGGTCGTTATGAGACTCCCTGATTGGCGGAGGTTATCACACATGAGCATGCGGCATGTGCAGGATTGATGCATGACTGGACTGTATGACTCATGCATCTCGCATTATGATTACTGTACGCCCTAGCGACATCAGGGCCGAAGCCTCCACAGGTATATCGTGGATGGCCAAATGGGACACCGAAAATGTTTGGTTCTAGCATACGGGCGCCATAGATGTCCCTGGGTGAAAATCCCTAAACCTCCGTGGCCAGGAGACGCCCCAACGTCGAGACCGAGTGGATGCATGAGCGCCGAGTGCCGAATACCAGGAGGCCGCGTCTCCCACTGTGTCGTGGTCAGTTGGGAGGGGGTGTGGCCTTACCCGCCCGAGGGTAGGGGGCAATACTAGGCTGAGTTTGACCAGCTCATGAATGGGTCCGCTATCGACGTGCCGGATAGGTATTGACAGACTATTGGCCAGGCGGATAGTGAGGTTTCTTACGCTCACTTGGACTGTGCGGCTGGGAGAGCGGCAGTGCCATTTGGAGTGTACTAAACCCCGGTGATGATCCCAGAAACGAACTGTACTGATATGTGGATTTAGTGAGCAGGAGTTGCATACTCATTCATGCATTCATTCATTCACTATCCACTCGGGTTGGTGGTGCGCAACTATTTGTTACATGTGCCTTCGCAATGGCCAGGATTTCGGTTGGGGCGCGCGACTAACCTGAGATCAGGAGTTTACCACATTGAGTCTGACTATCCAAATTAGGTATGGGACTAGTTTGGATAGAAGTTCCTTGTGATGGACCCCATAGCCTGCGATACTACGTACTATCATCCCGACTTCACACTCCATCGTGGCCATTCCATTCGCATAGCATATTGCATTACATTCGCAGTATATGGCATTTTGGGTTACCGGTGTTTCTTCATTTATATGGTTTAGATACGACATCTGATATTCGACTCTTTATGACTCCTCATTTGTATAGTTGATCTGTATCGCGTATTCTGATATTGTTCCTCATTTGTATAGTTGATATGTACTACGTACTCTGATATTGTTTGACTCATGGACTTGTTAGTATTTTGCTTACTCTGATAATGTATGATTCATGACCTTGCGCCTAATTGGACATTGTATGATTATGACATTTCATTGAATACTTGGCACTTACCTTGTGCACACACTTACACTACCCTCTAAGCTTTCTATAAGCTTATGCACGATAGATGCGTGCAGGTGATGTTAGGTTACAACAGTGTTGAGCTTGGAGCGTGCAGCAGTCTTCTGGAGCTTGATTTCGATTGATGTATTTTTCTTTCAGCATTGTACTCAAATGATTATATTAGTGGATATGTGATGATGATGTTGTCTTTGTGAATTGGGTAATCTTGTGGTTATGCTTATTATGAGTTAAATGTATATAAAAAAAAATCCTCCTTGTAGGAGCCCACGATCGGAATCTGGTGCATGGACACTAAGAGCCGACAATGGGGTACTACGGAGGCTGTAGGCACCAGATTCGGCGATCGGGATTCCTGTGAATCCGATTTCCGGGTTTGGGGCGTGACAATAACTCTCTTTTCAGTGGTCGAATTTAGACTATTTTGAGCTCATTGGAATGGTAACTCGACAAGCTTCCAAATGGGACCAAAATTGGCAAATTCTAAGACCGTTCGATGTTCCAAAAGCACGTCGGAACTATTCGATCATCATTTTACAATTTGGATTGTTAATCTTTCCAAATCACGCGATCCAACGGAGACCCTCATGACTCCCCCATTTGATGAAGGAATGGGCTGATTTTTGGTCATTTGAAAGGTACTTTAATGCTCTTTCATTCCTGATTGGAATCGTGGTATTCGGAGACCATTTGGGCATCCGTAAGTGGGATCACTATTGTCGGTCCTGAATTTTTGCTACATCTCCTTTTGCAATAGTAACCTTCATAACTCTCTCTTTAGTGGTCGAATTTAGACTATTTCGAGCTCATTGGAATGGTAACTGACAAGCTTCCAAATGGGACTAGAATTGGCTAATTTTGAGACCGTTCGATGTCCCAAAAGCCCGTTGGAACTCTTCGATTGTCATTTTGCAATTTGGATTGTTAATCTTTCCAAATCGTGCGATCCAACGGAGATGCTCATAACTCCCACGTTTGATGTTAGATTAGGTCGATTTTTGGTCATCTGAAAGGTACTTTCGTGCTCTTTCATTCCTGACTTAAATCATCATATTCTGAGAGCATTTATGCATTCGTAATTAGGATCGCAGTCGTCAGCCCTGAATTTTTCCTTCATCTCCATGTCCTATAGTAACCTTCATAACTCTCTCATTGCTAACCCTATTTAGAATATTTTGTGCTCATTGGAATGGTAACTTAACAAGCTTATAAATGGGACCAGAATTGGCTAATTCTGAGACTGTTTGATATCCCAAAAGCACATTGGAACTCTTCCATCGTCATTTTACAATTTGGATTGTTAATCTTTCTAAATCGTGCCATCCAGCGGAGATGCTCAAAACTCCCTCGTTTAATGTTGGATTGGGTCAATTTTTGGTCATCTGAAATGAACTTTAGTGCTCTTTCATTTCTGACTTGAATCGTTGTATTCGGAGACCATTTCCGCATCCATAAGTGGGATAGCAATCGTCGGTCCAGAATTCTTCTTTCATCTCATTGTCCAATAGTAGCCTTCATAACTCTCTCATTACTAACCCCATTTAGATTATTTTGTGCTCATTGGAATGGTAACTTATCAAGCTTATAAATGGGACCAGAATTGGCAAATTCTGAGACTGTTCGATATCCCAAAAGCACGTTGGAACTCTTCCATCGTCATTTTACAATTTAGATTGTTAATCTTTCGAAATCGGGCCATCCAGCGGAGATGCTCAAAACTCCCTCGTTTAGTATTGGATTGGGTCAATTTTTGGTCATCTGAAAGAAACTTTAGTGCTCTTTCATTTCTTACTTGAATCGTTGTATTTTGAGACCATTGCCGCATCCATAAGTGGGATAGCAATCATTGGTCCAGAATTCTTCTTTCATCTCATTGTCCAATAGTAGCCTTCATAACTCTCTCATTACTAACCCCATTTAGATTATTTTGTGCTCATTGGAATGGTAACTTATCAAGCTTATAAATGGGACCAGAATTGGCAAATTCTGAGACTGTTCGATATCCCAAAAGCACGTTGGAACTCTTCCATCGTCATTTTACAATTTAGATTGTTAATCTTTCGAAATCGGGCCATCCAGCGGAGATGCTCAAAACTCCCTCGTTTAGTATTGGATTGGGTCAATTTTTGGTCATCTGAAAGAAACTTTAGTGCTCTTTCATTTCTTACTTGAATCGTTGTATTTTGAGACCATTGCCGCATCCATAAGTGGGATAGCAATCATTGGTCCAGAATTCTTCTTTCATCTCATTGTCCAATAGTAACCTTCATAACTCTCTTTTCATTGGTCGAATTTAGACTATTTTGAGCTCATTGGAATGGTAACTCGACAAGCTTCCAAATGGGACCAAAATTGGCTAATTCTGAGACCGTTCGATGTTCCAAAAGCACGTCGAAACTATTCGATCATCATTTTGTAATTTGGATTGTTAATCTTTCCAAATCACGCGATCCAACGGAGACCCTCATGACTCCCCCATTTGATGAAGGAATGGGCTGATTTTTGGTCATTTGAAAGGTACTTTAATTCTCTTTCATTCCTGATTGGAATCGTGGTATTCGGAGACCATTTGGGCATCCGTAAGTGGGATCACTATTGTCGGTCCTGAATTTTTCCTACATCTCCTTTTGCTATAGTAACCTTCATAACTCTCTCTTTAGTGGTTGAATTTAGACTATTTCGAGCTCATTGGAATGGTAACTCGACAAGCTTCCAAATGGGACTAGAATTGGCTAATTCTGAGACCGTTCGATGTCCCAAAAGCCCGTTGGAACTCTTCGATTGTTATTTTGCAATTTGCATTGTTAATCTTTCCAAATCGTGCGATCCAACGGAGATGCTCATAACTCCCTCGTTTGATGTCGGATTGGGTCGATTTTTGGTCATCTAAAAGGTACTTTCGTGCTCTTCCATTCCTGACTTAAATCATCATATTCTTAGAGCATTTATGCATTCGTAATTGGGATCGCAGTCGTCAGCCCTGAATTTTTCCTTCATCTCCATGTCCAATAGTAACCTTCAAAACACACTCATTGCTAACCCTATTTAGAACATTTTATGCTCATTGGAATGGTAACTTAACAAGCTTATAAATGGGACCAGAATTGGCTAATTCTGAGACTGTTCGATATCCCAAAAGCACGTTGGAACTCTTCCATCGTCATTTTACAATTTGGATTGTTAATCTTTCTAAATCGCGCCATCTCGCGGAGATGCTCAAAACTCTCTCGTTTAATGTTGGATTGGGTCAATTTTTGGTCATTTGAAAGGAACTTTAGTCCTCTTTCATTTCTGACTTGAATCGTTGTATTCGGAGACCATTTCCGCATCCATAAGTGGGATAGCAATCGTCAGTCCAGAATTCTTCTTTCATCTCATTGTCCAATAGTAACCTTCATAACTCTCTTTTCATTGGTCGAATTTAGACTATTTTGAGCTCATTGGAATGGTAACTAGACAAGCTTCCAAATGGGACCAAAATTGGCTAATTCTGAGACCGTTCGATGTTCCAAAAGCACGTCGGAACTATTCGATCATCATTTTACAATTTGGATTGTTAATCTTTCCAAATCACGCGATCCAACGGAGACCCTCATGACTCCCCCATTTGATGAAGGAATGGGCTGATTTTTGGTCATTTGAGAGGTACTTTAATGCTCTTTCATTCCTGATTGGAATCGTGGTATTCGGAGACCAATTGAGCATCCATAAGTGGGATCACTATTGTCAGTCCTGAATTTTTCCTACATCTCCTTTTGCAATAGTAACCTTCATAACTCTCTTTTTAGTGGTCAAATTTAGACTATTTCGAGCTCATTGGAATGGTAACTCGACAAGCTTCCAAATGGGACTAGAATTTGCTAATTCTGAGACCGTTCGATGTCCCAAAAACCCGTTGGAATTCTTCGATTGTCATTTTGCAATTTGGATTGTTAATCTTTCCAAATCATGCGATCCAAGGGAGATGCTCATAACTCCCTCATTTGAGGTCGGATTGGGTCGATTTTTGGACATCTGAAAGGTACTTTCGTGCTCTTCCATTCCTGACTTAAATCATCATATTCCGAGAGCATTTATGCATTCGTAATTGGGATCGCAGTCGTCAGCCTTGAATTTCTCCTTCATCTCCATGTCCAATAGTAACCTTCATAACTCTCTCATTGCTAACCCTATTTAGAATATTTTGTGCTCATTGGAATGGTAACTTAACAAGCTTAAAAATGGGACCAGAATTGCCTACTTCTGAGACTGTTTGATATCCCAAAAGCACATTGGAACTCTTCCATCGTCATTTTACAATTTGGATTGTTAATCTTTCTAAATCGTGCCATCCAGCGGAGATGCTCAAAACTCCCTCATTTAATGTTGGATTGGGTCAATTTTTGGTCATCTGAAAGGAACTTTAGTCCTCTTTCATTTCTGAATTGAATCGTTGTATTCTGAGACCATTTCCGCATCCATAAGTGGGATAGCAATCGTCGGTCCAGAATTCTTCTTTCTTCTCATTGTCCAATAGTAACCTTCATAACTCTCTTTTCAGCGGTCGAATTTAGACTATTTTGAGCTCATTGGAATGGTATCTAGACAAGCTTCCAAATGGGACCAAAATTGGCTAATTCTTAGACCGTTTGATGTTCCAAAAGCACGTCGGAACTATTCGATCATCATTTTGCAATTTGGATTGTAAATCTTTCCAAATCACGCGATCCAACGGAGACCCTCATGACTCCCCCATTTGATGAAGGAATGGGCTGATTTTTGGTCATTTGAAACGTACTTTCATGCTCTTTCATTCCTGATTGGAATCGTGGTATTCCGAGACCATTTGGGCATCCGTAAGTGGGATCACTATTGTCGGTCCTAAATTTTTCTTACATCTCCTTTTGCAATAGTAACCTTCATAACTCTCTCTTTAGTGGTCGAATTTAGACTATTTTGAGCTCATTGGAATGGTAACTTGACAAGCTTCCAAATGGGACTAGAATTGGCTAATTCTGAGACCGTTCGATGTCCCAAAAGCCCGTTGGAACTCTTCGATTGTCATTTTGCAATTTGGATTGTTAATCTTTCCAAATCGTGCGATCCAACGGAGATGCTCATAACTCCCTCGTTTCATGTCAGATTAGGTCGATTTTTGGTCATCTGAAAGGCACTTTCGTGCCCTTTCATTCCTGACTTAAATCATCATATTCCTAGTGCATTTATGCATTTGTAATTGGGATCGCAGTCGTCAACCCTGAATTTTTCCTTCATCTCCATTTCCAATTGTAACCTTCATAACTCTCTCACTGCTAACCCTATTTAGAATATTTTGTGCTCATTGGAATGGTAACTTAACAAGCTTGTAAATGGGACCAGAATTGGCTAATTCTGAGACTGTTCGATATCCCAAAAGCACGTTGGAACTCTTCCATCGTCATTTTACAATTTGGATTGTTAATCTTTCTAAATCGTGCCATCCAGCGGAGATGCTCAAAACTCCCTCGTTTAGTATTGGATTGGGTTGATTTTGGGTCATCTGAAAGGAACTTTAGTGCTCTTTCATTTCTGACTTGAATCGTTGTATTCTGAGACCATTTCCGCATCCATAAGTGGGATAGCAATCGTCGGTCCAGAATTCTTCTTTCATCTCATTGTCCAATAGTAACCTTCACAACTCTCTTTTCAGTGGTCGAATTTAGACTATTTTGAGCTCATTGGAATGGTAACTCGACAAGCTTCCAAATGGGACCAAAATTGGCTAATTCTGAGACCGTTCGATGTTCCAAAAGCACGTCGGAACTATTCGATCATCATTTTGCAATTTGGATTGTTAATCTTTCCAAATCACGCAATCCAACGGAGACCCCCATGACACCCCCATTTGATGAACGAATGGGCTGATTTTTGGTCATTTGAAAGGTACTTTAATGCTCTTTCATTCCTGACTGGAATCGTGGTATTCGGAGACCATTTGAGCATCCATAAGTGGGATCACTATTGTCAGTCCTGAATTTTTCCTACATCTCCTTTTACAATAGTAACCTTCATAACTCTCTCTTTAGTGGTCAAATTTAGACAATTTCGAGCTTATTGGAATGGTAACTCGACAAGCTTCCAAATGGGACCCGAATTGGCTAATTCTGAGACCGTTCGATGTCCCAAAAGCCCGTTGGAACTCTTCGATTGTCATTTTACAATTTGGATTGTTAATCTTTTCAAATCATGCGATCCAAGGGAGATGCTCATAACTCCCTCATTTGAGGTCGGATTGGGTCGATTTTTGGTCATCTGAAAGGTACTTTCGTGCTCTTTCATAACTGACTTAAATCATCATATTCTGAGAGCATTTATGCATTCGTAATTGGGATCGCAATCATCAGCCTTGAATTTTTCCTTCATCTCCATGTCCAATAGTAACCTTCATAACTCTCTCATTGCTAACCCTATTTAGAATATTTTGTGCTCATTGGAATGGTAACTTAACAAGCTTATAAATGGGACCAGAATTGGCTAATTCTGAGACTGTTTGATATCCCAAAAGCACATTGGAACTCTTCCATCGTCATTTTACAATTTGGATTGTTAATCTTTCTAAATCGCGCCATCCAGCGGAGATGCTCAAAACTCCCTCGTTTAACGTTGGATTGGGTCAATTTTTGGTCATCTGAAAGGAAGTTTAGTGCTCTTTCATTTCTGACTTGAATCGTTGTATTCTGAGACCATTTTCGTATCCAAAAGTGGGATAGCAATCGTCGGTCCAGAATTCTTCTTTCACCTCATTGTCCAATAGTAACCTTCATAACTCTCTTTTCAGTGGTCGAATTTAGACTATTTTAAGCTCATTAGAATGGTAACTCGACAAGCTTCCAAATGGGACCAAAATTGGCCAATTCTGAGACCGTTCGATGTGCCAAAAGCACGTCGGAACTATTCGATCATCATTTTACAATATGGATTGTTAATCTTTCCAAATCACGTGATCCAATGGAGACCCTCATGACTCCCCCATTTGATGAAGGAATGGGCTGATTTTTGGTCATTTAAAAGGTACTTTAATGCTCTTTCATTCCTGATTGGAATCGTGGTATTCGGTGACCATTTGGGCATCCGTAAGTGGGATCACTATTGTCAATCCTAAATTTTTCCTACATCTCCTTTCACAATATTAACCTTCATAACTCTCTCTTTAGTGGTTGAATTTAGACTATTTCGAGCTCATTGGAATGGTAACTCGACAAGCTTCCAAATGGGACCCGAATTGCCTAATTCCGAGACCGTTCGATGTCCCAAAAGCCCGTTGGAACTCTTCGATTGTCATTTTGCAATTTGGATTGTTAATCTTTCCAAATCACGCGATCTAACAGAGATGCTCATAACTCCCTCATTTGAGGTCGGATTGGGTCGATTTTTGGTCATCTGAAAGGTACTTTCGTGCTCTTTCATTCTTGACTTAAATCATCATATTCCAAGAGCATTTATGCATTCGTAATTGGGATCGTTGTCGTCAACCCTAAATTTTTCCTTCATCTCCATGTCCAATAGTAACCTTTATAACTCTCTCATTGCTAACCCTATTTAAAATATTTTGTGCTCATTCGAATGGTAACTTAACAAGCTTATAAATGGGACCAGAATTGGCTAATTCTGAGACTGTTCGATATCCCAAAAGCACGTTGGAACTCTTCCATCGTCATTTTACAATTTGGATTGTTAATCATTCTAAATCGCGCCATCCAGCGGAGATGCTCAAAACTCCCTCGTATAATATTGGATTGGGTCAATTTTTGGTCATCTGAAATGAACTTTAGTGCTCTTTCATTTCTGAGTTGAATCGTTGTATTCTGAGACCATTTCCGCATCCATAAGTGGGATAGCAATCGTCGGTCCAGAATTCTTCTTTCATCTCATTGTCCAATAGTAACCTTCATAACTCTCTTTTCAGTGGTCGAATTTAGACTATTTTGAGCTCATTGGAATGGTAACTCGACAAGCTTTCAAATGGAACCAAAATTGGCTAATTCTGAGACCGTTCGATGTTCCAAAACCACGTCGGAACTATGCGATCATCATTTTGCAATTTGAATTTTTAATCTTTCCAAATCACGCGATCCACCGGAGACCCTCATGACTCCCCCATTTGATGAAGGAATAGGCTGATTTTTGGTCATTCGAAAGGTAATTTAATGCTCTTTCATTCGTGATTGCAATTGTGGTATTCGGAGACCATTTGGGCATCCGTAAGTGGGATCACTATTGTCGGTCTTGAATTTTTCCTACATCTCCTTTTACAATAGTAACCTTCATAACTCTCTCTTTAGTGGTCGAATTTAGACTATTTCGAGCTCATTGGAATGGTAACTCGACAAGCTTCCAAATGGGACTAGAATTGGCTAATACTGAGACCGTTCTATGTCCCAAAAGCCCGTTGGAACTCTTCGATTGTCATTTTGCAATTTGGAATGTGAATCTTTCCAAATCGTGCGATCCAACGGAGATGCTCATAACTCCCTCGTTTGATGTTGGATTAGGTTGATTTTTGGTCATCTGAAAGGTACTTTCGTGCTCTTTCATTCCTTACTTAATTCATCATATTCCGAGAGCATTTATGCATTCGTAATTGGGATCCTAGTCGTTAGCCCTGAATTTTTCCTTCATCTCCATGTCCAATAGTAACCTTCATAACTCTCTCATTGCTAACCCTATTTAAAATATTTTGTGCTCATTGGAATGGTAGCTTAACAAGCTTATAAATGGGACCAGAATTGGCTAATTCCAAGACTGTTCGATATCCCAAAAGCACGTTGGAACTCTTCCATCGTCATTTTACAATTTGGATTGTTAATCTTTCTAAATCGCGCCATCCGGCGGAGATGCTCAAAACTCCCTCGTTTAACGTTGGATTGGGTCAATTTTTGGTCATCCGAAAGGAAGTTTAGTGCTCTTTCTTTTCTGACTTGAATCGTTGTATTTTGAGACCATTTTCCTATCCATAAGTAGGATAGCAATCGTCGGTCCAGAATTCTTCTTTCATCTCATTGTCCAATAGTAACCTTCATAACTCTCTTTTCAGCGGTCGAATTTAGACTATTTTGAGCTCATTGGAATGGTAACTCGACAAGCTTCCAAATGGGGCCAAAATTGGCTAATTCTGAGACCGTTCGATTGTCCAAAAGCACGTCGGAACTATTCGATCATCATTTTACAATATGGATTGTTAATCTTTCCAAATCACGCGATCCAATGGAGACCCTCATGACTCCCCCATTTGATGAAGGAATGGGCTGATTTTTGGTCATTTAAAAGGTACTTTAATGCTCTTTCATTCCTGATTGGAATCGTGGTATTCGGTGACCATTTGGGCATCCATAAGTGGGATCACTATTGTCAGTCCTGAATTTTTCCTACATCTCCTTTCGCAATATTAACCTTCATAACTCTCTCTTTAGTGGTCAAATTTAGACTATTTCAAGCTCATTGGAATGGTAACTCGACAAGCTTCCAAATGGGACACGAATTGGCTAATTCTGAGACGGTTCGATGTCCCAAAAGCCCGTTGGAACTCTTCGATTGTCATTTTGCAATTTGGATTGTTAATCTTTCCAAATCATGCGATCTAACGGAGATGCTCATAACTCCCTCATTTGAGGTCGGATTGGGTCGATTTTTGGTCATCTGAAAGGTAATTTCATGCTCTTTCATTCCTGACTTAAATCATCATATTCCGAGAGCATTTATGCATTCGTAATTGGGCTCGCAGTCGTCAACCCTAAATTTTTCCTTCATCTCCATGTCCAATAGTAACCTTTTTAACTCTCTCATTGCTAACCCTATTTAGAATATTTTGTGCTCATTTGAATGGTAACTTAACAAGCTTATAAATGGGACCCGAATTGGCTAATTATGAGACTGTTTGATATCCCAAAAGCACGTTGGAACTCTTCCATCGTCATTTTACAATTTGGATTGTTAATCTTTCTTAATCGCGCCATCCAGCGGAGATGCTCAAAACTCCCTCATTTAATATTGGATTGGGTCAATTTTTGGTCATCTGAAAGGAACTTTAGTGCTCTTTCATTTTTGACTTGAATCGTTGTATTCTGAGACCATTTCTGCATCCATAAGTGGGATAGCAATCGTCGGTCCAGAATTCTTCTTTCATCTCATTGTCCATTAGTAACATTCATAACTCTCTTTTCAGCGGTCGAATTTAGACTATTTTGAGCTCATTGGAATAGTAACTCGACAAGCTTCCAAATGGGACCAAAATTGGCTAATTCTGAGACCATTCGATTTTCCAAAAGCATTTCGGAACTATTCGATCATCATTTTGCAATTTGGATTGTTAATCTTTCCAAATAACGCGATCCAATGGAGACCTCATGACTCCCCCATTTGATGAAGGAATGGGCTGATTTTTGGTCATTTGAAAGGTACTTTAATGCTCTTTCATTCCTGATTGGAATCGTGGTATTCGGAGACCATTTGGGCATCCGTGAGTGGGATCACTATTATCGGTCCTGAATTTTTCCTACATCTCCTTTTGCAATAGTAACCTTCATAACTCTCTCTTTAGTGGTCGAATTTAGACTATTTCGAGCTCATTGGAATGGCAACTCGACAAGCTTCCAAATGGGACTAGAATTTTCTAATTGGGAGACCGTTCGATGTCCCAAAATCCCGGTGGAACTCTTCGATTGTCATTTTGCAATTTGGATTGTTAATCTTTCCAAATCGTGCGATCCAACGGAGATGCTCATAACTCCCTCGTTTGATGTCGGATTGGGTCAATTTTTGGTCATCTGAAAGGTACTTTCTTGCTCTTTCATTCCTAACTTAAATCATCATATTCCAAGAGCATTTATGCATTCATAATTGGGATCGCAGTCGTCAGCCCTGAATTTTTCCTTCATCTCCATGTCCAATAGTAACCTTCATAACTCTCTCATTACTAACCCTATTTAGAATATTTTGTGCTCATTGGATTGGTAACTTAACAAGCTTATAAATGGGACCAAAATTGGCTAATTCCGAGACTATTCAATATCCCAAAAGCACGTTGGAACTCTTCCATCGTCATTTTACAATTTGGATTGTTAATCATTCTAAATCGCGCCATCCAGCGGAGATGCTCAAAACTCCCTCGTATAATATTGGATTGGGTCAATTTTTGGTCATCTGAAATGAACTTTAGTGCTCTTTCATTTCTGAGTTGAATCGTTGTATTCTGAGACCATTTCCGCATCCATAAGTGGGATAGCAATCGTCGGTCCAGAATTCTTCTTTCATCTCATTGTCCAATAGTAACCTTCATAACTCTCTTTTCAGTGGTCGAATTTAGACTATTTTGAGCTCATTGGAATGGTAACTCGACAAGCTTCCAAATGGGACCAAAATTGGCTAATTCTGAGACCGTTCGATGTTCCAAAAGCACGTCGGAACTATGCGATCATCATTTTGCAATTTGAATTTTTAATCTTTCCAAATCACGCGATCCAACGGAGACCCTCATGACTCCCCCATTTGATGAAGGAATAGGCTGATTTTTGGTCATTCGAAAGGTACTTTAATGCTCTTTCATTCATGATTGCAATCGTGGTATTCGGAGACCATTTGGGCATCCGTAAGTGGGATCACAATTATCGGTCCTGAATTTTTCCTACATCTCCTTTTGCAATAGTAACCTTCATAACTCTCTCTTTAGTGGTCGAATTTAGACTATTTCGAGCTCATTGGAATGGTAACTCGATAAGCTTCCGAATGGAACTAGAATTGGCTAATACTGAGACCGTTCCATGTCCCAAAAGCCTGTTGGAACTCTTCGATTGTTATTTTGCAATTTGGAATGTGAATCTTTCCAAATCGTACGATCCAACGGAGATGCTCATAACTCCCTCGTTTGATGTTGGATTAGGTCGATTTTTGGTCATCTGAAAGGTACTTTCGTGCTCTTTCATTCCTGACTTAAATTATCTTATTCCGAGAGCATTTATGCATTAGTAATAGGGATCCTAGTCGTTAGCCCTGAATTTTTCCTTCATCTCCATGTCCAATTATAACCTCCATAACTCTCTCATTGCTAGCCCTATTTAGAATATTTTGTGCTCATTGGAATGGTAACTTAACAAGCTTATAAATGGGACCAGAATTGGCTAATTCTGAGACTGTTCGATATCCCAAAAGCACGCTGGAACTCTTTCATCGTCATTTTACAATTTGGATTGTTAATCTTTCTAAATCGCTCCATCCAGCAGAGATGCTCAAACTCCCTCGTTTAATGTTGGATTGGGTCAATTTTTGGTCATCTGAAAGGAACTTTAGTGTTCTTTCATTTCTGACTTGAATCATTGTATTCTGAGACCATTTCCACATCCATAAGTGGGATAGCAATCGTCGGTCCAGAATTCTTTTTTCATCTCATTATCCAATAGTAACCTTCATAACTCTCTTTTCAGTGGTCGAATTTAAACTTATTTTGAGCTCATTGGAATGGTAACTCGACAGGCTTCCAAATGGGACCAAAGTTGGCTAATTCTGAGACCGTTCGATGTTCCAAAAGCACGTCGGAACTATTCGATCATCATTTTGCAATTTGGATTGTTAATCTTTCCAAATCACGCGATCCAACGGAGACCCTCATGACTCCCCCATTTGATGAAGGAATGGGCTGATTTTTGGTCATTTGAAAGGTACTTTAATTCTCTTTCATTCCTGATTGGAATCATGGTATTCGGAGACCATTTGGGCATCCGTAAGTGGGATAACTATTGTTGGTCCTAAATTTTTCCTACATCTCCTTTTGCAATAGTAACCTTTATAACACTCTCTTTAGTGGTCAAATTGAGACTATTTCGAGCTCATTGGAATGGTAACTCGACAAGCTTCCAAATGGGACTAGAATTGGCTAATACTGAGACCGTTCCATGTCCCAAAAGCCCGTTGGAACTCTTCCATCGTCATTTTACAATTTGGATTGTTAATCTTTCTAAATCGCGCCATCCAGCGGAGATGCTCAAAACTCCCTCGTTTAACATTGGATTGGGTCAATTTTTGGTCATCTGAAAGGAAGTTTAGTGCTCTTTCATTTCTGACTTGAATCGTTGTATTCTGAGACCATTTTCGTATCCATAAGTGGGATAGCAATCGTCGGTCCAGAATTCTTCTTTCATCTCATTGTCCAATAGTAACCTTCATAACTCTCTTTTTAGCGGTCGAATTTAGACTATTTTGAGCTCATTGGAATGGTAACTCGAGAAGCTTCCAAATGGGACAAAAATTGGCTAATTCTGAGACCGTTCGATGTTCCAAAAGCACGTCGGAACTATTCGATCATCATTTTACAATATGGATTGTTAATCTTTCCAAATCACGCGATCCACCGGAGACCCTCATGACTCCCCCATTTGATGAAGGAATGGGCTGATTTTAAGTCATTTGAAAGGTACTTTAATTCTCGTTCATTCCTGATTGGAATCGTGGTATTCGGAGACCATTTGGGCATCCGTGAGTGGGATCACTATTGTCGGTCCTGAATTTTTCCTACATCTCCTTTTACAATAGTAACCTTCATAACTCTCTCTTTAGTGGTCGAATTTAGACTATTTCGAGCTCATTGGAATGGTAGCTCGACAAGCTTCCAAATGGGACTAGAATTGGCTAATTCTGAGACCGTTTGATGTCCCAAAATCCCGTTGGAACTCTTCGATTGTCATTTTGCAATTTGGATTGTTAATCTTTCCAAATCGTGCGATCCAACGGAGATGCTCATAACTCCCTCGTTTGATGTCGGATTGGGACAATTTTTGGTCATCTGAAAGGTACTTTCTTGCTCTTTCATTCCTGACTTCAATCGTCATATTCCGAGAGCATTTATGCATTCATAATTGGGATCGCAGTCGTCAGCCCTGAATTTTTCCTTCATCTCCATGTCCAATGGTAACCTTCATATCTCTCTCATTGCTAACCCTATTTAGAATAATTTGTGCTCATTGGATTGGTAACTTAACAAGCTTATAAATGGGACCAGAATTGGCTAATTCTGAGACTCTTCGATATCCCAAAAGTACGTTGGAACTCTTCCATCGTCATTTTACAATTTGGATTGTTAATCTTTCTAAATCACGCCATCCAGCGGAGATGCTCAAAACTCCCTCGTTTAATGTTGGATTGGGTCAATTTTTGGTCATCTGAAATGAACTTTAGCTCTCTTTCATTTCTGACTTGAATCGTTGTATTTTGAGACCATTTCCGCATCCATAAGTGGGATAGCAATCGTCGGTCCAGAATTCTTCTTTCATCTCATTGTCCAATAGTAACCTTCATAACTCTCTTTTCAGTGGTCGAATTTAGACTATTTTGAGCTCATTGGAATGGTAACTCGACAAGCTTCCAAATGGGACCAAAATTGGCTAATTCTGAGACCGTTCGATGTTCCAAAACCACGTCGGAACTATTCGATCATCATTTTGCAATTTGGATTTTTAATCTTTCCAAATCACGTGATCCGATGGAGACCCTCATGACTACCCCATTTGATGAAGGAATAGGCTGATTTTTGGTCATTCGAAAGGTACTTTAATGCTCTTTCATTCATGATTGCAATCGTGGTATTCGGAGACCATTTGGGCATCCGTAAGTGGGATCACTATTGTCGGTCCTGAATTTTTCCTACATCTCCTTTTACAATAGTAACCTTCATAACTCTCTCTTTAGTGGTCGAATTTAGACTATTTCGATCTCATTGGAATGGTAACTCGACAAGCTTCCAAATGGGACTAGAATTGGCTAATACTGAGACTGTTCCATGTCCCAAAAGCCCGTTGGAACTCTTCGATTGTCATTTTGCAATTTGGAATGTGAATCTTTCCAAATCGTGCGATCCAACGGAGATGCTCATAACTCCCTCATTTGATGTTGGATTAGGTCGATTTTCGGTCATCTGAAAGGTACTTTCGTGCTCTTTCATTCCTGACTTAAATCATCATATTCCGAGAGCATTTATGCATTCGTAATTGGGATCCTAGTCGTTAGCCCTGAATTTTTCCTTAATCTCCATGTCCAATAGTAACCTTCATAACTCTCTCATTGCTAACCCTATTTAGAATATTTTGTGCTCATTGGAATGGTAACTTAACAAGCTTATAAATGGGACCAGAATTGGCTAATTCTGAGACTGTTCGATATCCCAAAAGCACGTTGGAACTCTTCCATCATCATTTTACAATTTGGATTGTTAATCTTTCTAAATCGCGCCATCCAGCGGAGATGCTCAAAACTCCCTCGTTTAAAGTTGGATTGGGTCAATTTTTGGTCATCTGAAAGGAACTTTAGTGTTCTTTCATTTCTGACTTGAATCATTGTATTCTGAGACCATTTCCACATCCATAAGTGGGATAGCAATCGTCGGTCCAGAATTCTTTTTTCATCTCATTATCCAATAGTAACCTTCATAACTCTCTTTTCAGTAGTCGAATTTAGACTATTTTGAGCTCATTGGAATGGTAACTCTAAAAGCTTCCAAATGGGACCAAAATTGGCTAATTCTGAGACCGTTCGATGTTCCAAAAGCACGTCGGAACTATTCGATCATCATTTTGCAATTTGGATTGTTAATCTTTTCAAATCACGCGATCCAACGGAGACCCTCATGACTCCCCCATTTGATGAAGGAATGGGCTGATTTTTGGTCATTTGAAAGGTACTTTAATTCTCTTTCATTCCTGATTGGAATCGTGGTATTCGGAGACCATTTGGGCATCCGTAAGTGGGATAACTATTGTCGGTCCTGAATTTTTCCTACATCTCCTTTTGCAATAGTAACCTTCATAACTCTCTCTTTAGTGGTCGAATTTAGACTATTTCGAGCTTATTGGAATGGTAACTTGACAAGCTTCCAAATGGGACTAGAATTGGCTAATACTGAGACCGTTCCATGTCCCAAAAGCCCGTTGGAACTCTTCGATTGTAATTTTGCAATTTGGATTGTTAATCTTTCCAAATCGTGCAATCCAACGGAGATTCTCATAACTCTCTCATTTGATGTTGGATTAGGTCGATTTTTGGTAATCTGAAAGGTACTTTTGTGCTCTTTCATTCCTGACTTAAATCATCATATTCCGAGAGCATTTATGCATTCGTAATTGGGATCCCAGTCGTTAGCCCTGAACTTTTCCTTCATCTCTATGTCCAATAGTAACCTTCATAACTCTCTCATTGGAATGGTAACTCGACAAGCTTCCATATGGGACTAGAATTGGCTAATACTGAGACCGTTCCATGCCCCAAAAGCCCGTTGGAACTCTTCGATTGTCATTTTGCAATTTGGAATGTGAATCTTTCCAAATCGTGCGATCCAACGAAGATGCTCATAACTCCCTCGTTTGATGTCGGATTAGGTCGATTTTTGGTAATCTGAAAGGTACTTTCGTGCTCTTTCATTCCTGACTTAAATCATCATATTCCGAGAGCATTTATGCATTCTTAATTGGGATCCCAGTCGTTAGCCCTGAATTTTTCCTTCATCTCCATGTCCAATAGTAACCTTCTTAACTCTCTCATTGTTAACCCTATTTAGAATATTTTGAGCTCATTGGAATGGTAACTTAACAAGCTTATAAATGGGACCAGAATTGGCTAATTCTGAGACTGTTCGATATCCCAAAAGCACGCTGGAACTCTTTCATCGTCATTTTACAATTTGGATTGTTAATCTTTCTAAATCGCGCCATCCAGCGGAGATGCTCAAAACTCCCTCGTTTAATGTTGGATTGGGTCGATTTTTGGTCATCTGAAAGGAACTTTAGTGCTCTTTCATTTCTGACTTGAATGATTGTATTCTGAGACCATTTCCGCATCCATAAGTGGGATAGCAATCGTCAGTACAGAATTCTTTTTTCAACTCATTATCCAATAGTAACCTTCATAACTCTCTTTTCAATGGTCGAATTTAGACTATTTTGAGCTCATTGGAATGGTAACTCGACAAGCTTCCAAATGGGACCAAAATTAGCTAATTTTAAGACCGTTCGATCTTCCAAAAGCACGTCGGAACTATTCGATCATCATTTTGCAATTTGGATTGTTAATCTTTCCAAATCACGCGAACCAACGGAGACCCTCATGACTCCCCCATTTGATGAAGGAATGGGCTGATTTTTGGTCATTTGAAAGGTACTTTAATTCTCTTTCATTCCTGATTGGAATCGTGGTATTCGGAGACCATTTGGGCATCCGTAAGTGGGATAACTATTGTCGGTCCTGATTTTTTCCTACATCTCCTTTTGCAATAGTAACCTTCATAACTATCTCTTTAGTGGTCGAATTTAGACTATTTTGAGCTCATTGGAATGGTAACTCGACAAGCTTCCAAATGGGACTAGAATTGGCTAATACTGAGACTGTTCCATGTCCCAAAAGCCCATTGGAACTCTTCGATTGTCATTTTGCAATATGGATTGTTAATCTTTCCAAATCGTGCGATCTAACGGAGATTCTCATAACTCCCTCGTTTGATGTCAGATTGGGTCGATTTTTGGTCATCTGAAAGGTACTTTCGTGCCCTTTCATTCCTGACTTAAATCATCATATTTCGAGAGCATTTACGCATTCGTAATTGGGATCGCAGTCGTCAGCCCTGAATATTTCCGTCATCTCCATGTCCAATAGTAACCTTCATAACTCTCTCATTGCTAACCCTATTTAGAATATTTTGTGCTCATTGGAATGGTAACTTAACAAGCTTATAAATGGGACCAGAATTGGCTAATTCTAAGACTGTTCGATATCCCAAAAGCATGTTGGAACTCTTCCATCGTCATTTTACAATTTGGATTGTTAATCTTTCTAAATCGCACCGTCCAGCGGAGATGCTCAAAACTCCCTCGTTAAAGGTTGGATTGGGTCAATTTTTGGTCATCTGAAAGGAAGTTTAGTGCTCTTTCATTTCTGACTTGAATCGTTGTATTCTGAGACCAATTCCACATCCATAAGTGGGATAGCAATTGTTGGTCCAGAGTTCTTCTTTCATCTCATTGTCCAATAGTAACCTTCATAACTCTCTTTTCAGTGGTCGAATTTAGACTATTTTGAGCTCATTGGAATGGTAACTCGACAAGCTTCCAAATGGGACCAAAATTGGCTAATTCTGAGACCGTTCGATGTTCCAAAAGCACATCAGAACTATTCGATCATCATTTTACAATTTGGATTGCTAATCTTTCCAAATCACGGGATCCAACGGAGACCCTCATGACTCCCCCATTTGATGAAGGAATGGGCTGATTTTTGGTCATTTGAAAGGTACTTTAATGCTCTTTCATTCCTGATTGGAATCGTGGTATTCGGAGACCATTTGGGCATCCGAAAGTGGGATAACTATTGTCGGTCCAGAATTTTTCCTACATCTCCTTTTGCAATAGTAACCTTCATAACTATCTCCTTAGTGGTTGAATTTAGACTATTTCGAGCTCATTGGAATGGTAACTCGACAAGCTTCGAAATGGGACTAGAATTGGCTAATACTGAGACCGTTCCATGTCCCAAAAGCCCGTTGGAACTCTTCGATTGTCATTTTGCAATTTGGAATGTTAATCTTTCCAAATCGTGCGATCCAACGGAGATGCACATAACTCCCTCGTTGATGTCGGATTAGGTCGATTTTTGGTCATCTGAAAGGTACTTTCGTGCTCTTTCATTCCTGACTTAAATCATCATATTCTGAGAGCATTTATGCATTCGTAATTGGGATCCCAGTCGTTAGCCCTGAATATTTCCTTCATCTCCATGTCCAATAGTAACCTTCATAACTCTCTCATTGCTAACCCTATTTAGAATATTTTGTGCTCATTGGAATGGTAACTTAACAAGCTTATAAATGAGATCAGAATTGGCTAATTCTAAGACTGTCCGAAATCCCCAAAGCACGTTGGAACTCTTCCATAGTCATTTTACAATTTGGATTGTTAATCTTTCTAAATCGCGCCATCCAGTGAAGATGCTCAAAACTCCCTCGTTTAAGGTTGGATTGGGTCAATTTTTCGTCATCTGAAAGGAACTTTAGTGCTCTTTCATTTCTGACTTGAATCATTGTATTCTGAGACCATTTCCACATCCATAAGTGGGATAGCAATCGTCGGTCCAGAATTCTTCTTTCATCTCATTATCCAATAGTAACCTTCTTAACTCTCTTTTCAGTGGTCGAATTTAGACTATTTTGAGCTGATTGGAATGGTAACTCGACAATCTTCCAAATGGGACCAAAATTTGCTAATTTTGAGACCGTTCGATGTTCCAATAGCACGTCGGAACTATTCGATCATCATTTTGCAATTTGGATTGTTAATCTTTCCAAATCACGCGATCCAACGGAGACCCTCAGGACTCCCCCATTTAATGAAGGAATGGGCTGATTTTTGGTCATTTGAAAGGTACTTTAATTCTCTTTCATTCCTGATTGGAATCGTGGTATTCGGAGACCATTTGGGCATCCGTAAGTGGGATAATTATTGTCGGTCCTGAAGTTTTCCTACATCTCCTTTTGCAATAGTAACCTTCATAACTATCTCTTTAGTGGTCGAATTTAGAC
This sequence comes from Magnolia sinica, assembly GCF_029962835.1. NCBI lineage: Eukaryota > Viridiplantae > Streptophyta > Magnoliopsida > Magnoliales > Magnoliaceae > Magnolia > Magnolia sinica. The sequence continues at coordinate 73,590,952 of NC_080573.1, forward strand.
TATTTCGAGCTCATTGGAATGGTAACTCGACAAGCTTCGAAATGGGACTAGAATTGGCTAATACTAAGACCGTTCCATGTCCCAAAAGCCCGTTGGAACTCTTCGATTGTCATTTTGCAATTTGGATTGTTAATCTTTCCAAATCGTGCGATCCAACGGAGATGCTCATAACTCCCTCGTTTGATGTCGGATTGGGTCAATTTTTGGTCATCTGAAAGGTACTTTCGTGCTTTTTCATTCCTGACTTAATCATTATATTTCGAGAGCATTTATGCATTCGTAATTGGGATCGCAGTCGTCAGCCCTGAATATTTCCTTCATCTCCATGTCCAATAGTAACCTTCATAACTCTCTCATTGCTAACCCTATTTAGAATATTTTGTGCTCATTGGAATGGTAACTTAACAAGCTTATAAATGGGACCAGAATTGGCTAATTTTGAGACTGTTCGATATCCCAAAAGCACGTTGGAACTCTTCCATCGTCATTTTACAATTTGGATTGTTAATCTCTCTAAATCGCGCCATCCAGCGGAGATGCTCAAAACTCCCTCGTTTAATGTTGGATTGGGTCAATTTTTGGTCATCTGAAAGGAACTTTAGTGCTCTTTCATTTCTGACTTGAATCGTTATATTCTGAGACCATTTCTGCATCCATAAGTGGGATAGCAATCGCCAGTCCAGAATTCTTCTTTTATCTCATTGTCCAATAGTAACCTTCATAACTCTCTTTTTAGTGATCGAATTTAGACTATTTTGAGCTTATTGGAATGGTAACTCGACAAGCTTCCAAATGGGACCAAAATTGGCTAATTCTGAGACCGTTCGATGTTCCAAAAGCACGTCAGAACTATTCGATCATCATTTTGCAATTTGGATTGTTAATCTTTCCATATCACGCGTTCCAACGGAGACCTCATGACTCCCCCATTTGATGAAGGAATGGGCTGATTTTGGTCATTTGAAAGGTACTTTAATGCTCTTTCATTCCTAATTGGAATTGTGGTATTCGGAGACCATTTGGGCATCCGTAAGTGGGATCACTATTGTCGGTCTTGAATTTTTCCTACATCTCCTTTTGCAATAGTAACCTTCATAACTCTCTCTTTAGTGGTCGAATTTAGACTATTTCGAGCTCATTGGAATGGTAACTCGACAAGCTTCGAAATGGGACTAGAATTGGCTAATTCTGAGACCGTTCGATGTCCCAAAAGTCCGTTGGAACTCTTCAATTGTCATTTTGCAATTTGGATTGTTAATCTTTCCAAATCGTGCTATCCAACGGAGATGCTCATAACTCCCTCGTTTGATGTCGGATTGGGTCAATTTTTGGTCATCTGAAAGGTACTTTCGTGCTCTTTCATTCCTGACTTAAATCATCATATTCCGAGGGCATTTATGCATTCGTAATTGGGATCGGAGTCGTCAGCCCTGAATTTTTCCTTCATCTCCTTGTCCAATAGTTCCCTTCATAACTCTCTCATTACTAGCCCAATTTAGAATATTTTGTGCTCATTGGAATGGTAACTTAACAAGCTTATAAATGGGACCAGAATTGGTTAATTCTGAGACTGTTCGATATTCCTAAAGCATGTTGGAACTCTTCGATCATCATTTTGCAATTTGGATTGTTAATCTTTTCATATCGCGCCATCCAACGGAGATGCTCATAACTCCCTCATTTGATGTCGAATTGGGTCAATTTTTAGTCGTCTGAAAGGTACTTTTGTGCTTTTTCATTCTTAACTTGAATCGTTCTATTCCGAGACCTTTTGCGCATCCATAAGTGGGATAGCAGTCGTCGATCTTGAATTTTTTCTTCATCCCTTGGTCCAATAGTTACCTTAATAACTCTCGCTTCAGTGATCGAATTGAGACTATTTTGAGCTCATTGGAATGGTAACTTGACAAGTTTCCAAATGGGACCAGAATTGGCTAATTCTAAGACCGTTCGATCTCCAAAAAGCACGTTAGAACTCTTCGATCGTCATTTTGTAATTTAGATTGTTAATCTTTCCAAATCGCGTGATCTGATGGAGACGCTCATGACTCCCTCGATTAATGTCAGATTGGGTTAATTTTTGGTCATCTGAAAGGTACTTTAGTGCTCTTTCATTCCTGACTTGAATCGTGGTATTCTGAGACCATTTGTGCATCCATAAGTGGAATCACAGTAGTTGGTCCTTAGTTTTTCCTTCATCTCCTTGTCTAATCGTAACCTTTATAACTCTCACTTTAGTGGTCAAATTTTGAATATTTTGAGCTCATTGGAATGGAAAATCGACAAGCTTCCAAATGGGACCAGAATTGGCTAATTTTGAGACCGTTCGATATCCTAAAAGCACGTTGGAACTCTTCAATCATCATTTTGCAAATTGGAATGTCAATCTTTCCAAATCGCATGATATAATGAAGACGCTCACGAATCCCTCGTTTGATGTCAGATTAGGTCAATTTTTGGTCATCTGAAAGGTACTTTAGTGCTCTTTCCTTCCTGACTGGAATCGTTATATTACGAGACCATTTGGGCATCCGTAAGTGGGATCGCAGTCATTGGTCCTGAATTTTTCATTCATCTCCTTGTCCAATAGTAACCTTCAAAACTCTCTCTTCAATGGTCGAATTTAGACTATTTTGAGCTCATTGGAATGATAACTTGATAAGCTTCCAGATGAGACCAGAATTATCAAATTCTGAGACCGTTCGATATCCCAAAAGCCCGTTGGAACAGTTTGATCGTCATTTTACAATTTGGATTGTTAATCTTTCCAAATCATGCGGTCCAACGGAGATGCTCATAACTCCCTCATTTGATCTCGTATTGGGTCAATTTTTGGTCATCTGAAAGGTACTTAAGTGCTCTTCCTTTCCTGACTAGAATCGTCGTATTCTAAGACCATTTGCGTCTTTATAAGTGGGATCAAAGTCGTCGGCCCTGAATTTTTCCTTCATCTCCTTGTCCAATAGTAACCTTCATAACACTCTCATTACTGGCCCAATTTAGAATATTTTGTGCTCTTTGGAATGGTAACTTAACAAGCTTATAAATGGGACTAGAATTGGCTAATTCCGAGACTGTTCGACCTCCCAAAAGCACGTTGGAACTCTTCAAATGTCATTTTGCAATTTGGATTGTTAATCTTTCCAAATCGCACGATACAATGGGGACGCTCATGACTCCCTCGTTTGATGTAGGATTGGGTCGAATTTTGGTCATCTGAAAGGTACTTTAATGCTCTTTCATTCCATATTAGAATCGCAGTATTCCGAGACCGTTTGGGCATCCGTAATTGGAATTGTAGTTGTTGTTCTAGAATTTCTCCTTCATATCCTTATCCAATAGTAACCTTCATAACTCTCTCTTAACTGGTCGAATTTAGACTATTCTGAGCTCATTTGTATGGTAACTCGCAAAGCTTCCCAATGGGACGAGAATTGGCAAATTCTGAGACCATTTGTTGTCCCAAAAGCCCGTTGGAACTCTTCGATCATCATTTTGCAATTTGGATTGTATATCTTTCCAAATCGTGCGATCCAATGGAGACACTCATGACTCCCTCTTTTGATATCGAAATGGGTTGATTTTTAGTCATCTGAAAGGTACTTTAGTGCTCTTTCATTCCTGACTTGAATCGTGGTATTCCATGACCATTTGCGCATTCGTAAGTGGGATCGCAGTCGTCCATCCTCAATTTTTCATTTATCTGCATGTCTAATTGCAACCTTCATAAATCTCTCTTTAGTGGTTGAATTCAGACTATTTGAGCTCATTGGAATGGTAACTTGACAAGCTTCCAAATGGGACTAGAATCGACTAATTCTGAGACCGTTCGATATCCCAAACGCACGTTGGAACTCTTCGATCGTCATTGTACAATTTGGATTGTTACTCTTTCCAAATCATGTGATCCAATGAAGATGCTCAAGACTACCTCGTTTGATGTAGGATAGGGTTGATTTTTGGTCATCTGAGAGGTACTTTAATGCTCTCTCATTCCTAATTGAAATCGTGGTATTCCGAGACCATTTGGGCATCAGTAGGTGGGATCGCAATCGTTGGTCCTAAATTTTTCCTTCATTTCTCTTCAATGGTTGAATTTAGACTATTTTAAGCTCATTGGAATGGTAACTCGACAAGCTTCTAGATGGACCAGAATTGTCTAATTCTGAGAGCGTTCGATATCCCAAAAGCCCGTTGCAACTCTTTGATTGTCATTTTGCAATTTAGATTGTTAATCTTTCAAAATTGCGGGATCCAATGGAGAAGCTCATAACTCCCTTTTTTGATGTCAGATTGGGTAAATTTTTGGTCATCTGAAAGGTAATTTAGTGGTCTTTCATTCCTGGCTTGAACTGTCGTATTCCGAGACCATTTGCACATCCGTAAGTTCGAGCATAGTCGTCGGACCTGAATATTTGCTTGATCTCCTTGTCTAATAGTAACCTTCAAAACTCTCTCTTCAGTGTTCGAATTTAGACTATTTTGAGCTCATTGGAATGATAGTCAACAAGCTTGCAAATGGGACTGGAATTGTCTAATTCTGAGACCGTTCGATATCCCAAAAGTTTGTTGGAACTCTTCGATGGTCATTTTGCAATTTGGTTAGTTTATCTTTCCAAATCATGCGATCCAACGGAGATGCACATAACTCCCTTGTTTGATGTCGAATTGGGTCAATTTTTGGTCATCTGAAAGGCATGTTAGTGCTCATTCATTTGTGACTTGAATCGTTGTATTCTAAGACCATTAGCGCATCCATAAGTGGGATCCCAGTCATCGGTCCTGAATTTTTCCTTCATCTCCTTGTCCAATAGTAACCTTCATAACTCTCTCTTAAGTTGTCGAATTTAGACTATTTTGAGCTCATTTGTATGGTAACTCGAAAAGCTTCCAAATGGGACCAGAATTGGCTAATTTAGAGACCGTTTGATGTCCCAAAAGCATGTTGGAACCCTTCGATCGTCATTTTAAAATTTGGATTGTTAATCTTTCCAAATCGCGCAATCCATTGGAGAAGCTCATGACTCCCTCGTTTGGTGTCGAATTGGGTTGATTTTTGGTCATCTGAAAGTTACTTTAGTGCTCTTTCATTCCTGACTTGAATCGTGGTATTCCACGACCATTTGCGCCTCCGTAAGTTAGATCGCAGTCGTCGGTCTTGAATTTTTTGTTCATCTCCTTGTCTAATTGCAACCTTCATAACTCTCTCTTTAGTGGTTGAATTTAGACTACTTTGAGCTCGTTGGAATGGTAACCCGACAAGCTTCCAAATGAGACCATAATCGGCTAATTCTGTGACCGTTCAATATCCCAAAAGCATGTAGGAACTCTTCAGTCGTCATTTTGCAATTTGGATTGTTAATCTTTCCAAATCGCATGATCCAACGGAGATGCTCAGGTCTGCCTCGTTTGATGTAGGATTGGGTCAATTTTTTGTCATTTAAGAGGTACTTTAATGCTCTTTTGTTCCTAATTGAAATCGTTGTATTCCAAGAGCATTTGCGCATCCGTAAGTGGGATCGCAGTCGTCGATCCTGAATTTTTCCTTCATCTCCTTGTCTAATTGCAACCTTCATAACTCTCTCTTTAGTGGATGAATTTAGACTATTTTGAGCTCATTGGAATGGTAACTCGACAAATTTCCAAATGGTTCCAGAATTGGCTAACTCTGAGACCATTCGATATCCCAAAAGCACGTTGGAACTCTTCGATCGTCACTTTACAATTTGTATTGTTAATCTTTTCAAATCGCACGATCCAATCGGGATGCTCTTGACTCCCTTGTTTGTTGTAGGATTGGGTCAAATTTTGGTCATCTGAAAGGTACTTTAATGCTCTTCATTCCTTATTAGAATCATGGTATTCTGAGACCCTTTGGGCATCTGTAACTGGGATCGCAGTCGTCGGCCCAGAATTTATCCTTTATCCTCTTGTCTAAGAGTAACCTTCATTGCTATCTCTTAAGTAGTCAAATTTAGACTATTTTGAGCTCATTTGTATGGTAACTCGAAAAGCTTCCAAATGGGGCCATAATTGGATAATTCTAAGACCGTTCGATGTCCTAAAAGCACGTTGGAACCCTTCGATCGTCATTTTGCACTTTGGATTGTTAATCTTTCCAAATTGCGTGATCTAATGTGGATGCTCATGACTCCCTCGTTTGATGTCTGATTGGGTCAATTTTTGGTCATCTGAAAGTACTTTAATGCTCTTTCCTTCCTAATTGAAATCATGGTATTCCAAGACCATTTGCGCATCCGTAAGTGAGATCGCAGTTGTCGGTCTTGAATTTTTCCTTCATCTCCTTATCTAATTGCAACCTTCATAACTCTCTGTTTAGTCGTTGAATTTAGACTATTTTGAGCTCATTGGAATGGCAACTCAATAAGCTTCCAAATGGTTCTAGAATTTACTAATTCTGAGACTGTTCGATATCCCAAAAGCACATTGGAACTCTTCAATCGTCATTTTACAATTTGGATTGTTGATCTTTCCAAATCGCGCGATCCAACGGAGACACTCATGAATCCCTGGTTTGATGTTGGATTGGGACAGTTTTTGGTCACCTGAAAGGTACTTTAGTGCTCTTTGATTCCTAACTTAACTCGTTGTATTTTGAGACTAATGGCGCATCCGAAAGTGAGATTGCAGTCGTCAGTCCAGAATTTTCCCTTCATCTCCTTGTCAATAGTAACCTTCATAACTCCCTCTTCAATGGTCAAATTTAGACTATTTTGAGCTCATTGGAATGGTACTATACAAGCTTACAAATGGGACCATAATTGTCTAATTCTAAGACCGTTTGATATCCCAAAAGCTCATTGGAACTCTTCGATCGTCATTTTACAATTCGAATTGTTAATCTTTCTAAATCGCGCGATCCAATGTAGATGCTCATAACTGCCTCGTTTGATGCCGGATTGGGTCAAATTTTGGTCTTCTGAAAGGCATGTTAGTGCTCTTTCATTCGTGACTTGAATCGTTGGAATCCAAGACCATTTGGGCATCCATAAGTGGGATCCCAGTCTTCGGACCTGAATTTTTTCTTCATCTCCTTGTCCAATAATAACCTTCATAACTCTCTTCAGTGGTCCAATTTAGACTGTTTTGAGCTCATTGGAATGATAACTCGACAAGCTTCCAAATGGGACCATAATTTTCTAATTATGAGACCGTTCGATATCCCAAAAGCACTTCTGAACTCTTCGATGGTCATTTTGCAATTTATATTGTTAATCTTTCCAAATCGGATGATCCAACAGGGATGCTCAAGACTTCCTCATTTGATGTAGGATTGGGTCAAATTTTAGTCATCTAAAAGGTACTTTAATGCTCTTTCATTCCTGATTAGAATCAAGGTATTCCGAGACCCTTTGGGCATCTGTAACTGGGATCGCAGTCGTCGGTCCTGAATTTTTCCTACATCTCCTTGTCCAATAGTAGCCTTCATAACTATCTCTTAAGTGGTCAAATTTAGACTATTTTGAGATCATTTGTATGGTAATTCAAAAAGCTTCCAAATGGGGCCAAAATTGGCTAATTCTTAGACCGTTCGATGTCCCAAAAGCACGTGGGAACCCTTTGATCGTCATTTTGCAATTTGGATTGTTAATCTTACCAAATCGCACGATCCAATGAGGACGCTCATGACTCCCTCATTTGATGTCGGATTAGGTCGATTTTTGGTCATATAAAGGTACTTTAGTGCTCTTTCATTCTTGACTTGAATCGGGGTATTCCAAGACCACTTGCACATCCGTAAGTAGGATCGCAGTCGTCGGTCCTAAATTTTTCCTTCATTTCCTTATCTAATTACATCCTTCATAACTCTCTCTTTAGTGGTTAAATTTAGACTCTTTTGAGCTCATTGGAATGGTAACCCGACAAGCTTCCAAATGGTTCCAAAATTGGCTAATTCTGAGACCGTTCAATATCGTCGAAACTCTTCGATCGTCATTTTGTAATTTGGATTGTTAATCTTTCCAAATCACGTGATCCAACGGAGACGATCATGAATCTTTAGTTTGATGTCGGATTGGGTCAATTTTTGGTCATCTGAGAGGTACTTTAGTGCTCTTTCATTCCTAGCTTGAATCGTCGTATTCCGAGACCATTTGTGCATCCGTAAGTGGGATCGCAGACATCCGTCCTGAATTTTTCCTTCATCTCCTTGTCCAATAGTTACCTTCATAACTCTCTCTTCAGTGGTCAAATTTATCCAATTTTAGCGCATTGGAATGGTAACTCGACAAGCTTCCAAATAGGACCAGAATTGGCTAATTCTGAGACCGTTCGATATCCCAAAAGCATGTTGGAACTCTTCAATCGATATTTTACAATTTGGATTGTTAAACTTTCCAACTCGAGCGATCCACCGGAGATGCTCATAACTCCCTCGTTTGATGTCGTATTGGGTCAATTTTTGGTCCTTAGAAGGGTACTTTAGTGATCTTTCATTCCATACTTGAATTGTGGTATTCTGAGACCGTTGGTGCAACTATAAGTGGGATGGCATTCATCAGTCCTAAATTTTTTCTTCATCTCCTTGTCCAATAGTAACCGTCATAACACTTTCTTTAGTGGTTGAATTTAGACTACTTTGAGCTCATTGGAATGGTAACTCGACAAGCTTCTAAATGGTTCCAAAATTGGCTAATTCTGAGACCGTTCGATATACCAAAAGAACGTTGGAACTCTTCGATCGACATTTTGCAATTTGGATTGCTAATCTTTCCAAATCGCATGAACAAATGGAGACGCTCATGACTCCCTTGTTTGATGTTAGATTGGGTCAATTTTTGGTCATCTGAAAGGTACTTTAATGCTCTTTCATTCCTTATTAAAATCGTCATATTCCGAGACCATTTGGGCATCTGTAAGTGGGATCACAGTCGTCGGTCCTAAATTTTTCATTCATCTCCATGTCCAATAGTAACCTTCATTACTCTCTCTTTAGTGGCCGACTTTAGACTATTTTGAGACCATTGGAATGGTAACTCGACAAGCTTCCAAATGGAACCAGAATTGGCTAATTGTGAGACTGTTCGATATCCCAAAAGCACGTTGGAACTCTTCGATCGTCATTTTGCAATTTGGATTGTTAATCTTTCCAAATCGCACGATCCAACGGTGACGCTCACAACTCCCTCCATTGATATCAGATTGGGCCAATTTTTGGTCATCAGAAAGGTACTTTAGTGCTCTTTCATTCCTTACTTGAGTTGTGGTATTTCAAGACCATTTGTGCATCCGTAAGTGGGATGGCAATCGTCGGTCTTGAATTTTTCCTTCATCTCCTTGTCCAATTGTAACTTCATAAATCTCTCTTCAGTGGTCAAATTTAGACTATTTTGAGCTCATTGGAATGGTAACTCGATAAGCTTCCAAATGAGACCAGAATTTGCTAATTCTGAGACCGTTCGCAATCCCAAAAGCACATTGGAACTCTTCGATCATCATTTTACAATTTGGATTCTTAATCTTTCCAAATCACGCGATCCAACGGGGATGCTCATGACTCCCTCATTTGATATCAGATTGGGTCAATTTTTGGTCATCTGAAAGGTATTTAATGCTCTTTCATTCCTGACTGGAATCGTTATAATCCGAGACCATTTGGGCAACCGAAAGTGGTATCGTAGTCGTCAGTCCTCAATTTTTCCTTCATCTCCTTGTCCAATAGTAACCTTCGTAACTCTCTCTTACGTGGTCAAATTTTGACTATTTTGTGCTCATTGGAATGGTAACTCGTCAAGCTTCCAAATGGGACCACAATTGGCTAATTCTGAGACCGTTCGATATCCAAAAAGCATGTTGGAACTCTTCGATCGTCATTTTGCAATTTAAATTGTTTAACTTTCCAAATCCCACGATCCAACGGGGATGCTCGTGACTTCCTCGTTTGATGTCGAATTGGGTCGATTTTTAGTCATCTGAAAGGTACTTTAGTGCTCTTTCATTCTTGACTTGAATTGTGGTATTGTGAGACAATTTGCACATCCATAAGTGGGATCGCAATCGTCGGTCTTGAATTTTTTCTTCATCTCATTGTCTAATAGTAACCTTCACTACTCTCTCTTTAGTGGTCGAATTTAGACTATTTTAAGTTCATTGGGATGGTAACTTGACAAGCTTCCAAATGGCACCAAAATTCGCTTGTTCTATGACCATTCGATATCCCAAAAGCACGTTAGAACTCTTCGATAGTCATTATGCAATTTGGAATGTTAATCTTTCCAAATCGTGTGATCCAATGAAGATGCTCATGACACCCTCGTTTGATGTCGGATTGGGTCAATTTTTGGTCATCTGAAAGGTACTTTAATGTTCTTTCATTCTAGGGTGGAATCGTCGTATTCCGAGATCATTTGGGCATCCTTAAATGGGGTCGCAGTCGTCGGTGCTGAATTTTTCCTTCATCTCCTTGTCCAATGGTAACCTTCATAACTCTCTCTTCAGTGATCTAATTTAGACTATTTTGAGCTCATTGGAATGGTAACTTGACAAACTTCCAAATGAGACAAGAATTTTGTAATTCTGAGACCGTTTAATATCCCAAAAGCTCGTTTGAACTCTTCGATCGCATTTTGCAATTTGGATTGTTAATCTTTTCAAATCACGCTATCCAAAGGAGATGCTGATAACTCCCTCGTTTGATGTCGGATCAGGTCAATTTTTAGTCATCTGAAAGGTACTTTAATGCTCTTTCATTCCAGGCTGGAATCGTCGTATTCCGAGACCATTTGGGCATCCGTAAGTTGGATCGTAGTCGTCGGTCCTAAATTTTTCCTTCATCTCCTTGTCTAATAGTAACCTCGTAACACTCTCTTTAGTGGTCAAATTTAGACTACTTTGAGCTCATTGGAGTGGTAACTAGACAAGCTTCTAAATGGGACCATAATTGTCTAATTCTTAGACTGTTAGATATCCCAAAAGCCCGTTGCAGCTCTTCGATCGTCATTTTGCAATTTGGATTGTAAATCTTTCCAAATCGCGTGATCCAATGCAGACGCTCATAACTCCCTCGTTTGATTTTGAATTGGGCCAATTTTTGGTCATCAGAATGGTACTTTAGTGCTCTTTCATTCCTTACTTAAACTGTGGTATTCCGAGACCATTTGTGAATCCGTAAGTGGGACGCCAGTTGTTGGTCCTGAATTTTTCCTTCAACTCCTTGTCCAATAGTAACCTTCATAATGCTCTCTTCAGTGGCCAAATTTAGACAATTTTGAGCTCATTGGAATGGTAACTCGACAAGCTTCCAATTGGGACCAGAATTGGCTAATTCTGAGACCATTCGATATCCCAAAAGCACGTTGGAACTCTTCGATCGTCATTTTACAATTTGGATTGTTAATCTTTCTAAATCACAAGATCCAATGGGGATGCTCATGACTCCCTCGTTTGATGTCAGATTGGGTCGATTTTTGGTTATCTGAAAGGTACTTTAATGCTCTTTCATTCACTACTGGAATCGTCATAATCCGAGACCATTTGGGCATCCAAAAGTGGGATCACAATCGTCAGTCCTCAATTTTCCCTTCATCTCCTTGTGCAATTGTAACCTTCATAACTCTCTCTTCGGTGGTTGAATTTAGACTATTTTGTGCTCATTGGAATGGTAACTCGACAAGCTTCCAAATGGGATCAGAATTGGCTAATTCTGAGACCGTTAAATATCCAAAAAGCATGATGGAACTCTTCGATCGTCATTTTCAATTTAAATTGTTGATCTTTCCAAATCACGCGATCTAACGGGGACGCTCATGACTTCCTCATTTGATGTCGGATTGGGTCAATTTTTGGTCATCCGAAAGGTACTTTAGTGATCTTTCATTCCTTACTTGAATCGTGGTATTTTGAGACCATTTGCACATCCGTAAGTGGGATCGCAGTCGTCGATCCTGAATTTTTCCTTCAACTCATTGTCTAATAGTAACCTTCATAACTCTCTCTTTATTGGTCGAATTTACACTATTTTGAGTTCATTGGGAAGGTAACTTGACAAGCTTCCAAATGGGACCAAAATTGGCTAATTCTAAGACCGTTCGATATCCCTAAAGCTCGTTAGAACTCTTCGATCATCATTTTGCAATTTGGAATGTTAATCTTTCCAAATCGAGTGATCCAACGAAGATGCTCATGACTCCCACCTTTGATGTCTGATTGGGTCAATTTTTGGTCATCTGAAAGGTACTTTAATTCTCTTTCATACTGGGCTAGAATTGTCGTATTCCGAGACCATTTGGGTATCCGTAAGTGGGATCACAGTCATCGGTCCTGAATATTTCCTTCATCTCCTTGTCCAATAGTAACCTTCATAACTCTCTCTTTAGCGGTCGAATTTTAGGTATTTTGAGCTCATTGGAATGGTAACTTGACAAGCTTGCAAATGGGACTAGAATTGCCTAATTCTTAGACCGTTTGATATCTCAGAAACATGTTGGAACTCTTTGATCGTCATTTTGTAATTTGGATTGTTAGTCTTTCCTAATCGCGTGATCCAACTGAGATGCTCATAACTCCCTCATTTGAAGTCATATTGTGTTAATTTTTGGACATCTAAAAAGAACTTTAATGCTCTTTCATTCTTGATTGGAAACATCGTATTCCGATACCATTCGGGCATCCATAAATGGGATCACAGTCATTGGTCCTAAATTTTTCAGTCTTCACCTTGTCTAATAGTAACCTTCAAAACTCTCTCTTTAGTGGTCGAATTTAGTCTATTTTGAGCTCTTGCAATGGTAACTCCACAAGCTTCCAAATGGGACCAGAATTGTCTAATTCTGAGACTGTTAGATATCCCAAAAGCCCGTTGGAACTCTTTGATCGTCATTTTGCAATTTAGATTGTTAATCTTTCTAAATCAAGCAATCCAACGAAGATTCTCATAACTCCCTTGTTTGATGTCAGATTGGGTCAATTTTTGGTCATCTGAAAGGTACCTTAGTGTTCATTCATTCCTGACTTGAATGGTGGTATTCTGAGACCATTTGCACATCCGTAAGTGGGATCGCAGTCGTCGGTCCTGAATTTTTTCTTCATCTCCTTGTTCAATAGTAACCTTCATAACTCTCTCTTCAGTGGTCAAATTTAGAATATTTTGAGCTCTTTGGAATGGTAACGCGATAAGTTACCAAATGGGACCAGAATTGGGTAATTCTGAGACCGTTGGATATCCCAAAAGCACGTTGGAACTCTTCGATCCTCATTTTGCAATTTGGATTGTTAATCTTTCCAAATCGCGTGATCCAACGGAGACACTCACAACTCCCTCGTTTGATATCGGATTGAGCCAATTTTTAGTCATCAGAAAGGTACTTTAGTGCTCTTTCATTCCTTACTTGAATTGTGGTATTTCGAGACCATTTACACATCCGAAAGTGGGATGGCAGTCGTCGGTCCTGAATTTTTTCTTCATCTCCTTGTCTAATAGTAACCTTTATAAATCTCTCTTCAGTGGTCAAATTTAGACTATTTTGAGCACATTGGAATGGTAACTCGACAAGCTTCCAAATGTGACCAGAATTGGCTAATTCTGAGACCGTTTGATATCCCAAAAGCACGTTGGAACTCTTCGATCATCATTTTGCAATTTGGATTGTTAATCTTTCCAAATCACGCGATCCAATGGGGATGCTCATGACTCCCTTGTTTGATGTCAGATTGGGTCAATTTTTGGTCATCTAAAAGGTACTTTAATGCTCTTTCATTCCTGACTGGAATCGTCATAATCTGAGACCATTTGGGCAACCGAAAGTGGTATCGCAGTTGCCAGTCCTCAATTTTTCCTTCATCTCCTTGTCCAATTGTAACCTTCGTAACTCTCTCTTTCATGGTCGAATTTAGACTATTTTGTGCTCATTGGAATGGTAACTCGTCAAGCTTCCAAATGGGACCAGAATGGGCTAATTTTGAGACCGTTCGATATGCAAAAAGCACGTTGGAACTCTTCGATCGTCATTTTGCAATTTAAGTTGTTTATCTTTCTATATCACACGATCCAATGGGGACGCTCGTGACTTCCTTATTTGATGTCAGATTAGGTCAATTTTTAGTCATCTGAAAGGTACTTTAGTGCTCTTTCATTCCTAACTTGAATTGTGGTATTGTAAGACCATTTGCACATCCGTAAGTGGGATCGCAGTCGTCGGTCCTGAATTTTTCCTTCATCTCATTGTCTAATAGTAACGTTCATTACTCTCTCTTTAGTGGTCAAATTTAGACTATATTGAGTTCATTGGGATGGTAACTTGATAAGCTTCTAAATGGCACCAAAATTCGCTAATTCTGTGACCGTTAGATATCCCCAAAGCACGTTAGAACTCTTTGATCGTCATTTTGCAATTTAGAATGTTAATCTTTCCAAATTGCATGATCCATTAGAGATGCTCATAACTCCCCCGTTTGATGTCGGATTGGGTCAATTTTTGGTTATCTAAAAGCTACTTTAGTGCTCTTTCATTCCAGACTTGAATCGCCGTATTCCAAGACAATTTGCGCATCCATAAGTGCGATCGCAGTCGCCAGTCCTGAAATTTTTCTTCATCTCCTCGTCCAATGGTAACCTTCATAACTCTCTCTTCAGTGATCGAATTTAGACTATTTTGAGCTCATTGGAATGGTAACTCGACAAGCTTCCAAATGGGATAAGAATTTTGTAATTCTGAGACCATTCGATATCCTAAAAGCCCGTTGGAACTCTTCGATCATCATTTTACAATATGGATTGTTAATCTTTTCAAATCACGCTATCCAACGGAGACGCTCATAACTCCCTCGTTTGATGTCGGATTAGGTCAATTTTTGGTCATCTGAAAGGTACTTTAATGCTCTTTCATTCCAGGCTAGAATCGTCGTATTCGGAGCCCATTTGGGCATCTGTAAGTGGGATCGTAATCGTCGGTCCAGAATTTTTCCTTCATCGCCTTGTCCAATAGTAACCTTCGTAACACTCTCTTTAGTGGTCAAATTTAGACTATTTTGAACTCATTGGAATGGTAACTAGACAAGCTTCTAAATGGGACCATAATTGTTTAATTCTAAGACTGCTAGATATCTCAAAAGCCCGTTGGAGCTCTTCGATCGTCATTTTGCAATTTGGATTGTAAATCTTTCCAAATTACGTGATCCAACGGTGATGCTCATAACTCCCTAGTTTGATATCGTATTGGGCCAATTTTTGGTCATCAGAAAGGTACTTTAGTGCTCTTTCATTCCTTACTTGGACAGTGATATTCTGAGACCATTTGCGTATCCGTAAGGGGGATGGCAGTCGTTGGTCCTGAATTTTTCCTTCAAATCCTTGTCCAATAGTAACCTTTATAACACTCTCTTCAGTGGTCAAATTTAGACTATTTTGAGCCCATTGGAATGGTAACTCGACAAGCTTCCAAATGGGACCATAATTGGCTAATTTTGAGACCGTTCGATATCCCAAAAGCACGTTGGAACTCTTCAATCGTCATTTTGCAATTTGGATTGTTAATCTTTCTAAATTACGCGATCCAATGGGGATGCTCATGACTCCTTCGTTTGATGTCAGATTGGGTCGATTTTTGGTCATCTAAAAGGTACTTTAATGCTTTTTGATTCCGGACTGGAATCATCATAATCCGAGACCATTTGGGCATCCGAAAGTGGGATCGTAGTCATCAGTCCTAAAATTTTCCTTCATCTCCTGGTCCAACAGTAACCTTCATAACTCTCTCTTTGGTGGTTGAATTTAGACTATTTTGTGCTCATTGGAATGGTAACTCGACAGGCTTCCAAATGGGACCAGAATTGGCTAATTCTAAGACCGTTAGATATCTAAAAAGCATGTTGGAACTCTTCGATTGTCATTTTGCAATTTAAATTGTTGATCTTTCCAAATCACACGATCCAACGGCGACCCTCATAACTTCCTCGTTTGATGTCGGATTGGGTTATTTTTTGGTCATCTGAAAGGTACTTAAGTGCTCTTTCATTCCTTACTTGAATCATGGTATTCTGAGACCATTTACGCATCCGTAAGTGGGATCGCAGTCGTCGGTCCTGAACTTTTTCTTCATCTCATTGTCTAATAGTAACTTTCATAACTCTCTCTTTAGTGGTCAAATTTACACTATTTTGAGTTCATTGGGAAGGTAACTTGACAAGCTTCCTAATGGGACCAAAATTGGCTAATTCTAAGACCGTTCGATATCCCTAAAGCATGTTAGAACTCTTCGATCGTCATTTTGTAATTTGGATTGTTAATCTTTTCAAATCGAGTGATCCCAGGAAGATGCTCATGACTCCCACGTTTGATGTCGGATCAGGTTAATTTTTGGTCATCTGGAAGGTACTTTAATGCTCTTTCATTCCAGGCTGGAATCGTCGTATTCCGAGACCATTTGGGCATCCGTAAGTGGGATCACAATCGTCATTCCTGAATTTTTCCTTCATCTCCTTGTCCAATAGTAACCTTCATAACTCTCTCTTTAGTGGTCGAATTTCGGGTATTTTGAGCTCATTGGAATGGTAACTCGACAAGCTTCCAAACGGGACCAGAATTGCCTAATTCTTAGACCGTTCGATATCCCAAAAACATGTTGGAACTCTTCGATCGTCATTTTGCAATTTGGATTGTTAATCTTTCCTAATCGTGTGATCCAACGGAGACGCTCATGACTCCCTCGTTCGAAGTCGTATTGTGTCAATTTTTGGACATCTGAAAGGTACTTTAATGCTCTTTCATTCCTCATTGGAATCATCGTATTCTGAGACCATTCGAGCATCTGTAAGTGGGATCATAGTCACCGGTCCTGAATTTTTCCTTCTTCATTTTGTGCAATAGTAACCTTCAAAACTCTCTCTTCAGTGGTCAAATTTAGTCTCTTTTGAGCTCATTGCAATGGTAACTCACAAGCTTCCAAATGGGACTAGAATTGTCTAATTTTGAGACTGTTAGATATCCCAAAAGCCTGTTGGAACTCTTCGATCTTCATTTTGCAATTTGGATTGTTAATCTTTCCAAATCGAGCAATCTAACGAAGGTGCTCATAACTCCCTTGTTTGATGTCGGATTGGGTCAATTTTTGGTCATCTGAAAGGTACCTTTGTGTTATTTCATTCTTGACTTGACTCGTCGTATTTCGAGACTAATTGCACATCTGTAAGTGGGATCGCAGTTGTCGGTCCTGAATTTTCCCATCATCTCCTTGTCCAATAGTAACCTTCATAACTCTCTCATTAGCGATTTAGACTATTTTGAGCTCATTGGAATGGTAACTTAACAAGCTTCCAAATAGGACTAGAATTGTCTAATTCTGAGACCATTCGATATCCCAAAAGCACATTGGAACTCTTCGATCGTCATTTTGCAATTTGGATTGTTAATCTTTTCCAAATCACACAATCCAATGGGGACGCTCATGACTCCCAGGTTTGATGTCGAATTGGGTCAATTTTTGGTCATCTGAAAGGTACTTTATTGCTCTTTAATTCCAGACTTGAATCATTGTATTCCGAGACCATTTGGGCATCCGTATGTGGGATCGCAGTCGTCGGTCCTAAATTTTTCCTTCATCTCCTTGTCTAATATTAACCTCCATAACTCTCTCTTCAGTGGTCGAATTTAGAATATTTTGAGCTCATTGGAATGGTAACACAAAAAGCTTCCAAATAGGACTGGAATTGGCTAATTCTGGGACCGTTCGATATCCCAAAAGCACGTTGGAACTCTTCGATTGTCATTTTACAATTTGGATTGTTAATCTTTCCAAATCGTGCGATCCATCGGGGATGCTCATGACTCCCTCGTTTGATGTCAGATTACGTCAATTTTTAGTGATCTGGAAGGTACTTTGATACTCTTTCATCAATGATTGGAATCGTGGTATTCGGAAACCATTTGGGCGTCAGTAAGTGGGATCGTAGTCGTTGGTCGAATTTTTTCCATCATCTCCTTGTCCTGTAGTAACCTTCATAACTCTCTCTTCAATGGTCAAATTTAGACTATTTTGATCTCATTGGAATGGTAACTCAACAAGCTATTGAATGAGACCAGAATTGCCTAATTCTGAGACCGTTCGATATCCCAAAAGCACGTTGGAATTCTTCAATCGTCATTTTGCAATTTGAAATGTTAATCTTTCTAATTCACGCGATCCAAAGGAGATGCTCATGACTCCCTCGTTTGATGTCGGATTGGGTCAATTTTTGGTCATCTGAAAGGTACTTTAATGCTCTTTCATTCCTGATTGGAATCGTCATAATCCGAGACCATTTGGGCATCCGTAAGTGGGATCGCAGTCATCGGTCCTGAATTTTTCCTTCATCTCCTTGTCCAATAAAACCTTCATAACTCTCTCTTCAGTTGTTGAATTTAGACTATTTTGAGCTCATAGGAATGGTAATTCGACAAGCTTCCAAATGGGATCAGATTTGGCTAATTCTGAAATCGTTCGATATCCCAAAAGTACTTTGGAACTCTTCGATCATCATTTTGCAATTTGTATTGTTAATCTTTCCAAATCATGTGATCCAACGAGGACGCTCATGACTCCCTCGTTTGATGTCAGATTGGGTTGATTTTTTGTCATCTGAAAGGGACTTTAGTGCTCTTTCGTATCTGACATGAATCGTGGTATTCTGAGACCATTTACGCATCCGTAAGCGGGATCGCAGTCATCGGTCCTGAATTTTTCCTTCATCTCTTTGTCTAGTGGTAACCTTCATAACTATCTCTTTAATGGTCGAGTTGAGGCTATTTTGAGTTCATTGGAATGGTAACTCGACAAGCTTCCAAATGGGACCAGAATTGGCTAATTCTGAGACCATTCTTTATCCTAAAAGCACGTTAGAACACTTCGATCGTCATTTTGTAATTTGGACTGTTAATCTTTTCAAATCGCGTGATCTAGTGGAGACGCTCATGACTCCCTCTTTTGAAGTCAGATTGGGTTAATGTTTGGTCATCTGAAAGGTATTTTAATGCCCTTCCATTCCTAACTGGAATCGTCGTATTTCGAGACCATTTGGGCATCCGTAAGTGGGATCGCAGTTGTCGATCCTGAATTTTTCCTTCATCTCCTTGTCCAATAGTAACCTTCATAACTCTCTCTTTAGTGGTCAAATTTAGACTATTTTGAGCTAATTGGAATGATAACTCGATAAGCTTCCAAATGGGACCAGAATTGCCTAATTCTGAGGCCGTTCGATATCCCAAAAACATGTTGGAACTCTTTGATCGTCATTTTGTAATTTGGATTGTTAAGCTTTCCAAATTGCACGATCCAACAGTGACACTCATGACTCCCTCGTTTGATACCGAATTATGTCAATTTTTGGTCATCTGAAAAGTACTTTAATCCACTTTCATTCCTGATTGGAATCGTGGTATTCTGAGACCATTTGGGAATCCGTAAGTGGGATCGCAGTCATCGGTCCTGAATTTATCCTTCATCTCCTTGTCCAATAGTAACCTTCATAACTCTCTCTTCAATGGTCCAATTTAGATTATTTTGAGCTCATTGGAATGTTAACTCGACAAGCTTCCAAATGGGACCAGAATTGCCTAATTCGGAGACCGTTCGATATCCCAAAAGCATGTAGGAATTCTTCGATCGTCATTTTACAATTTCAATTGTTAATCTTTCAAAATTACGCGATCCAACGGGGTTGCTCATGACTCCCTCATTTGATATCGGATTGGGTCGATTTTTGGTCATCTGAAAGGTACTTTAGTGCTCTTTGATTCCTAACTTGACTCCTTGTATTCGAAGACCAATTGTGCATTCGTAAGGGGGATCGCAGTCATCGGTCCTGAATTTATCCATCATCTCCTTGTCCAATAGTAACCTTAATAACTCTCTCTTCAATGGTCCAATTTATACTATTTTGAGCTCATTGGAATGGTAACTCAACCAGCTTCCAAATGGGACCAGAATTGCCTAATTCTGAGACCATTCAATATCCCAAAAGCACGTTGGAATTCTTCGATCGTCATTTTGCAATTTCAATTGTTAATATTTTCAAATCGCATAATCCAATGGAGATGCTCATAACACCCTCGTTTGATGTCGGATTGGGTTAATTTTTGGTCATTTGAAAGGTACTTTAGAGCTGTTTCATTCCTAACTTGAATTGTTTTATTCTGAAACCATTTGCATATCCGTAATTGGGATCGCAGTCATTGGTCCTGAATTTTTCCTTCATCTCCTTGTCCAATAAGAACCTTCATAACTCTCTCTTCAGTGGTCAAATTTAGAATATTTTCAGCTCATTGGAATGGTAAATCGACAAACTTCCAAATGGGACTAGAATTGGCTAATTCTGAGACCGTTCGATATCCCAAAAGCACGTTGGAACTCTTCATTTGTCATTTTGCAATTTATATTGTTAATCTTTCCAAATCGAGCGATCTAATGGGGACGCTCGTGACTCCCTCCTTTCATGTAGGATTGGGTCGATTCTTCATCATCTAAAAGGTACTTTAATGCTCTTTCATTCCTAATTGGAATCATGGTATTCGGAGACCATTTGGGCATCTGTAAGTGGGATCGCAGTCGTCGGTCCTAAATTTTTCCTTCATCTCCTTGTCCAATAATAACCTTCATAACTCTCTCATTACTGGGCCAATTTAGACTATTTTGAGCTCATTGGAATGGTAACTTAACAAGCTTCCAAATGGGACCAGAAATGGCTAATTCTCAGACCATTCGATATCCCAAAAGCACGTTGGAACTCTTCGATCGTCATTTTACAATTTGGATTGTTAATATTTCCAAATCGCGCGATCCAACGGAGATGCTCATAACTCTCTTCTTTGATTTCGGATTGGGTCGATTTTTGGTCATTTGAAAGGTACTTTAGGGCTCTTTCATTCCTGACTTAAATCATCAGTTTTTGAGCCCATTTCTGTATCCATAAGTGGGGTCGCAGTCCTCAGTCCTAAAGTTTTCCTTCATCTCCTTGTCTAATAGTAACCTTCATAACTCTCTCTTCAATGGTTAAATTTAGTCTATTTTGAGCTCATTAGAATAGTAATCGTCAAGCTTCCAAATGGGACCAGAATTGGCCAATTTTGAGACCGTTCGATATCCCAAAAGTACATTGGAACTCTTCGATTGTCATTTTACAATTTAGATTGTTAATCTTTCCAAATCACGTGATCCAACAGAGACACTCATGACTCCCTCCTTTTATGTAGGATTGGGTCAGTTTTTGGTCCTCTGAAACGTACTTTAATGCTCTTTCATTCCTGATTGGAATCATCGTATTTTGAGACCATTTAGGCATTCGTAAGTTAGATCACAGTCGTCTGTCCTGAATTTGATCTTCATCTCCATGTCCAATAGTAACCTTTATAAGTCTCTCTTTAGTGGTTGAATTCAGACTATTTTGAGCTCATTGGAATGGTAACTCGACAAGCTTCCAAATAGGGCCAGAATTGGCTAATCCGAGACCGTTCGATATCCCAAAAGCACGTTGGAACTCTTCGATCATCATTTTGCAATTTGGATTGTTAATCTTTCTAAATCGCGTGCTCCAATGGAGATGCTCATGACTCCCTCGTTTGATGTCGGATTGGGTCAATTTTGGTCATCTGAAAGGTACTTTAGTGCTCTTTCATTCCTAACTTGAATCATGGTATTCTCAGACCATTTGCGCATCCGTAAGTGGGATCACAGTCGTCAGCCCTGAATTTTTCCTTCATCTCCTTGTCTAATAGTAACCTTCAAAACTCTCTCTTTAGTGGTCAATTTTAGACTATTTTGAGCTCATTAGAATGGTAGCTCGACAAGCTTCCAAATGGTGTCAAAGTTGGCTAATTCTAAGACCGTTCGATATCCCAAAAGCACTTTGGAACTCTTCGATCATCATTTAGCAATTTGGATTGTTAATCTTTTCAAATCGCGCGATCCAATGGAGATGCTCATGACTCCCTCGTTTGATGTTAGATTGGGTCAATTTTTGGTCATATGAAAGTTACTTTAATGCTCTTTCATTCCTGACTGGGATCGTCGTATTCTGAGACCATTTGCCAATCCGTAAGTTGGATTGCAGTCATTGGTCCTGAATTTTAACTTCATCTCCTTGTCCAATAGTAACCTTCATAACTCTCTTTTCATTGGTCAAATTTAGAGTATTTTAATCTCATTGGAATGGTAACTTGACTAGCTTCCAAATGGGACCAGAATTGGGTAATTCTGAGACCGTTCAATATCCCAAAAGCACATTAGAACTCTTCGATGGTCATTTTGCAATTTAGATTGTTAATCTTTTGAAATTACGTGATCCAATGGAGACGCTCATGACTCTCTCGTTTGATGTAGGATTGGGTCGATTTTTGGTCATCTGAAAGGTACTTTAATGCTCTTTCATTCCTGATTGGAATCGTAGTATTCCAATACCATTTGGGCATCCGTAAGTGGGATCGCAGTCGTCCATCTTGAATTTTTCCTTCATCTCCTTGTCCAATAGTAACCTTTATAAGTCTCTCTTCAGTGGCCAAATTTAGACTATTTTGAGCTCATTGGAATGGTAACTCGACAAGCTTCTAAATGGGATGTGAATTGGCTAATTCTGAGACCGTTCGATATCCCAAAAGCAAATTGGAACTCTTCGATCGTCATTTTGTAATTTAGATTGTTATTCTTTCCAAATCGTGTGATCCAACGAGGACGCTCATGACTCCCTCGTTTGTTGTCAGATTTGGTTAATTTTTGGTCATCTGAAAGGTACTTTAATGCTCTTTGTTTCCTTATTGGAATTGTAACGTTTGGAAAAAATCCAAGCAAAGACCCGAGTATCACCTTAGGTAGAAATTACTAAGGGTCACATTCCATAGAAATTATATGAAAATTAATTAAGTATTAAACTAAATAACCAGTGAAAATTTCTTAAACCAATATCTATACGAACTGCAAGACCCGAAACCATAAAATTTGCTAGTTCAACATTACTTAAAAACCTAGGAGAAATCCTAAAACCTAGTTGATCTCGGGAGCACCTTAAAACTTTGTATTGGACCTGGACCGCGCGTCGAAAGTTCGATTACCGTGAAACTATAAGGTTATGATCGCCTTATTGGGCTTGACAACCATCATGTGAATCGAACCCAAATAGTATCTAGAAATGCACAACTTGAGCATGGAGTGAAGTGTGTGAGAAACATGAATATCTTTATAAAATGAACTCAAACTTAAGTTAATTGGACCATTTATTTACGAGTGAAATTGAAGACTTTAGACCGTCAGTTTCTGACCAAACTTTACCCATGGATCAGGGAAATTTCTCTACACATGTCAATATACTAGTGGCCCTGATCGAGTGATGATGACCATTGAATAGATACAGGTCCTCCACAGACGATCCATAAATCCTATCGGACTGAGATCATAACCTGGCTTAGATCCATGGTCAGAGAACTTACTCTATGATGCAGGTGAGTAATGGGCCTCCACATGAGTCCTGTTTGCCCGAAACAGACACCCTTTGGCTATAACCTAAGTATACTATGGCCTTAGGGCCATTTGAACCAGTTCTGGTCCTATTCAAGGACCTTAAACCACCCCTCTCTCATTCCATACGAATTTATCTAACCCTAGGAGAGAGAAAAGAGAAAAGAGGAGAAAGGAGTGAGGAGAAGAGAGAGAGAGAGATAGGGAGATTGTTGCTGGGATTCACTCCCACTACTCTATGTACCAAATCACCACCCCACCATCGCTACACTAACGATTCTAGGTTCGATTTGGGTAAGAAATCCTAACCCTAATCTTGTTTTAAGAATCCAAATAGAGGAATCAGGGAAATAGCTAACCTATTTCATGATTCAGGTAACATTGTTCTGTAGACGGATACGTAGGATTCGAACTAAGTTCGAAACGAGGAATCCAACGAAAAGTGCAGACTATAAACATTTAGGTTATGGTTTTCAAGGCTTTCGATGTGAGCAATGACTTAGGTCTGACTTGATTGCTACCATATGATCTTAGTTACGATGTGTTTGATAAACTGTATATCTGTGTGAGCTATGTGAATATATAATGCATTCCATGTGTTTGTTGAAATGTTTGAATGAAGGTAAAATTGTGATTTATGCTTTCTATGACTATTAATCTAGAATACATGTTTGTTGTATGTAGGACAACTCTTTTATGAAAGGATTTGCCATAATATATCCTATAACTGATCTAGTTTGTGTTTGTAGTATTATGTAGTCTAAGTATTTAATAAAATGTCTGAATGAGTAATTGTTTGGTAAATCGCTTTTAACAAGGGTGGTGAGATGGGATTCTCAACTACCGTATCCATATAGGTAGTTTCCGTTATATAATATAAATTGTTGCTATGTGATTCATGGATGAAATGTATATGTATAATAACTTGTCTAATGTGTTCGATAAAATGTTGAAAATGAGATTATGTTTGTATCATTTGTTAAATGCGGTTACGAGTAACATATGTGATTCTTTATTGCATTTGAGTATGTTTGGGACTACCACCTAGTCCAAGCAATCGGTAATGACTCCTGATTGAGTAGTCGAATTAGTTTCGCCACATTAGATATGTTCAAGGAATCCGAGTCGTACGGTGATTATGACAGTGGTTAGGCCACGAGGAGTGCTTACGCACTCTATGTCGATCAATTTAATGCATGTTTGTACTAATCGTACTTGTCAAATAACCCAATTGGCCTATTGTATGTTGACCATGTATGGACACTACTGTTTGAATCTAAGGTATCGCTTACCAATGTAAAGCCCATTTTAACCATGGTACCAAGATTTGCTAAGACTCATGAGCCAAGCATGGTGGTATGAGACACCGTGGTCAAGCATCGGCCTATGCTGGGGTGACGAGCCTCCCCATAGTGACCAGTGAGTAACCCAAACTCATAAGCCGAATACGGTGGTATGGGACACTGTATTCGAGTTGTCGACCTATGCTGAGGTGACGAGCCTTCCCGTAGTGACCTCAAGTATAAACTAGGCCTACGTTGAGGTGACGAGCCTCTCTATAGTGACCTTGAGTGTAAACTCGTGAACTTACCTATCCACTGCTTTCATTAGGCGTGATGCCCTGCAACTTGCCCATTGTATGTGACTAACTAGGATTGACAACCCTAGATGGATCCCTGTTTGGGTAAATGATATAAAGGGAGGTACCTTAGCTTCCCGAATCTGCTATATGAATAAGCCTAATAAATTACTTGGCTAACACGACCATGCACCGCATTGCATGTGCTTTGGCGTGGAAGTGCACATTTAGGAAGTTTACCAGGCACGATCGTGAGATGATGTCGCTGAGAAAGTGTAGGCGAGGGCATGCATCATTATAATATATCATTCCTGCATTAACAAGAGTACTTAGGATATGATTATTGTACTACTTTATCATTACTACTTGACTGAATTGATAACATGTTAACCTTTGCCTTATAGTACCACTGAGTTGATCACTCACTCCCACTCTGGGATGGTGTTTTAAAACACTACTAGACTTTGATTTAAATGTAGGTTCCGATGCGGCTTACGTGACAAAGCTAGATTTCATAGACGAGGAGGAGGAGCTCTCCTACGTTCAACTCTCGGGAGGGTCTATGTAGACCTAAAGCTACGTTGCTGGGATTACAGGGATATTTGATTGGTTGAACATTTATATTTTAATATTTTATTTATTTTGAAACAAATATGTATATATAATCAACGCGATGGGACGTTCATACTCTGGAGATTATGAAACACGTATATACATCATATATTTATCTCAGTCTTCTGCTTGCCAAATTACATTAACCCTAGAGTATGATATGCTGATTTAGTGTAATCCCACTAATGTTTATTGCACTAATATGGACAACATTTAAACATCATTATCTATGTTGTATAAGTGATGCATTGGAACTCAGGAATTAAGCTATGCTCGACCCCCGATTTTAAGGGCGTTACAGGAATCGTGGTATTCCGAGACCATTTGGGCATTTGTAAGTGGGATCGCAGTCGTCGGTCCTGAATTTTTCCTTCATCTCCTTGTCTAATAGTAACCTTAATAACTCTCTCTTCAGTGATCAAATTTAGACAATTTTGGGCTCATTGGAATAGAAACTCGACAAGCTTTCAATGAGACGAGAATTGGTTAATTCTGAGACCGTTCCATATCCCAAAAGCACGTTAGAACTCTTCGATCGTCACTTTACAATTTGGATTGTTAATCTTTCTAAATCACACGATCCAATGAAGACGCTCATGACTCCCTCATCTGATGTCGGATTGGGCCAATTTTTGGTCATCTGAAAGGTACTTTAATGCTCTTTCATTCCTAACTGGAATCGTCGTATTTTGAGACCATTTGCATATCCATAAGTGGGATCGTAGTCGTCGGTCCTGAATTTTTCCTTCATCTCCTTGTCCAAAAGTAACCTTCATAACTATCTCTTTAGTGGTCAAATTTAAACTATTTTGAGCTCATTGGAATGTTAACTCGACAAGCTTCGAAATGGGACCAGAATTGGCTAACTCTAAGAACGGTCGATATCCCAAAAGCACGTTGGAACTCTTTGATCGTCATTTTGCAATTTGGATTGTTAATCTTTCTAAATTGTGCGATCCAAAGGAGATGCTCATAAATCCCAGCTTTGATGTCAGATTCAGTCAATCTTTAGTCATCTATAAGGTACGTTAGTGCTCTTTCATTCTTGACGTGAGTCGTTGTAATCCGAGACAAATTGCGCATCCATTAATGGGATCGCAGTTGTCAGTCCTGAATTTTTCCTTCATCTCTGTGTCCAATAGTAACCTTCATAACTCTCTCTTCAGTGGTCAAATTTAGATAATTTTAAGCTCATTGGAATGGTAACTCGACAAGCTTCCAAATGGGACCAGAATTGGCTAATTCTGAGACCGTTAGATATCCCAAAAGCACATTGGAACTCTTCGATCGTCATTTTGCATTTTGGATTTATAATCTTTTTAAATCTCACGATCCAATGGAGACACTCTTGATTCCCTCGTTTGATGTAGGATTGAGTCAAATTTTGGTCATCTGAAAGGTACTTTAATGCTCTTTCATTCTTGATTGGAATCGAGGTATTTTGAGACATTTGGGCATCTGTAAGTGTGATCGCAGTCATCAGTCCTAAATTTTTCCTTCATCTCCTTGTCCAATATTAACCTTCATAACTCTCTCTTCAGTGGTTGAATTTAGAATATATTGAGTCCATTGGAATGGTAACTCGACAAGCTTCCAAATGAGACCATAATTGGCTAATTCTGAGACCGTTTGATATCCCAAAAGCACCTTGGAACTCTTTGATCGTCATTTTGCATTTTGGAGTGTTAATCTTTCCAAATCATGCAATCCAACAGAGACACTCATAAGTCCCTCGTTTAATGTAGGATTGGTCAATTTTTGGTCATCTGAAAGGTACTTTACAACGCTTTCATTCCTGATTGGAATCGTCGTATTCCGAGACCATTTGCGCATCTGTAAGTGGGATCATTGTCGTCGGTCCAGAATTTTTCCTTCATCTCCTTGTCCAATAGTAACCTTCATAACTCCCTCTGCAGTGGTCAAATTTAGACTATTTTGAGCTCATTGGATTGGTAACTCGACAAGCTTCCAAATGGGACCAGAATTAGCTAATTCTTAGACCATTTGATATCCCAAAAGCACGTTGGAACTCTTCGATCATCATTTTGCATTTTGGATTGTTAATCTTTCCAAATGTGAGATCCAATGGGGACGCTTATGACTCCCTTGTTTGATATCAAATAAAGTTGATTTGTGGTCATCAGAAAGGTACTTTAATGCTATTTCATTCCTAATTGGAATCATGGTATTCTGAGACCATTTGGGCATCCGAATGTGGGATCACAGTCGTCGGTCCTGAATTCTTCCTTCATCTCCTTGTCCAATAGTAACCTTTATAACTCTCTCTTCAGTGGTTGAATTTAGACTATTTTGCGCTCATTAGAATGGTAACTCGACAAGCTTCCAAATGTGACCTGAATTGGTTAATTCTAAGACCGTTCGACATCCCAAAAGCACGTTCGAACACTTCGATCATCATTTTGCAATTTACATTGTTAATCTTTTCAAATAGCGTAATCCAACAGAGACACTCATAACTCCCAACTTTGATGTCAGATTGGGTCAATTTTTAGTCATATGAAAGGTACGTTAGTGCTCTTTCATTCCTGACTTGAATCGTTGTATTCGAAGACAATTCGCGCATCCATTAGTGGGATCACAGTCATCTGTCCTGAATTTTTCCTTCATCTCCTTGTCTAATAGTAACCTTCATAACTCACTCTTCAGTCATCA
The DNA here is from genome assembly GCF_029962835.1 of Magnolia sinica. NCBI lineage: Eukaryota > Viridiplantae > Streptophyta > Magnoliopsida > Magnoliales > Magnoliaceae > Magnolia > Magnolia sinica. The sequence continues at coordinate 73,619,248 of NC_080573.1, forward strand.
AATTTAGACTATTTTGAGCTCATTGGAATGTAACTCTACAAGCTTCCAAATGGGTCCAAAATTGGCTAATTGTGGGATTGTTTGATACCCAAAAGCACATTGGAACTCTTCGATCATAATTTTGCATTTTGGATTGTTAATCTTTCCGAATCGTGCGATCCATTGGAGACGCTCATGACTCCCACGTTTAATGTAGGATTGGGTCAATTTTTGGTCATCTGAAAGGTACTATAATGCTCTTTCATTCCTCATTGGAATCATGGTATTCCGAAACCATTTCGACATCTGTAAGTGGGATCACAGTTGTTGGTCCTGAATTCTTCCTTCATCTCCTTGTCCAATAGTAACCATAATAACACTCTCCTCAGTGGTTGAATTTAGACTATTTTGACCTCATTGGAATGGTAACTCGACAAGCTTCCAAATGGGACCAGAATTGGCAAATTCTGAGACCATTTGGTATCCCAAAAGCACATTGGAACTCTTCGATCATCATTTTGCATTTTGGATTGTTAATCTTTCTAAATATGGGATCCAATGGGGAGGCTCATGACTCCCTCGTTTGATGTCGGATAAGGTCAATTTTTGGTCATCTGAAAGGCACTTTAATGCTCTTTCATTCCTAATTGGAATCGTGGTATTCCGAGACCATTTGGGCATCCGAATGTGGGATCGCAGTCGTCGGTCTTGAACTCTTCCTTCATCTCCTTGTCAAATAGTAACCTTGATAACTCTCTCTTCAGTGGTTGAATTTATACTATTTTACGCTTATTAGAATGATATCTCGACAAGCTTCCAAATGAGACTAGAATTGGCTAATTCTAAGACCGTTCGATATCCCAAAAGCACGTTCGAACACTTCGATCATCATTTTGTAATTTACATTGTTAATCTTCTCGAATCGCATGATCCAATAGAGACGCTCATAACTCCCAGCTTTGATGTCGGATTAGGTCAATTTTTGGTCATCTGAAAGGTACGTTAGTGCTCTTTCATTCTTGACTTGAATCATTGTATTCCGAGACAATTTGCGCATCTAGAAGTGGGATCACAGTCGTCTGTCCTGAATTTTTTCTTCATCTCCTTGTCTAATAGTAAACTTCATAACTCTCTCTTCAGTCGTTGAATTTAAACTATTTTGGAAAGGTAACTCGACAAGCTTCCAAATGGGTCCCGAGTTGGCTACCTGTGGGACCGTTCAATATCCCAAAAGCACATTGGAACTCTACGATCATCATTTTGCATATTGGATTGTTAATCTTTCCCAATTGAGCGATCCAATGGAGATGCTCATGACTCCCACATTTGATGTATGATTGGGTCAATTTTTGGTCATCTGAAAGGTACTTTCATGCTCACTCATTCCTGATTGGAATCGTGGTATTCCGAAACCATTTCAACATCTGTAAGTGGGATGGCAGTCGTTGGTCCTGAATTCTTCCTTCATCTCCTTGTCCAATACTAACCTTCATAACTCTCTCTTCAATGGTCGAATTTAGACTATTTTGACCTCATTCGAATGGTAACTTGACAAGCTTCCAAATGGGACCAGAATTGGCAAATTTTGAGACCATTTGATATCCCAAAAGCACATTGGAACTCTTCGATCATCATTTTGCATTTTGGATTGTTAATCTTTCCAAATGTGGGATCCAACAGGGACGCTCATGACTCCCTTGTTTGATGTCGGATAAGGTCAATTTTTGGTCATCTGAAAGGTACTTTAATGCCCTTTCATTCCTAATTGGAATCGTGGTATTCCAAGACCAATTGGGAATCGATATGTGGGATCGCAGTCGTCGGTCCTGAATTCTTCCTTCATCTCCTTGTCCAATAGTAACCTTCGTAACTCTCTCTTCAGTGGTTGAATTTAGACTATTTTGCGGTCATTAGAATGGTAACTCGACAAGCTTCTAAATGGGACCAGAATTGGCTAATTGTAAGACCGTTTGATATCCCAAAAGCAAGTTCAAACACTTCGATCATCATTTGGCAATTTACATTGTTAATCTTTTCGAATCGCGTGATCCAAAAGAGACGCTCATAACTCCCAGCTTTGATGTCGGATTGGGTCAATTTTTGGTCATATGAAAAGTACGTTAGTGCTCTTTCATTCCTTACTTGAATCATTGTATTCCGAGACAATTTACGCATCCATAAGTGGGATCACAGTCGTTTGTCCTGAATTTTTTATTCATCTCCTTGTCCAATAGTAACCTTCATAACTCTCTCTTCAGTCATCGAATTTAGACTATTTTAAGCTCATTGGAAAGGTAACTCGATAAGCTTCTAAATGGGTCCAGAATTGGCTACTTGTGGGACCGTTCAATATCCCAAAAGCACATTGGAACTCTTCGATCATCATTTTGCATTTTGGATTGTTAATCTTTTCAAATCGTGTGATCCAATGGAGACGTCATGACTCCCACGTTTGATGTAGGATTGGGTCAATTTTTGGTCAACTAAAAAGTCCTTTAATGCTCCTTCATACCTAATTGGAATCGTGGCATTCTGAAACCATTTCAGCGTCTATAAGTGGGATCGCAATCGTTGGTCCTGAATTTTTCCTTCATCTCCTTGTCCAATAGTAACCTTCATAACTCTCTCTTCAGTGGTCGAATTTAGACTATTTTGACCTCATTGGAATGGTAACTCGACAAGCTTCCAAATGAGACCAAATTTGGCTAATTCTGAGACCATCTGAGACCATTTGATATCCCAAAAGCACGTTGGAACTCTTCGATCATCATTTTCCATCTTAGATTGTTAATCTTTCCAAACGCGAGATCTAACGGGGACACTCAAAACTCCCTTGTTTGATGTAGGATGAGGTCGATTTTTGGTCATCTGAAAGGTACTTTAATGCTCTTTCATTCCTAATTGGAATCATGGTATTCCAAGACCATTTGGGCATCTGAATGTGGGATCGCAGTCGTCGGTCCTGAATTCTTCCTTCATCTCCTTGTCCAATTGTAACCTTCATAACTCTCTCTTTAGTGGTTGAATTTAGACTATTTTGCGCTCATTAGAATGGTAACTTGACAAGATTCCAAATGGGACCAGAATTGGCTAATTCTAAGACCATTCGATATCCCAAAAGCACATTCGAACACTTCGATCATCATTTTGCATTTTACATTGTTAATCTTTTCGAATCGCGCAATCCAACAGAGATGCTCATAACTCCCAACTTTGATGTCGGATTGGGTCAATTTTTAGTCATATGAAAGGTACGTTAGTGCCCTTTCATTCCTGACTTGAATCATTGTATTTCGAGACAATTTGCGCATCCATAAGTGGGATCACAACCGTCTGTCCTGAATTTTTTCTTCATCTCCTTGTCCAATAGTAAAATTCGTAACTCTCTCTTTAGTCGTCGAATGTAGACTATTTTGAGCTCATTGGAAAGGTAAATCGACAAGCTTCCAAATGGGTCCAGAATTGGCTAATTGTGGGACCGTTCAATATCCCAAAAGCACATTGGAACTCTTCGATCATCATTTTGCATTTTGGATTGTTAATCTTTCCAAATCGTGCGATCCAACGGAGACGCTCATGACTCTCATGTTTGATGTAGGATTGGGTCGATTTTTGGTCATCTGAAAGGTACTTTAATGCTCCGTCATTCCTGATTGGAATCGTGGTATTCCGAAACCATTTTGGCATCTATAAGTGGGATCACAGTTGTTGGTCCTGAATTCTTCCTTCATCTCCTTGTCCAGTAGTAAAAGTCATAACTCTCTCTTTAGTGGTCAAATTTAGGCTATTTTGAGCTCATTGGAATGGAAACTCGACAAGCTTCCAAATGGGAAAAAAATTGGCTAATTATGTGCCCGTTCGATATCCCAAAAGCACGTTGGAACTCTTCGATCGTCATTTTGCAATTTGGATTGTTAATCTTTCCAAATCACACGATCCAATAGGGACACTCATGACTCCCTCATTTGATGTCAGATTGGGTCAATTTTTGGTCATCTTAAAGGTACTTTAATGCACTTTCATTCCTAGTTGGAATCTAGTATTCTGAGACCATTTACGCATCTGCGAGTGGGATCGCAGTCGTTGGTCCTGAATTTTTCCTTCATCTCCTTGCCCAATAGTAACCTTCAAAACTCTCTCTTCAGTTGTCGAATTAAGAATATTTTGAGCTCATTGGAATGGAAACTCGACAAGCTTCCAAATGGGACTAAAATTGGCTAATTCTAAGACCGTTCGATATCCCAAAAGCCCGTTGGAAAGCTTTGAGCGTCATTTGAGATTTGGAATGTTAATCTTTCCAAATTGCATGATCCAATGGAGACTCTCATTACTCACTCGTTCGATGACTGATTGGGTCAATTTTTGGTTATCTGAAAGGTACCTTAATGGTCTTTCATTCTTGATTGGAATCGTCGTATTCCGAGACCTTTTTGGCATCTGTAAGTGGGATCACAGTCGTCAGTCCAGAATTTTTCCTTCATCTCCTTGTCCAATAGTAATCTTCATAACTCTCTCTTCATTGGTCGAATTTAGACTATTTTGAGCCCATTCGAATGCTAACTCGACAAGCTTCCAAATCGGACCAGAATTGTCTAATTCTGAATCCATTCGATATCCCAAAAGCACGTTGGAACTCTTCGATCGTCATTTTGCAATTTGGATTGCCAATCTTTCCAAATCACGTGATCCAACAGGGTTGCTCATGGCTCCCTTGTTTGATGTCTGATTTGGTCAATTTTTGGTCATCTGATAGGTACTATAATGCTCTTTCATTCCTGATTGGAATCATGGTATTCCGAGACCATTTGGGCATCCGTAAGTGTGATCGCAGTCGTCGGTCCCAAATTTTTCCTTCATCTCCATGTCCAATAGTAACCTTCATAACTCTCTCTTCAGTGGTTGAATTTAGACTATTTTGAGCTCATTGGAATGGTAACTCAACAAGCTTCCAATTGGGACCAGAATTGGCTAATTCTAAGACCGTTCGATATCGCAAAATTCCATTGGAATTCTTCGATCGTCATTTTGCAATTTGGATTGTTAATCTTTCTAAATTGGGCGATCCAATTGAGACGCTCAAAACTCCCAGCTTTGATGTCAAATTGGGTCAATTTTTGGTCTTGTAAAAGGTATTTTATTACTCTTTCATTCCTAACTTGAATCGTTGTATTCCGAGACAATTCGCACATCAATAAGTGGGATCGCAGTCGTCGGTCCTGAATTTTTCATTCATCTCCTTGTCCAATAGTAACCTTCATAACTCTTTCTTCAGTGGTCATATTTAGAATATTTTGAGCTCATTGGAATGGTAACTCGACAAGCTTCCAAAATGGGTCTAGAATTCGCTAATTCTGAGACCGTTCAATATCCCAAAAGCACGTTGGAACTCTTCGATCATCATTTTGCATTTTGGATTGTTAATCTTTCCAAATCGCATGATCCAACGGAGACGCTCATCACTCCCACATTTGATGTAGGATTGGGTCAATTTTTGGTCATCTGAAAAGTACTTTAATGCTCTTTTAATCTAGGTTAGAATCGTGGTATTCCAAGACCATTTGGCATCTGTAAGTGGGATCGCAGTTGTCGGTCCTGAATTTTTCCTTCATCTCCATGTCCAATAGTAACCTTTATAACTCTCTCTTTAGTGGTTGAATTTAGACTATTTAGCTCATTGGAATGGTAACTCGACAAGCTTCCAAATAGTACCAGAATTGTCTAATTCTAAGACAGTTCGATATCCCAAAAGCCTGTTGGAACTCTTCGATCATCATTTTGCAATTGGGATTGTTAATCTTTCCAAATCGAGCGATCCAACAAAGATTGACATAACTCCCTCGTTTAATGTTGGATTGGGTCAATTTTTGGTCATCTGAAAGGTACAGTGCTCTTTAATTCCTGACTTGAATCGTCATATTCCGAGACCATTTGTGCATCCGTAAGTGGGATCATAGTCGTCGGTTCTGAATTTTTCCTTCATCTCTGTGGAGAATAGTAACCTTCATAACTCTCTCTCTCTCTTCAGTGGTTGAATTTAGACTCTTTTGAGCTAATTTGGATGGTAACTCGACAAGATTCCTAATGGGACCAGAATTGGCTAATTCTGAGACCGTTCGATATCCCAAAAGCACGTTGGAACTCTTCGATCGTCATTTTACAATTTGGATTGTTAATCTTTCTAAATCGTGAGATGCAATGGAGATACTCATTACTCCCTCGTTTGATGTAGGATTGGGTCAATTTTTAGTCAACTGAAAGGTACTTTCATGCTCTTTCATTCCTGATTGGAATCGTGCTATTCCGAGACCATTTGGGCACGTAAGTGGGATCGCAGTTGTCGGTCCTGAATTCTTCCTTCATCTCCTTGTCTAATAGTAACCATCATAACTCTCTCTTCAGTGGTCAAATTTAGACTATTTTGCACTAATTGGAATGGTAACTTGACAAGCTTCCAAATGGGACCGGAATTGGCTAATTCTAAGACAGTTCAATATCCCAAGCGCACGTTCAAACTCCTCGATTGTCATTTTATGATTTGGATTCTTAATCTTTCCAAATCGGGCAATCCAACAGAGACACTCATAACTCCCAGCTTTGAGGGCAGATTGGGTCAATTTTTGGTCATCTGAAAGGTACGTTAGTGCTCTTTCATTCCTGACTTGAATCGTTATATTCCGAGACAATTTACGCATCCATAAGTGGGATCACAGTCGTTGGTCCTAAATTTTCCTTCATCTCCTTGTCCAATAGTAACCTTCATAACTGTCTTTTCAGTGATCAAATTTAGATAATTTTCAGCTCATTAGAAAGGTAACTCGACAAGCTTCCAAATGGGTCCAGAATTCGTTAATTCTAAGACCGTTCAATATCCCAAAAGCACGTTGGAACTCGTTGATCATCATTTTGCATTTTTAATTGTTAATCTTTCTAAATCGGGAGATCCGATGGAGATGCTCATAACTCCCACGTTTGATGTAGGATTGGGTCAAATTTTGGTGATCTGAAAAGTACTTTAATGCACTTTCATTCCTGATTGGAATCATGGTATTCCAAGACCATTTGGGCATTTGTAAGGGGGATGGTAGTTGTCAGTCCTGAATTTTTCCTTTACCTCCTTGTCTAATAGTAACCTTCATAACTCTCTCTTTAGTGGTCGAATTTAGACTATTTTGAGCTCATTGGTATGGTTACTCGACAAGCTTCGAAATGGGACAAGAATTGGCTAATTCTAAGACCATTCGATATCACAAAAGTACGTTGGAACTCTTCGATCATCATTTTGCATTTTGGATTATTAATCTTTCCAGACGCATGATCCAACGAGGACGCTCATCACTCCCATGTTTGACGTCAAATTGGGTTGAATTTTTGTCATCTGAAATGTACTTTAATGCTCTTTCATTCCTGATTGGAATCGTGGTATTTCGAGAACATTTGGGCATCCGTAAGTGGGATCACAGTCGTCGGTCCTGAATTTTTCCATCTCCTTCTCCAATAGTAACCTTCATAACTCTCTCTTTAGTGGTCGAATTTAGAATATTTTGAGCTCATTGGAATGAAAACTCGACATGGTTCCAAATGGGACCAGAATTGGGTAATTCTGAGACCATTTGATATCCCAAAAGCACGTTGGAACTGTTCGATCGTCATTTTGCAATTTGGATAATTAATCTTTCTAAATCGAGTAATCCAACGGGGACACTCATGACTCCCTCGTTTGATGTCAGATTGGGTCAATTTTTGGTCATCTGAAAGGTACTTTAATACTCTTTCATTCCTGATTAGAATAGTGGTAATGCGAGACCATTTGGGCATCCGTAAGTGGGATCGCAGTCATCGGTCCTGAATTTTTCCTTCATCTCCTTGTCCAATCGTAACCTTCATAACTCTTTCTTCTATGGTCAAATTTAAACTATTTTGAGCTCATTGGAATGGTGACTCAATAAGCTTCTAAATGGGACTAGAATGGTCTAATTCTAAGACTGTTCGATATATTAAAAGCACGTTGGAACTCTTCGATCGTCATTTTGCAGTTTGGATTATTAATCTTCCCAAATTGCACGATCCAACGTATACTCTAATGACTCCCTCCTTTGATGATGGATTGGGTCAATTTTTTTGTTATCTGAAAGGTACTTTAGTGCTCATTCATTCCCGAATTGAATCGTCGTATTCTGAGACCGTTTGCGCATCCACAAGTGGGATCGCTGTCGTCGGTCCTGAATTTTTCCTTCATCTCCTTGTCTAATAGTAACTTTCATAACTCTCTCATTACTGGTCCAATTTTGACTATTTTGAGCTCATTGGAATGGTAACTTAACAAGCTTCCAAATGGGACCAGAATTGACTAATTTTAAGACCGTTTGATATCCCAAAAGCACGTTGGAACTCTTCGATCGTCATTTTACAATTTGGATTATTAATCTTTCCAAATAGCGCGATCCAACGGAGATGCTCATAAGTCCCTCGTTTGATGTTGGATTGGGTCGATTTTTGGTCATCTGAAAGGTACTTTATTGTTATTTGATTCCTGACTTGAATCATCATATTCTGAGACCATTTGCGCATTCGTAAGTGGAATCGCAGTCATCGATCCTGAATTTTTCCTTCATCTCATTGTCCCATAGTAACCTTCATAACTCTCTCTTCAGTGGTCAAATTTACACTGTTTTGAGCTCATTCGAATGGTAACTCGAATTGTCTAATTCCGAGACCGTTCGATATCCAAAAATCTTGTTGGAACACTTCAATAGTCATTTTGCAATTTAGATTGTTAATCTTTCCAAATTGCGCGATCCAACACGGACACTCTTCACTCCCTCATTTGATGTCGGATTGGGTCTATTTTGGTGATCTGAAAGGTATGTTAGTGCACTTTCATTCCTGACTTGAATTATTGTATTCCAAGACCATTTGCGCATCCATAAGTGGGATCACAGTCGTCGGTCTTGATTTTTTCTTTCATCTCCTTGTGCAATAGTAACCTTCATAACTCTCTCATTACTGGTCCAATTTAGATTAGTTTTTGCTCATTGGAATGGTAACTTAACAAGCTTCCAAATGGGACTAGAATTGTCTAGTTTTGAGAACGTTCGATGTCCTAAAACCACGTTAGAACTCTTTGATCATCATTTTGTAATTTGTATTGTTAAACTTTCCAAATCACATGATCCAACAGAGATGCTCATAACTCCCTCGTTTGATGTCAGATTGGGTCAATTTTTGGTCATTAGAAAGGTACTTTACTGCTCTTTCATTCCTGACTTGAGTCATCATTTTCCAAGACCATTTGCGCATCTGTAAGTGAGATCACAGTCGTCGGTCAAGAATTTTTCCTTTATCTCCTTGTCAAATAGTAACCTTCATAACTCTCTCTTTAGTGGTTGAATTTAGACTATTTTGAGCTCATTGGAATGGTAACTCGACAAGCTTCCAAATGCGACTAGAATTGTCTAATTCTTAGACCGTTCGATATCCCAAAGGCCCATTGGAACTCTTCGATCATCAGTTTACAATTTAGATTGTGAATCTTTTCAAATGGCGCGATCCAACGGAGATGCTCATAACTCCCTCGTTTGATGTCAGATTGTGTCGATTTTTTGACATCAGAAAGGTACTTTACTACTCTTTCATTCCTGACTTGAGTCGTCGTAATTGAAGACCATTTGCACATCCGTAAGTTGGATCGCAGTCGTCGGTCTAGAATTTTTCCTTCATCACCTTGTCCAAGAGTAACCTTCATAACTCTCTCTTCAGTGGTCGAATTTAGACTATTTTGACCTCAATGGAATGGTAACTCGACAAGCTTCTAAATATGACCGGAATTGTCTAATTCTTAGACCGTTCGATATCCCAAAGGCCCGTCGGAACTCTTTGATCATCAGTTTGCAATTTGGATTGTGAATCTTTCCAAATTGTGCGAGCCAACGAAGATGCTCATAACTCCCTCATTTAATGTCGGATTGGGACGATTTTTTGTCATTTGAAAGGTATGTTAATGTTCTATTATTTCTGACTTGAATCATTATATTCCGAGACCATTTGCGCATCCATAAGTGGGATACCAGTCGTCGGTCATGAATTTTTCCTTCATCTCCTCGTCCAATAGTAATGTTCATAACTCTCTCTTCAGTGGTCAAACTTAGACTATTTTGAGCTCATTGGAATGGTAACCCGACAAGCTGCCAAATGGGAACAAAATTGGCAAATTCTGAGACCGTTCGATATCCCAAAAGCACGTTGGAACTCTTCGATCATCATTTTACAATTTGGATTGTTAATCTTACCAATTCACGCGATCTAATAGAGACACTCATGACTCCCTCGTTTAATGTAAGATTGGGTCAATTTTTGGTCATTTGAAAGGTACTTTAATGCTCTTTCATTCCTGATTGGAATCATGGTGTTCCGAGACCATTTGGGCATCTGTAAGTCGGATCGCAGTCGTCAGTTTTGAATTTTTCCTTGATCTCCTTATCCAATAGTAACATTCATAACTCTCTCTTCAGTGGTCGAATTTAGACTATTTTGAGCTCATTAGAATGGTAACTCGACAAGCTTCCAAATGGGACCAGAATTGGCTAATTCTGAGACAATTCGATATCCCAAAAGCACTCTAGAACTCTTAGATCATCATTTTGCATTTTGGATTGTTAATCTTTCCAAATGCATGATCCAAAGGGGTTGCACATGACTCCCTTATTTGATGTCGGATTGGGTTGATTTTTTGTCGTTTGAAAGGTACTTTAATGCTCTTTCATTCCTAATTGGAATCGTGGTTTTCTGAGACCATTTGGGCATCCGTAAGTGGGATCGCAGTCGTGGGTCCTGAATTTTTCCTTCATCTCCTTCTCTAATAGTAACCTTCATAAATCTCTCTTTAGTGGTCAAATTTGGACTATTTTGAGCCGATTGGAATAGAAACTCGACAAGCTTCCAAATGGGACCAGAATTGGGTAATTCTGAGATTGTTCGATATCCCAAAAGCACGTTGGAACTGTTCGATCGTCATTTTGCAATTTGAATAATTAATCTTTCCAAATTAAGTAATCCAACGAGGACGCTCATGACTCCCTCGTTTGTTGTCGGTTGGGTCAATTTTTGGTCATCTGAAAGGTACTTTAATGCTCTTTCATTCTTGATTGGAATCATGGTAATGCGAGACCATTTGGGCATCTGTAAGTGGGATCGTAGTCATCGGTCCTGAATTTTTCCTTCATCTCCTTGTCCAATAGTAACCTTCATAACTCTCTCTTCTATGGTCAAATTTAGACTATTTCGAGCTCTTTAGAATGGTAACTCGACAAGCTTCCAAATGGGACCAAAATTTGATAATTCTAAAGACCGTTCGATATCCTAAAAGCCCATTGGAACTCTTCGATCGTCAATTTGCAGTTTGGATTGTCAATCTTCCCAAATCGCGTGATCCAATAGAGACTCTCATGACTCCCTCATTTAATGATGGATTGGGTTGATTTTTGGTTATCTGAAAGGTACTTTAATGGTCTTTCATTCCTGATTGGTATCGTGGTATTCTGAGACCATTTGGGCATCCGTAAGTGGGATCGTAGTCGTCGGTCCTGAATTTTTCCTTCATCTCCTTATCCAATCGTAACCTTCATAACTCTCTCTTCAATTGGCAAATTTAGACTATTTTGAGCTCATTGGAATCGTAACTCGACAAGTTTCCAATTGGGACTAGAATGGTCTAATTCTGAGACCGTTCAATATCCCAATAGCACGTTGGAACTCTTTGATCGTCATTTTGCAATTTGGATTGTTAATCTTTCCAAATCGCATGATCCAACCGAGATGCTCATAACTCCCTCGTTTGACGTCGAATTGGCCCAATTTTTGGTCATTTGAAAGGTACTTTAGTGCTAATTCATTCCTGACTTGAATCGTTGTATTCCGAGACCATTTGCACATCCATAAGTGGGATTGTAGTTGTGAGTAACCCTCATAACTCTCGCATTACTGGTCCAATTTAGACTATGTTGAGCTCATTGGAATGGTAACTTAACAAACCTCCAAATGTGACCAAAATTGGCTAATTTTGAGACCGTTCGATATCCCAAAAGCATGTCGGAACTCTTCGATCGTCATTTTGCAATTTGGATTGTTAATCTTTCTAAATCGCACGATCCAACGAAGATGCTCATAACTCCCTCGTTTGATGTCGGATTGGGTCAATTTTTGATCATCTGAAAGGTACTTTATTGCTCTTTCATTCCCGATTTGAATCGTCATATTCCGAGACCATTTGTGTATTCGTAAGTGGGATCGCAATCGTCGGTCCTGAATTTTTCCTTCATCTCCTTATCCCATAGTAACCATCATAACTCTCTCTTCAGTGGTCGATTTTACACTATTTTGAACTCATTAGAATGGTAACTCGATGAGCTTCCAAATGGGACCACAATTGTCTAATTCTGAGACCGTTCGATATCCCAAAATCCCGTTGGAACACTTCGTCATTTTACAATTTAGATTGTTAATCTTTCCAAATCGCACGATCCAATGTGGACACTCTTCACTCCCTCGTTTGATGTCGGATTGGGTCTATTTTGGTGACCTGAAAGGTACGTTAGTACTCTTTCATTCCTGACTTGAATCGTCGTATTCCGAAACCATTTGCGCATCAGTAAGTGGGATCACAGTCTTCAGTCTTGAATTTTTCTTTCATCTCCTTGGCCAATAGTAACATTCATAACCCTCTCATTACTGGTCCAATTTAGAATATTTTTTACTCATTGGAATGGTAACTTAACAAGCTTCCAAATGGGACCAGAATTGGGTAATTTTGAGACCGTTCGATGTCCCAAAGCACGTTGGCACTCTTCGATCGTCATTTTATAATTTGTATTGTTAAACTTTCTAAATCACATGATCTAACAGAGATGCTCATAACTCCCTCATTTGATGTCGATTGGGTCATTTTTTGGTCATCAGAAAGGTACTTTACTACTCTTCCATTCCTGACTTGAGTTATCGTATTTCAAGACCATTTGAGCATCTGTAAGTGGGATTGCAGTCGTCGGTCAAGAATTTTTCCTTTATCTCCTGTCCAATAGTAACCTTCATAACTCTCTCTTTAGTGGTCGAATTGAGACTATTTTGAGCTCATTGGAATGGTAACTCAATAAGCTTCCAAATGTGACCAGAATTTTCTAATTCTTAGACCGTTCGATATCCCAAAGGCTCATTGGATCTCTTCGATCATCAGTTTTCAATTTGGATTATGAATCATTCCAAATCGCGCGATCTAATGGAGATGCTCATAACTCCCACATTTTATGCTGAATTGGGTCAATTTTTGGTCGTTTGAAAGGTACGTCAATGCTCTATCTTTTCTAACTTGAACCGTTGTATTCTGAGACCATTTGCACATCCATAAATGGGATCGCAATCATCGGTCCTGAATTTTTCCTTCATCTCCTCGTCTAATAGTAACGTTCATAACTCTCTCTCTTTAGTGGTCGAATTTAGACTATTTTGAGCTCATTGGAATGGCAACCCGACAAGCTACCAAATGGGAACATAATTGGCAAATTCTGAGACCGTTCGATATCCCAAAAGCACGTTTGGAACTCTTCAATCGTCATTTTGCAATTCAAATTGTTAATCTTACCAAATCGCGTGATCCAATAGAGACGCTCATGACTCCCTCGTTTGATGTAGGATTGGGTCGATTTTTGGTCATCTGAAAGGTACTTTAATGCTCTTTCATTCCTGATTAGAATCATGGTATTCCGAGACCATTTGGGCATCCGTAAGTGGGATTGCAGTCGTCGGTTCTGAATTTTTCCTTCATCTCCTTGTCCAATAGTAACCTTTATAACTCTGTCTTCAGTGGTTGAATTTAGACTATTTTGATCTCATTGGAATGGTAGCTCGACAAGCTTCCAAATGGGTACAGAATTCACTAATTCGGAGACCGTTCGATATCCCAAAAGCACGTTGGAACTCTTCTATCATCATTTTGCATTTTTTTTATTATTAATCATTCCAAACGTGGGATCGAACGGGGATGCTCATGACTCCCTCATTTAATGTCAGATTGGGTCAATTTTTGGTCATCTGAAAGGTACTTTAATGCTCTTTCATTCCTGATTGGAATCGTGGTATTCTGAGAACATTTCGGCATCTATAAGTGGGATGTAATAGTCGGTCCTGAATTTTTTCTTCATCTCCTTGTCCAATAGTAACCTTCATAACTCTCTCTTTAGTGGTAGAATTTAGACAATTTTGAGCTCATTGGAATGGTAACTTGACAAGCTTCCAAATGGGACCAGAATTGGCTAATTCTAAGACCATTCGATATCCCAAAAGCACGTTGGAACTCTTCAGTCTTCATTTTGCATTTTGGATCATTAATCTTTCCAAATCGAGTAATCTAATGGGGACGCTCATGACTCCCTCATTTGATGTCGAATTGGGTAAATTTTTGATCATCTGAAAGGAACTTTAATGCTCTTTAATTCCTGATTGAAATTGTGGTAATGCGATACCATTTGGGAATCCGTAAGTGAGATCGCAGTCATCGGTCCTATATTTTTCCTTCATCTCCTTGTCCAATGGTAACCTATATAACTCTCTCTTCCAGGGTCAAATTAACACTATTTTGAGCTCATTGGATTGGTAACTCACAAGCTTCTAAATGGGACCAGAATTGGCTAATTCTAAGACCGTTCGATATCCCAAAAGCCCGTTGGAACCCTGCGGTCATCATTTTGCAATTTGGATTGTTAATCTTTCCCAATCGCGCGATCCAATGGAGAAGCTCATAACTCCCTCGTTTGATGTCGGATGAGTCGATTTTTGGTCATATGAAAGGTACTTTAGTGCTCTTTCATTCCTGACTTGAATCGTCATATTCCGAGATCATTTGCGTAATCGTAAGAGGGATCGCAGTCGTCGGTCCTAAGTTTTTCCTTCGTCTCCTTATCCATTAGTAACCTTCATAACTCCCTCTTCAATGGTCGAATTTAAACCATTTTGAGCTCATTAGAATGGTAACTCAACAAGCTTCGAAATGGGACTGAAATTTGCTAATTCTGAGACCATTTGATATCCCAAAAGCACATGGGAACTCTTTGATCATCATTTTACAATTTGGATTGTAAATTTATATAAATCACATGATCCAACAGAGTGCTCATAACTACCTCGTTTGATGTCGGATTCAATCGATTTTAGGTCATTTGAAAGGTACTTTGTGCTCTTTCATTCCTGACTTGAATGGTCACATTACGAGACCATTTGCCTAACCGTAAGTGGGATCGCAGTCGTCAGTCCTGAATTTTTCCTTCATCTCCTTGTCCAATAGTAACCTTCTTAACTCACACTTCAGTGGTCGAATTTAGACTATATTGAGCTCATTGGAATGCTAATATGACAAGCTTCCTAATGAGAGCGAGATTGGCTAATTTAGAGACCAATCGATCCCTAAAAGCACGTTGGAACTCTTCAATCGTCATTTTACAATTTGGATTGTTAATCTATCCAAATCACGTGATCAAATGGGGATGCTCAAAACTCCCTCGTTTGATGTCGGATTGGGTCAATTTTTAGTCATTTGAATGGTACTTTAGTGCTCATTCATCCCTGACTTGAATCATCATATTCCGAGACCATTTGTGCATCCATAAGTGGGATCGTAGTTGTCGGTCCTGAATTTTTCCTTCATCTCCTTCTCTAATTGTAACCATCATAACTATCACATTACTGGTCCAATTTAGACTATTTTAAGCTCATTGGAATGGTAACTTAACAAGTTTCCAAATGTTATCAGAATTGGCTAATTTTGAGACCGTTCGATATCCCAAAAGCATACTGGAACTCTTCGATCGTCATTTTGCAATTTGGATTGTTAATCTTTCCAAATCGCACGATCCAACGGAGATGCTCATACCTCTCTCGTTTGATGTCAGATTGCGTCAATTTTTTGTCATCTGAAAGGTCCTTTTGTGCTCTTTCATTGCAGACTAGAATCGTTGTATTCCAAGACAAGTTGGGCATCCATAAGTGGGATCGCAATCGTTGGTCCTGAATTTTTTCTTCATCTCCTTGTCCAATAGTAACCTTCATAACTCTTTCTTTAGTGGTCAAATTTACACTATTTTGAGCTCATTGGAATGGTAACTCGACAAGCTTCCAAATGGGAACATAATTGTCTTATTCTGAGACGGTTAGGTATCCCAAAAGACTGTTGGACCTCTTTGATCGTGATTTTGCAATTTGGATTGTTAATCTTTCCAAATCGCGCGATCCAACGTAGATACTCATAACTCCCTCGTTTAACGTCGGATTGGGTCAATTGTCGATCATCTGAAAGGTACGTTAGTGCTCTTTCATTCCTGACTTGAATCGTCGTATTTCGAGACCATTTGCGCATCCGTAAGTGGGATCATAGTCGTTGGTCCTGAATTTTGCTTTCTTCATCTACTTGTCCAATAGTAACCTTCATAACTCTCTCATTATTGGTCCAATTTACATTATTTTTTATTCATTGGAATGGTAACTTAATAAGCTTCCAAATGGGACCAGAATTGGCAAATTTCGAGACCGTTCAATGTCCCAAAAGCACGTTGGAACTCTTCGATCGTCATTTTGTAATTTGTATTGTTAAACTTTCCAAATCGCGCGATCCAAGGGAGACACTCATAACTCTCTCGTTTGATGTTGGATTGGGTTGATTTTTGGTCATCTGAAAGGTACTTTACTGCTCTTTCATTTCGGACTTGAGTCGTCGTATTCCGAGACCATTTGCGCATCCGTATGTGGGATTGTAGTCATCGGTCCATAATTTTTCCTTCATCTCCTTGTCTAATAGTAACCTTCATAACACTCACTTCAATGGTCAAATTTAGACTATTTCGAGCTCATTGGAATGGTAACTTGGCAAGCTTCCAAATGGGACCAGAATTGGCTAATTCTGAGATCGTTTGATACCACAAAAGCATGTTGGAACTCTTTGATTGTCACTTTGTAATTTGGATTGTTAATCTTTCTAAAATGCAAGATCCAATGGAGATGCTCCTGACTCCATCCTTTGATGTAGGATTGGGTCAATTTTTGGTCATCTGAAAGGTGCTTTAACGCTCTTTCATTCCTGATTGGAATCGTGGTATTCCGAGACCATTTGGGCATCTGTAAGTGGGATCACAGTCGTCGGTCCTGAATTCTTCCTTCATCTCCTTGTCCAATAGTAACCTTCATAACTCACTCTTCAGTGGTTGAATTTAGGCTATTTTGAGCTCATTAAAATGGTTACTCGACAAGCTTCCTAATGGGACCCGAATTGGCTAATTTAGAGACCATTCGATATCATAAAAGTAGGTTGGAACTCTTAGATCATAATTTTGCATTTTGGATTGTTAATTGTTCCAAACGCAGGATCGAACGGGGATGCTCATGACTCCCTCGTTTAATGTCAGATTGGGTCAATTTTTGGTCATCTGAAAGGTACTTTAATGCTCTTTCATTCTTGATTGGAATCGTGGTATTCCAAGAACATTTCGGCATCTGTAAGTGGGATGTAATCGTTGGTCCTGAATTTTTTCTTCATCTCCTTGTCCAATAGTAACCTTCATAACTCTCTCTTTAGTGGTTGAATTTAGACTATTTTGAGATCATTGGAATGGTAACTTGACAAGCTTCCAAATGGGACCAGAATTGGCTAATTCTGAGACCATTTGATATCTCAAAAGCACGTTGGAACTCTTCAGTCTTCATTTTGCATTTTGGATCGTTAATCTTTCCAAATCGAGTAATCCAATGGGGACGCTCATGACTCCCTCATTTGATGTCGAATGGGGTAAATTTTTGATCATCTGAAAGGAACTTTAATGCTCTTTCATTCCTTATTGAAATCGTGGTAATGCGATACCATTTGGGAATCCGTAAGTGTGATCGCAGTCATCGGTCCTGAATTTTTCCTTCATCTCCTTGTCCAATGGTAACCTTTATAACTCTCTCTTCCAAGGTCAAATTAACACTATTTTCAGCTCATTGGATTGGTAACTCACAAGCTTCTAAATGGGACCAGAATTGGATAATTCTAAGACCGTTCGATATCCCAAAAGCCCGCTGGAACCCTTCGGTCTTCATTTTGCAGTTTGGATTGTTAATCTTCCCAAATCGCGCGATCCAACGGAGACTCATCACTCCCTCATTTGATGATGGATTGGGTCAACTTTTAGTAATCTGAAAGGTACTTTAATGGTCTTTCATTCCTGATTGGTATCGTGGTATTCTGAGACCATTTGGGCATCCGTAAGTGGGATTGCATTCATCGGTCCTGAATTTTTCCTTCATCTCCTTGTCCAATTGTAACCTTTATAACTCCCTCTTCAATTGGTGAACTTAGACTATTTTGAGCTCATTGGAATCGTAACTCGATAAGCTTCCAAATGAGACCAGAATGGTCTAATTCTGAGACCGTTCGATATCCCAAAAGCACATTGGAACTCTTTGATCATCATTTTACAATTTAGATTGTTAATCTTTCCAAATTGCGTGATCCCACGGAGATGCTCATAACTCCCTCGTTTGATGTCGGATTGGGTCAATTGTTAGTCATTTGAATGGTACTTTAGTGCTCATTCTTTCCTGACTTCAATCATCATATTCCGAGACCATTTGCGCATCCATAATGGGATCGTAGTTGTCGGTCCTGAATTTTTCCTTCATCTCCTTCTCTAATCGTAACCATCATAACTCTCACATTACTGGTCCAATTTAGACTATTTTAAGCTCATTGGAATGGTAACTTAAGAAGCTTCCAAATGTTACCAGAATTGGCTAATTTTGAGACCGTTCGATATCCCAAAAGCATGTTGGAACTCTTCGATCGTCATTTTGCAATTTGGATTGTTAATCTTTCCAAATCGCACGATCCAAAGGAGATGCTCATACCTCTCTCGTTTGATGTCGGATTACGTCAGTTTTTTATCATCTAAAAGGTACTTTATTGCTCTTTCAATGCTGACTTGAATTGACATATTCTGAGACCATTCGCGCATTCGTACGTGGGATCGCAGTCGTTGGTCCTGAATTTTTTCTTCATCTCCTTGTCCAATAGTAACCTTCATAACTCTTTCTTCAGTGGTCAAATTTACACTATTTTGAGCTCATTGGAATGGTAACTCGACAAGCTTCCAAATGGGAACATAATTGTCTAATTCTGAGACCGTTCGATATCCCAAAATCCCGTTGGAACACTTCAATTGTCATTTTGCAATTTGGATTGTTAATCTTTCCAAATCGCGCCATCCAACGCGGACACTCTTCACTCCCTCGTTTAATGTCGTATTGGGTCAATTTTTGGTGATCTGAAATGTACGTTAGTGCTCTTTCATTCCTGACTTGAATCGTCGTATTTCGAGACCATTTGCGCATCCGTAGTGGGATCACAGTCGTCGGTCCTGAATTTTTCTTTCTTCTCCTTGTGAAATAGTAACCTTCATAACTCACTCATTACTGGTCCAATTTACATTATTTTTTACTCATTGGAATGGTAACTTAATAAGCTTCCAAATGGGACCAGAATTGGCAAATTCTGAGATCGTTTGATACTACAAAAGCATGTTGGAACTCTTCGATTGTCATTTTGTAATTTGGATTCTTAATCTTTCTAAAATGCATGATCCAATGGAGACGCTCATGACTCCATCGTTTAATGTAGGATTGGGTCGATTTTTGGTCATCTGAAAGGTGCTTTAATGTTCTTTCATTCCTGATTGGAATTGTGGTATTCCGAGACCATTTGGGCATCTGTTAGTGGGATCACAGTCGTTGGTCCTGAATTCAACCTTCATCTCCTTCTCCAAAAGTAACCTTCATAACTCACTCTTCAGTGGTCGAATTTAGGCTATTTTGAGCTCCTTAAAATGGTTACTTGACAAGCTTCCTAATGGGAACGGAATTGGCTAATTTAGAGACCATTCGATATCTTAAAAGTAGGTTGCAACTCTTCGATCATAATTTTACATTTTGGATTGTTAATCGTTCTAAACGCGGGATCGAATGGGGATGCACTTGACTCCCTCGTTTAATGTCAGATTTGGTCAATTTTTGGTCATCTGTAAGGTACTTTAATGCTCTTTCATTCCTGATTGGAATCGTGGTATTCTGAGAACATTTTGGCATCTGTAAGTGGGATGTAATCGTCGGTCCTGAATTTTTTCTTCATCTCCTTGTCCAATAGTAACCTTCATAACTCTCTCTTTAGTGGTTGAATTTAGACTATTTTGAGCTCATTGGAATGGTAACTTGACAAGCTTCCAAATGGGACTAGAATTGGCTAATTCTAAGACCATTCGATATCCCAAAGCACGTTGGAACTCTTCATTCTTCATTTTGCATTTTGGATTGTTAATCTTTCCAAATTGAGTAATCCAATGGGGACGCTCATGACTCCCTCATTTGATGTCGAATTGGGTAAATTTTTGATCATCTAAAAGGAACTTTAATGCTCTTTCATTCTTGATTGAAATCGTGGTAATGTGATACCATTTGGGAATCCGTAAGTGAGATCGCAGTCATCGGTCCTGAATTTTTCCTTCATCTCCTTGTCCAATGGTTACCTTTATAACTCTCTCTTCTAAGGTCAAATTAACACTATTTTGAGCTCATTAGATTGGTAATTCACAAGCTTCCAAATGGGACTAGAATTGGCTAATTCTAAGACCGTTCGATATCCGAAAAGCGCGTTGGAACTCTTCGGTGGTCATTTTGCAGTTTGGATTGTTAATCTTCCCAAATCACTCGATCCAACGGAGACTCATCACTCCCTCATTTGATGATGGATTGGGTCAATTTTTGGTAATCTGAAAGTTACTTTAATGGTCTTTCATTCCTGATTGGTATCGTGGTATTCTGAGACCCTTTGGGCTTCCGTAAGTGGGATCGCATTCATCGGTCCTAAATTTTTCCTTCATCTCCTTGTCCAATCGTAACCTTCATAACTCCCTCTTCAGTTGGTGAACTTAGACTATTTTGAGCTCATTGGAATCGTAACTCGATAAGCTTCCAAATGAGACCAGAATGGTTTAATTCTGAGACAGTTCGATATCCCAAAAGCACGTTGGAACTCTTCGATCGTCATTTTACAATTTAGATTGTTAATCTTTCCAAATCGCGTGATCCAACGGAGATGCTCATAACTCCCTTGTTTGATGTCGGATTAGGTCAATTTTTAATCATTTGAATGGTACTTTAGTGCTCATTCATTCCTGACTTGAATCATCATATTCTGAGTCCATTTGCGCATCCATAAGTGGGATCGTAGTTGTCGGTCCTGAATTTTTCCTTCATCTCCTTCTCTAATAGTAACCATCATAACTCTCACATTACTGGTCCAATTTAGACTATATTAAGCTCATTGGAATGGTAACTTAAGAAGCTTCCAAATGTTACCAGAATTGGCAAATTTTGAGACCGTTCGATATCCCAAAAGCATATTAGAACTCTTCGATTGTCATTTTGCAATTTGGATTGTTAATCTTTCCAAATCGCACGATCCAATGGAGATGCCCATACCTCCCTCATTTGATGTCAGATTGCATCAATTTTTGGTCATCTGAAAGTTACTTTAATGCTCTTTCATTGCTGACTTGAATTGACATATTCTGAGACCATTTGTGCATTCGTACCTGGGATCGCAGTCGTTGGTCCTAAATTTTTTCTTCATCTCCTTGTCTAATAGTAACCTTCATAACTCTTTCTTCAGTGGTCGAATTTACACTATTTTGAGCTCATTGGAATGGTAACTCGACAAGCTTCCAAATGGGAACATAATTGTCAAATTCTGAGACCGTTCGATATCCTAAAATCCCGTTGGAACACTTCAATTGTCATTTTGCAATTTGGATTGTTAATCTTTCCAAATTGCACGATCCAACGCGGACACTCTTCACTCCCTCGTTTAATGTTGTATTGGGTCAATTTTTGGTGATCTGAAATGTATGTTAGTTCTCTTTCATTCCTGACTTAAATCATCATATTTCGAGACCATTTGCGCATCCGTAGTGGGATCACAGTCGTCGGTCTTGAATTTTGCTTTCTTCTCCTTGTGCAATAGTAACCTTCATAACTCTCTCATTACTGGTCCAATTTACATTATTTTCTACTCATTGGAATGATAACTTAATAAGCTTCCAAATGGGACCAGAATTGGCAAATTTCGAGACCGTTCAATGTCCCAAAAGCACGTTAGAACTCTTCAAACGTCATTTTGTAATTTGTATTGTTAAACTTTCTAAATCACGCGATCCAAAGGAGATGCTCATAACTCTCTCATTTGATGTTTGATTGGGTTGATTTTTGGTCATCTGAATGGTACTTTAATGCTCTTTCGTTCCAGACTTGAGTTGTCGTATTCCGAGACCATTCGCATCCGTAAGTGGGATCGCAGTCATCGGTCCAGAATTTTTCCTTCATCTCCTTGTCCAATAGTAACCTTCATAACACTCTCTTCAGTGGTCGAATTTAGACTATTTTGAGCTCATTGGAATGGTAACTCGGCAAGCTTCCAAATGGGACCAGAATTGGCTAATTCTGAGATCGTTTGATACCCCAAAAGCATGTTGGAACTCTTCGATCGTCATTTTGTAATTTGGATTGTTAGTCTTTTCAAAATGCATAATCCAACGAAGACGCTCATGACTCCATCATTTGATGTAGGATTGGGTCAATTTTTGGTCATCTGAAAGGTGCTTTAACGCTCTTTCATTCCTTATTGGAATCATGGTATTCCGAGACCATTTGGGCATCTGTAAGTGGGATCGCTGTCGTTGGTCCTGAATTCTACCTTCATCTCCTTATCCAATAGTAACCTTCATAACTCACTGTTCAATGGATGAATTTAGTCTATTTTGAGCTCATTAAAATAGTTACTCGACAAGCTTCCTAATGGGACCGAAATTGGCTAATTCTGAGACAATTCGATATCTTAAAAGTATGTTGGAACTCTTCGATCATAATTTTGCATTTTGGATTACTAATCGTTCCAAAAGTGGGATCGAACGGGGATGCTCATGACTCCCTCATTTAATGTCAGATTTGGTCAATTTTTGTTCCTCTGAAAGGTACTTTAATGCTCTTTCATACTTGATTGGAATCGTGGTATTCCGAGAACATTTCGGCATCTGTAAGTGGGATGTAATCGTCGGTCCTGAATTTTTTCTTCATCTCCTTTTCCAATAGTAACCTTCATAACTCTCTCTTTGGTTGTTGAATTTAGACTATTTTGA
Source organism: Magnolia sinica (assembly GCF_029962835.1). Classification (NCBI taxonomy): domain Eukaryota; kingdom Viridiplantae; phylum Streptophyta; class Magnoliopsida; order Magnoliales; family Magnoliaceae; genus Magnolia; species Magnolia sinica. Next base: position 73,642,482 of record NC_080573.1, read on the forward strand.
TCTCATTGGAATGGTAACTTGACAAGCTTCCAAATGGGACCAGAATTGGCTAATTCTGAGACCATTCGATATCCCAAAAGCACATTGGAACTCTTCAGTCTTCATTTTGTATTTTGGATTGTTAATCTTTCCAAATCTAGTAATCTAATGGGGATGCTCATGACTCCCTCATTTGATGTCGAATTGGGTAAATTTTTCATCATCTGAAAGGAACTTTAATGCTCTTTCATTCCTAATTAAAATCGTGGTAACATGATACCATTTGGGAATCCATACGTGAGATCGCAATCATCAGTCCTGAAATTTTCCTTCATCTCCTTGTCCAATGGTAACCTCTATAACTCTCTCTTCCAGGGTCAAATTAACACTATTTTGAGCTCATTGGATTGGTAACTCACAAGCTTCCAAATGGGACCAGAATTGGCTAATTCTAAGACCGTTCGATATCCCAAAAGCCCGTTGGAACTCTTCGGTCATGATTTTGCAGTTTGGATTGTTAATCTTCCCAAATCGCATGATCCAATGGAGACTCATCACTCCCTCATTTGATGATGGATTGGGTCAATTTTTGGCAATCTGAAAGGGACTTTAATGGTCTTTCATTCCTGATTGGTATCGTGGTATTTTGAGACCATTTGGGCATCCGTAAGTGGGATCGCATTCATCGGTCCTAAATTTTTCCTTCATCTCCTTGTCCAATCGTAACCTTCACAACTCCCTCTTCAGTTGGCGAACTTAGACTACTTTGAGCTCATTGGAATCGTAACTCGATAAGCTTCCAAATGAGACCAGAATGGTCTAATTTTGAGACTGTTCGATATCCCAAAAGCACGTTGGAACTCTTTGATCGTCATTTTACAATTTAGATTGTTAATCTTTCCAAATTGCGTGATCCAATGGAGATGCTCATAACTCCCTCGTTTGATGTTGAATTGGGTCAATTTTTAGTCATTTGAATGGTACTTTAGTGCTCATTCAATCCTGACTTGAATCATCATATTCCGAGACCATTTGCGCATCCATAAGTGGGATCGTAGTTGTCGGTCCTGAATTTTTCCTTCATCTCCTTCTCTAATAGTAACCATCATAACTCTCACATTACTGGTCCAATTTAGACTATTTTGAGCTCATTGGAATGGTAACTTAAGAAGCTTCCAAATGTTACCAGAATTGGCTAATTTTGAGACCGTTCGATATCCCAAAAGCATGCGGAACTCCTCGATCGTCATTTTGCAATTTGGATTGTTAATCTTTCCAAATCACACGATCCAATGGAGATGCTCATACCTCCCTTGTTTGATGTCGGATTGCGTCAATTTTTGGTCATCTGAAAGGTGCTTTTATTACTCTTTCAATGCTGACTTGAATTGACAAATTCTGAGACCAATTGTGTATTCGTACATGGGATCGCAGTCGTTGGTCTTGAATTTTTTCTTCATCTCCTTGTCCAATAGTAACCTCATAACTCTTTCTTCAGTGGTCGAATTTACACTATTTTGAGCTCATTGGAATGGTAACTCGACAAGCTTCCAAATGGGAACATAATTGTCTAATTCTGAGACCGTTTGATATCCCAAAATCCTGTTGGAACACTTCAATTGTCATTTTGCAATTTGGATTGTTAATCTTTCCAAATCGCACGATCCAACACGGACACTCTTCACTCCCTCGTTTAATGTCGTATTGGGTCAATTTTTGGTGATCCGAAATGTACGTTAGTGCTCTTTCATTCCTGACTTGAATCGTCATATTTCGAGACCATTTGCGCATCCGTAGTGGGATCACAGTCGTCGGTCTTGAATTTTGCTTTCTTCTCCTTGTGCCATAGTAACCTTCATAACTCTCTCATTACTGGTCCAATTTACATTATTTTTTAGTCATTGGAATGGTCACTTAACAAGGTTCCAGATGGGACCAGAATTTTTTACTCTTCAATCGTCATTTTGTAATTTGTATTGTTAAACTTTCCAAATCGAGCGATCCAAAGGAGACGCTCATAACTCTCTCGTTTGATGTTGGATTGGGTTGATTTTTGGTCATCTGAATGGTACTTTGCTGCTCTTTCATTCCGGACTTGAGTCGTCGTATTTCGAGACCATTTGTGCATCCGTAAGTTGGATCGCAGTCATCGGTCCAGAATTTTTCCTTCATCTCCTTGTCCAATAGTAACCTTCATAACACTCTCTTTAGTGGTCGAATTTAGAATATTTTGAGCTCATTGGAATGGTAACTCGGCAAGCTTCCAAATGGGACCAGAATTGGCTAATTCTGAGATTGTTTGATACCCCAAAAGCATGTTGGAACTCTTCGATTGTCATTTTGTAATTTGGATTGTTAATCTTTCCAAAATGCATGATCCAACGGAGATGCTCATGACTCCATTGTTTGATGTAGGATTGGGTCAATTTTTGGTCATCTGAAAGGTGCTTTAACGCTCTTTCATTCCAGATTGGAATCGTGGTATTCCGAGAATATTTGGGCATCTGTAAGTGGGATCGCAGTCGTTGGTCCTGAATTCTTCCTTCATCTCCTTGTCCAATAACAACCTTCATAACTCAATCTTCAGTGGTCGAATTTAAGCTATTTTGAGCTCATTAAAATAGTTACTCGACAAGCTTCCTAATGGGACCAGAATTGGCTAATTCTGAGACCATTCGATATCTTAAAAGTAGGTTGGAACTCTTCGATCATAATTTTTCATTTTGGATTGTTAATCGTTCCAAACGCGGGATCGAATGGGGATGCTCATGACTCCCTGTTTAATGTCAGATTGGGTCAATTTTTGGTCATCTAAAAGGTACTTTAATGCTCTTTCATTCTTGATTGGAATCATGGTATTTTGAGACCATTTGGGCATCTGTAAGTGGGATCGCAGTTGTCGGTCCTTAATTTTTCCTTCATCTCCTTGTCCAAAAGTAATCTTCATAACTCGCCCTTCAGTGCTCGAATTTAGACTATTTTGTGCTCATTGGAATGGTACCTCGACAAGATTCCAAATGGGAATAGAATTGGCTAATTTTGAGACCGTTCGATATCCCAAAAGCACGTTGGAACTCTCGATAGTCATTTTGTAATTTGGATTGTTAATCTTTCCAAATTGAGCGATCCAACGGGGTCGCTCATGACTCCCTCTTTTGATGTCGGATTGGGTCCATTTTTTATCATTTGAAAGGTACTTTAATACTTTTTCATTCCTGCTTGGAATTGTTGTATTCCGAGACCATTTGGGCATCCGTAAGTGGGATCATAGTCGTTGGTCCTGAATATTTCCTTCATCACCTTGTCCAATAGTAACCATCATAACTCTCTCTTCAGTGGTCGAATTTAGACTATTTTGAGCTCAGTGGAATGTAAACTCGACAAGCTTTTAAATGGGACCAGAATTGGCTATTTCTGATACCGTTCGTTACCCCAAAAGCACGTTGGAACTATTCGATCATCAGTTTGGCTTTTGGATTGTTAATCGTTCTAAATGCATGATCCAACGGGGACACTCATGACTCCCTTGTTTGATGTCAGATTGGGTTGATTTCTTGTCATCTGAAAGGTACTTTAATGCTCTTTCATTCCTGATTGGAATCGTGGTATTCCGAGACTATTAGGGCATCCGTAAGTGGGATCACAGTTGTCGATCCTGAATTTTTTCTTCATCTCCTTCTCTAATAGTAACCTTCATAACTCTCTCTTGAGTTCATTGGAATGAAAACTTGACAAGCTTTCAAATGGGACCAGAATTGGCTAATTCTGAGACCGTTCGATATCCCAAAAGCATGTTAGAACAGTTTGATCGTCATTTTACAATTTGGATAATTAATCTTTCTAAATTCAGCAATCCAATGGGGACGCTCATGACTCCCTCATTTGATGTCGGAATGGGTCAATTTTTGGTCATCTGAAAGATACTGTAATTCTCTTTCATTCCTGATTAGAATCATGGTAATGCGAGACCATTTGGGCATCCGTAAGTGGGATCGCAGTCATCGGTCCTAAATTTTTCATTAATCTCCTTGTCCAATAGTAACCTTCATAACTCTCTCTTCTATGGTCAAATTTAGACTATTTTGAGCTAATTGGAATCGTAACTCGACAAGCTTCCAAATGGGACCATAATTGGCTAATTCTAAGACCGTCCGATATCCCAAAAGCACGTTTGAACTCTTCGATCATCATTTTGTAATTTGTAATGTTAAACTTTCCAAATCCCGCGATCCAACGGAGATGCTCATAACTCCCTCGTTTGATGTCGGATCGGGTCAATTTTTAGTCATCTGAAAGGTACTTTACTACTCTTCCATTCCTGACTTGAGTCGTCATATTCCGAGACCATTTGCGCATCCGTGAGTGGGATCACAGTCGTTGGTCGAGAATTTTTCCTTCATCTCCTTGTCCAATAGTAACCTTCATAACTCTCTCTTCAATGGTCAAATTTAGACTATTTTGAGCTCATTGGAATGGTAACACGGCAAGCTTCCAAATGTGACCAGAATTGGCTAATTCAGAGATCGTTCGATACCCCAAAAGCATGTTGGAACTCTTCGATCGTCATTTTACAATTTGGATTGTTAATCTTTCCAAATTGCGTGATCCAATGGAGACGCTCATGAGTCCATCGTTTGATATAGGATTGGGTTGATTTTTGGTCATCTGAAAGGTGCTTTAACGCACTTTCATTCCTGATTGGAATCATGGTATTCCGAGACCATTTTGGGCATCCGTAAGTGGGATCACAGTCATTGGTCCTGAATTCTTCCTTCATCTTCTTGTCCAATAGTAACCTTCATAACTCACTCTTCAGTGGTCGAATTTAGGCTATTTTGAGATCAATAAAATGGTAACTCGACAAGTTTCCTAATGGGACCAGAATTGGCTAATTCTGAGACCATTCAATATCCCAAAAGAATGTTGGAACTCTTTGATCATCATTCTGCATTTTGGATTGTTAATCGTTCCAAACGCTGAATCCAATGGGGACGCTCATGACTCCCTCATTTGATGTCAGATTGGGTCAATTTTTGGTCATCTGAAAGGTACTTTAATGCTCTTTCATTCCTGATTGGAATCCTGGTATTCCGAGACCAATTGAGCATCCATAAGTGTGATCGCAGTCGTCGCTCCTGAATTTTTCCTTCATCTCCTTGTCCAATAGTAACCTTTATAACTCTCTCTTCAGTGGTCGAATGTAGACTATTTTAAGCTCATTGGAATGGAAACTCGACAAGCTTCCAAATGGGACCAAATTGGCTATTTCTGAGACCGTTCGTTATCCCAAAAGCACATTGGAACTCTTCGATCATCATTTTGCATTTTGGATTGTTAATCTTTCCAAATGCGTGATCCAACGGGGATGCTTATGACTCCCTTGTTGGATGTCAGATTGGGTTGATTTTTTGTCATCTGAAAGGTACTTTAACGCTCTTTCATTCCTGATTGGAATCATGGTATTCTGAGACCATTTGGGCATCCGTAAGTGGGATCGCAGTTGTCGGTCCTGAATTTTTCCTTCATCTCCTTCTCTAATAGTAACCTTCATAACTCTCTCTTTAGTGGTCTAATTTAGACTATCTTGAGATCATTGGAATGCTAACTTAACAAGCTTGTAAATGGGACCAGAATTGACTAATTTTGAAACAGTTCAATATCCCAAAAGCACGTTAGAACTCTTCGATCGTCATTTTGCAATTTAGATTATTAATCTTTCCAAATTGCACGATCCAACGAAGATGCTCATAACTCCCTCATTTGATGTTGGATTGGGACGATTTTTGGTCATCTAAAAGGTACTTTATTGCTCTTTACATTCCTAACATGAATCGTCATATTTTGATAACATTTGCGCATTCATATAGTCGTCGGTCCTAAATTTTTCCTTCATCTCCTTGTCTTATAGTAACCTTCATAACTCTCTCTTCAGTGGTTGAATTTATGAGCTCATTAGAATGAAAACTCGACAAGCTTCCAAATGGGACCAGAATTGGCTATTTCTGAGACCGTTCGATATACCAAAAGAACGTTGGAACTCTTCTATCATCATTTTACAATTTGGATTGTTAATTTTTCCAAATCACACGATCCAACGGGGACGCTCATGACTCCCTCATTTGATGTTGGATTGGGACGATTTTTAGTCATCTGAAAGGTACTTTAATGCTCTTTCATTCCTGATAGGAATCATGGTATTCCGAGAACATTTGGGCATCTGTAAGTGGGATCGCAGTCGTCGGTCCTGAATTTTTCCTTCATCTTCTTATCCAAAGGTAACCTTCATAACTTTCTCTTTAGTGGTCCAATTTAGACTATTTTGTGCTCATTGGAATGGTAACTCAACAAGATTCCAAATGGGACAAGAATTGGCTAATTTTAAGACCGTTCGATATCCCAAAAGCATGTTGGAATTCTTCAATTGTCATTTTGTAATTTGGACGCTCATGACTCCCTCATTTAAATTGAGCGATCCAATGGGGACACTCATGACTCCCTCATTTAAAGTCAGATTAGGTCAATTTTTTATCATTTGAAAGGTACTTTAATGCTCTTTCATTCCCAATTGGAATCGTTGTATTCCGAGACCATTTAGGCATCCGTAAGTGGGATCATAGTCGTTGGTCCTGAATTTTTCCTTCATCTCCTTATCCAATAGTAACCTTCATAACACTCTCTTCAGTGGTCGAATTTAGACTATTTTGAGCTCATAGGAATGAAAACTTGACAAGCTTCTAAATGGGAATAGAATTGGCTATTTCTAAGACCATTCGTTATCCCAAAAGCACGTTGGAATTCTTCGATCATCATTTTGCATTTTGGATTGTTAATATTTCTAAACCACGATCCAACGGGGATGCTCATGACTCCCTTGTTTCATGTCGAATTGGGTTGATTTATTATCATCTAAAAGGTACTTTAATGCTCTTTCATTCCTGATTGGAATTGTGGTATTCCGAGACCATTTGGGCATCCATAAGTGGGATCGCAGTTGTCGGTCCTGAATTTTTCCTTCATCTCCTTCTCTAATAGTAACCTTCATAACTCTCTTTTTAGTGGTCGAATTTGGACTATTTTGATCTCATTAGAATGGAAACTCGACAAGCTTCCCAATGGGACCAGAATTGGCTAATTCTGAGACCGTTTGAAATCCCAAAAGCATGTTGGAACTGTTCGATCGTCATTTTCAAATTTGGATAATTAATCTTTCCAAATCGAGCAATCCAATGGGGACGCTCATGACTCCTTCGTTTGATTTCAGATTGGGTCAATTTTTGGTCATCTGAAAGGTACTTAAATGCTCTTTCATTCCTGATTGGAATCATGGTAATGCGAGACCACTTAGGCATCCGTAAGTGGGATCATAGTCATCGGTCCTAAATTTTTCCTTCATCTCCATGTCCAATAGTAACCTTCATAACGCTCTCTTCTATGGTCAAATTTAGACTATTTTGAGCTCATTAGAATGGTAACTCGACAAGCTTCTAAATGGGACCAAAATTGGCTAATTCGACCGTTCGATATCCCAAAAGCCCGTTGGAACTCTTCGATCGTCATTTTGCAGTTTGGATTATTAATCTTCCCAAATTGCATGATCCAATGGAGACTCTCATGACTCCCTCGTTTGATGATGGATTAGGTTAATTTTTGGTTACCTGAAAGGTACTTTAATGATCTTTCATTCCTGATTGGTATCGTGGTATTCTGAGCCATTTGGGCATCCGTAAGTGTGATCGTAGTCGTCGGTCGTGAATTTTTCCTTCATCTCCTTGTCTAATCATAACCTTCATAACTCTCTCTTTAGTGGGTGAATTTAGACTATTTTGAGCTCATTGGAATCGTAACTCGACAAGCTTCCAAATGGGACCAGAATGGTCTAATTCTGAGACCGTTCGATATCCTAAAAGCACGTTGGAACTCTTCATTCGTCACTTTACAATCTGGATTGTTAATCTTTCCAAATCACGTGATCCAACAGAGATGCTTATAACTCCCTCATTTGATGTCGGATTGGGCAGATTTTTGATAATTTGAAACGTACTTTAGTGCTCCTTCATTCCCGACTTGAATCGTCGTATTGCAAGACCATTTGCGCATCCACAAGTGGGATCGCTGTCGTCGGTCTTGAATTTTTCCTTCATCTCCTTGTTTAACAATAACCTTCATAACTCTCTCATTACTAGTCCAATTTATACTATTTTGAGCTCATTGGAATGTTAACTTAACAAGCTTCCAAATGGGACCAGAATTGACTAATTTTGAGACCGTTCGAATTCCCAAAAGCACATTGGAACTCTTCGATCGTTATTTTGCAATTTCGATTGTTAATCTTTCCAAATTGTGCAACCCAATGGAGATGCTCATAACTCCCTCATTTAATGTTGGATTGGGTCGATTTTTGGTCATCTGAAAGATACTTTATTGGTCTTTCATTCCTGACTTGAATCGTCATATTCTGAGACCAATTGCGAATTTGTAAGTGGGATCACAGTCGTCGGTCCTGAATTTTTCCTTCATCTCCTTGTCCCATAGTAACCTTCATAACTCTCTCTTCAATGGTTGAATTTACACTATTTTAAGCTCATTCGAATGATAACTCGACAAGCTTCCAAATGGGACCATAAATGTCTAATTCTAAGACCGTTCGATATCCCAAACCCCGCTGGAACTCTTCAATCATTAGTTTGCAATTTGGATTGTTAATCTTTCCAAATCGCGCGATCCAATGGAGATGCTCATAACTCCCTCATTTGATGTCGAATTGGGTCAATTTTTGGTCATTTGAAAGGTACGTTAGTGCTCTTTCATTTCTTACTTGAATCGTTATATTTCGAGACCATTTGCGCATCCATAAGTGGGATCGCAGTCGTCGGTCCTGAATTTTTCCTTCATCTCCTCGTCCAATAGTAGCGTTCATAACTCTCTCTACAATGGTCAAATTTAGACTATTTTGAGCTCATTGGATTGGAAACCCAACAAGCTGCCAAATGGGAACAAAATTGGAAAATTCTGAGACCGTTCGATTTCCCAAAAGCATGTTGGAACTCTTCGATTGTCATTTTGCAATTTGGATTGTTAATCTTACCAAATTGCGCGATCCAACAGAGACACTGTAAGTGCTATAGTTTATATCCTTGTCTGTTGTCAAATTTGTGGTGCCAAAATCACTGTTATGTTATATATAACTTGCATAAGTGAAGCTCTCTCAAGGATCAACATTCATGAACAAGCTAAGCTCACAACAAGCAAAGTTCACAAGACAAGACTCAAGCTGTACTGAGTTCAAGGCAGTTTGTAAAGAACTCAAGACTCTTTCAAGATTGATCTACATCAAGACTTCAAGACTCATTCTTTAAGGTCACTTGTTCCGAATGTTTCAATGTCCTTTACTTCATGATTGAGGTTTGATTGACCATAGGTTGACCTTAGAAGCAGGTCATTTCGGATACATAAACCGAATGTTTATTTTACATGTGATTGGTCTGTTCTTCGACTAGTCCTTCGACTAGTCCTAGACTTGCTTCGACCAGTCTAAGAAAATCCTCGATCAGTCGTAAGTTTGTTACAAATTCTGGATAAAATCTGTTAGGCTTCGACTAGTCCAGGAATCTGTTATGAATTTTTAGCATCAACGACCAGTCAAAAATCTTCGACTCGAATTCCAGCGAAGTTTTACAGGACCTATGACCAGTCGTAGGTGACCTACGACTAGTCGTAGGAAAGCTTCGACCAGTCGTAGAACGGTCAGAGCATATCCCGCCGGATTTTTCAAATATCTGTTGTTGCTTCGACTAGTCGAAGAGCACTCTAGACTAGTCGAAGACCCGATCTTCTCACCTATAAATAGTGCACGAATCTTAGAAGAAATTATCGATTTAATTAATTCATTCAAGCCAATCTTCGTCGAACTTCTGAGAGATAATTCTGTGCTCCATCTAAGCTAAGTGTGCTTATTTAATATTCTCTTTCCTTAGCTTTATTTAATTGATTTTGTTTCTGCTATTCCAATCTGATTTGGTAAAGAGGAATTATTATTCCCTTTCTTTGGAATCAAAATCAATTAAGGCAAGCCCTATTCGGTTTAATTTAAAATCTATTAGAATTAGAACCATTGTAATTGAGTACTGGACATTGAACTTGGACATTCAATCATCTACTCTGATTTAGTTCTACCGGGCTGCTACAATGAAGAAGATAATCAGGTATTTTACATTTAATTGTAAATCCCTTTCTATTTTGGTTTCTTTCAAGATTTGCCAGAAAAATCTTGTTGTATTGGTTATCTGAGGAGAGCCAGGAAAACTCAGAAGTGGGGTTTTTTTAATTGTGTAAGCCCACATACAAAGACACAATTGTAAAGGTTTTGGGTGAACCTGGGAAAACCTATATTTAGTGAACGCTAATATCCCTTGTGTGAGGATATTAGGAGTGGAGTAGCTTTTTGTGTGGCTGTTGTTTAACAGTTGGTGAACACACAGGCGAACCACTATAAACCCTTGTGTTTGATTGATTTATTCTTCTAATTTTTAATTATTCTTTTGTGGGATGTATGTATGGTGGTGAATGTTGTAATTATTTAATTCAAGCTTTGTGAGAATGTTGTAATAGCTTAGAATTTATTTTCTGCTATTCCTTTATAAGCTTGATTTTCAATTTCATTTGAAAGTTGTTCCAGCAAGGTTGCCCTGCCATTTTTATGGTGTATGGCTGTCCCTAGAACAATACATTTTTAATTACAAGTTATTTCAATTCAGTTTATATTTATTATTGTATTCCTCTTCGATTTGAGACTTGATACAAAGATCTTTCTAGAAATAAGGTTGTCCTACCATAAACTCTATTTTTGGTGTAAGGTTGTCCTTAGAACAACGTTTGTATCAACCTCTCAAGATCTGAATTTTGAGGTTATTTTAATTTACTGCATTGTGATTTACTTTGGCTATCATTTTCTTTTTATTTCCGCTGTTATTAGTTTTATTTGGCATTGTCCTATTCACCCCCCCTCTAGGACATATAGCTTGGCCTCTTCAGACACTCATGACTCCCTCGTTTGAGGTAGGATTAGGTCAATTTTTGGTCATCTGAAAGGTACTTTAATGCCCTTTCATTCCTAATTGGAATCATGGTATTCCGAGACCATTTGGGCATCCGTAAGTGGGATCGCAGTCGTCATTTCTGAATTTTTCCTTCATCTCCTTGTCCACTAGTAACCTTCATAACTCTCTCTTCAGTGATCAAATTTAGACTATTTTCAGCTCATTGCAATAGTAACTCGACAAGCTTCCAAATAGGTCCAGAATTCGCTAATTCTGAGACCGTTCGATATCCCAAAAGCACATTGGAACTCTTCGATCATCATTTTTCATTTTTTATTGTTAACCTTTCCAAATCATGTGATCCAATGGAGACACTCATGACTCCCATGTTTGATGTAAGATTGGGTCAATTTTTGGTCATCTGAAAGGTACTTTAATGCACTTTCATTCCTGATTGGAATCATGGTATTCCGAGACCATTTAGGCATCTGTAAGTGGGATGGTAGTTGTCCGTCTGGAATTTTTCCTTCGTCTCCTTGTCTAATAGTAACCTTCATAACTCTCTCTTCGGTGGTCAAATTTGGACTATTTTGTGCTCATTGGAATGGAAACTCGACAAGCTTCCAAATGGGACTAGAATTGGCTAATTTTAAGACCGTTCGATATCCCAAAAGCACGTTGGAACTATTCGATCATCATTTTGCAATTAGGATTATTAATCTTTCCAAATCGAGCAATCCAATGGGGACGCTCATGACTCCTTCGTTTGATGTCATATTGGATTAATTATTGGTCATCTGTAAGGTACTTTAATGCTCTTTCATTCTTGATTGAAATCGTGGTAATGCGAGACCTTTTGGGCATCCGTAAGTGGGATTGCAGTCATCGGTCTTGAATTTTTGCTTCATCTCCTTGTCCAATAGTAACCTTCATAACTGTCTCTATTGTGGTCAAATTTAGACTATTTTGAGCTCATTGGAATGGTAACTCGACAAGCTTCTAAATGGGACTAGAATTGGCTAATTTTGAGACTGTTCAATATCTCAAAAGCACGTTGGAACTGTTCGATCATCATTTTACAATTTGGATTATTAATCTTTCCAAATTGAATAATCCAACGGGGACGCTCATGACTCCTTCATTTGATGTCGGATTGGGTAAATTTTTGGTCATCTGATGGTACTTTAATGCTCTTTCATTCTAGATTGAAATCGTGGTAATGCGAGACCATTTGGGCATCTGTAAGCAGGATCGCAGTCATCGGTCCTGAATTTTTCCTTCATCTCCTTATGCAATAGTAACCTTCATGACTCTCTCTTTTGTGGTCAAATTTAGACTATTTTAAGCTCATTCGAATGGTAAGTCACAAGCTTCCAAATGGGACTAGAATTGGCTAATTCTAAGACCGTTCAATATCCCAAAAGCCCGTTGCAACTCTTCGATCGTCATTTTGCAGCTTGGATTATAAATCTTCCTAAATTGCGCGATCCAATGGAGACTCTCATGACTCCCTCGTTTGATGATGGATTGGATCAATTTTTGTTTATCTGAAAGGTACATTAATGGTCTTTCATTCTTAATTGGTATCATGGTATTCTGAGACCATTTGGGCATCCGTAAGTGGGATCGCAATCATCGGTCCTAAATTTTTCCTTCATCTCCTTGTCAATCGTAACCTTCATAAATCTCTCTTCAGTGGACGAATTTAGACTATTTTTCCTTCATCTCCTTCTCTAATAGTAACCTTCTTAACTCCCGCATTACTGGTCCAATTTAGACTCTTTTGAACACATTAGAATGGTAACTTCTTTTTTCACACACGCACACACACCCCCACACACTGACGCTAGTGGAATTTCACCACATATGGGTACTCGAACCCTTGACCGGGAGTTGAAACTCCTGAGAGTCTACTATTGGAATGGTAACTTAACAAGCTTCCAAATGGGACCAGAATTGGCTAATTTTGAGACTGTTCGATATCCCAAAAGCACGTTGGAACTCTTCGATCGTCATTTTGCAATTTGGATTGTTAATCTTTCCAAATCGCACGATCCAACAGAGATGCTCATAACTCCCTCGATTGATGTCGGATTGGGTTGATTTTTGGTCATCTAAAAAGTACTTTATTTCTCTTTCATTCCTGACTTGAATCGTCATATTCCGAGACCATTTGCACATTCGTAAGTGGGATCGCAGTTGTCAGTCCTGAATTTTTCCTTCATCTCCTTGTCCCATAGTAACCTTCATAACTCTCTCTTCAATGGTCAAACTTACACTATTTTGAGCTCATTCGAATGGTTACTCGACAAGCTTCCAAATGGGACAATAATTGTCTAATTCTGAGACCGTTCGATATCCCAAAATCCCGTTGGATCACTTCAATCGTCATTTTACAATTTAGATTGTTAATCTTTTCCAAATTATGTGATCCAACGTGGACACTCTTAACTCCCTCATTTGATGTCGTATTGGGTTGATTTTTGGTGATCTGAAAGGTACGTTAGTGCTCTTCCATTCCAGACTTGAATCGTCATATTCCGAGGCCATTTACACATCCACAAGTGGGATCACTGTCATCAGTCCAGAATTTTTCCTTCATCTCCTTGTGCAATAGTAACCTTTATAACTCTCTCATTATTGGTCCAATTTAGAATAGTTTTTGCTCATTGGAATGGTAACTTAATAAGCTTCCAAATGGGACAAGAATTGGCAAATTTTGAGACCGTTCAATGTCCCACAAGCACGTTGGAACTCTTTGATCGTCATTTTGTAATTTGTATTGTTAAACTTTCGAAATCGCACGATCTAACGGAGACGCTCATAACTCCCTCATTTGATGTCAGATTGGGTCAATTTTTGGTCATCTGAAACGTACTTTACTGCTCTTTCATTCCTGACTTGAGTCGTCATATTCTGATTCCATTAGCGCATATGTAAGTGGGATCGCAGTCGTCTGTCCAAAATTTTTCCTTCATCTCCTTGTCCAATAATAACCTTCATCACTCACTCTTCAGTGGTCGAATTTAGACTACTTTGAGCCCATTGGAATAGTAACTCGACAAGCTTCCAAATGGGACCAGAATTGGCTAATTCTAAGTTCGTACGATACCATAAAAGCATGTTGGAACTCTTCTATCGTCTTTTTGCAATTTGGATTGTTAATCTTTCCAAATCGCATGATCCAACGGAGACGCTCATGACTCCATCGTTTGAGGTAAGATTGGGGTGATTTTTGGTCATCTGAAAGGTACTTTAACGCTCTTTCATTCCTGGTTAGAATCATGGTATTCCAAGACCATTTGGGTATCTGTAAGTGGGATTGCAGTCATTGGTCCTGAATTCTTCCTTCATCTCCTTATCCAATAGTAACCTTCATAACTCTCTCTTCAATGGTCGAATTTAGATTATTTTGTGCTCATTGGAATGGTAACTCGACCAGCTTCCAAATGGGACCAGAATTGGCTAATTCTAAGACCGTTCGATATCCCAAAAGCCCGTTGGAACTCTTCGATTGTCATTTTGCAATTTGGATTGTTAACCTCTCCAAATCACTCGATCGAACAGAGACGCTCATGACTCCCTCATTAAAGTCTGATTGGGTCAATTTTTGGTTATCTGAAAGACACTTTAATGGTCTTTCATTCCTGATTGGAGTCGTGGTATTAGTAGAGCATTTAGGCATTTGTAAGTGGGATCGCAGTCGTCAGTCTTGAATTTTTCCTTCATCTCCTTGTCCAATATTATCCTTCATAACTCTCTCTTTAGTCATCGAATTTTGACTATTTTAAGCTCATTGCAATTGTAACTCGATAAGCTTCCAATTGGGACCAGAATTGGCTAATTCTGGGACCGTTTGATATCCCAAAATTCCGTTGGAACTCTTCGTTCATCATTTTGCAATTTGGATTGTTAATCTTTCCAATTAGCGTGACCCAACAGAGATGCTCATAACTCCCTAGTTTAATGTTAGATTGGGTTATTCTTGGTCATCTGAAAGGAACTTTAGTGCTCTTTAATTCTTGACTTGAATCATCGTATTCCGAGACCATTTGCGCATCTGTAAGTGGGATCACAGTCATCGGCCCTGAATTTTCCTTCATCTTCTTATCTAATAGTAACCTTCATAACACTCTATTTAGTGGTCAACTTTAGACTATTTTGAGCTCATTGGAATGTAACTCAACAAGCCTCCAAATGGGACCAAAATTAGCTAATTCAGAGACCGTTCGATATCCCAAAAGAACGTTGGAACTCGTCAATCATCATTTTACAATTTGGATTGTTAATCTTTCCAAATCGTGAGATCCAACGGAGACGCTCATAACTCCCAACTTTGATTTCGGATTGGGTTGATTTTTGGTCAGCTGAAAGGTACGTTAGTGCTCTTTCATTCCTAACTTGAATCATGGTATTCCGAGACAATTAGAGCATCCATAAGGGGATCGTAGTCATCGGTCCTGAATTTTTCCTTCATCTCCTTGTCCAATAGTAACCTTCATAACACTCTCTTCAGTGATCGAATTTAGACTATTTTGAGCTCATGGGAATGGTAACTCGACAAGCTTCCAAATGGGTTTAGAATTGGCTAATTCTGAGACCGTTCAATATCCCAATAGCACATTGGATCTCTTCCATCATCATTTTGTATTTTGGATTGTTAAGCTTTTCAAATCGCGCGATCCAATGGAGACGCTCATGACTCGTACGTCTGATGTAGGATTGGGTCAATTTTTGGTCAACTGAAAGGTACTTTAATGCTCTTTCATTCCTGATTGGAATCTTGGTATTCCGAGACCATTTGGGCTTCTGTAAGTGGGCTCGCAGTCGTTGGTCCTGAATTCTTCCTTCATCTCCTTGCCCAATAGTAACCTTCAAAACTCTCTCTTTGATGGTCGAATTTAGATTATTTTGAGCTCATTCGAATGGTAATCGACAAGCTTCCAAATGAGACCTGAATTGGCTAATTCTGAGACCATTCGATATCCCAAAAGCTCATTGGAACTCTTCGATCGTCATTTTGCAATTTGGATTGTTAATCTTTCTAAATCGCACGATCCAACGGAGATGCTCATAACTCCCTTGTTTGATGTTGGATTAGGTTAATTTTTGGTCATCTGAAAGGTACTTTATTGCCCTTTCATTCCTGACTTGAATCATCATATTCCGAGACCATTTGCGCATTCGTAAGTGGGATCGCAGTCGTCGGTCCTGAATTTTTCCTTCATCTCCTTGTCCCATAGTAACCTTCATAACTCTCTCTTCAGTGGTTGAATTTACACTATTTTGAGCTCATTCGAATGGTAACGCGACAAACTTCCAAATGGGACCATAATTGTCTAATTTTGAGACCGTTCAATATCCTAAAATCTCATTGGATCACTTCAATCGTCATTTTACAATTTAGATTGTTAATCTTTCCAAATTGCGTGATCCAATGCGGACACTCTTCACTCCCTCATTTAATGTCGTATTGGGTCAATTTTTGGTGATCTGAAAGGTACGTTAGTGCTCTTTCATTCCAGACTTAAATCGTTGTATTCCAAGGCCATTTACGCATCCTTAAGTGGGATCACTGTCATCGGACCTGAATTTTTCTTTCATCTCCTTGTACAAAAGTAACCTTCACAACTCTCTCATTACTGGTCCAATTTAAACTATTTTTTGCTCATTGGAATGGTAACTTAATAAGCTTCCAAAAGGGACTAGAATTGGCCAATTTTGAGACCGTTCAATGTCCCACAAGCATGTTGGAACTCTTCGATCGTCATTTTGTAATTTATATTGTTAAACTTTCCAAATCACACAATCCAATGGAGACACTCATAACTCCCTCGTTTGATGTCGGATTGGGTCAATTTTTGCTCATCTGAAAAGGTACTTTACTGCTCTTTCATTCCTGACTTGCATCATCATATTCTGATTCCATTTGTGCATCTGTAAGAGGGATCGTAATCATTTGTCAAAATTTTTTACTTCATCTCCTTGTCCAATAGTAACCTTCATAACTCTCTCTTTAGTGGTCGAATTTAGACTATTTTGAGCTCATTGGAATGGTAACTCGGTAAGATTCCAAATGGGACCAGAATTGGCTAATTTTAAGTTCGTATGATACCACAAAAGCATGTTGGAACTCTTCGATCGTCTTTTTGCAATTTGGATTGTTAATCTTTCCAAATCGCGTGATCCAACGGAGACGCTCATGACTCCGTTGTTTGATGTAGGATTGGGTCGATTTTTGGTCATCTGAAAGGTACTTTAACGCTCTTTCATTCTTGATTAGAATCGTGGTATTCCAAGACCATTTGGGCATCTGTAAGTGGGATCGCAGTCGTAGGTCCTGAATTCTTCCTTCATCTCCTTGTCCAATAGTAACCTTCATAACTCTCTCTTCAGTGGTCAAATTTAGACTATTTTGTGCTCGTTGGAATGGTAACTTGACATGCTTCCAAATGGGACTAGAATTAGCTAATTCTAAGACCGTTCGATATCCCAAAAGCCCGTAGGAACTCTTCGATCGTCATTTTGCAATTTGGATTGTTAACCTCTCCAAATCACTCGATCGAACGGAGACGCTCATGACTCCATCATTTGAAGTCCGATTGGGTCAATTTTTGGTTATCTGAAAGATACTTTAATGGTCTTTCATTCCTGATTGGAATCATGGTATTAGTAGAGCATTTGGGCATTTGTAAGTGGGATCGCAGTCATCAGTCTTGAATTTTTCCTTCATCTCCTTGTCCAATATTATCCTTCATAACTCTCTCTTTAGTGGTCAAATTTAGACTATTTTAAGCTCATTGGAATTGTAACTCGATAAGCTTCCAATTGGGACCAAAATTGTCTAATTTTGGGACCGTTCGATATCCCAAAAGTCCATTAGAACTCTTCGATCATCATTTTGCAATTTGGATTGTCAATCTTTCCAATTCGCGTGACCCAACGGAGATGCTCATAACTCCCTACTTTGATATTGGATTGGGTTATTTTTGGTCATTGAAAAGGTACTTTAGTGCTCTTTAATTCTAGACTTGAATCGTCGTATTCCGAGACCATTTACGCATCCATAAGTTGGATCACAGTCGTCGGTCCTGAATTTTTCCTTCATCTTCTTGTCCAATAGTAACCTTCATAACACTCTATTCAGTGGTCAAATTTAGACTATTTTGAGCTCATTGGAATGGTAACTCAACAAGCCTCCAAATAGGACCAGAATTGGCTAATTATGAGACCGTTCGATATCCCAAAAGCACGTTGGAACTCTTCGATTATCATTTTACAATTTGGATTGTTAATCTTTCCAAATCCTGAGATCCAACAGAGACGCTCATAACTCCCAGCTTTGATTTCAAATTGGGTTGATTTTTGGTCATCTGAAAGGTACGTTAGTGCTCTTTCATTCCTAACTTGAATTGTGGTATTCCGAGACAATTTGAGCATCCATAAGGGGATCGCAGTCGTCGATCCTGAATTTTTCCTTCATCTCCTTATCCAATAGTAACCTTCATAACACTCTCTTCAGTGGTCGAATTTAGACTATTTTGAGCTCATTGTAATGGTAACTCGACAAGCTTCCAAATGGGTCTAGAATTGGCTAATTCTGAGACCGTTCAATATCCCAAAAGCACATTAGAACTCTTCCATCATCATTTTGCATTTTGGATTGTTTATCTTTCCAAATCGCGTGATCTAATGGAGACGCACATGACTCGCACGTTTGATGTAGGATTGGGTCGATTTCTAGTCATCTGAAAGGTACTTTAATGCTCTTTCATTTCTGATTGGAATCTTGGTAATCTGAGACCATTTGGGCTTCTGTACGTGGGAGCACAGTCGTTGGTCCTGAATTCTTCCTTCATCTCCTTAGCCAATAGTAACCTTCAAAACTCTCTCTTTAATGGTCGAATTTAGACTATTTTAAGCTCATTGGAATGGTAACTCGACAAGCTTCCAAATGGGACCAGAATTGGCTAATTCTGAGACCATTCGATATCCCAAAAGCTCGTTGGAACTCTTCGATCATCATTTTGCATTTTGGATTGTTAATCATTCGAAACACGGGATCCAATGGGGATACTCATGACTCCCTCGTTTGATGTCGAATTGGGTCAATTTTTGGTCATCTAAAAGGTACTTTAATGCTCTTTCATTCCTGATTGGAATCGCAGTATTTCGAGACCAATTGGGCATTCGTAAGTGTGATCGCAGTCGTCGGTCCAGAATTTTTGCTTCATCTCCTTGTCTAACAGTAACCTTCATAACTCTCTCTTCAGTGGTCGAATTTAGACTATTTTGAGCTCATTGGAATGGAAACTCGGAAAGCTTCAAAATGGGACCAGAATTGGCTAATTCTGAGACCATTCGATATCCCAAAAGCACGTTGGAACTCTTAGATCGTCACTTTGTAATTTGGATTGTTAATCTTTCTGAATCGTACGATCCAACAGAGATGCTCATGACCCCCACGTTTGATGTCGAATTGAGTCAATTTTTGGTAACCTGAAAGGTGCTTTAATGCTCTTTCATTCCAAATTGGAATCATGGTATTTCAAGACCATTCGGGCATTCGTAAGTGGGATCGCAGTCATCGGTCCCGATGTTTTCCTTCATCTCCTTGTCCAATAGTAACCTTCATAACACACTCTTCAGTGTTCAAATTTAGAATATTTTGAGCTCATTGGAATGGTAACTGACAAGCTTCCAAATGGGACCAGAATTGGCTAATTCTAAGACCGTTCGATATCGTAGAAGCTCGTTGGAACTCTTCGATCGTCATATTGCAATTTGGATGGTTAATGTTTCCAAAACGGGCGATCAACGGAGATGCTCATAACTCCCAGCTTTGATGTCGGATTGGGTCAATTTTTGGTCATCTGAAATGTACGTTAGTGCTCTTTCATCCCTGACTTGAATCGTTGTGTTCCGAGACAATTTGCGCATCCATTAGTGGGATCGCAGTCATCGGTCCTAAATTTTTCCATCATCTCCTTGTCCAATAGTAACCTTCATAACTCACTCTTCAGTGGTCAAATTTAGACTACTTTGAGCTCATTGGAATGGTAACTCGACAAGCTTCCAAATGGGTCCAGAATTCGTTAATTCTGAGACCGTTCGATATCCTAAAAGCTCGTTAGAACTCTTCGATAGTCATTTTACAATTCGGATTGTTAATCTTTCCAAATCGTGTAATCCAACGGAGATGCTCATGACTCCCACGTTTTATGTAGGATTAGGTCAATTTTTGGTCATCTGAAATGTAGTATATTGCTCCTTCATTCCTGATTGGAATTGTGGTATTCCGAAACCATTTCAGCACTGTAAGTGGGATCACAGTCATTGGTCCTGAATTCTTCCTTCATCTCCTTGTTCAATAGTAACCTTCATAACTCACTCTTTAGTGGTCGAATTTTGACTATTTTGAGCTCATTAAAAAGGTAACTCGACAAGCTTCCTAATGGGACCAGAATTGGATAATTCTGAGACCATTTGATATCCCAAAAGCACATTGGAACTCTTCGATCTTCATTTTACATTTTGGATTGTTAATCTATCCAAATCACGTGATCCAATGGAGATGCTCATAACTTCCTTGTTTGATGTTGGATTGGGTCAATTTTTGGTCGTCTGAAAGGTACTTTAGTGCTCTTTAATTCCTGACTATAATCGTCGTATTCTGAGACCATTTGCGCATCTGTAAGTGGGATCACAGTCATCGGTCCTAACTTGTTCTTTCATCTCCTTGTCAAATAGTAACCTACATAAATCTCTCTTCAATCGTCAAATTTAGACTATTATGACCTCATTCGAATGATAACTCCACAAGCTTCCAAATAGGACCAGAATTGGCTAATTCTGAGACCGTTCGATATCCCAAAAGCACCTTGGAACTCTTCGATCATCATTTTCCAATTTTGATTGTTAATCTTTCCAAATTGTGAGATCCAATGAAGATGCTCATGATTCCTGCATTTGATGTAGGATTGGGTCAATTTTTAGTCATCTGAAAGGTGCTTTTGTGCTTTTTCTTTCTTGATTGGAATCGTGGTATTTCGAGACCAATTGGGCACGTAAGTGGGATCACAGTCGTCGGTCCTGAAATCTTCCATCATCTCCTTGTCCAATAGTAACCTTCATAACTCTCTCTTCAGTGGTCAATTTAGACTATTTTGTGCTCATTGGAATGGTAACTCGATAAGATTCCAAATGGGACCATAATTGGTTAATTTTAACACTGTTCGATATCCAAAAAACACGCTGGAATTCTTCGATCATCATTTTGCGATTTTGATTGTTAATCGTTCTAAATCGGGCGATCCAACGGAGATGCACATAACTCCCAGCTTTGATGTCTGATTGGGTCGATTTTTGGTCATCTAAAAGGTACGTTAGTGCTCTTTCATTCATTCCTGACTTGAATTGTTGTATTCCGAGACAATTTGGGCATTCATAAGAGGGATCGCAGTCATTAGTCCAAAATTTTTCCTTCATCTCCTTGTCCAATAGTAACATTCATAACTCTCTCTTCAGTGGTCGAACTTAGACCATTTTCAGCGCATTGGAATGGTAACTCGACAAGCTTCCAAATGGGTCCAAAATTCACTAATTCTGAGACCGTTCGATATCCCAAAAGCACATTGGAACTCTTCAATCATCATTTTGCATTTTGGATTATTAATCTTTCCAAACCATGTGATCCAATGGAGATGCTCATCACTCTCACGTTTGATGTACGATTGGGTCAATTTTCGATCATCTAAAAGGTACTTTAATGCTCTTTCATTCCTGATTGGAATCGTGGTATTCCATGACCATTTGGGCATGTATAAGTGGGATTGCAGTCGTCGGCCCTGAATTTTTCCTTCAGCTCCTTGTCCAATAGTAACCTTCATAACTCTCTCTTCAGTGGTCAAATTTAGACTATTTTGAGCTCATTGGAATGGTAACTCGACAAGCTTCCAAATGGGTCCAGAATTCTCTAATTCTAAGACCGTTTTATACCCTAAAAGCACGTTGGAACTCTTCGATCATGATTTTGCATTGTGGAGTGTTAATCTTTCAAAATTGCGCGATCCAACGGAGACGCTCATGACTCTCACATTTATTGTAGGATTGGGTCGATTTATGGTCATCTGAATGTTACTTTAATGCTCTTTCATTCCTGATTGGAATCTTGGTATTCCAAGACCAATTGGGCATCCGTAAGTGTGATCATAGGCGTCAGTCCTGAATTTTTCCTTCATCTCCTTGTCCAATAGTAACCTTTATAACTCTCTCTTTAGTGGTCGCATTTAAACTATTTTGAGCTCATTGGAATGGTAACTCGACAAGCTTCCAAATGGGACCAGAATTGGCTAATTTTAAGACCGTTCGATATCCCAAAAGCCCGTTGGAACTCTTTGATCGTGATTTTGCAATTTGGATTGTTAATCTTTCCAAATCGCACAATCCAACTGAGAATCTCATAACTAACTCGTTCCATGATGGATTGGGTCAATATTTGGTTATCTGAAAGGTACTTTAATGGTCTTTCATTCCTAGTTGGAATCATGGTTTTTCGAGACCATTTTCGGATCCGTAAGTGGGATCACAGTCGTCGGTCCTGAATTTTTCCTTCATCTCCTTGTCCAATAGTAACCTTCATCACTTTCTCTCCAGTGGTCGAATTTAGACCATTTTGAGATCATTGGAATGGTAACTCGACAAGCTTCCAAATGGGACTAGAATTGGCTAATTCTGAGACTGTTCGATATCCAAAAGCACGTTGGAACTTGTTGATCGTCATTTTGCAATTTGGATTGTTAATCTTTCTAAATCACGCGATAAAATGGGGACGCTCATGACTCCCTCATTTGATGCCAGATTAGGTCAAATTTTGGTCATCTGAAAGGTACTGTAATGCTCTTTCATTCCCGATTGGAATCGGGGTATTCCGAGACCATTCGGGCATCCGTAAGTGGGATCGCAGTCATCGTTCCTGAAGTTTTCCTTCATCTCATTGTCCAATAGTAACCTTCATAACACTCTCTTCAGTGTTCGAATTAAGAATATTTTGAGCTCATTCGAATGGTAACTCGACAAGCTTCCAAGTGGGATCAGAATTGGCTAATTCTAAGACCGTTTGATATAGCAAATGCCCGTTGGAACTCTTGGATCGTCATTTTGCAATTTGGATTGTTAATGTTTCCAAATCGGGCGATCCAACAAAGATGCTCATAACTCCCATCTTTGATGCCAGATTGGGTATATTTTTAGTCATCTGAAATGTACGTTAGTGCTCTTTTATCCCTGACTTGAATCGTTGTATTCCAAGACAATTTGCGCATCCATTTATGGGATCGCAGTCGTCGGTCCTGAATTTTTCCTTTATCTCCTTATCCAATAGTAACCTTCATAACTCGCTCTTTCAGTGGTCGAATTTAGACTATTTCGACCTCATTGGAATGGTAACTCGACAAGCTTCCAAATGGGTCCAGAATTCGTTAATTCTGAGACCGTTTGATATCCCAAAAGCATGTTGGAACTCTTCGTTCATCTTTTTACATTATGGATTGTTAATCTTTTCAAATTGCATGATCCAATGGAGACGCTCATGACTCCCACATTTGATGTAGGATTGGGTTGATTTATGGTCATATGAAAGGTACTTTAATGCTCTTTCAATACTGATTGGAATCATAGTATTCCGAGGCCAATTGGGCATCTATAAGTGTGATCGCAGTCGTCGGTCCTGAATTTTTCCTTCATCTACTTATCCAATAGTAACCTTCATAACTCGCTCTTTCAGTGGTCGAATTTAGACTATTTCGAGCTCATTGGAATGGTAACTCGACAAGCTTCCAAATGGGTCCAGAATTCGTTAATTCTGAGACCGTTCGATATCCCAAAAGCATGTTGGAACTCTTCGTTCATCTTTTTGCATTGTGGATTGTTAATCTTTTCAAATTGCGTGATCCAATGGAGACGCTCATGACTCCCACATTTGATGTAGGATTGGGTTGATTTATGGTCATATGAAAGGTACTTTAATGCTCTTTCAATACTGATTGGAATCATAGTATTCCGAGGCCAATTGGGCATCCGTAAGTGTGATCGCAGTCGTCGGTCCTGAATTTTTCCTTCATCTACTTGTCCAATAGTAATCTTCATAACTCTCTCTTCAGTGGTCGAATTTAGACTATTTTTAGCTCAGTGGAATGGTAACTCGACAAGCTTCCAAATGGGACCAAAATTGGCTAATTCTAAGACCGTTCGATATCCCTAAAGCTCGTTGGAACTCTTTGATCGTCAGTGTGCAACTTAGATTGTTAATCTTTTGAAATTGCGTGATCCAATGGAGCCTCTCATTACTCACTCATTCGATTATGGATTGGGTCAATTTTTGGTTATTTCAAAGGTACTTTAATGGTCTTTCATTCTTAGTTGGAATCGTGGTATTCCGAGACCATTTTGGCATCTATAAGAGGGATCGCAGTTATCGGTCCTGAATTTTTCCCTCATCTCCTTGTCCAATAGGAACCTTCATAACTATCTCTTCAGTGGCCGAATTTAGACTATTTTGAGCTCATTGGAATGGTAAGTCGACAAGCTTCCAAATGGGACCAGAATTATCTAACTCTGAGACCGTTCGATATCCCAAAAGCACGTTGGAACTCTTCGATCTTCATTTTTCAATTTGGATTGTGAATCTCTCCAAATTGCGCAATCCAACGAGATTACTCATGACTCCCTTGTTTGATGTCAGATTGGGTCAATTTTTGGTCATCTATTACGTACTATAATGCTCTTTCATTCCTGTTTGGAATCGTGGTATTTTGAGACCATTTGGGCATCCGTAAGTGAGATCGTAGTCGTCGGTCCTAAAAAAATTTCTTCGTCTCCTTGTCAATAGTAACCTTCATAACTCTCTCTTCAACGGGCGAATTTAGACTATTTTGAGCTCATTGGAATGGTAACTCAACAAAATTCCAAATGGGAGCAGAATTGGCTAATTCTGAGACCGTTCAATATCCTAAAAATGCATTAGAACTCTTGGATCATCATTTTGCAACTTTGATGCTCGTTCATTCCTGATTGGAATCGTGGTATTCTGAGACCATTTGGGCATCTGTAAGTGGGATCGCAGTCGTCGGTCCTGAATTTTTCCTTTATCTCCTTGTCCAATAGTAACCTTCATAACTCTCTCCTCAGTGGTCGAATTTAGACTATTTGGAGCTCATTGGAATGGTAACTCAAGAAGCTTCCAAATGGTCCGGAATTTGCTAATTCTAAGACCGTTCGATATCCCAAAAGCACGTTCGAACTCTTTGATCATCATTTTGCATTGTGGATTCTTAATCTTTCCAAATCGTGTGATCCAACGGAGATGCTCATGACTCCCACATTTGATTTAGGATTGGGTTGAATTAAGGTCATCTGAAAGGTACTTTAATGCTCTTTCAATACTGATTGGAATCGTGATATTCCTAGACCAATTGGGCATCCATTAGTGTGATCGCAGTCATCGGTCTAGAATTTTTCCTTCATCTCCTTGTCCAATAGTAACATTTATAATTCTCTCTTCAGTGGTCGAATTTAACTATTTTTAGCTCATTGGAATGGTAACTCGACAAGCTTCCAAATGGGACTAGAATTAGATAATTTTAAGACCGTTCGATATCCCAGAAGCTCATTGGAACTTTTTGATCGTCATTTTGCAATTTGGATTGTTAATCATTCCAAATCGCGCGATCCAATGCAGACTCTAATTACTCACTCGTTTGATTATGGATCGGGTCGATTTTTGGTTGTCTGAAAGGTACTTTAATGATCTTTCATTCCTTGTTGGAATCGGGGTATTCTGAGACCATTTTGGCATTCGTAAGAGGGATTGCAATCATCGGTCTTGAATTTTTCCTTCATCTCCTTGTCCAATAGTAACCTTCATAACTCTCTCTTCAGTGGCCGAATTTAGACAATTTTGAGCTCGTTGGAATGTTAACTCGACAAGCTTCTAAATGGGACCTGAATTGTCTAATTCTGAGACCATTCGATATCCCAAAAGCATGTTGGAACTCTTCGATCATCATTTTGCATCATGGATTCTTAATCTTTCCTAATCGCATGATCCAACGGAGACGCTCATGACTCCCACATTTGATTTAGGATTGGGTCAATTTATGGTCATCTGAAAGGTACTTTAATGCTCTTTCTATACTGATTGGATCGTGGTATTCCGAGATCAATTGGGCATTCGCAAGTGTGATCGCAGTCGTTGGTCCTGAATTTTTCCATCATCTCCTTGTCCAATAGTAACCTTCATAACTCTCTCTTCAGTGCCGAATCTAGACTATTTTAAGCTCATTAGAATGGTAACTCGACAAGCTTCCAAATGGGATCGTAATTGTCTAATTCTAAGACCATTAGATATCTCATAAGTTCATTCGAACTATTCAATAAACCTTTTAAAATTTTGATTGTTGATCTTCCCAAATCGTGAGATCCAATGGAGACACTCATAACTCCCTCGTTTGATGTAGGATTGGGACGATTTTTAGTCATCTGAAAGGTACTTTAATGCTCTTTTATTCCTGATTGGAATCGTGGTATTTCGAGACCATTTGGGCACGTAAGTGGGATCGCAGTTGTCGGTCCTGAATTCTTCCTTCATCTCCTTGCCAATAATAACCTTCATAACTCTCTCTTCAGTGGTCAAATTTAGACTATTTTGGGCTCATTGTAATGGTAACTCGACAAGTTTCCAAATAGGACTAGAATTGGCCAATTCTAAGACCGTTCAATATCCAAAAAGCACGTCAGAACTCTTCGATCCTCATTTTGCAATTTGGATTGTTAATCTTTCCAAATCGGATGATCCAACGGAGACGGTCATAACTCCCAGCTTTGAGGTCGGATAGGGTCAATTTTTGGTCATCTGAAAGATACGTTAGTGCTCTTCATTCCTAACTTGAATGTTTTATTTCAAGGCAATTTGCACATCCATAAGTGGGATCATAGTCATCGGTCTTGAATTTTTCCTTCATCTCCTTGTCCAATAGTAACCTTCATAACTCTCTCTTTGGTGGTCGAATTTAGACTATTTTCAGCTCATTGGAATGGTAACTCGACAAGCTCCCAAATAGGTCTAGAATTCGCTAATTCTGTAACTGTTCGATATCCTAAAAGCACGTTGGAACTCTTCGATCAACATTTGCATTTTACACAGTTAATCTTTCCAAATCGAGCGAACCAACGGAGATGCTCATGACTCCCACGTTTGATGTAGGAATGGGTCAATTTTTGGTCATCTGAAAGGTACATTAATGCTCTTTGATTCTTAATTGGAATCATGGTATTCCGAGACCATTTAGGCATCTGTAAGTGGGATCGCAGTCATCGGTCCTGAATTTTTCCTTCATCTTCGTGTCCACTAGTAACCTTCATAACTCTCTCTTCAAAGGTCAAATTAAGACTATTTTGAGCTCATTGGAATGGTAACACGACTAGCTTCCAAATGGGTCCAGAATTCGCTAATTCTGAGACTGGTCGATATCCCAAAAGCACGTTGGAACTCTTCGATCATCATTTTGCATTTTGGATTGTTAATTTTCCAAATTGCGTGATCAAACAGATATGCTCATGACTCCCATGTTTGATATAGGATTGGTTCGATTTTTGGTCATCTGAAAGGTACTTTAATGCTCTTTCATTCTTAATTGGAATCGTGGTATTTCGAGACCATTTGGGCATTAGTAAGTGGGATCTCAGTCATCCGTCCTGAATGTTTCTTTCATCTCCTTGTCCAATAGTAACCTTCATAACTCTCTCTTCAGCAGCCGAATTTGGACTATTTCGAGCTCATTGGAATGGAAACTCGACAAGCTTACAAATGGGACTAAAATTGGCAAATTTTGAAACCATTCGATATCCCAAAAGCACGTTGGAACTCATCGAACGTCATTTTACAATTTAGATTGTTAATCTTTCCAAATCGAGCGATCCAATCTGGACGCTCATGACTCCCTCATTTGATGTCGGATTGGGTCAATTCTTGGTCATCTAAAAGGTACTTTAATGCTCTTTCATTCCTGATTGGAATCATTGTATTCCAAGACCATTTGGGCATCCATAAGTGGGATCGCAGTCGTCGATCTTCAATTTTTCTTTCATCTCCTTGTCCAAGTGTATCCTACATAACTCTCTCCAGTGGTCGAATTTAGACTATTTGAGCTCATTCGAATGGTAACTCGACAAGCTTCCAAATGAGACCAGGATTGGCTAATTCTAAGACCGTTCGATATCGGAAAAGCATGTTGGAACTCTCCGTTCGTCATTTTGCAATTTGGATTGTTAATCTTCCTAAATCGGGCGATCCGACAAAGACGCTCATAACTCCCAGTTTTGACGTCGGATTGGGTCAATTTTTAGTCATTTGAAAGGTATGTTAGTGCTCTTTCATCCCTGAGATGAATCGTTGTATTTTGAGACAATTTGTGCATCCATAATTGGGATCACAGTCATCGGTCCTGAATTTTTCCTTCATCTACTTGTCCAATAGTAACCTTCATAACTCTCTCTTCAGTGGTCGAATTTAGACTATTTTGAGCTCATTGGAATGGTAACTCGATAAGCTTCTAAATGGGACCAGAATTGGCTAATTCTAAGACCATTCGATATCCCAAAAGCCCGTTGGAACTCTTCAATTGTCATTTTACAATAAGGATTGTTAATCTTTCCAAATCGCGCGATCCAACGGAGATGCTCATAACTCCCTCGTTTGAAGTCGGATTGGGTCAATATTTGGTCCTCTGAAAGGTACTTTAGTGCTCTTTTAGTCCAGACTTGAATCATCGTATCCCGAGATCATTTGAGCATTTGCAAGTGGGATCGCAGTCGTCGGTCCTAAATTTTTCCTTAATCTCCTTGTCCAATAGTAACCTTCATAACTCTCTCTTCAGTGGTCGAATTTAGACTATTTTGAGCTCATTGGAATGGTAACTCGACAAGCTTCTAAATGGGTCCAGAATTCGCTAATTCTGAGACTGTTTGATATCCCAAAAGCACGTTAGAACTCTTTAATCATCATTTTGCATTGCGGATTGTTAATCTTTCCAAATCGCGTGATCCAACGGAGACACTCATGACTCCCGCGTTCGATAATGGATTGGGTCAATTTTTGGTTATCCGAAAGGTACTTTAATGGTCTTTCATATTTGGTTGGAATCGTGGTATTCTGAGACCATTTAGGCATCCATAAGTGGGATCGCAGTTATCAGTCCTGAATTTTTCTTTCATCTCCTTGTCCAATAGTAACCTTTATAATTCTCTCTTTAGTGGGCAAATTTGAACTATTTTGAGCTCATTGGAATGGTAACTCGACAAGCTTCCAAATGGGACCAGAATTGTCTAATTCTGAGACTGTTCGATATCCCAAAAGCATGTTGGAACTCTTTGATCGTCATTTTGCAATTTGGATTGTTAAACTATCCAAATCGCACGATCCTACGGAGACAATCATGACTCCCTCGTTTGATGTAGGATTGGGTCAATTTTTGGTCATCTGAAAGGTACTTTAATGCTCTTTCATTCCTGATTGGAATCATGGTATTCTGAGACCATTTGGCCATCTGTAAGTGGGAACGTAGTCGTTGGTCCTAATTTTTTCCTTCATCTCCTTGTCTAATAGTAACCTTGATAACTTTCTCTTTAATGGTCGAATTTAGACTATTTTGAGCTTATTATAAAGGTAACTCGACAAGCTTCCAAATGGGTCCAAAATTCGCTAATTCTGAGACCGTTCGATATACTAAAAGCACGTTGGAACACTTCGATCGTCAATTTTCAATTTGGATTGTTAATCTCTCCAAATCATGCGATCTAACAGAGACGCTCATGACTCCCTCGTTTGATGTCGGATTGGGTTGATTTTTGGTCATTTGAAAGGTACTTTAATGCTCTGCCATTCCTGATTGGAATCATGGTATTCCGAGTCCATTTGGGCAACCGTAAGTGGGATGGCAATCGTCGGTCCTCAATTTTTACTTCATCTCCTTGTCCAATAGTAACCTTCATTACTCTCTCTTCAGTGGTCTAATTTACACTATTTTGGGCTCATTGGAATGGAAACTCGACAACCTTCCAAATAGGATTAGAATTGGCTAATTCTGAGACTGTTCGATATTCCCAAAGCACATTGGAACTCTTCGATGGTCATTTTGCAATTTAGATTGTTAATCTTTCCAAATCACACGATCCAACGGAGATGCTCATAACTTCATCATTTGATGTTGGATTGGGTTGATTTTTGTTGATCCGAAAGGTACTTTAGTGCTCTCTCATTCATGACTTCAATCAGTGTATTACGAGACTATTTGCTCATTCGTAAGTGGGATCGCAGTCGTTGGTCCTGAAATTTTCCTTCATCTCCTTGTCCAATAATAACCTTCATAACTCTCTATTCAGTGGTCGAATTTAGACTCTTTTGAGCTCATTGGGATGGTAACTCGACAAGCTTCCAAATGGGACCAGAATTGGCTAATTCTAAGACCGTTAGATATCCCAAAAGCACGTTGGACCTCTTTGTTCGTCATTTTGCAATTTGAATTGTTAATCTTTCTAAATCACGTGATCCAGTGGAGACGCTCATGACTCCCTGGTTTGATATAGGATTGGGTCTATTTTTGGTCATTTGAAAGGAACTTTAATGCTCTTTCATTCCTGATTGGAATTGTGGTAATCCGAGACCATTTGGGCATCCGAAAGTCGAATCGCAGTCATCGGTCCTGAATTTTTACTTCATTTCCCTGTCTAATAGTAACCTTCAGAACTCTCTCTTTAGTTTTCGAATTTAGACTATTTTGAGCTCATTGGAATGGTAACTTGACAAGCTTCCAAATGGGACCAAAATTGGCTAATTCTAAGACCGTTCGATATAGCAAAAGCATGTTCTAACTCTTCAATCGTCATTTTTCAATTTGGATTGTTAATCTTTCCAAATTGCGTGATCCAACGAAGACGCTCATGACTCCCTTGTTTGAGATTGGATTGGGTCAATTTTTAGTCATCTTAAAGGTACTTTATTACTCTTTCATTCCTGACTAGAATCGTCATATTCCGAGACCATTTGCACATCCGTAAGTGGGATCGCAATTATCGGTCCTAAATTTTTCCTTCATCTACTTGTCCAATAGTAACCTTCATAAGTCTCTATTCAGTGGTCGAATTTAGATTATTTTGATCTCATTGGAATGGTAACTCGACAAGCATCCAAATGGGACCAGAATTGGCCAATTCTGAGACTGTTCGATATCCCAAAAGCATGTTGGAACTCTTCGATCATCATTTTGCAATTTGGGTTGTTAATCTTTCCAAATCATGCAATCCAACGAAGACGCTCATGACTCCCTTGTTTGATGTAGAATTGGGTCAATTTTTGGTCATCTGAAAGGTACTTTAATTCTCTTTTATTCCTAATTGGAATCATGGTATTCCGAGACCATTTGGGCATCTGTAAGTGGGATCCCAGTCATCAGCCCTGAATTTTTCCTTCATCTCCTTGTCAAATAGTAACCTTCCTAACTCTTTCTTTAGTTGTCAAATTTAGACTATTTTGAGCTCATTGGAATGTAACTCGACAAGCTTCCAAATGGTACCAGAATTGGCTGATTCTGAAACTGTTCGATATACCAAAAGCATGTTGGAACTCTTCGATCGTCATTTTGCAATATGGATTGTTAATCTTTCCAAATCACGCAATCTAGTGGAGACGCTCATGACTCACTCATTTGATGTTGGATTGGGTTAATTTTCAATCATCTGAAAGGAACTTTAATGCTCTTTCATTCTTGAATGGAATCGTCGTATTCCGAGACCATTTGCGCATCTGTAAGTGGGATCGCAGTCGTCAGAACTGAATTTTTCCTCCATCTCCTTCTCCAATAGTAACCTTCATAACTCTCTCTTCAGTGGATGAATTTAGACTATTTTGAGCTCATTGGAATGTTAACTCGACAAGCTTCTAAATGGGACCAGAATGGGGTAATTCTAAGACCATTCGATATCCCAAAAGTATGTTGGAACTCTTCAATCAACATTTTACAATTTGGATTGTTAATCTTTCTAAATCACTCGATCCAACGGAGACGCTCATGACTCCCTCGTTTGATGTTGGATTGGGTCGATTTTTAGTAATCTGAAAGGTACTTTAATGGTCTTTCATTCCTGATTGAAATCGTGGTATTCCGAGACCATTTGGGCATCCGTAAGTAGGATCGCAGTCGTCGGTCCTGAATTTTTCCTTCATGTCCTTGTCTAATAGTAACCTTCATAACTCCCTCTTCAGTGGGCTAATTTAGACTATTCTGAGCTCATTGGAATGGAAATCGACAACCTTCTAAATGGGACCAGAATTGGCTAAGTCTGACACTGTTCGATATCCCGAAAGCACGTTGGAACTCTTCGATGGTCATTTTGTGATTTGGATTGTTAATCTTTCCTAATCCCGTGTTCCAATGAAGATGCTCATAACTCCCTCGTTTGATGTCGGATTGGGTCAATTTTTGGTCATCAGAAAGGTATGTTAGTGGTCTTTCATTCCTGACTTGAATCATTGTATTCCGAGACCATTTGCGCATCCATAAGTGGGATCATAGTCGTCGGTCCTAAATTTTTCCCTCATCTCCTTGTCTAATAGTAACCTCATAACTCTCTCTTTAGTTGTCAAATTTAGACTATTTTGAGCTCATTAGAATGGTAACTCGACAAGCTTCCAAATGGGACCAGAATTAGCTAATTCTAAGACCGTTCGATACCCCAAATGCTCGTTGGAATTCTTTGATCGTCGTTTTGAAATTTGGATTCTTAATCTTTCCAAATTGCGCGATCCAATGGGGACGCTCATGACTCCCTCGTTTGATGTTGGATCAAGTTGATTTTTGGTCATCTAAAAGGTACTTTATTACTATTTCTTTCCTGATTAGAATCGTGGTATTCCAAGCCATTCGGTCATCCGTTAGTGGGATTGCAGTCGTTAGTCCTGAATTTTTCCTTCATCTCCTTGTCCAATAGTAACCTTCATAACTCTCTTTTTAGTGGTCCAATTTTGACTATTTTGAGCTCATTGGAATGATAACTCGACAAGCTTCCAAATGGGACGAGAATTAGCTAATTCTGAGACCGTTCGATACCCCAAAAGCCCGTTGGAACTCTTCAATCATCATTTTGCAATTTGGATTGTTAATCTTTTCAAATCGTGTGATCTAACGGAGACGCTCTTGACTCCCTCGTTCGATGTCAGATTGGGTCAATTTTTGGTTATCTGAAAGGTACTTTAATGGTATTTCATACCTGACTAGAATCGTGGTATTCAGAGACCATTTGGGCATCCATAAGTGGGATCGCAGTCGTCGGTCTAGAATTTTTCCTTCATCTCCTTGTCCAATAGTAACCTTCATGACTCTCTCTTTAGTGGTCTAATTTAGACTATTTTGAGCTCATTGGAATGGAAACTCAACAACCTTCCAAATGGGACCAGAATTAGCTAATTCTTAGACCTTTCGATATCATAAAAGCACGTTGGAACTCTTCGATGGCCATTTTGCAATTCGAATTGTTAATCTTTCTAAACCCGTGATCCAACGAAGATGCCCATAGCTCCCTCGTTTGATGTTGGATTGGGTCAATTTTTGGTCATCTGAAAGGTACTTTAGTGCTCTTTCCATCCTGACTTGAATCGTTGTATTCCGAGACCATTTACACATCCGTAAGTGGGATCGCCATCGTCGGTCCTGAATTTTTCCTTCGTCTCCCTAAGCAATAATAACCTTCATAACTCTGTCTTCTGTGGTCGAATTTCGACTTTGTTGAGCTCATCGGAATGTTAACTCGACAAGCTTCCAAATGGGACAAGAATTGGCTAATTCTGAGACCGTTAGATATCCCAAAGCCCGTTGGAACTCTTCGATCGTCATTTTGCAATTCGGATTGTTAATTTTTCCAAATCACGTGATCCAATGGAGATGCTCATGACTCCCTTGTTTCATGTAAGATTGGGTCAATTTTTGGTCATCTAAAACGTACTTTAATGCTCTTTTAATCCTGATTGGAATCATGGTATGCCAATACTATTTGGGCATCCGAAAGTGGGATTGCAGTCGTCGGTCCTGAATTTTCCCTCCATTTACTTGTCCAATAGTAACCTTCATAACTCTCTTCATTCTTCAAATTTAAAATATTTCACGCTCATTGGAATGGTAACTCGACAAGCTTCCAAATGAGACCAGAATTGGTAATTTTAAGACCGCTCAATATAGCTAAAGCACTTGGAACACTTCGATCATCATTTTACATTTTAGATTGTTAATCTTTCCAAATCGTATGATCCAAAGGAGACACTTATGACTCCCTCGTTTGATGTAGGATTGGGTCAATTTTTGGTCATCTGAAAGGTACTTTAATGCTCTTTCATTCCTGATAGGAATTGTCGTATTTCGAGACCATTTGCTCATCGGTAAGTGGGATCGTAGTTGTTAGTTCTGAATTTTTCCTTCATCTCCTTGTCTAGTAGTAACCTTTATAACTCTCTCTTCAGTGGTCAAATTTAGACTATTTTGAACTCATTGGAATGGTTACTCGAAAAACTTCCAAATGGGACTAGAATTGGCTAACCGTTCGATATCCCAAAAGCACGTTGGAACTCTTCGATCGTCATTTTGCAATTTGGATTGTTAATATTTTCAAATTGCGTGATCCAACGGAGATGCTCATGACTCCCTCGTTTGATGAAGGATTGGGTCAATTTTTGGTCTTTTGAAAGGTGCTTTAGTGCTCTTTCATTACTAATATGAATCATGGTATTCTAAGACCATTTGGGCATCCGTAAGTGGGATCGCAGTCGTCGGTTTTGAATTTTTCATTCATCTTCTTGTCCAATAGTAACCTTCATAACTCTCTCTCATTAGTGGTCAATTTTAGACTATTTTGATCTCATTAGAATGGTAACTCGACAAGCTTCCAAATGGGACCAAAATTAGCTAATTCTGAGACTGTTCGATATCTCAAAAGCACGTTGGAACTCTTCGATCGTCATTTTACATTTTGGATTGTTAATCATTCCAAATCGTGTGATCCAATAGAGACGTTCATTACTCCCTCGTTTAATCTAGGATTGGGTCAATTTTTGGTCATCTGAAAGGTACTTTAATGCTCTCTCATTCCTGATTAGAATCGTGGTATTCCGAGACCATTTGGACATTTTTATGTGGGATCGCAGTCGTCGGTCCAAAAAATTTCCTTCACCTCCTTGTCCAATAGTAACCTTAATAACTCTCTCACTACTAGTCCAATTTAGACTATTTTGAGCTCATTGGAATGGTAACTTAACAAGCTTCCAAATGGGACCAGAATTGACTAATTCTAAGACCGTTTAATATCCCAAAAGCACATTAGAACTCTTCGATCATCATTTTACAATTTGGAATGTTAATCTTTCCAAATCGTGCGATCCAATGGAAATGCTCATAATTCTCTTGTTTGATGTCAAATTGGGTCAATTTTTCATCATCTGAATGGTACTTTAGTTCTCTTTCATTCTTGACTTGAATCGTCGTATTCCGAGACCATTTGGGCATCCGTAAGTGGGATCGCAGTCGTCAGTCTTGAATTTTTACTTCATCTCCTTGTCTGATAGTAACCTTCATAACTCTCTCATTACTGGTCCAATTTAGACAATTTTGAGCTCATTGGAATGGTAATTTAATAAGCTTCTAAATGTGACCAGAATTGGGTAATTCTGAGACCGTTCGATATCCCAAAAGCACGTTGGAACTCTTCGATCATCATTTTACAATTTGGATTGTTAATCTTTCCAAATCGCATAATCCAACGAAAATGCTCATAAATCCCTTGTTTGATGTTGAATTGGGTCAATTTTTGGTCATCTGAAAGGTACTTTAGTGCTCTTTTATTCCTGACTTGTATCATCGTATTCTGAGACCATTTGTCCATCCGTAAGTGGTATCGCAATCGTCGGTCCTGAATTTTTCCTTCATCTCCTTATCCAATAGTAACATTTATAACTCTCTCTTCAGTGGTCAAATACAGAATATTTTAAGCTCATTGGAATGTGACTCAATAAGCTTCTAAATAGGACCAGAATTGGCTAATTCTAAGACCGTTCGATATCCCAAAAGCACGTTGGAACTCTTCGATCATCATTTTATAATTTGGATTGTTAATCCTTCCGAATCGCGAGATCCAATGGAGATTCCCATAACTCCCTCGTTTAATGTCGGATTGGGTCAATTTTTGGTCATTTGAATAGCACTTTAGTGCTCTTTCATTCCTGACTTGAATCGTCATATTCCGTGACCATTTGTGCATCCATAAGTGGGATCAGGGTCGTTGGTCCTGAATTTTTCCTTCATCTACTTGTTCGGTAGTGACCTTCATAACTCTCTCTTTAGTGGTCAAATTTAGACTATTTTGAGCTCATTGGAATGGTAACTCGACAAGCTTCCAAATGGAACCAGAATTATCTAATTCCGATACCGTTCGATATCCCAAAAGCCCATTGGAACTCTTCGATCATCATTTTACAATTTGGATTGTTAATCTTTCCAAAATGCGTGATCCAATGGAGATGCTCATGACTCCCTCGTTTAATGTCAAATTGGGTCAATTTTTGGTTTACTGCAAGGTACTTTAATGCTCTTTCATTCCTGAGTAGAATCGTGATATCCCAAGACCATTCGGGCATCCGTTAGTGGGATTGCAGTCGTTGGTCCTGAATTTTTCCAATGAGCTCATTGGTGTTCTTCGATCATGATTTTGCAATTTGGATTGTTAATCTTTCTAAATCACGCGATCCAATGGGGTTGCTCATGTCACCCTCATTTGATTTTGAATTGGGTCAAATTTTGGCCTGAAAGGAACTTTTATGCTCTTTCATTCCTAATTGGAATGGTGGTATTCCGAGATCATTTGGGCAGCCGTAAGTGGGATCACTGTCGTCGGTCTTGAATTTTTCCTTCATCTCCTTGTCCAATAGTAACCTTCATAACTCTCTCTTTAGTGGTCGAATTTAAACTATTTTGAGCTCATTGGAATGGTAACTCAACAAGCTCCAAATGAAACAAGAATTAGCTAATTCCGAGACCGTTCGATATCTCAAAAGAACGTTGGAACTCTTCAATCATCATTTTGTAATTTGGATTGTTAATCTTTCCAAATTGCACGATCCAACGGAAATGCTCATAATTCTCTTGTTTGATGTCAGATTGGGTCAATTTTTCATCATTTGAATGGTACTTTAGTTCTCTTTCATTCTTGAGTTGAATCGTCGTATTCCGAGACCATTTGGGCATCCGTAAGTGGGATCACAGTCGTCGGTCCTGAATTTTTACTTCATCTCCTTGTCTGATAGTAACCTTCATAACTCTCTCATTACTGGTCCAATTTAGACAATTTTGAGCTCATTAGAATGGTAACTTAATAAGCTTCTAAA
This sequence comes from Magnolia sinica, assembly GCF_029962835.1. NCBI lineage: Eukaryota > Viridiplantae > Streptophyta > Magnoliopsida > Magnoliales > Magnoliaceae > Magnolia > Magnolia sinica. Next base: position 73,679,973 of record NC_080573.1, read on the forward strand.
TGGGACCAAAATTGGCTAATTCTGAGATCGTTCAATATCCCAAAAGCACGTTGGAACTCTTCGACCATCATTTTACAATTTGGATTGTTAATCCTTTCGAATCGCGAGATCCAACGGAGATGCCCATAACTCCCTCGTTTGATGTCAGATTGGGTCAATTTTTGGTCATCTGAATAGCACTTTAGTGCTCTTTCATTCCCGACTTGAATCGTCATATTTCGATACCATTTGTTCATCCATAAGTGGGATCATGGTCATTGGTCCTGAATTTTTCCTTCATCTACTTGTTCGATAGTAACCTTCATAACTCTCTCTTTAGTGGTCGAATTTAGACTATTTTGAGCTCATTGGAATGGTAACTTAACAAGCTTCCAAATGTGACCAGAATTGACTAATTCTGAGACCACTCTATATCCCAAAAGCACGTTGGAACTCTTCGATCGTCATTTTACAATTTGGATTGTTAATCTTTTTAAATCGCGTGATCTAACTGAGATGCTCATAACTCCCTCGTTTAATGTCGGATTGGGTCGATTTTTGGTGATCTGAAAGGTACTTTACTGCACTTTCATTCCTGATTGGAATCATGGTATTCCGAGACCATTTGGCCATCTGTACGTGGGATCATAGTCGTCGGTCCTAAATTTTCCCTTCATCTCCTTGGCTAACAGTAACCTTGATAACTTTCTCTTCAATGGTCGAATTTAGACTATTTTAAGCTCATTATAATGGTAACTCGACAAGCTTCCACATGGGTCCAAAATTCACTAATTCAGAGACTGTTTGATATACTAAAAGCACATTAGAACACTTCGATCATCATTTTTCAATTTGGATTGTTAATCTCTCCAAATCATGCGATCCAACAGAGACGCTCATGACTCCCTCGTTTGATGTCGGATTGGGTTGATTTTTTGTCATCTAAAAGGTACTTTAATGCTCTGCCATTCCTGATTGGAATCAAGGTATTCCGAGACCATTTGGGCATCCGTAAGTGGGATGGCAGTCGTCGGTCCTTAATTTTTCCTTCATCTCCTTGTCCAATAGTAACCTTCATTACACTCCCTTCGGTGGTCTAATTAAGACTATTTTGGGCTCATTGGAATGGAAACTCGACAACCTTCCAAATGGGACTCTAATTGGCTAATTCTGAGACCCTTCAATATCCCAAAAGTACATTGGTACTCTTCGATGGTCATTTTGCAATTTAGATTGTTAATCTTTCCAAATCACACGATCCAACGGAGATGCTCATAAATCCATCATTTAATGTTAGATTGGGTCAATTTTTGTTCATATGAAAGGTACTTTAGTGCTCTTTCATTCATGACTTCAATCATTATATTCCAAGACTATTTGCACATCCGTAAGTGGGATCGCAGTCATCGGTCCTGAATTTTTCCTTCGTCTCCTTGTCCAATAATAATCTTCGTAACTCTCTCTTTAATGGTCAAATTTATACTATTTTGTGCTCATTGGAATGGTAACTCGATAAGCTTCCAAATGGAACCGGAATTGGCTAATTCTAAGACCGTTAGATATCCCAAAAGCACTTTGGACATCTTTGTTCGTCATTTGCAATTTGGATTGTTAATCTTTCAAAATCACGTGATCCAGTGGAGACGCTCATGACTCCCTGGTTTGATATAGGATTGGGTTGATTTTTGGTCATTTGAAAGGCACTTTAATGCTCTTTCATTCCTGATTGGAATTGTGGTATTCTGAGACCATTTGGGCATCCGAAAGTCGAATCGCAGTCGTCAGTCCTGAATTTTTCCTTCATCTCCCTGTCTAGTAGTAACCTTCAGAACTCTCTCTTTAGTTTTCAAATTTAGACTATTTTGAGCTCATTGGAACGGTAACTCGACAAGCTTCCAAATGGGACCAAAATTGGCTAATTCTGAGACCGTTCGATATAGCAAAAGCACGTTCAAACTCTTCAATCGTCATTTTTCAATTTGGATTGTTAATCTTTCCAAATCGTGTGATCCAACGAAGACGCTGATGACTCCCTCATTTGAGATTAGATTGGGTTGATTTTTGGTCATCTTAAAGGTACTTTAATGCTCTTTCATTCCTGACTGGAATCGTCATATTCCGAGACCATTTGCACATCTGTAAGTGGGATCGCAATTATCGGTCCTAAATTTTTCCTCCATCTACTTGTCCAATAGTAACCTTCATAACTCTCTATTCAGTGGTCGAATTTAGATTATTTTGATCTCATTAGAATGGTAACTCGACAAGCATCCAAATGGGACTAGAATTGGCTAATTCTGAGACCATTCGATATCCCAAAAGCATGTTGGAACTCTTCGATCATCATTTTGCAATTTGGGTTGTTAAAATTTCCAAATCAAATAATCCAACAGAGACACTCATGACTCCCTTGTTTGATGTAGAATAGGGTCAATTTTTGGTCATCTGAAAGGTACTTTAATGCTCTCTCATTCCTGATTGGAATCGTGGTATTCCAAGACCATTTGGGCATCTGTAAATGGGATCCTAGTCGTCGGCCCTGAATTTTTCCTTCATCTCCTTGTCAGATAGTAACCTTCCTAACTCTTTCTTTAGTGGTCGAATTTAGACTATTTTGAGCTCAATGGAATAGTAACTCGACAAGCTTCCAAATGGGACTAGAATTAGCTAATTCTAAGACCGTTCGACATCCCAAAAGCACGTTGAAACTCTTCGATCGTCATTTTTCAATTTAGATTGTTAATCTTTCCAAAACACGTGATCCAACAAAGATGCTCATGACTCCCTGGCTTGATGTCGAATTGGGTGGATTTTTGGTCATCTAAAAGGTACTATAATGCTCTTTCATTCTTGGATGGAATCGTCATATTCCAAGACCATTTGCACATCCATAAGTGGGATCGCAGTCGTCGGTCCTGAATTTTTCCTCCATCTCCTTGTCCTATAGTAACCTTCATAACTCTCTCTTCAGTGGTCAACTTTAGACTATTTTGAGCTCATTGGAATGGTAACCCGACAAGCTTCCAAATGGGACCAAAATTGGCTAATTCTGAGACCGTTCGATACCCCAAAAGCACATTGGAACTCTTCGATCGTCATTTTGCATTTTGGATTGTTAATCTTTCCAAATCGCGCGATCCAATAGGGACGCTCATAACTCCCTCGTTTGATCTCGGATTGGTACAAATTTTGGTCATTTGAAAGGTACATTAATGCTCTTTCATTCCTAATTGGAATCTTGGTATTCCTAGACCATTTGGGCATCCGTAAGTGGGATCACAGTTGTCGGTCTTGAATTTTTCCTTCATCTCCTAGTCCAATAGTAACCTTCATAACTCTCTCTTTAGTGGTCAAATTTAAACTATTTCGAGATCATTGGAAGGGAAACTCTACAAGCTTCCAAATGGGACAAGAATTGGCTAACTCTAAACCCGTTCGATATCCCAAAAGCATGTTGGAACTCTTTGATCGTCATTTTGTAATTTGGATTGTTAATCTTTCCAAATCGCAAGATCCAACGGAGACGCTCATGATTCCCTAGTTTGATGTTGGATTGGGTCGATTTTAGGTCATCTGAAAGGTACTTTAGTGCTCTTTCATTGCTGACTTGAATCGTGGTATTCCGAGACCATTTACGCATTCGTAAGTGGGATCGCTGTCGTCGGTCCGAAATTTTTCCTTCATCTCCTTGTCTAATAGTAACCTTCATAACTATCTCTTTAGTAATCGAATTTCGACTATTTTGAGCTCATTGGAATGGTAACTCGACAAGCTTCCAAATGGGACCAGAATTGGCTAATTCTGAGACCGTTCGACATCCCAAATGCATGTTGGAACTCTTCGATCGTCATTTTACAATTTGGATTGTTAATTTTTTCAAATTACGTGATCCAACAGAGATGCTCATGAGTCCCTCGTTTGATGTCGGATTGGGTCCATTTTTGGTCATCTGAAAGGTACTTTAATGCTCTTTCATTCCTGAATGGAATCGTCGTATTTCGAGACCATTTGCGGATCCGTATGTGGGATCGCAGTCATCGGAACTGAATTTTTCCTCCATCTCCTTGTCCAATAGTAACCTTCATAACTCTCTCTTCAGTGGATGAATTTAGACTATTTTGAGCTCATTGGAATGGTAACTGACAAGCTTCCAAATGGGACCAGAATGGGGTAATTCTGAGACCATTCGATATCCCAAAAGCATGTTGGAACTCTTCGATCATCATTTTGTAATTTGGATTGTTAATCTTTCTAAATCACGTGATCCAATGGAGATGTTCATGACTCCCTCGATTGATGTTGGATTGGGTCGATTTTTAGTAATCTGAAAGGTACTTTAATGGTCTTTCATTCCTGATTGGAATCATGGTATTCCGAGACCATTTGGGCATCCGTAAGTAGGATCACAGTCGTCGGTCCTGAATTTTTCCTTCATCTCCTTATCTAATAGTAAGCTTCATAACTCTCTCTTCAGTAGGCTAATTTAGACTATTCTGAGCTTATTGGAATGCAAACTCGACAGCCTTCCAAATGGGACTAGAATTTTCTGAGTTTGACACCGTTCGATGTCCCGAAAGCACGTTGGAACTCTTCGATGGTTATTTTGTAATTTGGATTGTTAATCTTTCCTAATCCCGTGTTCCAACGAAGATGCTCATAACTCCCTTGTTTGATGTCGGATTGGGTTGATTTTTGGTCATCAGAAAGGTATGTTAGTGGTCTTTCATTCCTGACTTGAATCGTTGTATTCCGAGACCATTTGCGTATCCATAAGTGGGATCGTAGTCGTCGGTCCTGAATTTTTCCCTCATCTCCTTGTCTAATAGTAACCTTCATAACTCTCTCTTTAGATGTCGAATTTAGACTATTTTGAGCTCATTAGAATGGTAACTCGACAAGCTTCCAAATGGGGCCAGAATTAGCTAATTCTAAGACCATTCGATACCCCAAAAGCCTGTTGGAACTCTTCGATCGTCATTTTGCAATTTGGATTCTTAATCTTTCCAAATCGAGTGATCCAATGGGGACGCTCATGACTCCCTTGTTTGATGTTGGATTGGGTCAATTTTTGGTTACCTGAAAGGTACCTTATTGTTATTTCATTCCTGATTAGAATCATGGTATTCCGAGCCATTCGGGCATCCGTTAGTGGGATCGCTGTCGTTTGTCCTGAATTTTTCCTTCATCTCCTTGTCCAATAGTAACCTTCATAAATCTCTTTTCAGTGGTACAATTTTGACTATTTTGAGCTCATTGGAATGGTAACTCGACAAGCTTCCAAATGGGATGAGAATTAGCTAATTCTGAGACCGTTTGATACCCCAAAAGCCCATTGGAACTCTTCGATCGTCATTTTGTAATTTGGATTATTAATCTTTTCAAATCGTGTGATCCAATGGAGACGCTCTTGACTCCCTCGTTCGATGTCAGATTGGGTCAATTTTTGGTTATCTAAAAGGTACTTTAATGGTATTTCATACCTGACTAGAATCGTGGTACTCAGAGACCATTTGGGCATCCATAATTGGGATCGTAGTCGTTGGTCCAGAATTTTTCCTTCAAGTCCTTGTCCAATAGTAACCTTAATAACTCTCTCTTCAGTGGTCTAATTTAGACTATTTTGAGCTCATTGGAATGGAAACTCAACAACCTTCCAAATGGGACCAGAATTAGCTAATTCTGAGACCGTTCGATATCCCAAAAGCACGTTGGAACTCTTCGATGGTCATTTTGCAATTCAGATTGTTAATCTTTCCAAATCCCGTGAACCAACGGAGATTCTCATAACTCCCTCGTTTGATGTTGGATTGCATCAATTTTTGGTCATCTGAAAGGTACTTTAGTGCTCTTTCCTTCCTGACTTGAATCGTTGTATTCCAAGACCATTTACACATCGGTAAGTGGGATCGCCATCATCGGTCCTAAATTTTTTCTTCATCTCCTTGACCAATACTAACGTTCGTAACTCTCTCTTCTTTAGTCGAATTTAGATTTTTTGAGTTCATCGGAATGGTAACTTGACAAGCTTCCAAATGGGACCAGAATTGGCTAATTCTGAGACCGTTTGATATCCCAAAAACCCATTGGAACTCTTCAATCGTCATTTTGCAATTCAGATTGTTAATCTTTCCAAATCGTGTGATCCAATGGAGATGCTCATGACTCCCTCGTTTCATGTAGGATTGGGTCAATTTTTGGTCATCCGAAAGGTACTTTAATGCTCTTCAATCCTGATTGGAATTGTGGTATGCCGAGACCATTTCGGCATTCGAAAGTGGGATCGCAGTCGTTGGTCCTGAATTTTTCCTTCATCTCCTTGTCCAATAGTAACCTTCATAACTCTCTCTTCAGTGGACAAATTTAGACTATTTCACGCTCATTGGAATGATAACTCGACAAGCTTCCAAATGGGACCAGAATTGGTAATTTTGAGACCGTTCGATATACCTAAAGTACGTTGGAACTCTTCGATCATCATTTTACATTTTGGATTGTTAATCTTTCCAAATTATGCGATCCAAAGGAGACACTCATGACTCCCTCATTTGATGTAGGATTGGATCAATTTTTGGTCATCTGAATGGTACTTTAATGCTCTTTCATTCTTCATAGGAATCGTCGCATTCCGAGACCATTTGCTCATCGGTAAGTGGGATCGCAGTTGTCGGTTCTAAGTTTTTCCTCCATCTCCTTGTCTAGTAGTAACCTTTATAACTCTCTCTTCAGTGGTCGAATTTAGTCTATTTTGAACTCATTGGAATGGTAACTCGAAAAGCATCCAAATGGGACCAGAACTGGCTAATTCCGAGATCGTTCGATATCCCAAAAGCACGTTGGAACTCTTCGATCATCATTTTGCAATTTGGATTGTTAATCTTTCCAAATCATGTGATCCAATGAAGATGCTCATGACTCCCTCGTTTAATGAAGGATTGGGTCAATTTTTGGTCTTCTGAAAGGTACTTTAATGCTCTTTTATTACTAATTTCAATCATGGTATTCTGAGACCATTTGGGGATCCATAAGTGGGATCGCATTCGTCGGTCCTAAATTTTTCCTTCATCTCCTTATCCAATAGTAACCTTCATAACTCTCTCTCTTTAGTCGTCGAATTTAGACTATTTTGATCTCATTAGAATGGTAACTCGACAAGCTTCCAAATGGGACCAAAATTAGCTAATTCTGAGACCGTTTGATATCTCAAAAGCATGTTGGAACTCTTCGATTGTCATTTTATATTTTGGATTGTTAATCATTCCAAACCGTGTGATCCAACAGAGACGCTCATTACTCCCTCGTTTAATGTAGGATTGGGTCAATTTTGGTCACCTGAAAGATACTTTAATGTTCTCTGATTCCTGATTAGAATCGCGGTATTCCGAGACCATTTGGGCATTTTTATGTGGGATCGTAGTCGTCGGTCCTGAATTTTTCCTTCATCTCCTTGTCCAATAGTAACCTAAATAACTCATTCACTACTGGTCCAATTTAGACTATTTTGAGCTCATTGGAATGGTAACTTAACAAGCTTCCAAATGGGACCAGAATTGGCTAATTCTGAGACCGTTCGATATCCCAAAAGCACATTGGAACTCTTCGATCGTCATTTTGCAATTTGGATTGTTAATCTTTCCAAATCGCGTGATTCAACGGAAATGCTCATAATTCTCTTGTTTGATGTCAGATTGGGTCAATTTTTCACCATCTGAAAGGTATATTAGTGTTGTTTCATTCCTGACTAGAATCGTCATATTCTGAGACCATTTGGGCATCCATAAGTGGGATCGCAGTCGTCGGTCCTGAATTTTTACTTCATCTCCTTGTCCAATAGTAACCTTCATAACTCTCTCATTACTGGTCCAATTTAGATAATTTTAAGATCATTGGAATGGTAACATAACAAGCTTCTAAATGGGACCAGAATTGGCTAATTCTGAGACCATTCGATATCCCAAAAGCACGTTGGAACTCTTCGATCGTCATTTTGCAATTTGGATTGTTAATCTTTCCAAATCGAACGATCCAACGAAAATGCTCATAAATCCCTTGTTTGATGTCGGATTGGGTTAATTTTTGGTCATCTGAAAGGTAATTTAGTGCTCTTTCATTCCTGACTTGTATCATCGTATTCCGAGAGCATTTGTACATCCATAAGTGGGATCGCAATCATCGGTCCTGAATTTTTCCTTCATCTCCTTGTCCAATAGTAACGTTTATAACTCTATCTTTAGTGGTAAAATTTAGAATATTTTGAGCTCATTGGAATGATAACTCAACAAGCTTCCAAATGGGACCAGAATTGGCTAATTCTTAGACCGTTCGATATCCCAAGAGCACGTTGGAACTCTTCGATCATCATTTTGCAATTTAGATTGTCAATCCTTTCGAATCATGAGATCTAACGGAGATGCCCATAACTCCCTTGTTTAATGTCGGATTGGGTCAATTTTTGGTCATCTGAATGGCACTTTAGTGCTCTTTCATTCCGGACTTGAATCGTCATAATTCGAGACCATTTGTTCATCCATAAGTGGGACCATGGCCGTTGGTCATGAATTTTTCCTTCATCTACTTGTTCAATAGTAACCTTCATAACTTCTCTTTAGTGGTTGAATTTAGACTATTTTGAGCCCATTGGAATGGTAGTTCGACAGGCTTCCAAATGGGACCAGAATTGTCTAATTCTGAGGCCGTTCGATATCCCAAAAGCCCATTGGAACTCTTCGATCGTCATTTTACAATTTGGATTGTTAATCTTTCCAAAACGCGTGATCCAATGGAGACGCTCATGACTTCCTTGTTTAATGTCAAATTGGGTCAATTTTTGGCTATCTGAAAGTTACTTTAATGTTCTTTCATTCCTAATTTGAATCGTGATATTCCAAGACCAGTCAGGCATCCGTTAGTGGGATTGCAGTCGTCAGTCCTGAATTTTTCCTTCATCTCCTTGTCAAATAATAACCTTCATAACTCTCTCTTTAATGGTCGAATTTAGACTATTTTGAGCTCATTGGAATTGTAACTCGACAAGATTCCAAATGGGACAAGAATTGTCCAATTCTGAGACCATTCGATATCCCAAAAGCCCGTTAGAACTCTTTGATCTTCAGTTTGCAATTGGATTGCTGATCTTTCCAAATCGCATGAGCCAATGGAGATGCTCTTAACACCTTCGTTTGATGTCAGATTGGTTAATTTTTGGCCATCTGAAAGTTACTTTAGTGCTCTTTCATTCCTAACTTGAATCGTTGTATTCCGAGACCATTTGCACATCTGTAAGTGAGATCACAGTCGTCGGTCCTGAATTTTTCCTTCGTCTCCTTATTCAATAGTAACCTACATAAATCTCTCTTCAATGGTCGTATTTAGACTATTTTGAGCTCATTAGAATGATAAATCGACAAGCTTCCAAATGGGACCAGAATTTGCTAATTCCGAGACCGTTCGATATCCCAAAAGCACATTGGAACTCTTCTATCGTCATTTTGCAATTTGGATTGTTAATCTTTACAAATGGCGTGATCTAACGGAGACGCTCATAACACCCTCGTTTGACGCAGGATTGGGTCGATTTTTAGACATATGAAAGGTAGTAAGCTTCAAAACTCTCTCTTCAGTGGTCGAATTTAGACTATTTTGAGCTCATTGGAATGGTAACTCGACAAGCTTCGAAATGGGTCCATAATTGTCTAATTCTGAGACCATTCGATATCCCAAAAGCATGTTGGAAATCTTTGATCGTCATTTTGCAATTTAGATTGTTAATCTTTCCAAATCGCGTGATCCAATGAAGACGGTCATGACTCCCTCGTTTGATGTCGGATTGAGTCGATTTTTTATCATCTGAAAGGTATGCTAGTGCTCTTTCATTCTTGACTAGAATCGTGGTATTCTGAAACCACTTGGGCATCCGCAAGTGGGATCGCAGTCGTCGATCCTAAATTTTTCCTTCATCTCCTTGTCCAATAGTAACCTTAATAACTCTCTCTTCAGTGGTCGAATTTAGACTATTTTCAGCTCATTGGAATGGTAACTCGACATGCTTCCATCTGGGATGAAAATTGGCTAATTCTGAGACCGTTCGATATCCCAAAATCACATTGGTGCTCTTCGATCATGATTTTGCAATTTGGATTGTTAATCTTTCCAAATCACGCGATCCAACGGCGTCGCTCATGACTCCATCATTTGATTTTGGATTGGGTCAGATTTTGGCCTAAAAGGAACTTTTATGCTCTTTCATTCCTGATTGGAATGGTGGTATTCCGAGATCATTTAGGCAGCCGTAAGTGGGATCGCTGTCATCGGTCTTGAATTTTTCCTTCATCTCATTATCCAATAGTAACCTTCATAACTCTCTCTTCAGTGGTCGAATTTAAACTATTTTGAGCTCATTGGAATGGTAAATTGACAAGCTTCTAAATGGGACAAGAATTGGCTAATTTCGAGACCGTTCGATATCCCAAAAGAACGTTGGAACTCTTCAATCATCATTTTGTAATTTGGATTGTTAATCTTTCCAAATCACGTGATCCAACGGAGAGGCTCATGACTCCCTCGTTTGATGTCGGATTGGGTCAATTTTTGGTCATCTGAAATGTACTTTAATGCTCTTTCAATCTTGATTGGGATCGTCGTATTCTGAGACCATTCAAGCATCCATAAGTGGGATCGCAGTCGTTGTTCCTGAATTTTTCCTTCATCTCCTTGTCCAATAGTAACCTTCATAACTCTCCCTTCAGTAGTCGAATTTAGACAATTTTGAGCTCATTGGGATGGTAACACAACAAACATCCAAATGGGACCGAAATTCTCTAATTTTAAGACTGTTCGATATCCCAAAAGCCTGTTGGAACTCTTCGATAGTCCTTTTGCAATTTGGATTGTTAATCTTTTTAAATCAGACGATCTAATGCAGATGGTCATAACTCCCTCATTAGATGTTAGATTGGGTTAGTTTTTGGTCATCCATAAGGTACTTTAGTGATGTCTCATTCCTGACTTAAATCATCATATTTCGAGACCATTTGCACATCCGTAAGTGGATCGCAGTTGTCAGTCCTAAAATTTTCCTTCATCTACTCGTCCAATAGTAACCTTCATAACTCTCTCATTAGTGGTCCAATTTAGACTATTTTGAACTCATTAGAATGGTAACATAACAAGCTTCCAAATGGGATGACAATTGGCTAATTCTGAGACTGTTCGATTTCCCAAAAGCACGTTGGAACTCTTCGATCGTCATTTTGCAATTTGGATTGTTAATCTTTCCAAATCGCGTGATTCAATGGAGATGCTCATAACTCCCTCGTTTGACATCGGATTGGGTCAATTTTTAGTCATCTGAAAGTTACTTTAGTGCTCTTTTATTCCAGACTTGAATCGTCATATTCTGAGACCATTTGTGTATCTGTTATTGGGATCACAGTCATTGGTCATGAATTTTTCCTTCATCTCCTTATCCAATAGTAACCTTCTTAACTCTCTCTTCAGTGATCGAACTTAGACTATTTTGAGCTCATGGAATGGTAACTCGACAAGCTTCTAAATGGGACCAGAATTGTCTAATACTGAGACAGTTCGATATATGAAAAGCCCGTTGGAACTCTAAGATCGTCATTCTACAATTTGGATTGTTAATCGTTCCAAATCACGCGATCCAACGGAGATGCTCATAACTCCCTAGTTTGATGTCGGATTGGGTCGATTTTTGGTCATCAGAAAGGTATGTTAGTGATCTTTCATTCCTAACTTGGATCGTTATATTCCGAGTCCATTTGCGCATCCATAAGTGGGATCGCTGTTATCAGTCCTAAATTTTTCCTTCATCTCATTGTCCAATAGTAACCTTCATAACTCTCTCTTCAGTCATCGAATTTACACTATTTTAAGCTCTTTGGAATGGTAACTCGACAAGCTTCCAAATGGGCCCATAATTGGGTAATTTTGAGACCGTTCGATATCCCAAAAGCACGTTGGAACTCTTCGATCGTCATTTTACAAATTGGATTGTTAATATTTCCAAATCATGTGATCCAACAGAGATGCTAATAATTCCCTCGTTTGATGTCAGATTGGGTTAATTTTTGGTCATCTAAAAGGTACTCTAATGCTCTTTCATTCCTAACTGAAATCACGGTATTTCGAGACCATTTGGGCATCCGTAAGTGGGATTGAAGCCATCAGTCCTCAATTTTTCCTTCATCTCCTTGTCTAATAGTAACCTTCATAACTCTCTCCCGAGTGGTTGAATTTAGATTATTTTGAGCTCATGGAATGGTAACTCGACAAGCTTCTAAATGAGACCAGAATTGTCTAATTCTGTGACTATTCGATATTAAAAAAGCCCATTCGAACTCTTCAATCGTCAATTTACAATTTGGATTGTTAATCTTTCCAAATCACGCGATCCAACGGAGATGCTCATAACTCCCTCGTTTGATGTCGAATTAGGTTGATTTTTGGTCATCAGAAAGGTACGCTAGTGGTCTTTCATTCCTGACTCAAATCGTTGAATTCTGAGACCATTTGCGCATCCATAATTGGGATAGCAGTCCATGGTCCTGAATTTTTCCTTCATCTCATTGTCGAATAGTAACCTTCATAACTCTCCCTTCAATGGTCGAATTTAGATATTTTGAGCTCATTGGAATGGTAACTCAACAAGCTTCCAAATGGGACCAGAATTGTGTAATTTTGAGACCGTTTGATATCCCAAAAGCACGTTGGAACTCTTAGATCGTCATTTTGCAATTTGGATTATTAATCTTTCCAAATCGCGTGATCCAACAGAGATGCTCATAACTCCCTCGTTTGATGTCGGATTGGGTTGATTTTTTATCACCTGAAAGGTACTTTAATGCTCTTTCATTCCTGATTGAAATCGTGATAATTCGAGACCATTTGGGCATCCGTAAGTGGGATCGTAGTCGTCGGTCCAGAAATTTTTCCTTCATCTCCTTGTCCAATAGTAACCTTCATAACTTTCTCTTCAGTGGTTATACTTAAACTGTTTTGAGCTCATTAGAATGGTAACTCGAAAAGCTTTCAAATGGCACCAAAATTGGGTAATTCTGAGACTGTTCGATATCCCAAAAGCACGTTAGAACTCTTCGATCACCATTTTGCAAATTGGATTGTTAAACTTTCCAAATCGCGCGATCCAACGAAGACACTCATGATTCCCTCGTTTGATGTTGGATTGCGTCAATTTTTGGTCATCTGAAAGGTAATTTAATGCTCTTTCATTCCTGATAAGAATCGTCGTATTCCGAGACCATTTGCGCATCCGGAAGTGGAATCGCCATTATCGGTTCTGAATTTTTCCTTCATCTCCTTATCCATTAGTAACCTTTATAAATCTCACTTTAGTGGTCGAATTTAGACTATTTTGAACTCATTGGAATGGTAACTCGACAAGCTTCAAAATGGGACCAGAATTGTCTAACTCTGAGACCGTTCGATATCCCAAAAGCAAGTTGGAACTCTTCGATCGTCATTTGCAATTTGGATTGTTAATCTTTCCAAATTGCACGATCCAATGGAGATGCTCATGACTCCCTCATTTGATGTAGGATTGGGTCAATTTTTGGTCATCTAAAAGGTATTTTAATGCTCTTTCATTACTGATTGGAATCATGGTATTCCGAGAGCATTTGGGCATCTGTAAGTGGGATCGTAGTTATCCGTCCTAAATTTTTCCTTCATCTCCTTGTCCAAAAGTAAACTTCATAACTCTCTCTCTCTCTTTAGTGGTGGAATTGAGACTATTTTGAGCTCATTGGAATTGTAACTTGACAAGCTTCCAAATGGGACCAGAATTAGCTAATTTTGAGACCATTCGATATCCCATAAGCAGGTTGGAACTCTTCGATCGTCATTTTACATTTTGGATTGTTAATCATTCCAAATTGAGCGATCCAATAGAGACGCTCATCGCTCCCACGTTTGACGTAGGATTGGGTCGATTTTTGGTCATCTGAAAGGTACTTTAATGCTCTTTCATTCCCGATTGGAATCATCATTTTTCGAGACTATTTGGGCATCTATAAGTTGGATCGCAGACATCGGGCCTTAATTTTTCCTTCATCTCCTTGTCCAATAGTAACCTTCATAAATCTCTCTTCAGTGGTCGAATTTAGACTATTTTGAGCACATTGGAATGATAACTCGATAAGCTTCTCAATGGGACTAGAATTGGTTAATTATGAGACCATTCGATATCCCAAAAGCACATTGGAACTTTTCGATCGTCATTTTGCAATTTGGATTATTAATCTTTCTAAATTGTTCGATCAAACTGAGATGCTCATAACTCCCTCGTTTGATTTTGGATTGGGTCAATTTTTGGTCATCTGAAAGGTACTTTAGTGCTCTTTCTTTCCTGACTTGTATCATCATATTCCGAGACCATTTGCGCATCTGTAAGTGATATCACAGTCGTCGGTCCAGAGTTTTTCCTTCATCTCCTTGTCCAATAGTAATGTTCATAACTCTTTCTTCAGTGGTGAAATTTAGACTATTTTGAGCTCATTGGAATGATAACTCAACAAGCTTCCAAATGGGACCAGAATTAGCTAATTCTGAAACCGTTCGATATCCCAAAAGCACGTGGAACTCATTGATTGTCATTTTATAATTTGGATAGTTAATCTTTTCGAATCACGAGATTCAACGGAGATACTCATAACTCCCTCATTTGATGTCGGATTGGGTCAATTTTTGGTCATCTGAATAGCACTCTAGTGCTCTTTCATTCCTGCTTGAATCGCCATATTCCGAGACCATTTGTGCATCCGTAAGTGTGATCGCAGTCGTCAGTCCTGAATTTTTCGTTCATCTAATTGTTCAATAGTAAGTGTCATAACTCTCTCTTTAGTGGTCAAATTTAGACTATTTTGAGCACATTGGAATGGTAACTCGACAAGCTTCCAAATGGGACCAGAATTATGTAATTCGGGGACCGTTCGATATCTGAAAAGCCCGTTGGAACTCTTCGATCGTCATTTTGCTATTTGGATTGTAAATCTTTCCAAATCGCGCGATCCAATGGATACTTTCATGACTCCCTTGTTTGATGTCAAAATTGGGTTGATTGTTAGTTATCTGAAAGGTACTTTAATGCTCTTTCATTCCTGATTGGAATCCTGGTATTCCGAGACCTTTTGGGCATCCGTAAGTGGGATCGTAGTCGTCGGTCCTGAATTTTTCCTTCATCTCCTTGTCCAACAATAACATTCATAATTCTCACTTCAGTGGTCGAATTTAGATTATTTTGAGCTCATTGGAATGGTAACTAGAGAAGCTTCAAAATAGTACAAGAATTCTCTAATTCTGAGACCGTTCGATATCCTAAAAGCCCGTTGGATCTCTTCGATTGTCATTTTGCAATTTGGATTGTTAATCTTACCAAATCGCGCGATCCAATGGAGATGCTCATAACTCCCTCGTTTGATGTCATATTGGGTTAATTTTTGGTCATCTGATAGGTACTTTAGTGCTCTTTCATTCCTGACTTGAATCGTTGTATTCTGAGACCATTTGCACATCCGTAATTGGGATCGTAGTCGTCGGTCCTGAATTTATCCGTCGTCTCCTTATCCAATAGTAACCTTCATAACTCTCTCTTTAGTGGTAGAATTTAGGCTATTTTGAGCTCATTGGAATGGGAACTCGACAAGCTTCCAAATGGGACTAGAATTGGCTAATTCTGAGATCGTTTGATATCCTAAAAGCACGTTGGAAATCTTCGATCGTCATTTTGCAATTTGGATTGTTAATCTTTCCAAATCGCATGATCCAACGGAGATGCTCATGACACCCTCGTTTGATGTAGGATTGGGTCAATTTTTGGTCATATGTAAGGTGTAACCTTCATAACTCTCTCTTCAGTGGTCGAATTTAAACTATTTTGAGCTCATTGGAATGGTAACTCGACATGCTTCCATATCTCGAAAGCATGTTGGTGCTCATCGATCATCATTATGCAATTTGGATTGTTAATCTTTCCAAATCACGCGATCCAACAGGGATGCTCATGACTCCCTCATTTGATGTCGAAATGGGGCAATTTTGGGTCTGAAAGGAACTATTATGCTCTTTCATTCCTAATTGGAATCATGGTATTCTGAGACCATTTGGGCATCCATAAGTGGGATCGCTATCGTTGGACCTGCATTTTTCCTTCATCTCCATATCCAATAGTAACCTTCATAACTCTCTCTTCATTGGTCAAATTTAGTCTATTTTGAGCTCATTGGAATGGTAACTCGACCAGCTTCTAAATGGGACCAGAATTGGCTAAGTTCGAGACTGTTCGATATCCCAAAAGCACATTGGAACTCTTCGATCGTCATTTTATAATTTGGATTGTTAATATTTGTAAATCCTGCGATCCAACGGAGACGCTCATGACTCCCTCGTTTGAAGTCTAATTGGGTTAATTGTTGGTCATCTGAAAAGTACTTTAGTGTCGTTTCATTCCTGAGTTGAATCGTCATATTCCGAGACCATTTGCGCTTCCATAGTGGGATCGCAGTCGTCAGTCCTAAAATTTTCCTTCATCTCCTTGTCCAATAGTAACCTTCATAACTCTCTCATTAGTTGTCCAATTTAGACTATTTTGAGCTCATTAAAATGGTAACATAACAAACTTCCAAATGGGATGACAATTGGCTAATTCTGAGACCGTTCGATTTCCCAAAAGCACGTTGGAACTCTTGGATCGTCATTTTGCAATTTGGATTGTTAATCTTTCCAAATCGTGCGATCCAACGCAGATGCTCATAACTTCGTCGTTCGACGTTTGATTGGGTCAATTTTTAGTCATCTGAAAGGTACTTTAGTGGTCTTTCATTCCTGACTTGAATCGTTGTATTCTGAGACATTTACGCATCCGTTAGTGGGATCGCAGTCATCGGTCATGAATTTTTCCTTCATCTCCTTGTCTAATAGTAATCTTCATAACTCTCTCTTCAGTGGTCGAATTTAGATTATTTTGAGCTCATGGAATGGTAACTCGACAAACTTCTAAATGGGACCGAAATTGTCTAATTTAGTGACCGTTCGATATCAAAAAAGCCCATTCGAACTCTTCGATCGTCATTTTTCAATTGGGATTGTTAATCTTTCCAAATCGCGCAATCCAACGGAGATGCTCATAACTCCCTCGTTTGATGTTGGATTGGGTTGATTTTTGGTCATCAGAAACGTATGCTAGTGGTCTTTCATTCCTGACTTGAATCGTTGAATTCCGAGACCATTTGCGCATCCATAATTGGGATAGCAATCCATGGTCCTAAATTTTTCCTTCATCTCCTTGTCGAATAGTAACCTTCATAACTCTCCCTTCAGTGGTCGAATTTAGATATTTTGAGCTCATTGGAATGGTAACTTGACAAGCTTCCAAATGGGACCAGAATTGGGTAATTTTGAGACCGTTTGATATCCCAAAAGCACGTTGAAACTCTTCGATCATCATTTTGTAATTTGGATTGTTAATCTTTCAAATCGCGTGATCCAACGGAGACACTCATGACACCCTCGTTTGATGTAGGATTGGGTCAATTTTTGGTCATCTGTAAGGTGTAACCTTCATAACTCTCTCTTCAGTGGTCGAATTTAGACTATTTTGAGCTCATTGGAATGGTAACTCGACACGCTTCCATATCCCGAAAGCACGTTGGTGCTCATCGATCATCATTATGCAATTTGGATAATTAATCTTTCCAAATTGCACGATCCAACAGGGACGCTCATGACTCCCTCATTTGATGTCGAAATGGGTCGATTTTTG
This sequence comes from Magnolia sinica, assembly GCF_029962835.1. Lineage (NCBI taxonomy): Eukaryota > Viridiplantae > Streptophyta > Magnoliopsida > Magnoliales > Magnoliaceae > Magnolia > Magnolia sinica. The sequence goes on from NC_080573.1 coordinate 73,697,746, forward strand.
GTCTGAAAGGAACTATTATGCTCTTTCATTCCTGATTGGAATCATGGTATTCCGAGACCATTTGGGCATCCATAAGTGGGATCGCTGTCGTCAGACCTGCATTTTTCCTTCATCTCCTTATCCAATAGTAACCTTCATAACTCTCTCTTCATTGGTCGAATTTAGTCTATTTTGAGCTCATTGGAATGGTAACTTGACAAGCTTCTAAATGGGACCAGATTTGGCTATGTCCGAGACCGTTCGATATCCCAAAAGCACGTTGGAACTCTTCGATCATCATTTTATAATTTAGATTGTTAATATTTACAAATCCTATGATCCAACGGAGATGCTCATGACTCCCTCGTTTGAAGTCTGATTGGGTCAATTGTTGGTCATTTGAACAGTACTTTGGTGTTGTTTCATTCCTGACTTGAATCGTCATATTCGGAGACCATTTGCGCTTCCACAAGTGGGATCGTAGTCGTCATTCCTAAAATTTTCCTTCATCTCCTTGTCTAATAGTAACCTTCATAACTCTCTCATTTGTTGTCCAATTTAGGCTATTTTGAGCTCCTTAGAATGGTAACCTAACAAGCTTCCAAATGGTACTAGAATTGGCTAATTCAGAGACCGTTCAATATCCCAAAAGCACGTTGGAAGTCTTCAATTGTCATTTTACAATTTGGATTGTTAATCTATCCAAATCATGTGATTCATTGGAGATGCTCATAACTCCCTCGTTTGACATCGGATTGGGTCAATTTTTAGTCATCTGAAAGGTACTTTAGTATTCTTTCATTCCAGACTTGAATCGTCGTATTCTGAGACCATTTGCATATCTCTTACTGGGATCGAAGTCGTCGGTCATGAATTTTTCCTTCATCTCCTTGTCCAATAGTAACCTTCTTAACTCTCTCTTCAGTGATCGAACATAGACTATTTTGAGCTCATGGAATGGTAACTCGACAAGCTTCTAAATGGGACCAGAATTGTCTAATTCTGAGACAGTTCGATATATGAAAAGCCCGTTGGATCTCTAAGATTGTCATTCTACAATTTGGATTGTTAATCGTTCCAAATCACGTGATCCAACGGAGATGCTCATAACTCTCTAGTTTGATGTCGGAATGGGTTGATTTTTGGTCATCAGAAAGGTATGTTAGTGTTCTTTTATTCTTGACTTGAATCGTTATATTTCGAGTCCATTTGTGCATCCATAAGTGGGATTGCTATCATCGATTCTAAATTTTTCCTTCATCTCATTGTCTAATAGTAACATTCATAACTCTCTCTTCAGTGGTCGAATTTACACTATTTTGAGCTCTTTGGAATGGTAACTCGACACGCTTCCAAATGGGACCATAATTGGATAATTTTAAGACCGTTCGATATCCCAAAAGCATGTTGGAACTCTTCGATCGTCATTTTGCAAATTGTATTGTTAATATTTCCAAATCACGTGATCCAATGGAGATGCTCATAACTCCCTCGTTTGATGTCGGATTGGGTTGATTTTTGGTCATCTGAAAGGTACTTTAATGCTCTTTCATTCCTAACTAAAATCATGGTATTTCGAGACCATTTGGGCATCCGTAAGTGGGTTCGAAGCCGTCGGTCCTCAATTTTTCCTTCATCTCCTTGTCCAATAGTAACCTTCATAACTCTCTCTTCCATGGTCGAATTTAGACTATTTTTAGCTCAATGGAATGGTAACTCGACAAGTGTTCAAATGGCAGCAGAATTGGCTAATTTTGAGATCGTTCAATACCCCAAAAGCACGTTGGAACTCTTCGATCGCCATTTTTCAATTTGGATAGTTAAACTTTCCAAATCGCATTATCCAATGGAGATGCTCATGACTACCTCGTTTGATGTCAGATTGGGTCAACTTTTGGTCATCTGAAAGGTACTTTAATGCTCCTTCATTCCTGACTGGAATCAAGGTATTCTGAGACCACTTGGGCACCCGTAAGTGGGATCGCAGTCGTCGGTCCTAAATTTTTACTTCATCTCCTTATCCAATAGTAACCTTTAAAACTCTCTCTTCAGTGGTCAAATTTAGATTATTTTGAGCTCATTGGAATGGTAACTCGACAAGCTTCCAAATGGCTCTAGAGTTGGCTAATTCTAAGAACGTTCGATATGCTAAAAGCACATTGGAACTCTTCGATCATTATTTTACAATTTGGATTGTTAATCTTTCCAAATCACGCAAACCAATGGAGACTCTCATGACTCCCTTATTTGATGTAGGACTGGGTCAATTTTTGGTCATCTGAAAGGTACTTTAATGCTCACTGATTCTTGATTGAAATCATTTTATTCCGAGACCAATTGGGCATCCATAAGTGGGATCATAGTCCTCAGTCATAAATTTTTCCTTCATCTCCTTGTCTGATAGTAACCTTCATAATTATTTTGAGCTCATTGGAATGATAACTTAAAAAGCTTCCAAATGGGACACGAATTGGCTAATTCTGAGACCGTTCGATATCCCAAAAGCACGTCGGAACTCTTCGATCGTCATTTTGCAATTTGGATTGTTAATCTTTCCAAATCGCGCGATCCAATGGAGATGCTCATAACTCCCTCGTTTGATGTCAGATTGGGTCAATTTTTGGTCATCTGAAAAGTACTTTAGTGTTCTTTCATTCCTGACTTGAATCATTGTATTCTGAGACCATTTGCGCATCCATAAGTTGGATCGCAGTCGTCGGTCCTGAATTTTTCCATCATCTCCTTATCCAATAGTATCATTCATAACTCTCTCTTCAGTGGTCGAATTTAGACTCTTTTGATCTCAACGGAATGGTAACTCGACAAGCTTCCAAATGAGACCAGAATTGGGTAATTTTGAGACCATTCGATATCCCTAAAGCATGTTGGAACACTTCGACTGTCATTTTGCAATTTGGATTGTTAATCTTTCTAAATCACATGATCCAACAGAGACACCCATGACACCCCTCATTTGATGTAAGATTAGGTCCATTTTTGGTCATTTGAAAGGTACGTTTATGCTCTTTCATTCCTAATTGGAATGGTGGCATTCCGAGACCATTTGGGCATCCGTAAGTGGGATCAAAGGTGCCGGTCCTAAATTTTTCCTTCATCTCATTGTCCAATAGTAACCTTCATAACTCTCTCTTCAATGGTTAAATTTAGACTATTTTTAGCTCATTGGAACTGTACCTCGACAAGCTTTCAATTGGCACTAGTATTGGCTAATTCTGAGACCGTTCAATATCCCAAAAGCACGTTGGAACTCTTCTATCGCCATTTTGCAATTTGGATTGTTAAACTTTCCAATTCGAGTGATCTAACGGAGATGCTCATGACTCCCTCGTTTGATGTCAGATTGGGTCGACTTTAGGTCATCTGAAAGGTACTTAATGCTCTTTCATTCCTGATTGAAATCGTTGTATTCCAAGACCATTTGGGCATCTGTAAGTGGGATCGCATTCGTTGGTCATGAATTTTTCCTTCACCTCCTTGTCCTATAGTAACCTTCATAATTATTTTGAGCTCATTGGAATGATAACTCATCAAGCTTCCAAATGGGACAAGAATTGGCTAATTCTGAGACTGTTCGATATCTCAAAAGCACATTGGAACTCTTCGATCGTCATTTTACAATTTGGATTGTTAATCTTTTCAAATCGTATGATCCAATGAAGATGCTCATAACACCCTTGTTTGATGTCGGATTGGGTCGATTTTTGGTCACCTGAAAGGTACTTTAGTGTTCTTTCATTCCTGACTTGAATCGTTGTATTCCGAGACCATTTGCGCATCCATAAGTGGGATCGCAGTCGTCGATCTTGAATTTTTCCATAATCTCCTTACCCAATAGTAGCTTTCATAATTCTCTCTTCAGTGGTCAAATTTAGACTATTTTGATCTCAATGGAATGGTAACTCGACAAGCTTCCAAATGGGACCAGAATTGGGTAATTTTGAGACCGTTTGATATCTCAAAAGCACGTTGGAACACTTCGATTGTCATTTTGCAATTTCGATTGTTAATCTTTCTAAATCACACGATCACACGGAGACGCTCATGACTCCCTCATTTGATGTAAGATTGGGTCAATTTTTGGTCATTTGAAAGGTATGTTAATGCTCTTTCATTCCTGATTGGAATGGTGGTATTCCGAGACCATTTGGGCATCTGTAAGTGGGATCACAGTCGTCGGTCCTCAATTATTCCTTCAACTCCTTGTCCAATAGTAACATTCATAACTCTCTCTTCAGTGGTTGAATTTAGACTATTTTGAGCTCATTGGAATGGTAACTCGACAAGCTTCCAAAAGGGACAAAATTTGGCTAATACTGAGACCGTTCGATATCCCAAAAGTTCATTGGAACTCTTCGATCATCATTTTACCATTTGGATTGTTAATCTTTCCAAATCACGCGATCCAACGGAGATGCTCATAACTACCTCAGTTGATGTCGGATTACGTGGATTTTTTGTCATTTGAAAGGTACTTTAGTGCTCTTTCTTACCTGACTTGAATCGTCGCATTCTGAGACCATTTGCGCATCTGTTAGTGGGATCGCAGTCGTCAGTCATGAATTTTCTTTCATGTCCTTGTCCAATCGTAACCATCATAACTCTCTCTTCAATGGTCGAATTTAAACTATTTTGAGCTCATGGAATGGTTACTCGACAAGCTTCCAAATGGGACCAGAATTGGGTAATTTTGAGACCGTTCGATATCCCAAAAGCTTGTTGGAACTCTTCAATCGTTATTTTACAATTTGGATTGTTAATCTTTCCAAATCACGTGATCCAATGGAGACGCTCATGGCTCCCTTGTTTGATGTAGGATTGGGTCAATTTTTGGTCATCTGAAAGGTACTTTAATGCTCATTCATTCCTGATTGAAATCGTTGTATTCCGAGACCATTTGGGCAATCGTAAGTGGGATCGTAGTCCTCGGTCATGAATTTTTCCTTCATCTCCTTGTTCGATAGTAACCTTCATAATTATTTTGAGCTCATTGGAATGATAACTTAACAAGCTTCCAAATGGGACATGAATTCGATAATTCTGAGACCGTTCGATATCCCAAAAGCACATCGGAACTCTTCAATCATCATTTTGCAATTTGGATTGTTAATCTTTCCAAATCGCGTGATCCAACGGAGAGGCTCATAACTCCCTCGTTTGGTGTCGTATTGGGTCAATTTTTGGTCATTTGAAAGGTACTTTAGTGCTCTTTCATTCCTGACTTGAATCATTGTATTCTGAGACCATTTGTACAACCATAAGTGGGATCGCAGTCGTCGGTCCTGAATTTTTCCATCATCTCCTTGTCCAATAGTAGCATTCATAACTCTCTCTTTAGTGGTCGAATTTAGACTGTTTTGATTTCAATGGAATGGTAACTCGACAAGCTTCCAAATGAGACCAGAATTGGGTAATTTTGAGACCATTCGATATCCTTAAAGCACGTTGGAACACTTCAACTATCATTTTGCAATTTAGATTGTTAATCTTTCTAAATCACGCAATCCAACAGAGATGCCCATGACACCCTCATTTGATGTAAGATTGGGTCCATTTTTGGTCATTTGAAAGGTATGTTTATGCTCTTTCATTCCTGATTGGAATGGTGGCATTCCGAGACCATTTGGGCATCCGTAAGTGAGATCAAAGCCGTCGGTCCTAAAATTTTCCTTCATCTCATTGTCCAATAGTAACCTTCATAACTCTCTCTTTAGTGGTCGAATTTAGACTATTTTTAGCTCATTGGAATGGTACTCGACAAGCTTTCAATTGGCACCAGAATTGGCTAATTCTGAGACCGTTCAATATCCCAAAAGAATGTTGGAACTCTTCTATCGCCATTTTGCAATTTGGATTATTAAACTTTCCAATTCGCATGATCCAACAGAGATGCTCATGTCCCCTCGTTTGATGTCAGATTGGGTCGACTTTACGTCATCTGAAAGGTACTTTAATGCTCTTTCATTCCTGATTAGAATCGAGGTATTCCGAGACAACTTGGGCATCCGTAAGTGGGATCGCAGTCATCGGTCTTGAATTTTTACTTCATCTCCTTGACTAATAGTAAACTTCATAACTCTCTCTTTAGTGGTCGAATTTAGACTATTTTGCGCTCATTGGAATGGTAACTCGACTAGCTTCTAAATTGCTCCATAATTGGCTAATTCTGAAACCGTTCGATATCTCAAATGCACCTTGGAACTTTTCGATCGTTATTTTACAATTTGGATTGTTAATCTTTTCAAATTACGCGATCTAACGGAGATCATTTGGGCATCCATAGGTGGGATTGCAGTTGTCGGTCCTCAATTATTCCTTCATCTCCTTGTCCAATAGTAACCTTCATAATTCTCTCTTCAGTAGTTGAATTTAGACTATTTTGAGCTCATTGGAATGGTAACTCGACAAGCTTCCAAAAGGGACAAAAATTGGCTAATTCTGAGACCATTCGATATCCCAAAAGAACATTGGAAATCTTCGATCGTCATTTTGCCATTTGGATTGTTAATCTTTCCAAATCTCGCAATCCAACGGAGATGCTCATAACTCCCTCAGTTGATGTCGGATTAGGTGGATTTTTGGTCATTTGAAAGGTACTTTAGTGCTCTTTCTTACCTGACTTGAATCATCATATTCCGAGACCATTTGCGCATCCGTTAATGGGATCGCAGGTGTTAGTCATGAATTTTCCTTCATGTCCTTGTCCAATCGTAACCATCATAACTCTCTCTTCAGTGGTCGAATTTAGACTATTTTGAGCTCATGGAAAGGTTACTCGACAAGCTTCCAAATGGGACTAGAATTGGGTAATTTTGAGACCGTTCGATATCCCAAAAGCCTGTTGGAACTCTTCGATCATCGTTTTGCAATTTGGATTGTTAATCTTTCCAAATCACGCGATCCAATGGGATGCTCATAACTCCCTCGTTTGATGTCAGATTGGGTGGATTTTTGGTCATCTGAAAGGTACTTTAATGCTCTTTCATTCCTGATTGAAATCATGGTATTTTAAGACCGTTTGGGCATCAGTAAGTGGTATCTAAGTCATCGGTCCTCAATTTTTCCTTCATCTCCTTGTCCAATATTAACCTTCATTACTCTCTCTTTAAGGGTCGAATTTAGACTATTTTGAGCTCATTGGACAGGTAACTCGACAAGCTTTCAAATGACAGCAGAATTGGCTAATTATGGGACCGTTCGATATCCCAAAAGCACGTTGGAACTCTTCGATCGCCATTTTGAAATTTGGATAGTTAAACTTTCCAAATTGCGCGATCCAATGGAGATGCTCATAACTCCAACGTTTGATTTCGAATTGGGTTAATTTTTCGTCATCTGAAAGGTCATTTAATGCTCTTTCATTCCTGACTGGAATCAAGGTATTCTGAGACCACTTGGGCATCCTTAAGTGGGATCGCAATCGTCGGTCCTGAATTTTTACTTCATCTCCTTGTCAATAGTAACCTTCATAACTCTCTCTTCAATAGTCGAATTTAATCTATTTTGAGCTCATTGGAATGGTAATTTAACAAGCTTCCAAATAGCTCTAGAATTGGCTAATTAGAGACCGTTCGATATCCCAAAACCACGTTGGGACTCTTCGTTCGTTATTTTGTAATTTGGAGTGTTAATCTTTCCAAATCGCGTGATCCGATGGAGACACTCATGACTCCCTCATTTGATGTAGGATTAGGTTGATTTTTGGTCATCTGAAAGGTACTTTAATGCTTTTTCATTCCTGATTGAAATCCTGGTATTCCGAGACCATTTGGGCATCCGTAAGTGGGATTGCAGTTGTTAGTCATGAATTTTTCCTTTATCTCCTTGTCCAATAGTAACCTTCATAACTATTTTGAGCTCATTGGAATGGTAACTTAACAAGCTTCCGAATGGGACAAGAGTTGGCTAATTCTAAGACCGTTCGATATCCCAAAAGCACGTTGGAACTCTTCGATTGTCATTTTGCAATTTGTATTGTTAATCCTTCCAAATCGCAGGATCCAACAGAGATGCTCCTAACTCCCTAGTTTGATGTCAGATTGGGTCGATATTTGGTCATCTGAAAGGTACTTTAGTGCTCTTTCATTCCTAACTTGAATCATCGTATTCCAAGACCATTCGCTCATCTGTTAGTGGGATCGCAGTCGTCAGTCATGAATTTTTCCTCCATCTCCTTGTCCAATAATAACCTTCATGACTCTCTCTTCGGTGGTCGAATTTAGACTATTTTGAGCTCTTGGAATGGTAACTCGACAAACTTCTAAATGGGACCAAATTGTCTAATTTTGAGACCGTTCAATATCCCAGAAGCCCGTTGGAACTCTTTGATCGTCATTTTGCATTTTGGTTTGTTAATCTTTCCAAATCGCATGATCCAATGGAGATGCTCATAACTCCCACGTTATACATCGGATTGGGTCAATTTTTGGTCATCTAAAAGGTACTTTAGTGCTCTTTCATTCCTGACTTGAATCGTCGTATTCCGAGACCATTTACAGATCCGTTAGTGGGATCACAGTCGTCAGTCATGAATTTTTCCTTCATCTCCTTGTCCAATTGTATCTTTCATAACTCTCTCTTCAATGGTCGAATTTAGACTACTTTGAGCTCATGGAATGGTAACTCGACAAGCTTCTATATGGGACCAGAATTGTTTAATTCTGAGACCGTTTGATATCCCAAAAGCCCATTGGAACTCTTTGATCGTCATTTTGGAATTTGGATTGTTAATCTTTCCAATTCATGTGATCCAACGGAGATGCTCATAACTCCCTCGTTTGATGTCGGATTAGGTCGAATTTTGGTCATCAGAAAGCTACATTAGTGGTCTTTCATTCCTTACTTGAATCGTTATATTCCGGGACCATTTGCGCATCCATAAGTGAGATCACAGCCGTTGGTCCTGAATTTTTCCTTCAACCCATTGTCCAATAGTAACCTTCATAACTCTCTCTTCAGTGGTCGAACTTAGACTATTTTTAGCTCATTGGAATGGTAACTTGACAAGCTCTCAAATCGGACTAGGATTGGCAAATTGCGAGGCCGTTCGATATCCCAAAAGCACGTTGGAACTCTTTGATCGTCATTTTGCAATTTGGATTGTTAAACTTTCCAAATCGCACGATCCAACGGAGATGCTCATAACTCCTTCGATTGATGTCGGATTGGGTTGATTTTTAGTCATCTGAAAGGTACTTTAATGCTCTTTCATTCCTGATTGAAATTGTGGTATTTTGAGACAATTTGGGCAATTGTAAGTGGGATCGCAGTCGTCGGTCCTGAAATTTTCCTTCATCTCCTTGTCCAACAGTAACCTTCATAGCTCTCTCTTCAGTGGTCGAATTTAGACTATTTTCAGCTCATTAGAATGGTAACTCGATAAGCCTTCAAATGGCACCCGAATTGCCTAATTCTGAGACCGTTCGATATCCTAAAAGCACATTGAAACTCTTCGATCGCCATTTTGCAATTTGGATTGTTCAACTTTCCAAATTGTGCGATCCAATGGAGACGCTCATGACTCCCTCGTTTGATGTCGGATTGGGTCAATTTTTGGTCATTTGAAAGGTACTTAAATGCTCTTTCATTCTTGAGTGGAATCAGGGTAATCTGAGACAACTTGGGCATCCGTCAGTGGGATCGCTATCATCGGTCCTGAATTTTTACTTCATCTGCTGATCTAATAGTAACGTTCATTACTCCCTCTCTTCAGTGGTCGAATTTAGACTATATTGAGCTCATTGGAATGGAAACTCGACAAGCTTCCAAATGGCTCTAAAATTAGCTAATTCTGAGACCGTTTGATATCCCAAAAGCATGTTGGAACTCTTCGATCGACATTTTGCAATTTGGATTGCTAATCTTTCCAAATCGAGTGATCCATCAGAGATGCTCATAACTCACTTATTTGATGACAGATTGGGTTGATTTTTGGTCATCTGAAAGGTCTTTTAAAGCTCTTTCATTCCTAATTGAAATCGGGGTATTCCGAGACCATTTGGGCATCCATAAGTGGGATTGCAGTCATCGATCATGAATTTTTCCTTCATCTCCTTGTCCAATAGTAACCTTCATAACTCTCTTATTAGTGGTCCAATTTAGACTATTTTGAGCTTATTGGAATGGTAACTTAACAAGCTTCCAAATGGGACAAGAATTGACTAATTCTCAGACCGTTCGATATCCCAAAAGCACGTTGGAACTCTTCGGTCGTCATTTTGCAGTTTGGATTGTTAATCTTTCCAAATCCCTTGATCCAATGGAGATGCTCATAACTCCCTCATTTGATGTCGGATTGGGTTGATTTTTGGTCATCTGAATGGTACTTTACAACTCTTTCTTTCTTGACTTGAATCATTGTTCTTCGTGACCATTTGCGCATCCATAAGTGGGATCACAGTCGTCAATCCTAAATTTTTCCTTCATCTCCTTGTCCAATAGTAACCTTCATAACTCTCTCTTCAATGGCCAAATTTAGACTATTTTGAGCTCATTGGAATGGTAACTCGACAAGCTTCCAAATGGGACCAAAATTGGGTAATTTTGAGACCGTTCGATATCCCTAAAGCACGTTGGAACACTTCGATTGTCATTTTACAATTTGGATTGTTAATCTTTCTAAATCATGCCATCCAATGGAGAAGCTCATGACACCTTAGTTTGATGTAAGATTGGGTCAATTTTTGGTCATCTGAAAGGTACTTTAATGCTCTTTCATTCCTGATTGGAATCGTGGTATTCCGAGACCATTTGGGCATCCGTAAGTGGGATTGCAGTCGTCGGTCCTCAATTTTTCCTTCATCTCCTTGTCCAATAGTAACCTTTGTAACTCTCTCTACAGTGGTTGAATTTAGACTATTTTGAGCTCATTGGAATGGTAACTCGACAAGCTTCCAAATGGGACAAGAATTGACTAATTTTGAGACTGTTCGATATCCCAAAAGCACATTGGAACTCTTCGATCGTCATTTTGCAATTTGGATTGTTAATCTTTCCAAATCGTGCAATCCAACAGAGATGCTCATAACAACCTCGTTTTATGTCAGATTGGGTGAATATTTGGTCATCTGAATGGTACTTTAGTGCTCTTTCATTCCTGACTTGAATCATTGTATTTCGAGACAATTTGTGCATCCGTTAGTGGGATCACAGTCGTTGGTCATGAATTTTTCCATCATCTCCTTGTGCAATAGAAACCTCATAATTCTCTCTTCAGTGGTTGAATTTAGGCTATTTTGAGCTCATTGGAATGGTAACGTGACAAGCTTCTAATTGGGACCAGAATTGGGTAATTTTGAGACCGTTTGATATCCCAAAAGCACGTTGGAACTCTTCGATCGTCATTTTGCAATTTGGATTATTAATCTTTCCAAATTGCGCTATCCAATGGAGATGTTGATAACTTCCATGTTTGATGTCGGATTGGGTCAATTTTTTGTCATCTGATAGGTACTTTAGAGCTCTTTCATTCCTGACTTGAAACGTTGTATTTTGAGACCATTTCCGCATCTATAAGTGGGATCGCAGTCGTTGGTCCTGAATTTTTCCCTCATCTCCTTGTCCAATAGTAATCTTCATAACTCTCTCTTCAGTGGTTGAATTTAGACTATTTTGAGCTTATTCAAATCGTAACTCAACAAGCTTTCAAATGGCACCAGAAATGGATAATTCTGAGACCAGTCAATTTTCCAAAAGCACGTTGGAACTCTTCGATCGTTATTTTGCAATTTGGATTGTTAATCTTTCTAAATCACCTGATCCAATGGACATGCTCATTACTCCCTCGTTTGATGTACGATTGGGTCAATTTTTGTTCATCTGAAAGGTACTTTAATTTTCTTTCATTCCTGATTGAAATCATGGTGTTCCGAGACCATTTGGGCATCCATAAGTGGGATCGCAGTCGTCGGTCCTGAATTTTTCCTCCATCACCTTATTTAATAGTAAACTTCGCAACTCTCTCTTCACTGGTCAAATTTAGACTATTTTGTGCTCATTGGAATGGTAACTCGACAAGCTTCCAAATCGGATCAGAATTATTTAATTATGATACCATTCGATATCCCAAAAGCCCGTTGGAACACTTCAATCATCATTTTATAATTTGGATTGTTAATCTTTCCAAATCGCACGATCCAATGGAGAGGCTCATAACTCCCTCGTTTGATGTCGGATTGGGTCAATTTTAGGTCATCTGAAAGGTACTTTAGTGCTCATTCATTCCGGACTTGAGTCGTCTTATTTCAAGACCCTTTGCGCATCCATAAGTGGGATCACAGTTGTCGGTCCTGAATTTTTCCTTCATCTCCTTATCTAATAATAACCTTCATAACTCTCTCGTTACTGGTCCAATTTAGACTATTTTGAGCTCATTGGAATGGTAACTCGACAAGCTTCCAAATGGGACCAGAATTGGCTAATTCTGAGACCATTCGATATCCTAAAAGCACGTTGGAACTCTTCGATCATCATTTTGTAAATTGGATTGTTTATCTTTCCAAATTGCGCGATCCAACGGAGACGCTCATGACTCCCTCGTTTGATGTCAGATTGGGTCGATTTTAGGTCATCTAAAAGGTACTTTAATGCTCCTTCATTCCTTATTGGGATCGTCATATTTTGAGAAAATTCGGGCATCCATAAGTGGGATCGTAGTCGTCATTCATAAATTTTTCCTTCATCTCCTTGTCCAATAGTAACCTTCATAACTCTCCCTTCAGTGGCCAAATTTAGACAATTTTGAGCTCATTGGAATGGTAACTCGACAAGCATCCAAATGGGACCAGAATTATCTAATTCTGAGACCGTTCGATAACTTGAAAGCCCGTTGGAACTCTACGATCATCCTTTTGCAATTTGGATTGTTAATCTTTCCAAATCGCGCGATCCAACGAAAATGCTCATAATTCTCTTCTTTGATGTCCGATTGGGTCAATTTTTCATCATCTGAAAGGTACTTTAATGCGCATCTGTATGTGGGATCGTAGTCATCGGTCCTAAAATTTTTCTTCATCTCCTTGTCCAATAGTAACCTTCATAACTCTCTCATTAGTGGTCCAATTTAGACTATTTTGAGCTCATTGGAATGGTAACTTAAGAAGCTTCCAACTGGGACTAGAATTGGCTAATTCTGAGGCCGTTCGCATCCCAAAAGCACATTAGAACTCTTCGATCGTCATTTTGCAATTTGGATTGTTAATCTTTCCAAATCGGTCGATCCAACGAAAATCCTCATGACTCCCTTGTTTGATGTTTGATTGGGTCGATTTTTGGTTATCTGAGAGGTACTTTAATGCTTTTATATTCCTCACTGGAATCGAGGTATTCTGAGACCACTTGAGCATCTGTAAGTGGGATCGCAATCGTCGATCCTGAATTTTTCCTTCATCTCCTTGTCCAATAGTAACCTTTATAACTCTCTCTTCAGTGGTCGAATTTAGACTATTTTGAGCTCATTGGAATGGTAACTCGACAACCTCCTAATGGGCCAGAATTGGCTAATTCTGAGACCGTTCGATATCCGAAAAGCATGTAGGAACTCTTCCATTGTCATTTTGTAATTTGGATTTTTAATCTTTCCAAATTGCGCGATCCAATGGAGATGCTCCTAACTCCCTTGTTTGATGTTGGATTGGGATGATTTTTGGTCATCTGAAAGGTACTTTAATGCTCTTTCATTCTTGACTTGAATCATTGTATTCCGAGGCCATTTAACGATCCGTAAGTGGGATCGCAGTCGTCGGTCCTGAATTTCTCCATCATCTCCTTGTCTAATAGTAACCTTCATAACTCTCTCTTCAGTGGTCGAATTTAGACTATTTTGAGGTCATTGGAATGGTAACTCGACAAGCTTCCAAGTGGGACCAGAATTAGCTAATTCTGAGATGTTCGATATCCCAAAAGCACGTTGGAACTCTTTGATCATCATTTTACAATTTGGATTGTTAATCTTTCTAAATCACGCGAACCAATGGAGATGCCCGTGACTCCATTATTAGATGTCGGATTGGGTCAATTTTTGGTCATCGAAAAGGTACTTTAATGCTCTTTCATTTCTGACTAAAATCGAGGAATTCTGACACCACTTGGGCATCCCTAAGTGGGATCACAGTCGTCGGTCTTGAATTTTTCCTTCATCTCCTTGTCCAATAGTAAACTTCATAACACTCTCTTCAGTGGTCGAATTTAGACTATATTGAGCTCATTGGAATGGTAACTCGACAAGCTTTCAATTGGGACCAGAATTGGCTAATTATGAGACCATTCAATATCCCAAAAGCACATTGGAACTCTTCGATCGTCATTTTGCAATTTGGATTGTTAAACTTTTCCAAATCGCGTGATCCAACGAAAACGCTCATGACTCCCTCATTTGATGTCAGATTGGGTCAATTTTTGGTCATCTGAAAGGTACTTTAGTGCTCTTTCGTTCTTGACTTGAATCATCATATTCCGAGACCATTTGGGCTTCTGTAAATGGGATCATAGTCGTCGGTCCTGAATGTTTCCTTCATCTCCTTGTCCAATAGTAACCTTCGAAACTCTATTAAGCACATTGGGATGGTAACTCGACAAGCTTCCAAATGGGACCAGAATTGTCTAATTCTGAGACTGTTCGATATCTAAACACCCGTTGGAACTCTTCGATCGTCATTTTACAATTTGGATTGTTAATCCTTTCAAATTGCATGATCCAACGGAGACGCTCACGACTCCCTCGTTTGATGTAGGATTGGGTCAATTTTTGGTCATCTGAAAGGTACTTTGATGTGCTTTCATTCTTAATTGAAATTGTGGTATTCCGAGACCATTTGGGCATTCGTAAATGGGATCTCAGTCATCGGTCCTGAATGTTTCCTTCATCTCCTTGTCCAATAGTAACCTTCATAACTCTCTCATCAGTGGTCCAATTTAGATTATTTGAGCTCATTGGATGGGTAACTTAACAAGCTTACAAATGGGACTAAATTTGGCTAATTCTGAGACCGTTCGATTTCCCAAAAGCACATTGGAACTCATCAATCGTCATTTTGCAATTTGGATTATTAATCTTTCTAAATCACGCGATCCAACGAAGACGCTCATGACTCCCTCGTTTGATGTAAGATTGGGTCAATTTTTGGTCATCTGGAAGGTACTTTGATGCTCTTGCATTCTAGATTGAAATCGTGGTATTCCGAGAACATTTGGGCATCCGTAAGTGGGATCGGAATCACCGGTCTTGAATTTTTCCTTCATCTCCTTATCCAATAGTAACCTTCATAACTCTCTCTTCAGTGGTTGAATTTAGACTATTTTGAGCTCATTGAAATGTTAACTCAACAAGCTTCCAAATGCGAACACAATTGTCTAATTCTAAGCCCGTTCGATATCCAAAAAGCCCGTTGGAACTCTTTGATTGTCATTTTGAAATTTGGATTGTTAATCTTTCCAATTTACGTGATCCAACGGAGATGCTCACAACTCCCTCATTGATGTCCAACTGGGTCAATTTTTGGTCATCTAAAAGGTACTTTAATGCCTTTCATTCCTGACTTGAATCGTTGTATTTCAGACCATTTGCGCATCCGTAAGTGGGATCACAGTCGTCAGTCCTCAATTTTTCCTTCACCTCCTTGTCCATTACTAACCTTCATGACTCACTTATTAGTGGTCCAATTTAGACTATTTTGAGGTCATTGGAACGGTAAGTTATCATGGTTCCAAATGGGACCAGAATTGGCAAATTCTGAGACCGTTCGATATCCAAAAAGCACGTTGGAACTCTTCGATCGTCATTTTGCAATTTGGATTGTTAATCTTTCCATATCACGCGATCCAACGAAGATGCTCATTACTTCATCGTTTGATGAAGGATTGGGTCGATTTTGGGTCATCTGAAAGGTACTTTAGTGCTCTTTCATTCCTAACTTAAATCGTCGTATTCTGAGACCATTTGCGCATCTATAAGTGGGATCGGAGTCGTTGGTCCTGAATTTTTCCTTCATCTCCTTATCCAATAGTAACATTCATAACTCTCTATTCGGTGGTCGAATTTAGACTATTTTGAGCTCATTGGAATGATAACTCGATAAGTTTCCAAATGGGACTAGAATTGTCTAATTTTAAGACCATTCGATATTGTAAAAGTACGTTAGAACTCTTCGATCGTCATTTTGCAATTTGGATTGTTAATCTTTCCAAATTGTTCGATCCAATGGAGATGCTCATAATGCCCTCATTTGATGTCGTATTAGGTCAATTTTTGGCCATATGAAAGGTACTTTAGTGCTCTTTCATTCCTGACTGAAATCGTGGTATTCAGAGACAACTTGGGCATCGGTAAGTGAGATCGCATTCGTCGATCCTGAATTTTACCTTCACCTCCTTCTCCAAAAGTAACTTTCATAACTCTCTCTTCAGTACTCCATTTTAGACTATTTTGAGCTCATTGGAATGTTAACTCGACAAGCTTTCAAATGGGAACAAAATTGTCTAATTCTGAGACCGTTCGATATCCCAAAAGCCCATTGGAACTCTTTAATCGTCATTTTGCAATTTGGATTGTTAATCTTTCCAAATCGCGCGATCTAACGAAGACGCTCATAACTCCCTCGTTTGATGTCGGATTGGGTCAATTATTGGTAATTTGAAAGGTACTTTAGTGCTCTTTCATTCCTGACTAGAATCGTCGTATTCCGAGACCATATGGGCATCCGTAAGTGGGATCGCTGTCGTCGGTCTTGAATTTCTCCTTCATCTCCTTGTCCAATAGTAACCTTCATAACTCTCTCTTCAGTGGTCGAATTTAGACTACTTTGAGCACATTGGAATGGTAACTGAACAAGCTTCTAAATGAGACCAGAATTGGCTAATTCTCAGACCGTTCAATATCCCCAAAGCACATTGGAAATCTTCGATCGCCATTTTCTAATTTAGATTCTTAATCTTTCCAAATCGTGCGATCCAACGGAGATACTCATACCTCCCTCGTTTGATGTCGGATTGGGTCGATTTCTGGTCATTTGAAAGGCACTTTAGTGCTTTTTCATTCCTAACTTGAATTGTCGTATTTCGAGACAATTTACGCATCCATAAGTGGGATCGTTGTCGTCTGTCCTGAATTTTTCCTTCATCTCCTTGTCCAATAGTCACCTTCATAACTCTCCCTTTAGTGGTCGAATTTAGACTATTTTGAGCTCATTGGAATGGTAACTTGACAAGCTACCAAATGGGACCAGAATTGGCTAATTCTTAGATCGTTCGATATCCCAAAAGCACGTTGGAACTCTTCGATCGTGATTTTATAATTTGGATTGTTAATCTTTCCAAATCACGTAACCCAACAGAGACGCTCATAACTCCCTCATTTGATGTCGGATTGGGTCATTTTTTGGTCATTTGAAACGTACTTTATTGCTCTTTCATTCTTGACAGGAATTGTCGTATTCCGAGACCATTTGGGCATCTGTAAGTAGGATCGCAGTCATCGGTCCTAAATGTTTCCTTCATCTCCTTGTCCAAAAGTAACCTTCATAACTCTCTCTTCAGTGTTCTAATTTAGGCTATTTTGAGCTCATTAGAATGGTAACTCAACAAGCTTCCAAATGGGATTAGAATAGTGTAATTCTGAGACCGTTCGATATCCCAAAAGCTCGTTGGAACTCTTCGATCGTCATTTTGCAATTTGGATTGTTAATCTTTCCAAATCACGTGATACAACAGAGATGCTCATAACTCCTTCATTTAATGTCGAATTGGGTCGATTTTTAGTAATCTGAATGCTACTTTAGTGATCTTTCATTCCTAACTCGAATGGTCGTATTCCGAGACCAATTGCGCATCCGCAAGTGGGATCGCAGTTGTCGGTCCTGAATTTTTCCTTCATCTCCTTGTTGAATAGTAACCTTCATAACTCTCCCATTAGTGGTCCAATTTAGACTATTTTGAGCTCATTGGAATGTTAACTTAAAAGTCTTCTAAATGGGACCATAATTGGGTAATTCTGAGACCGTTCGATATCCCAAGAGCACGTTGGAACTCTTTGATCATCATTTAGTAATTTGGATTATTAATCTTTCCAAATCGTGTGATCCAACTGAGATGCACATAACTCCCTCGTTTGATGTCGGATTGGGTCGATTTTTGGTCATCTAAAAGGTACTTTAGTGCTCTTTGATTCTTTACTTGAATCATCATTTTTCGAGACCATTTGCGCATCTGTAAGTGGGATCAGAGTCATCGGTCCTGAATTTTTCATTCATCTCCTTGTCTAATAGTTACCTTCATAACTCTCTCTTCTGTGGTCGAATTTAGAATATTTTGAGCTCATTGGAATGGTAATTTGGAAGGCTTCCAAATGGGACAAGAATTGTCTAATTCTGAGACCGTTCGGTATCCCAAAAGCCTGTTGGAACTCTTTGATCGTCATTTTGTGATTTAGATAGTTAATCTTTTCAAATCGTGTGATCCAAAGGAGAAGCTCATAACTCCCTCGTTTGATGTCAGATTGGGTTGATTTTTGGTAATCTGAAAGCTACTTTAGTGCTCTTTCATTCCTGACTTGAATCGTCGTATTCCGAGACCATTTGCGCATCTGTAAGTGGGATCGCGGTCGTCGGTCCTGAATTTTTCCTTCATCTCCTTGTCCAATAGTAAACTTCATAACTCTCTCTTCAGTGGTCGAATTTAGACTATTTTGAGCCCATTGGAATCGTAACTCGACAAGCTTCTAAATAGGACCAAAATTGGGAACTTCTGAGACCTTTCGATATCCTAAAAGATGCTAGAACTCTTTGATCGTCATTTTGCAATTTGGATTGTTAATCTTTCCAAATCGTGCAATCTAATGGAGACGCTCATGACTCGCTTGTTTGATTTAGGATTGGGTCAATTTTTGGTCATCTGAAAGGTACTTTAATGCTCATTCATTCCTGATTGAAATCATGGTATTCTGAGACCATTTGGGCATTCATAAGTGGGATCGCAGTCCTCGGTCCTAAATTTTTCCTTCATCTCCTTGTGCAATAGTAACCTTCATAACTATCTCTTCAGTGGTCGAATTTAGACTATTTTGAGCTCATTAGAATGGTAA
Source organism: Magnolia sinica (assembly GCF_029962835.1). NCBI lineage: Eukaryota > Viridiplantae > Streptophyta > Magnoliopsida > Magnoliales > Magnoliaceae > Magnolia > Magnolia sinica. The sequence goes on from NC_080573.1 coordinate 73,716,815, forward strand.
CTCGACAAGCTTCCAAATGGGACCTAAACTATCTAATTCTGCGGCCGCTCGATATCCCAAAAGCCCGTCAGAACTCGTCAGTCGTCATTTTGCAATTTGGATTGTTAATCTTTCCAAATTGTGAGATCCAATGGAGATGCTTTTACTCTGTCATTTGATGTAGGATTGGGTCAATTGTTTTTCATTTAAAAGGTACTTTGATGCTCTTTCATTCCTGATTGAAGTCGAGGTATTCTGAGACCATTTGGGCATCTGTATGTGGGATTGTAGTCGTCGGTCCTGAATGTTTCCTTCATCTCCTTGTCCAATAGTAACCTTCGTAACTCTCTCTTTAGTGGTCAAATTTAGACTATTTTGAGCTCATTGGGATGGTAACTCGACAAGCTTCCAAATGGGACCAGAATTGTCTAATTCCGAGACCGTTCGATATCCCAAACGCCCGTTGGAACTCTTCGATCGTCATCTTGCAATTTTGATTATTAATTTTTTCAAATCACGTGATCCAATGAAGACACTCATGACTCCCTCGTTTGATGTAGGATTGGATCAATATTTGTTCATCTGAAAGGTACTTTGATGCTCTTTCATTCATGATAGAAATCGTGGTATTTCGAGACCATTTAGGCATCCGTAAGTAGGATTGGAGTCGTCGGTCCTCAATATTTCCTTCATCTCCTTGTCCAATAGTAACCTTTGTAACTCTCTCATCAGTGGTCCAATTTAGACTATTTTGAGCTCATTGGAATTATAACTTAAGAAGCTTACAAATGGGACCAAAATTGGCTAATTTTGAGACCGTTCATATCTCAAAAGCACGTTGGAATTCTTCAATCATCATTTTACAATTTAGATTGTTAATCTTTCCAAATTGTGTGATCCAACGGAGATACTCATGACTCTCTCACTTGATGTCGGATAGTGTCAATTTTTGGTTATCTGAAAGGTACTATAGTGCTCTTTCATTCCTGACTTGAATCATCATATTCTGAGACCATTTGAGCATCCGTAAGTGGGATCGTAGTTGTCGGTCCTGAATTTTTTCCTTCATCTCCTTGTCCAATAGTAACCTTCATAAATCTCTTATTTGTGGTCCAATTTAGACTATTTTAAGCTCATTAGAATGGTAACTTAACAAGCTTCCAAATGGGAGCAGAATTGGCTAATTCTAAGAACGTTCGATATCTCAAAAGCCCGTTGAAACTCTTCGATCCTCATTTTGCAATATGGATTGTTAATCTTTCCAAATCACGCGATCCAACAAAGACGCTCATGACTCCTTCATTTAATGTCAGATTGGGTCAATTTTTGGTCATCTGAAAGGTACTTTAATGCTCTTTCATTCCTGATTGGAATCGTGGTATTCCGAGACCATTTGGGCATCTGTAAGTTAGATCAAAGTCGTCGGTCTTGAATTTTTCCTTCATTTCCTTGTCCAATAGTAACCGTCATTACTCTCTCTTCAGTGGTCGAATTTAGACTATTTTGAGCACATTGGAATGGTAACTCAACAAGCTTCCAAATGGGACCAAAATAGCCTAATTCTGAGACCGTTCGATATCCCAAAAGCCCTTTCGAACTCTTCGATCGTCATTTTCTAATTTGGATTGTTAATCTTTCTAAATCGCATGATACAATGGAGATGCTCATAACTCCCTCGTTTGATGTCAGATTGGGTCAATTTTTGGTAATATGAGAGGTACTTTAGTCATCTTTCATTCTTGACTCAAATCGTCGTATTCCGAGACCATTCGCGGATTCGTAAGTGGGATCGCAGTCATCGGTCCTAAATTTTTCCTTCATCTCCTTGTCCAATAGTAACCTTCATAACTCTCTCATTAGTGGTCCAATTTAGTCTAGTTTGAGCTCATTGCAATGGTAACTTAAAAAGCTTCCAAATGGGACCATAATTGGCTAATTCTAGGACTGTTTAATATCCCAATAGCACATTGGAACTCTTCGATCATCATTTAGTAATTTGGATTGTTAATCTTTCCAAATCACGTGATCCAACTGAGATGCTCATAACTCCCTCGTTTGATGTTAGATTGGGTCGATTTTTGGTCATCTAAAAGGTACTTTAGTGCTCCTTGATTCCTGACTTGAATCATCATGACTCCCACGTTTGATGTCAGATAGCGTCGATTTTTGGTCACCTGAAAGGTTCTTTAGTGCTCTTTCATTCCTGATTGGAATTATGGTATTTCGAGACCATTCGGGCATCCGTAAGTGGGAACGCAGTCGTCGGTCCTGAATTTTTCCTTCATCTCCATGTCCAATAGTTACCTTCATAACTCTCTTACTAATGGTCCAATTTAAACTATTTTGAGCTCATTGGAATGGTACCTTAACAAGCTTCCAAATGGGATCAGAATTGGCTAATTCTGAGACAGTTCGATATCCCAAAAGCACGTTGGAACTCTTCGATCGTCATTTGTAATTTGAACTGTTAATCTTTCCAAATCGAGTGATCCAACGGAGACGCTCATGACTCCCTCGTTTAATGTAGGATTGGGTTGATTTTGGGTCATCTGAAAGGTACTTTGATGCTCTTTCATTCCTGATTGAAATCATGGTATTCCTAGACCATTTGGGCATCCATAAGTGGGATCGCAGTCGTCGGTCCTGAATTTTTCCTCCATCTCCTTGTCCAATAGTAACCTTCGTAACTCTCTCTTCAGTGGTCAAATTTAGACTATTTTGAGCTCATTGGGATGGTAAATCGACAAGCTTCTAAGTGGGACCAGAATTGTCTAATTATAAGACCGTTTGATATCCCAAACGCCCCTTGGAACTCTTTGATCATCATTTTGCAATTTAGATTGTTAATCTTTACAATTCGCGTGCTCCAACAGAGATGCTCAAAACTCCCTCGTTTGATATCAGATTGGGTCGATTTTTGGTCATCTAAAAGGTACCATAATGCTCTATCATTCCTCACTTGAATCGTCATATTCCGAGACCATTTGCGAATCCGGAAAGGGGATTGCAGTCATCAGTCCTAAATTTTTCCTTCATCTCCTTGTCCAATAGTAACCTTCATAACTCTCTCATTAGAGGTCCAATTTAGACAATTTTAAGCTCATTGGAATGGTAACTCGACAAGCTTCCAAATGGCACCAGAATTGTCTAATTTTGAGACCGTTCGATATGCCAACAGCCCGTTGGAACTCTTCAATCGTCATTTTGCAATTTGGATTGTTAATCTTTCCAAATCATGTAATCTAATGGAGATGCTCATAATTCCCTCATTTTGATGTCGGATTGGGTCAATTTCTGGTCATCTGAAAGGTACTTTAGTGCTCTTTCATTACTGACTTGCATCATCGTATTCCGAGACTATTTGCACATCCGTAAGTGGGATCGCAGTTGTCGGTCCTGAATTTTTCCCTCATCTCCTTGCCCAATAGTAACCTTCATAACTCTCTTATCAATGGTCCAATTTACACTATTTTGAGCTCATTGGAATGGTAACTTAACAAGCTTCCAAATGGGACCAAAATTGGCTAATTCTTGGACTGTTTGATGCCCCAAAAGCACATTGGAACTCTTCGATCGTCATTTTGTATTTTGGATTGTTAATCTTTCCAAATCACGAGATCCATTGGAGATGCTCATTACTACGTTGTTTAAGGTAGGATTGGGTCGATTTTTGGTCATTTGAAAGGTACTTTGATGCTCTTTCATTCCTGATTGAAGTCGTGGTATTCCGAGACCATGTGGGATCGCATTCCTCAGTCCGGAATGTTTCCCTCAACTCCTTGTCCAATAGTAACCTTCATAACTCTCTTTTCAGTAGTTAAATTTAGACTATTTTGAGCTCATTGGAATGGTTACTTGACAAGCATTCAAATGGGACTAGAATTGTCTAATTCTGAGACCATTAGATCTCCCAAAAGCACGCTGAAATTCTTCGATCATCATTTTACATTTTGGATTGTTAATCTTTCCAAATCATGCGATCCGATGGAGACGCTCATGACTCCCTTGTTTGATGTCGGATTGGGTTAATTTTTTGTCATATAAAAGGTACTTTAGTTCTCTTTTATTCTTGAATTGAATCGTCGTATTCCGAGATGATTTGCGCATCCGTAAGTGGGATCACATTCATCGGTCCTGAATTTTTCCTTCATCTCCTTGTCCAATAGTAACCTTCATAACTCTCTCATTAGTAGTCCAATTTAGACTATTTTGAGCTCAGTGGAATGGTAACATAACAAGCTTTCAAATGGGACAAGAACTGGCTAATTCCGAAACCGCTCGATATCCCAAAAGCACGTTCGAACTCTTCAATCGTCATTTTACAATTTGGATTGTCAATCTTTCCAAATTGCTCGATCCAATGGAGATGCTCATAACTCCCTCGTTTGATGTTGGATTGGGTCAATTTTTGTTCATCTGAAAGGTACTTTAGTGCTCTTTCATTACTAACTTGAATCATCGTAATTCGAGACCATTTGCGCATCCGTAAGTGGGATCGGAGTCGTCGGTCCTATATTTTTCCTTCATCTCCTTGTCCAATAGTAACCTTCATAACTATCTCTTTAGTGGTCGAATTTAGACTATTTTAAGTTCATTGGAATGGTAACATGGCAGGCTTACAAATGGGACAAGAGTTGTCTAATTTTGAGACCGTCCGTTATCCCAAAAGCCCGTTGCAACTCTTCGATCGTCATTTTGCAATTTAGATTGTTAATCTTTCCAAATCGTGTGATCCAATGGGGATGCTTATAACTCCCTCATTTGATGTCAGATTGGGTCAATTTTGGTCATCTGAAAGTTACTTTAGTGCTCTTTCATTCCTAACTTGAATCGTCATATTCCGAGACCATTTGTGCATCCGTAAGTGGGATTGCAGTCGTCGGACCTGAATTTTTCCTTCATCTCTTTCTCCAATAGTAACCTTCACAACTCTCCCATTAGTGGTCCAATTTAGATTATTTTGAGCTCATTGGAATGGAAACTTGAAAAGCTTCCAAAAGGGACAAAAGCTTCCAAAAGCACGTTGGAACTCTTCAATTGTCATTTTGCAATTTGGATTGCTAATCCTTCCATATCACGTGTTCCAACGAAGATGCTCATAACTCCCTCATTTGATGTCAGATTAGGTCAATTTTTGGTCATCGGAAAGGTAATTTAGTGCTCTTTCATTCCTGACTTGAATTATCATATTCCGAGACCATTTGTGCATCCGTAAGTGGAATCACAGTCGTCGGTGCAGAATTTTTCCTTCATCTCCTTGTCCAATAGTAACCTTTAGAACTCTCTCTTCAGTGGTCGAATTTAGATTATTTTGAGCTCATTGGAATGGTAACTTGGCAATCTTTCAAATGGGACTAGAATAGTCTAATTCTGAGACCGTTAAATCTCCCAAAAGCTCGTTGAAATTCTTCAATCATCATTTTGCATTTTGGATTGTTAATCTTCCCAAATTACGCGACCCAATGGAGATGCTCATAACTCCCTCGTTTGATGTCAGATTAGGTCAATTTTTGGTCATTTGAAAGGTACTTTAGTGATCTTTCATTACTGACTTCAATCGTTGTATTCCGAGACCATTTGCGCATCCGTAAGTGGGATCGCAGTCGTCGGTCCTGAATTTTTCCTGTATCTCCCTGTCCATTAGTGACCATCATATCTCTCTCATTAGTGGTCCAATTTAGAATATTTTGAGCTCATTAGAATGGTTACTTAACAAGCTTCCAAATGGGACCAGAATTGGCTAATACTGAGACCGTTTGATATCCCAAAAGGACGTTGGAACTCTTCGATCGTCATTTTACAGTTGATTGTTAATCTTTCCAAATTGCGTGATCCAACAGAAATGCTCATAACTCCCTCATTTGATGTCAGATTGGGTCAATTTTTGGTCATCTGTAAGGTACTTTAATGCTCTTTCATTCCTGACTTGAATTGACATATTTCGAGTCCATTTGAGCATCTATAAGTGGGATCGCAGTCGTCGGTCCTAAATATTTCCTTCATCTCCTTATCTAATAGTTACCTTCATAACTCTCTCATTAGTTGTCTAATTTAGACTATTTTGAGCTCATTGGAATGGAAACTCGACAAGCTTCCAACTCGGACCAGAATTGTCTAATTCTAAGACCGTTCGATATCCCAAAAGCCCATTGGAACTCTTCAATCGTCATTTTACAATTTGGATTCTTAATCTTTCCATATCGCGTGATCAAACGGAGATGCTCATAACTCCCTCGTTTGATGTCGGATTGGGTCGATTTTTGGTCATCTAAAAGGTGCTTTAGTGATCTTTCATTACTAACTTCAATCGTTGTATTCTGAGGCCATTTGAGCATCCGTAAGTGGGATCACAGTCGTTGGTCCTGAATTTTTCCTTCATCTCCTTGTCCAATAGTAACCACATAACTCTCTCATTAGTAGTCCAATTTAGAGTACTTTGAGCTCATTGGAATGGTAACATAACAAGCATCCAAATGGGACCAAAATTGGCTAATTCTGAGACCGTTTGATATCCCAAAAGCCCGTTGGAACACTTCGATCGTCATTTTGTATTTTGGATTGTTAATATTTCCAAATCACGCGATCCAATGGAGTTCTCATAACTCCCTCATTTGATGTCGGATTGGGTTGATTTTTGGTCATCTAAAAGGTACTTTAGTGCTCTTTCATTCCTGACTTGAATCATCGGATTCCGAGACCATTTGCACATCCGTAAGTGGGATCGCAGTCATCGGTCCTAAATGTTTCCTTCATCTCCTTGTCCAATAGTTACCTTCATAACTATCTCTTCAGTGGTCGAATTTAAACTATATTGAGCTCATTGGGATGGTAACTTGCAAAGCTTCCAAATGAGATCAGAATTGTCTAGTTCCATTGGATATCTCAAACACCCAACGGAACTCTTCGTTCGTCATTATGCAGTTTCGATTGTTAATCTTTCGAAATCACGCAATCCAACGGAGATGCACACAATTCCCTCATTTGATGTTGGGTTGGGTCAATTTTTGGTCATCTGAAAGGTACTTTAGTGCTCTTTCATTCCTGACATGAATCGTCGTATTTCGAGATGATTTGCGCATCCGTAAGTAGGATCATAGTCGTTGGTCCTGAATTTTTCCTTCATCTACTTGTCCAATAGTAACCTTCAGAACTCTCTCATTAGTGGTCCAATTTAGACTATTTTGAGCTCTTTGGGATGGTACCTTGATAAGCTTCCAAATGGGGCCAAAATTGTCTAACTCTAAGACCGTTTGATATCCGAAATGTCCATTGGAACTCTTCGTTCGTCATTTTGCATTTTGGGTTGTTAATCTTTCCAAATCACGCGATCCAGTGGAGATGCTCATAACTCCCTTGTTTAATGTCAGATTGGGTCAATTTTTGGTCTTCTGAAAGGTACATTAGTGCTCTTTCATTCCTTACTTGAATAGTTATATTCTGAGACCATTTGCGCTTCCATAAGTGGGATCGCAGTCGTCAAAACAGAATTATTCCTTCATCTCCCTGTCCAATAGTAACCATCATAACTCTCTCATTAGTGGTCCAATTTAGAATATTTTTAGCTCACTGGAATGGTTACTTAACAAGCTTCCAAATGGGACCAAAATTGGCTAATACTGAGACCGTTCGATATCCCAAAAGGACATTGGAACTCTTCGATCGTCATTTTACAGTTTGGATTGTTAATCTTTCCAAATCGTGTGATCCAATGGAGATGCTGATAACTCCCTCATTTGATGTCGGATTGGGTCTATTTTTGGTCATCTGAAATGTACTTTAATGCTCTTTCATTCCTGACTTGAATCGACGTATTCCGAGTCCATTTGCACATCCGTAAGTGGGATCGCAGTTGTCGGTCCTGAATATTTCCTTCACCTCCTTATCTAATAGTTACCTCCATAACTCTCTCATTGGTTGTCCAATTTAGACTATTTTGAGCTCATTGGAATAGAAACTCGACAAGCTTCCAAATGGGACCAGAATTGTCTAATTCTGAGACCATTCGATATCCCAAAAGCCCATTGGAACTCTTTAATTGTCATTTTACAATTTGGATTGTTAATCTTTCCATATCGCGTGATCCAATGGAGATCCTCATAACTCCCTCGTTTGATGTCGGATTGGGTCATTTTTCGTCATCTAAAAGGTACTTTAGTGCTCTTTCATTACTAACTTCAATCATCGTATTCCGAGGTCAATTGTGCATCCGTAAGTGGGATCGCATTCCTTGGTCCTGAATTTTTCATTCATCTCCTTATCCAATAGTAACCATCATAACTCTCTCATTAGTAGTCCAATTTAGAATATTTTGAGCTCATTGGAGTGGTCACTTAACAAGCTTCCAAATGGGACAAAAATTGGCTAATTCTGAGACCGTTCGATATCCCAAAAGCCTATTGGAACTCTTCGATCGTCATTTTGTATTTTGGATTGTTAATATTTCCAAATCACGCGATCCAATGGAGATGCTGATAACTCCCTCGTTTGATGTTGGATTGGGTTAATTTTTGGTCATCTGAAAGGTACCTTAGTGCTCTTTCATTCCTGACTTGAATCATCGTATTTCGAGACCATTTGCACATCCGTAAGTGGGATCGCAGTCGTCGGTCCTAAATGTTTCCTTCATCTCCTTGTCCAATAGTTAACTTCATAACTATCTCTTCAGCAGTCAAATTTAGACTATATTGAGCTCATTGGGATGGTAACTTACAAGCTTCCAAATGGGATCAGAATTATCTAATTCTGAGACCGTTCGATATCTCAAACGCCCAGTGGAACTCTTCGTTCGTCATTATGCAGTTTGGATTGTTAATCTTTACAAATCGCGCGATCCAACAGAGACGCTCATAACTCCCTTGTTTGATGTCGTATTGGGTCAATTTTTAGTCATCCGAAAGGTACTTTAGTGCTCTTTCATTCCTGACTGGAATCGTCGTATTCCGAGACCATTTGGGCATCCATAAGTGGGATCACAGTCGTCGGTCCTGAATTCTTCCTTCATCTCCTTGTTCAATAGTGACCTACTTACCTCTCTCTTCAGTGGTCGAATTTGGTCTATTTTGAGCTCATTGAAATGGTAACTTCACAAGCTTTCAATTGGGACCAGAATTGGCTAATTCTGAGACCGTTCGATATCCCAAAAGAACGTTGGAACTCTTCGATCGTCATTTTGCAATTTGGATTGTTAATCTTTCCAAATCGCGCGATCCAACGGAGACACTCATAACTCCCTCGTTTGATATCGGATTGGGTCAATTTTTGATCATTTGAAAGGTACTTCAGGGCTCTTTCATTCGTGACTGGAATCGTCGTATTCCGAGACCATTTGGGCATCAGTAAGTGGGATCGTAGTTGTCGGTCCTGAATTTTTCCTTCATCTCCTTGTTCAATAGCGACCTTCATAACTCTCTTTTCAGTGGTCAAATTTAGACTATTTTGAGCTCACTGGAATGGTAACTTGACAAGCTTTCAAATGAGGCCAGAATTGGCTAATTCTGAGACCGTTCGATATCCCAAAAGCACATTGGAACTCTTCGATCGTCATTTTGAAATTTGGATTATTAATTTTTCCAAATTGCGCGATCCAACGGAGATGCCCATAACTCCCTCGTTTGATGTCAGATTCGGTCAATTTTTGGACATCTGAAAGGTACTTTAGTGCTTTTTCATTCCTGATTTGTTCATCATATTCCGAGACCATTTGTGCATCCATAAGTGGGGTTACAGTCACTGGTCTTGAATTTTTCCTTCATCTCCTTGTCCAATAGTAACCTTCATAACTCTCTCATCAGTTGTCCAATTTAGACTATTGTGAGCTCATTGGAATGGTAACTTAACAAGCTTTCAAATTGGAGAAGAATTGGCTAATTCTGAGACCGTTCGGTATCCCAAAAGCCCGTTGGAACTTTTCGATTGTCATTTTGCAATTTGAATTGTTAACCTTTCCATATCTGGCGATCCAACGGAGATGCTCATAACTCCCTCGTTTGATGTCGGATTGAGTCGATTTTGAGTCATCTGAAAGGTACTTTAATGCTCTTTCAGTCCTGGCTTGAATCATCATATTCAGAGATCATTTGTGCATCTGTAAGTGGGATCGCAGTCGTCTATCCTGAATTTTTCCTTCATCTACTTGTCCAATGGTAACCTTCATAACTCTCTTTCTTCCATGGTCGAATTTAGACTGTTTTGAGCTCATTGGAATGATAACTCAACAAGCTTCCAAATGGGACCCAAATTGGCTAATACTAAGGCTGTTTGATATCCCAAAAGCACGTCTGAACTCTTCGATCGTCATTTTGCAATTTGGATTGTTAATCTTTCCAAATCGCGTGATCCAACGGAGATGCTCATAACTCCCTCGTTTGATGTCGGATTGGGTCAATTTTTGGTCATCTGAAAGGTACTTTAGTGCTCTTTCATTCCTGACTTGAATCATTGTATTGCGAGACCATTTCCGCATTCGTAAGTGGGATTGCAGTCGTCAGTCCTAAATTTTTCTTTCATCTCCTTGGCCAATAGTAACCTTCATAACTCTCTCATTAGTGTTCGAATTTAGACTATTTTGAGGTCGTTGGAATGCTAACTCAACTAGCTTGCAAATGGGACCCTAATTAGCTAATTCTGAGACTGTTCGATATCCCCAAAGCACATCTGAACTCTTTGATAATCATTTTGCATTTTGGATTGTTAATCTTTCCAAATCACGTAATCCAACAGAAATGCTCATAACTCCCTCATTTGATGTCGGATTGGGTCAATTTTTGGTCATCTGAAAGGTACTTTAGTGCTCTTTCATTCCTGATTTGATCATCGTATTCCGAGACCATTTGTGCATCCATAAGTGGGGTTACAGTCACTGGTCTTGAATTTTTCCTTCATCTCCTTGTCCAATAGTAACCTTCATAACTCTCTCATCAGTTGTCCAATTTACACTATTGTGAGCTCATTGGAATGGTAACTTAACAAGCTTTCAAATTGGAGAAGAATTGGCTAATTCTGAGACCGTTCGGTATCCCGAAAGCACGTTGGAACTCTTCGATCGTCAGTATACAATTTTTATTACTAATCATTCCAAATCGCCCGTTCCAACGGATATGCTCATAACTCCCTCGTTTGATGTCCGATTGGGTCAATTTTTGGTAACCTAAAAGGTACTTTAGTGCTCTTCATTCCTGACTTGAATCATCATATTTCGAGACCATTTGTGCATCCGTAAGTGGGATCGCAGTCATCGGTCCTAAATTTTTTTCTTCCTCCCCATGTCTAATGGTAACCTTCATAACTCTCTCATTAGTGGTCCAATTTAGACTATTTTGAGTTCATTGGAATCGTAACTCAACAAGCTTCCAAATAGGACCAAAATTGTCTAATTCTGAGACTGTTTGATTTCCCAAACGGCCGTTGCAAATCTTCGATCGTCATTTTGTAAATTGGATTATTAATCTTACCAAATCACGTGATGCAACGGAGATGCTCATAACTCCATCGTTTGAGGTCAGATTGGGTCAATTTTTGGTCATCTAAAAGGTACTTTAGTTCTCTTTCATTACTGACTTTAATCATCGTATTCCTAGACCATCTGCGCATCCAGAAGTAGGATCGCAGTCGTTGATCCTAAATTTTTCCTTCATTTCCTTGTCCAATAGTAACCATCATAACTCTCTCATTGGTGGTCCAATTTAGAATATTTTAAGCTCATTGGAATGGTAACTTAACAAGCTTTCAAATGGGATCAGAATTGGCTAATTTTGAGACCGTTTGATATCCCAAAAGCACGTTGGAAGTCTTCGATCGTCATTTTACAATTTGGATTGTTAATCATTCCAAATCGTGCGATCTAATGGAGATGCATGTAACTCCCTCGTTTGATGTTGTATTGGGTTCATTTTTGGTCATCGGAAAGGAACTTTAGTGCTATTTCATTCGTGACTCAAATCATCATATTCTAAGACCATTTGCGCATCCGTAAGTGGGATCGCAGTCATCAATCCTGAATTTTTCCTTTATCTCCTTGTCCAATAGTAGCCTTCATAACTCTCTCTTCTATGGTTGAAATTAGACTATTTTAAGCTCATTGGAATGGTAACTCGACAAGCTTCCAAACGGGACCAAAATAGTCTAATTCGAAGACCGTTCGATATCCCAAAAGCACGTTGGAACTCTTCGATCGTCATTTTGCATTTTGGATTGTTAATCTTTCCAAATCACGTGATCCAACGTAGATGCTCATAACTACCTCGTTTAATGTCGGATTGGGTGAATTTTTGGTCATCTGAAAGGTACTTTAGTGCTGTTTCATTCCTGACTTGAATCGTTATATTCGGAGACCATTTGCACATCCGTAAGTGGGATCGCAGTCGTGGGTCCCAAATGTTTCCTTCATCTCCTTGTCCAATAGTAATCTTCATAACTCTCTCTTCAGTGGTCGAATTTAGACTATGTTGAGCTCATTGGAATGGTAACTCGACCAGCTTCCAAATAGGACCAGAATTGTCTAATTCTGAGACCGTTTGATATCTCAAATGCCAGTTGGAACTCTTCGTTCGTCATTTTGGAATTTGGATTGTTAATATTTCCAAATCGCACAATCCAATGGAGATGCTCACAACTCCCACGTTTGATGTTGGATTGGATCAATTTTTGGTCATCATAAAGGTACTTTAGTGCTCTTTCATTCCTGACTAGAATCGTCGCATTTCGAGACCATTTGCACATCCGTAAGTAGGATCATAGTCGTCGGTCCTGAATTTTTCCTTCATCTACTTGTCCAATAGTAACCTTCAATACTCTCTCATTAGTGGACCAATTTAGACTATTTTGAGGTCATTGGAATGGTAAATTAAGAAGCTTCCAAATGGGACTAGAATTGGTTAATTCTAAGACCGTTCAATATCCCAAAAGCACGTTGGAACTCTTCAATCGTCATTTTGCAATTTGGATTGTTAATCTTTCTAAATTGCGTGATCCAATGGAAATGCTCATAACTCCCTCGTTTGATGTCGGATTGGGTCGATTTTTGCTCATTTGAAAGGTACTTTAGTGCGCTTTCATTCTTGACTTGAATCATCGTATTCCAAGACCATTTACCCATCCGTAAGTGGGATCGCAGTCGTCGGTCCTGAATTTTTCCTTCATCTCCATCTCCAATAGTAACCATTATAAGTCTCTCATTAGTGGTCCAATTTAGAATATTTTGAGCTCATTGGAATGGTAACTTAAAAAGCTTCCAAATGAGACTAGAATTGGCTAATTCTGAGACCGGTTGATATCCCAAAAGCACATTGGAACTCTTCAATCATCATTTTACAATTTAGATTGTTAGTCTTTCCAAATCATGCGATCCAATGGAGATGCTCATAACTCCCTCGTTTGATGTTGGATTGGGTCAATTTTTGGTCATCTAAAAGGTACTTTAGCGCTCTTTCATTCCTGACTTGAATCGTGATATTCCAAAACCATTTGCATATCCGTAAGTGGGATCGGAGTCGTCAGTCCTAAATTTTTCCTTCATCTCCTTGTCTAATAGTAACGTTCATAACCCTCTCTTCAGTGGTTGAATTTAGACTATTTGGAGCTCATTGGAATGGTAACTCGACAAGCTTCTAAATAAGACTAGAATTGTCTAATTCTGAGACCGTTCGATATCCCAAAAGCCCGTTGGAACTCTTCTATCGTCATTTTGCATTTTGGATTGTTAATCTTTCCAAGTCGCCCAATCCAATGGAGATGCTCAGAACTCCCTCGTTTGATGTCGGATTGGGTCAATTTTTGGTCATCTAAAAGGTACTTTAGTGCTCTTTCATTCCTGTCTTGAATCATCGTATTCTGAGACCATTTACACATCCGTAAGTGGGATTGCAGTCGTCGGTCCTAAATGTTTCCTTCATCTCCTAATACAATAGTAACCATCATAACTCTTTCTTCACTGGTCGGATTTAGACTATTTTGAGCTCGTTGGGATTGTAACTCGTCAAGCTTCCAAATGGGATCAGAATTGTCTAATTTTGAGACCGTTCGATATCCCAAATGCCCATTGGAACTCTTCGTTCATCATTTTCCAGTTTAGATTGTTAATCTTTCCAAATCATGTGATCCAATGAAGATGCTCACAACTCCCTCGTTTGATGTCAGATTGGGTCAATTTTTGGTCATCTGAAAGGTACTTTAGTGCTCTTTCATTCCTGACTTGAATCATTGTGTTTCGAGATGATTTTCGCATCCGTAAGTGGGATCATAGTCGGCGATCTTGAATTTTCCCTTCATCTACTTGTCCAATAGTAACCTTCATAACTCTCTCATTAGTGGTCCAATTTAGACTATTTTGAGCTCATTGAGATGGTAACTTGACAAGCTTCCAAATGGGACCAGAATTGTCTAATTCTGAGACCGTTCGATATCGCAAATGCTAGTTGGAACCCTTCGATCGTCATTTGCCAATTTGGATTGTTAATCTTTTTGAATCGCGTGATCCAACAAAGATGCTCATAACTCCCTTGTTTGATGTCAGATTGGGTCGATTTTTAGTCATCGAAAAGGTACTTTACTTCTCTTTCATTACTGATTGAATCGTCGTATTCTGAGACCATTTGCACATCCGTATGTGGGATCGCAGTCGTCGGTCCTGAATTTTTTCTTCATCTCCCTGTCCTATAATAACTTTCATAACTCCCTCAATAGTGGTCCAATTTTGACAATTTTCAGCTGATTAGAATGGTGACTTGACAAGCTTCTAAAAGGGAGCAGAATTGTCTAATTCTGAGACTGTTCGATATCCCAAAAGCCCATTGGAACTCTTCAATCTTCATTTTGAAATTTAGATTGTTAATCTTTCCAAATCGCGTGACCCAATGGAGATGCTCAAAACTCCCTTGTTTGATGTCCGATTGGGTCAATTTTTGGTCATCTGAAATGTACTTTAGTGCTCTTTCATTACTGACTTCAATCATCGTATTCCGAGACCATTTACGCATCCGTAAGTGGGATCGCAGTCGTCGGTCCTGAATTTTTCCTTCATCTCCTAGTCCAATAGTAACCATCATAACTCTCTCATTAGTGGTCTAATTTAGAATATTTTGATCTCATTGGAATGGTTACTTAACAAGCTTCCAAATGGGACTAGAATTGGATAATTCTGAGACCGTTCGATATCCCAAAAGCACGTTAGAACTCTTCGATCGTTATTTTGCAATTTGGATTGTTAATCTTTTCCAATCGAGCGATACAACAGAGAGGCTCATAACTCCTTCGTTTGATGTCTAATTGGGTTGATTTTTGGTCATCTGAAAGGTACTTTAATGATCTTTCATTCCTGAGTAGAATCATCGTATTCCGAGACCATTTGCGCATCCATAAGTGGGATCGCAGTTGTCGGTCCTGTATATTTCCTTCATCTCCTTGTCCAATAGCAACCATCATAACTCTCTCATTAGTTGTACAATTTAGACTATTTTCAGCTCATTGGAATGTTAACTCGACAAGTTTCCAAATGGGACCAGAATTGTCTAATTTGAGACCGTTTGATATCCCAAAAGCCCATTGGAACTCTATGATCGTCATTTTGCAATTTGCATTGTTAATCTTTCCTTATCACTCGATCTGACGGAGATGCTCATAACTCCCTCGTTTGATGTCGGATTGAGTCAATTTTTGGTCATCTGAAAGGTACTTTAGTGTTCTTTCATTACTGACTTCAATCATCGTATTCCGAGTCCATTTGCACATCCGTAAGTGGAATCGCACTCGTTAGTCCTGAATTTTACCTTCATCTCCTTGTCCAATAGTAACCATCATAACTCTCTCATTAGTGGTCCAATTTAGACTATTTTGAGCTCATTGCAATGGTAACTTAACAAGCTTCCAAATGGGACCAGAATTGGCTAATTCTGAGACCGTTCGATATCCCAAAAGCACGTTGGAACTCTTCGATCGTCATTTTGTAATTTGGATTGTTAATCTTTCCAAATCGTGCGATCCAACGGAGATGCTTATAACTCCCTCATTTGAGGTTAGATTGGGTTGCTTTTTGGTCATCTAAAATGTACTTTAGTGCTTTTTCATTCCTGACTTGAATCATCGTATTTCGAGACCATTTGTGCATTCATAAGTGGGATCGTAGTCGTTGGTCCTGAATATTTTCTTCATCTGCTTGTCCAATAGTAACCTTCATAACTCTCTCATTAGTCATCCAATTTAGACTATTTTGAGCTCATCGGAATGGTAACTTAAGAAGTTTCCAAATGAGACCAGAATTGGCTAATTCTGAGGCCGTTCGATATTTCAGAAGCACGTTGGAACTCTTCAAATGTCATTTTACAATTTTGATTGTTAATCTTTCCAAATCGTGCGATCCAACAGTGATGCTCATAACTATCTCGTTTGATGTTGGATTGGGTCAATTTTTGGTCAACTGAAAGGTACTTAAGTGCTCTTTCATTCCTGATTTGATCATCATATTCCGAGACCATTTGTGCATCCGTAAGTGGGATAGTAGTCGTTGGTCCTGAATTTTTCCTTCACTTCCTTGTCCAATAGTAACCTTCATAACTCTCTCATCAGTTGTCAGTTTAGACTATTGTGAGCTCATTGGAATGGTAAGTTAACAAGCTTCCAAATGGGAGAAGAATTGGCTAATTCTGAGACCGTTCGGTATCCCGAAAGCACGTTGGAACTCTTCGATCGTCAGTTTGTAATTTGTATTGTTAATTTTTCCAAATCATGCATTTAATGGAGATGCTCATTACTCCCTCGTTTGATATCAGATTGGGTCAATTTTGGGTCATCTGAAAGGTACGTTAGTGCTCTTTGATTCTTTACTTGAATCGATGTATTCCGAGACCATTTGTGCATCCATAAGTTGGATCGCAGTCGTCGATCCAGAATTTTTCCTTCCACTCCTTGTCCAATAGCAACCATCATAACTCTCTCATTACTGGTCCAATTTAGAATATTTTGAGCTCATTGGAATGGTTACTTAACAAGCTTCCAAATGGGACCAGAATTGGCTAATTCTGAGACCGCTCGATATCCCAAAAGCTCGTTGGAACTCTTCGATCGTAATTTTATAATTTGTATTGTTAATCTTTACAAATTTCATGATCTAATGGAGATGCTCATAACTCCCTCATTTGATGTCGGAATGGGTCAATTTTTGGTCATCTAAAAGCTACTTTAGTGCTCTTCATTCCTAACTTGAATCGTCGTATTCCAAAACCATTTGCGCATCCGTAAGTGGGATCGCAGTCATCGGCCCTAACTTTTTTATTCATCTCCATGTCCAATAGTAACCTTCAAAACTCTCTCATTAGTGGTCCAATTTAGACTATTTTGAGCTCATTGGAATCGTAACTCGACCAGCTTCCAAATGGGACCAGAATTGTCTAATTCTGAGACCGTTCGATATCCCAAAAGCCCGTTGGAACTCTTCGATCATCATTTTACAAATTGGATTGTTAATCTTTCCAAATCTTGCAATCCAATGGAGATGCTCATAACTCCCTCGTTTAATGTCGGATTGGGTCAATTTTTGGTCATCTAAAAGGTACTTTAGTGCTCTTTCATTATTGACTTCAATCATTGTATTCCGAGACCATTTGCATATCCATAAGTAGGAACACAATCGTTGGTCCTGAATTTTTCCTTCATCTCCTTGTCCAATAGTAACCATCATAACTCTCTCATTAATGGTCCAATTTAGAATATTCTGAGGTCATTTGAATAATAACTTAACAAGCTTCCAAATGGTATCAGAATTGGCTAATTCTGAGACCCTTTGATATCCCAAAAGCACGTTGGAACTCTTCGGTCATCATTTTACAACTTGGATTGTTAATCTTTCCAAATCGTGCGATCCAATGGAGATGCTCATAACTCCCTTATTTGAAGTTGGATTGGGTCAACTTTTGGTCAGCTAAAAGGTACTTTAGTGCTCTTTAATTTCTGACTTGAATCGTGATATTTTGAGACCATTTGCACATCCGTAAGTGGGATCTGAGTCATCAGTCCTAAATTTTTCCTTCATCTCCTTATACAATAGGAACCTCATAACTCTCTCTGCAGTGGTTGAATTTAGACAATTTGGAGCTCATTGGAATGGTAACTCGACAAGCTTCCAAATGGGACCAGAATTGTCTAATTCTGAGACCGTTCGATATCCCAAAAGCCTGTTGGAACTCTTCAATCGTCATTGTGCATTTTGGATTGTTAATCTTTCCAAATCGCCTAATCCAATGGAGATGCTCATAACTCCCTCGTTTGATGAAGGATTGGGTCAATTTTTAGTCATTTGAAAGGTACTTTAGTGCTCTTTCATTCTTGACGTGAATGGTGATATTCCGAGACCATTTGCACATCCGTAATTGGGATCGCAATCATTGGTCCTAAATGTTTTCTTCATCTCCTTGTCCAATAGTAACCTTCATAACTCCATCGTTAGTGGTCGAATTTAGACTATTTTGAGCTCATTGGGATGGTAACTCGACAAGCTTCCAAATGGGATCAGAATTGTCTAATTCTGAGACCATTTGATATGCAAAATGCCCGTTGGGACTCTTCATTCGTCATTTTCCAGTTTGGTTTGTTAATCTTTCCAAATTGCATGATCCAACGGAGATACTCACAACTCCCTCATTTGATGTCAGATTGGGTCAATTTTTAGTCATTTGAAAGGTGCTTTAGTGCTCTTTCATTCCTGACTTGAATCGTTGTACTTCGAGACCATTTGCGTATCCATAAGTGGGATCGTAGTCGTCGGTCCTGAATTTTTCCTTCATCTACTTGTCCAATAGTAACCTTCATAACTCTCTCCTTAGTGGTCCAATTTAGACTATTTTTAGCTCATTACAATGGTAACTTAACAAGCTTCCTAATGGGACGAGAATTGGCTAATTCTGACACCGTTCGATTTCCCAAAAGCACGTTGGAACTCTTCAATATTCATTTTGCAATTTAGATTGTTAATCTTTCTAAATCACGTCATGCAATGGAGATGCTAATAACTCCCTCATTTGATGTCAGATTGGGTCGATTTTGGTCATCCGAAAGGTACTTAAGTGCTCTTTCATTCCTGAGTTGAATCGTCGTATTCCGAGACCATTTGTACAACCGTAAGTGGGATCGTAGTCGTTGGTCCTGAATTTTTTCTTCAACTCCTTGTCCAATAGTAACCTTCATAACTCTCTCATCAGTTGTCCAATTTAGATTATTTTGAGCTCATTGGAATGGTAACTTAACAAGCTTCCAAATGGGAGAAGAATTGGCTAATTCTGAGACCGTTCGGTATCGCAAAAGCACGTTGGAACTCTTCAATCGTCAGTTAGCACTTTTATATTGTTAATCTTTCCAAATCGCGCTATCCAATGGACATGCTCATAACTCCCTTGTTTGATATTGGATTGGGTCGAGTTTTTGTCGTCTGAAAGGTATGTTAGTGCTCTTTCATTCCTGACTTGAATCGTTGTATTCTGAAACCCTTTATGAATCCATAAATGGGATCATTGGAATGCTAGCTCTCTCTTCGATGGTTGAATTTAGACTATTTTAAGCTCATTGGAATGCTAACTCGACAAGCTTCCAAATGGGACCAAAATTGTCTAATTTTAACACCGTTCGATATCCCAAAAGCCCGTTGGAACTCTTTGATCGTCAATTTACAATTTGGATTATTAATCTTTCCAAATCGCGTGATCGAACAGAGATGCTCATAACTCCCTCATTTGATGTCAGATTGGATCAATTTTTGGTCATCTGAAAAGTACTTTAGTGCTATTCAATCCTGACTTGAATCGTTGTATTCCAAGACCATTTGCGCATCCGTAACGGGATCGCAGTCGTCGGTCCAGAATTTTTTCTTCATCTCCATGTCAATAGTAACCTTCATAACTCCCCATTAGTGGTCCAATTTACACTTTTTTGAATCGTAACTCGACAAGCTTCTAATTTAGACTAAAAGCCCGTTGGAACTCTTTGATCGTCATTTTGCAATTTGGAATGTTAATCTTCCCAAATCGCATGATCCAACGGAGATGCTCATAAATCCCTCGTTTGATGTCGGATTGGGTCTATTTTTGGTCGTCTGAAAGGTACTTTACTGCTCTTTGATTACTGACTTCAATCGTCGTATTTCGAGACCAATTGCGCATTCATAAGTAGGATCGCAGTCGCCGGTCCTAAATTTTTCCTTCAGCTCCTTGTCCAAAGTAACCATCATAACTCTCTCATTAGTGGTCCAATTTAAAATATTTTGAGCTCATTAGAATGGTAACTTAACAAGCTTCCAAATGGGATCAGAATTGGCTAATTCTGAGACCGTTTGATATCTCAAAAGCACGTTGGAACTCATTGATCGTCAATTTACAATTTGGACTGTTAATCTTTCTAAATCGTGTGATCCAATGGAGATGCTCGTAACTCCTTCGTTTGATGTTGTATTGGTCATCTAAAATTTACTTTTGTGCTCTTTCATTCCTGACTTGAATCATGGTATTCCGAGACCATTTGCACATCCGTAAGTGGGATCGGTGTCGTCGGTCCTGAATTTTTCTTTCATCTCCGTATCCAATAGTAACCTTCATAACTCTCTCTTCAGTGGTTGAATTTAGACTATTTTGAGCTCATTGGAATGGTAACTTGACAAGCTTCCAAATGGGACCAGAATTGTCAAATTCTGAGACCGTTTGATATCCCAAACGCCCGTTGGAACTCTTCGATCATCATTTTGTAATTTGGATTGTTAATCTTTTCAAATCGCGTGATCCAATGGAGATGCTCATAACTCCCTCGTTTAATGTCAGATAGGGTTAATTTTTGGACATCTGAAAGGTACTTTAGTGCTCTTTAATTCCTGACTTGAATCGTCGTATTCCAAGACCATTTGCATATCCATAAGTGGGATCGTAGTCATGGGTCCTGAATTTTTCCTTCATCTCCTTGTCCAATAGTAACCTTCATAACTCTCTCATTAATGTTCCAATTTAGACTATTTTGAGCTCATTGCAATGGTAACTCGACAAGCTTCCAAATGGGCTCAGAATTATCTAATTATGAGACCGTTCAATATCCCAAAACCCCGTTGGAACCCTTCGATCGTCATTTTGCAATTTGGAATGTTAATCTTTCCAAATCGCATGATCCATTGGAGATGTTCATAATTCCCTCATTTGATGTCGGATTGGGTCAATTTTTGGTCATCTGAAAGGTACTTTAGGGCTCTTTCATCACTGACTTGAATTGTGGTATTCCGAGACCATTTGCACATCCGTAAGTTGAATCATAATTGTCAGTCTTGAATGTTTCCTTCATCTCTTTGTTCAATCATAATCTTCATAACTCTCTCATCAGTGGTCCTATTTACACTATTTTGAGCTCATTGGAATAGTAACTTAACAAGTTTCCAAATGGTACCAGAATTGGCTATTTTTATGACCGTTCAATATCCCAAAAGCACGTTGGAACTCTTCAATCGTCATTTTGCAATTTAGATTGCTAATCTTTCCAATTCGTGAGATCCAACAAAGATGCTCACTACTCTATCGTTTGATGTGGGATTGGGCAATTTTTGGTCATCTAAAAGGTACTTTGATTCTCTTTCATTCCTGATTGAAGTCATGGTATTCTGAGATCATTTGGGCATCCGTAAGTGGGATCGGAGTCGTCGGTCCTAAATTTTTCCTTCATCTCCTTATCCAATAGTAACCATTATAACTCTCTCTTCAGTGGCTGAATTTAGACTATTTTGAGCTCATTGAAATGGTAACTAGACAAGCTTCCAAATGGGAACAGAATTGTCTAATTCTGAGACCGTTCGATATCCAAAAAGCCCGTTGGAACTCTTTGATCGTCATTTTGCAATTTGGATTGTTAATCTTTCCAAATTGCGCAATCCAACGGAGATGCTCACAACTCCCTCATTTGATGTCCAACTGGGTCAATTTTTGGTCATCTGAAAGGTACTTTAATGCCTTTCATTCCTGACTTGAATCATTATATTCCAGACCATTTGCACATCCGTAAGTGGGATCGCAGTCGTCGGTCCTCAATTTTTCCTTCACCTCCTTGTCCAATACTAACCTTCATGACTCACTTATTGGTGGTCCAATTTAGACTATTTTGAGCTCATTGGAATGGTAAGTTATCATGGTTTCAAATGGGACCAGAATTGGCAAATTCTGAGACCTTTCGATATCCCAAAATCACGTTGGAACTCTTCGATCGTCATTTTGCAATTTGGATTATTAATCTTTCCATATCACGCGATCCAATGAAGATGCTCATTACTTCATCGTTTGATAAAGGATTGGGTCGATTTTGGGTCATCTGAAAGGTACTTTAGTGCTCTTTCATTCCCAACTTATATCATCGTATTCCGAGACCATTTGCGCATCTATAAGCGTGATCGGAGTCGTTGGTCCTGAATTTTTCCTTCAACTCCTTATCCAATAGTAACATTCATAACTCTCTATTCAGTGGTCGAATTTAGACTATTTTGAGCTCATTGGAATGATAACTCGACAAGTTTCGAAATAGGACTAGAATTGGCTAATTCTGAGACCGTTCGATATCGCAAAAGCACGTAGGAACTCTTCGATCGTCATTTTACAATTTAGATTGTTAATCTTTCCAAATCGTTCTATCCAATGGAGATGCTCATAACGCCCTAGTTTGATGTCGGATTAAGTGAATTATTGGCCATCTGAAAGGTACTTTAGTGCTCTTTCATTCTTGACTGAAATCGAGGTATTCGGAGACAACTTGGGCATCCGTAAGTGAGATCGCATTCGTCGATCCTGAATTTTACCTTCACCTCCTTCTCCAAAAGTAACTTTCATAACTCTCTCTTTAGTGCTCCATTTTAGACTATTTTGAGCTCATTAGAATGTTAACTCGACAAGCTTTCAAATGGGAACAGAATTGTCTAATTCTGAGACCGTTCGATATCCCAAAAGCCCATTGGAACTCTTCAATCGTCATTTTGCAATTTGGATTGTTAATCTTTTCAAATCGTTTGATCTAATAAAGATGCTCATAACTCCTTCGTTTGATGTCGGATTGGGTCAGTTTTTGGCCATCTGAAAGGTACTTTAGTGCTCTATCATTCCTGAATTGAATCGCCATATTCTGAGACCATTTGCACATCCGTAAATGGGATCGTAGTCGTCAGTCCTGAATTGTTTCCTTCATCTTCTTGTCTAATAGTAACCATCATAACTCTCTTATCTATGGTCTAATTTAGACCATTTTGTGCTCATTGGAATGGTAACTTAACAAGCTTCCAAATGAGACCAGAATTGGTCAATTCTAAGACCGTTCGATATCCCAAAAGCCTGTTGGAACTCTTCGATCGTCATTTTGTAATTTGGATTGTTAATCTTTCCAAATCTTGCGATCCAATGGAGACGCTCATGACTCCCTCGTTTGATGTAGGATTGGGTCGATTTTTGGTCATTTGAAAGGTGCTTTAATGCTTTTTCATTCATGATTGCAATCATGGTATTCCGAGACCATTTGGGCATCCGTAAGTTGGATCGCAGTCGTCGGTCCTGAATTTTTCCTTTATCTCCTTGTCCAATAGTAACCTTCATTACTCTCTCTTCAGTGGTTGAATTTAGACTACTTCGAGCATAACTCGACGAGCTTCCAAATGGGACCAGAACTGGCTAATTTTGAGACCGTTCGGTAACCCAAAAGCACGTTGGAACTCTTCGATCGTCATTTTGCAATTTGGATGGTTAACCTTTCCAAATATTGCGATCCAACAAAAACGCTCAAGACTATCTCGTTTGATGTCGGATACGATCGATTTCTAGTCATCTGAAAGGTATTTTAATGCTCTTTCATTCCTGATTAGAATCATGGTATTCTGAAACCATTCGGGCATCCGTAAGTAGGATCGCAGTCGTTGGTCCTAAATGTTTCCTTCATCTCCTGGTCCAATAGTAACCTTCATAACTCTCTCTTCAGTGGTCTAATTTAGATTATTTTGAGCTCATTGGAATGGTAACTCAATAAGCTTCCAAATGGGACTAGAATAGTGTAATTCTGAGACCGTTCGATATCTCAAAAGCCTGTTGGAACTCTTCGATCGTCATTTTGTAATTTGGATTGTTAATCTTTCCAAATCCCGTGATACAATAGAGATGCTCATAACTCCTTCATTTAATGTCGAATTGGGTCAATTTTTAGTAATCTGAAAGGTACTTTGGTGATCTTTCATTCCTAACTCAAATGGTCGTATTCCGAGACCATTTGCGCATCCGTAAGTGGGATCGCAGTCGTCGGTCCTGAATTTTTCCTTCATCTCCTTGTTGAATAGTAACCTTCATAACTCTCTCATTAGTGGTCCAATTTAGACTATTTTGAGCTCATTGGAATGGTAACTTAAAAGGCTTCTAAATGGGACCATAATTGGGTAATTCTGAGACCGTTCGATATCCCAAAAGCATGTTGGAACTCTTTGATCATCATTTAGTAATTTGGATTGTTAATCTTTCCAAATCACGTGATCTAACAGAGATGTACATAACTCCCTCGTTTCATGTCGGATTGGGTCAATTTTTGGTCATCTAAAAGGTACTTTGGTGCTCTTTGATTCTTTACTTGAATCATCATTTTTTGAGACCATTTGCACATCCGTAAGTGGGATCGGAGTCATCGGTCCTGAATTTTTCATTCATCTCCTTGTCTAATAGTTACCTTCATAACTCTCTTTTCTGTGGTCGAATTTAGACTATTTTAAGCTCATTGGAATGGTAATTCGGAAGGATTCCAAATGGGATAAGAATTGTCTAATTCTGAGACCGTTCGGTATCCTAAAAGCCCGTTGGAACTCTTCGATCGTCATTTTGCGATTTGGATAGTTAATCTTTTCAAATCGGGTGATCCAATGGAGATGCTCATTACTCCCTCATTTGATGTCAGATTGGGTCAATTTTTTGTCATCTAAAAGGCACGTTAGTGACCTTTCCTTCCTAACTTGAATAGTTATATTCCGAGATCATTTGTGCATCCATAAGTGGGATCACAGTCGTCGGTCCTGAATTTTTCCTTCTCGTTGTCTAATAGTAACCTTCATAACTCTCTCTTTAGTGGTCGAATTTAGACTATTTTGAGCCCATTGGAATCGTAACTCGACAAGCTTCTAAATGGGACCAAAATTGGGAACTTCTGAGACCTTTCGATATCCTAAAAGCATGCTGGAATTCTTCGATCGTAATTTTGCAATTTGGATTGTTAATCTTTCCAAATCACGCAATCCAATGGAGATGCTCATACTCCCACGTTTGATTTAGGATTGGGTCAATTTTTGGTCATCTATAAGATACTTTAATGTTCATTCATTCCTGATTGAAATCGTGGTATTCTGAGACCATTTGGGCATCTGTAAGTGGGATTGTAGTCCTCGGTCCTGAATTTTTCCTTCATCTCCTTGTGCAATAGTAACCTCCATAACTCTCTCTTCAGTGGTTGAATATAGACTATTTTGAGCTCATTGGAATGGTAACTCAACAAGTTTCTAAATGGGACTAGAATTTGCTAATTCTAAGACCGTTCGATATCCCAAAAGCGCGGTGGAACTCTTTGATCGTCATTTTGTAATTTAGATTGTTAATCTTTCAAAATCATGCAATCCAACGGACATGCTCATGACTCCCTCATTTGATGTCGAATTGGGTCAATTTTGGGTCATCAGAAAGGTACTTTAATGCTCTTTCATTCCTGACTGGAATCGAGGTATTCCGAGACCACTTGGGCATCTGTAAGTGGGATCACAGTCATCGGTCCAGAAGTTTTCCTTCATCTCCTTGTCTAAAAGTAACTTTCATAACAATCTCTTTAGTGGTCAAATTTAAACTATTTTGAGCTCATTAGAATGGTAACTTGACAAGCTTCCAAATGGGACCTGAACTGTCTAATTCTACGGCCGTTCGATATCCCAAAAGCCAGTCGGAACTCGTCGATTGTCATTTTACAATTTGGATTGTTAATCTTTCCAAATCGTGAGATCCAACGGAGATGCTATTACTCCGTCGTTTGATGTAAGATTGGGTCAATTTTTTGTCATCTGAAAGGTACTTTGATGCTCTTTCATTCCTGATTGAAGTCAAGGTATTCTGAGACCATTTGGGCATCTATATGTGGGATCGTAGTTGTCGGTCCTAAATGTTTCCTTCATCTCCTTGTCCAATAGTAACCTTCGTAACTCTCTCTTTAGTGGTCGAATTTAGACTATTTTAAGCTCATTGGGATTGTAACTCGACAAGCTTCCAAATGGGACCAGAATTGTCTAATTCTGAGACCGTTCAATATCCCAAACGCTCGTAGGAACTCTTCGATCGTCATCTTGCAATTTCGATTATTAATCTTTTCAAATCGTGAGATCCAACGGAGACGCTCATGACTCCCTCGTTTGATGTAGGATTGGGTCGAATTTTGGTCATCTGAAAGGTACTTTAGTGCTCTTTCATTCCTCTTTGAAATCGTGGTATTCCGAGACCATTTGGGCATCCGTAAGTGGGATCGCAGTCGTCGGTCCTCAATATTTCCTTCATCTCCTTGTCCAATAGTAACCTTCGTAACTCTCTCATCAGTGGTCAAATTTAGACTATTTTGAGCTCATTGGAATTATAACTTAAGAACCTTACAAATGGGACCAAAATTGGCTAATTTTGAGACTGTTCATATCCCAAAAGCATGTTGGAACTCTTCGATCATCATTTTGTAATTTGGATTGTTAATCTTTCCAAATCGTGTGATCCAACGGAGACACTTATGACTCTCTCGCTTGATGTCGGATAGTGTCAATTTTTGGTCATCTGAAAGGTACTTTAGTGCTCTTTCATTCCTGACTTGAATCATGGTATTCCGAGACCATTTGGGCATCCGTAAGTGGGATTGTAGTCGTCAGTCCTGAATTTTTTCCTTCATCTCCTTGTCCAATAGTAACCTTCATTCTCTCTTCAATGGTCGAATTTAGACTATTTTGAGCACATTGGAATGGTAACTCAACAAGCTTCCAAATGGGACCAAAATAGCCTAATTCTGAGACCGTTCGATATCCCAAAAGCCCTTTCGAACTCTTCGATCGTCATTTTGCAATTTGGATTGTTAATCATTCCAAATTGCATGATACAATAGAGATGCTCATAACTCCCTCGTTTGATGTCAGATTGGGTCAATTTTTGGTAATATGAAAGGTACTTTAGTCACTTTAATTCCTGACTTGAATCGTCATATTCCGAGACCATTCACGAATCCATCAGTGGGATCACAGTCATCGGTCTTGAATTATTCCTTCATCTCCTTGTCCAATAGTAACCTTCATAACTCTCTCATTAGTGGTCCAATTTAGTCTATTTTGAGCTCATTGCAATGGTAACTTAAAAAGCTTCCAAATGGGACCATAATTGGTTAATTCTGAGACCGTTTGATATCCCAACAGCACATTGGAACTCTTCGATCATCATTTAGTAATTTGGATTGTTAATCTTTCCAAATCATGCGATCAATTGGAGATGCTCATAACTCCCTCGTTTGATGTCAGATTGGGTCAATTTTTGGTCATCTAAAAGGTACTTTAGTGCTCTTTCATTCCTAACTTGAATCATCGTATTCCGAGACCATTTGCGCATCCGTAAGTGGGATCGTAGTCATCGATCCTGAATTTTTCCTTCATCTCCTTGTCCAATAGTAACTTCATAACTCTCTCATTAGTGGTCAAATTTAGATTATTTTGAGCTCATTGGAATTGTGACTTCACAAGCTTCCAAATGGGACCGAAATTGCCTAATTTTGAGACCGTTCAATATCCCAAAACCACGTTGGAACTCTTCGATCGTCATTTTACAATTTGGATTGTTAATCTTTCCAAATCGAGTGATCCAATGGAGATGCTCATAACTCCCTCGTTCGGATTGGGTCAATTTTTGGTCATTTGAAAGGTACTTTGGTGCTCTTTCATTCTTGACTGGAATCATCATATTCCTAGACCATTTGGGCATCCATGAGTGGAATCGTAGTCGTCGGTCCTGAATTTCTCTTTCATCTCCTTGTCCAATAGTAACCTTCATAACTCTCTCTTCAGTGGTCAAATTTAGACTATTTTGAGCTCATTGCGATGGTAAATCGACAAGCTTCTAAGTGGGACCAGAATTGTCTAATTACGAGACCGTTCGATATCCCAAACGCCCCTTGGAACTCTTCGATCATCATTTTGCAATTTAGATTGTTAATCTTTTCAATTTGTGTGCTCCAATAGAGATGCTCAAAACTCCCTCGTTTGATGTTAGATTGGGTCAATTTTTGGTCATCTAAAAGGTACCATAGTGCTCTATCATTCCAGACTTGAATCATCATATTCCGAGACCATTTACGAATCCGGAAGGAGATCGCAGTCATCGGTCCTAAAGTTTTCCTTCATCTCCTTGTCCAATAGTAACCTTCATAACTCTCTCATTAGTGGTCCAATTTAGACTATTTTGAGCTCATTGGAATGGTAACTCGACAAGCTTCCAAATGGGACCAGAATTGTCTAATTTTGAGACTGTTCGATATGCCTACAGCCTGTTGGAACTCTTCAATCGTCATTTTACAATTTGGATTGTTAATCTTTCTAAATCGCGTGATCTAATGGAGATGCTCATAATTCCCTCATTTTGATGTCGGATTGGATCAATTTTTGGTCATCTGAAAGGTACTTTAGTGCTCTTTCATTACTGACTTGCATCGTCGTATTTCGAGACTATTTGCACATCCATAAGTGGGATCGTAGTTGTCGGTCCTGAATTTTTCCCTCATCTCCTTGCCTAATAGTAACCTTCATAACTCTCTCATTAGTGGTCCAATTTACACTATTTTGTGCTCATTGGAATGGTAACTTAACAAGCTTCCAAATGGGACCAAAATTGGCTAATTCTTAGACCGTTCGATACCCCAAAAGCACATTGGAACTCTTCGATCGTCATTTTGCAATTTGGATTGTTAATCTTTCTAAATCACGAGATCCAATGGAGATGCTCATTACTACGTTGTTTAATGTAGGATTGGGTCGATTTTTGGTCATTTGAAAGGTACTTTGATGCTCTTTCATTCCTGATTGAAGTCGTGGTATTCCGAGACTATGTGGGATCGCATTCATCAGTCTGGAATGTTTCCCTCAACTCCTTGTCCAATAGTAACCTTCATAACTCTCTTTTTAGTGGTCGAATTTAGACTATTTTGAGCTCATTGGAATGGTAACTTGACAAGCATTCAAATGGGACCAGAATTGTCTAATTCTGAGACCATTTGATCTCCCAAAAGCACGTTGAAATTCTTCCATCGTCATTTTACATTTTGGATTATTAATCTTTCCAAATCATGCGATCCGACGGAGACGCTCTCGACTCCCTCGTTTGATGTCGAATTGGGTTAATTTTTTGTCATATGAAAGGTACTTTAGTTCTCTTTTATTCTTGACTTGAATCATCATATTCTGAGACGATTTGTGCATTCGTAAGTGGGATCACAGTCATCGGTCCTGAATTTTTCCTTCATCTCCTTGTCTAATAGTAACCTTCATAACTCTCTCATTAGTGGTCCAATTTAGACTATTTTGAGCTCATTGGACTGGTAACTTAACAAGCTTTCAAATGGGAGCAGAATTGGCTAATTTCGAGACTGTTCGATATCCCAAAAGCACAATGGAACTCTTCAATTGTCATTTTGCAATTTGGATTGTCAATCTTTCCAAATCGCTCGATCCAATGGAGATGCTCATAACTCCCTCATTTAAAGTTGGATTGGGTCAATTTTTGGTCATCTGAAAGGTACTTTAGTGTTCTTTCATTACTAACGTGAATCATCGTAATCCGAGACCATTTGCGCATCCGTAAGTGGGATCGGAGTAGTCGGTCCTATATTTTTCCTTCATCTCCATGTCCAATAGTAACCTTCATAACTATCTCTTTAGTGGTTGAATTTAGACTATTTTAAGTTCATTGGAATGGTAACATGGCAGGCTTACAAATGGGATAAGAATTGTCTAATTCTAAAACCGTTCGGTATCCCAAAAGCCCGTTGCAACTCTTCGATCGTCATTTTGCAATTTAGATTGTTAATCTTTTCAAATCGTGTGATCCAATGGGGATGCTTATAACTCCCTCATTTAATGTCAGATTGGGTTGATTTTTGGTCATCTGAAAGGTACTTTAGTGCTCTTTCATTCCTAACTTGAATCATCATATTCCGAGACCATTTGTGTGTCCGTAAGTGGGAGCGCAGTCGTCGGTCCTGAATTTTTCCTTCATCTCTTTCTCCAATGGTAACCTTCACAACTCTCCCATTAGTGGTCCAATTTTGATTATTTTGAGCTCATTGGAATGGAAACTTTACAAGCTTCCAAAAGGGACAAGAATTGGCTAATTCTGAGACCATTCGATATCCCAAAAGCACGTTGGAACTCTTCAATTGTCATTTTGCAATTTGGATTACTAATCCTTCCATATAACGTGATCCAACGAAGATGCTCATAAATCCCTCGTTTGATGTCGGATTAGGTCAATATTTAGTCATCTGAAAGGTAATTTAGTGCTCTTTCATTCTTGACTTGAATTATCATATTTCGTGACCATTTGCGCATATTTAAGTGGAATTACAGTCGTCGGTCCTGAATTTTTCCTTCATCTCCTTGTCCAATAGTAACCTTTAGAACTCTCTTTTCAATGGTCAAATTTAGGCTATTTTAAGCTCATTGGAATGGTAACTCGACAATCTTTCAAATGGGACTAGAATTGTCTAATTCTGGGACCGTTAGATCTCCCAAAAGCCTGTTGAAGTTCTTCAATCATCATTTTGCATTTTGGATTATTAATCTTCCCAATTTGCACGACCCAATGGAGATGCTCATAACTCCCTCGTTTGATGTCGTATTGAGTCAATTTTTGGTCATCTGAAAGGTACTTTAGTGCCCTTTCATTACTGACTTCAATCGTCGTATTCTGAGACCATTTGTGCATCTGTAAGTGGGATCGCAGTTGTCGGTCCTGAATTTTTCTTTCATCTCCTTGTCCATTAGTAACCATCATAACTCTCTCATAAGTGGTCTAATTTAGAATATTTTGAGCTCATTGGAATGGTTACTTAATAAGCTTCCAAATGGGACTGGAATTGGCTAATACTGAGACCGTTCGATATCCCAAAAGGATGTTGGAACTCTTCGATCGTCATTTTGTAGTTTAGATTGTTAATCTTTCCAAATCGTGTGATCCAATGGAGATGCTCATAAGTCCCTCATTTGATGTCGGATTGGGTCAATTTTTGGTCATCTTAAAGGTACTTTAATGCTCTTTCATTCCTGACTTGAATCGACGTATTCTGAGTCCATTTGCGCATCCGTAAGTGGGATCGCAATCGTCGGTCCTGAATATTTCCTTCATCTCCTTATCTAATAGTTACCTTCATAACTCTCTCATTAGTTGTCCAATTTAGACTATTTTGAGGTCATTGGAATGGAAACTCGACAAGCTTCCAACTGGGACCAAAATTGTCTAATTCTGAGACCGTTCGATATCCTAAAAGCCCATTGGAACTCTTCAATTGTCATTTTACAATTTGGATTGTTACTCTTTCCATATCACGTGATCCAATGGAGATGCTCATAACTCCCTCATTTGATGTCGGATTGGTTTAATTTTTGGTCATCTAAAAGGTACTTTAGTGCTCTTTCATTCCTAACTTCAATCGTCGTATTCCTAGGCCATTTGTGCATCAGTAAGTGGGATCGCATTCGTCGATCCTGAATTTTTCCTTCATCTCCTTGTCCAATAATAACCATCATAACTCTCTCAAATGGGGCCAGAATTGTCTAATTCTGAGACCGTTCGATATCCGAAATGCCCGTTGGAACTCTTCGTTCGTCATTTTACATTTTGGGTTGTTAATCTTTCCAAATCGCACGATCCAATGGAGATGCTCATAACTCCCTCGTTTGATGTCGGATTGGGTTAATTTTTAGTCACCTGAAAGGTACTTTAGGGCTCTTTCGTTCCCCACTTGAATTGCCATATTTCGAGACTATTCGCGCATCCTTAAGTTGGATCGTAGTCGTCGGTCCTGAATTTTTTCGTCATCTCCCTGTCCAATAGTAACAATCATAACTCTATCATTAGTGGTCCAATTTACAATATTTTTAGCTCACTGGAATGGTTACTTAACAAGCTTCTAAATGGGACCAGAATTGGCTAATTCTGTGACCGTACGATATCCCAAAAGCTCGTTGGAACTCTTAAATCATCATTTTGCAATTTAGATTATTAATCTTTCCAAATCGCGCGATCTGACGGAGATGCTCATTACTCCCTCGTTTGATGTCGAATTGGGTCAATTTTTGGACATCTGAAAGGTACTTTAGTGCTCTTTCATTCCTGACAGGAATTATCATATTCCATCTGTAAGTGCGATCGAAGTCATTGGTCCTGAATTTTTCCTTCATCTCCTTGTCCAACAGTAACCTTCATAACTCTCTCATCAGTTGTCCAATTTAGACTATTGTGAGCTCATTGGAATGGTAACTTAACAAGCTTTCAAATTGGGGAAGAATTGGCTAATTTTGAGACCATTCGGTATCCCGAAAGCATGTTGGAACTCTTCGATCGTCAGTTTACAATTTTTATTATTAATCTTTCCAAATCGCGCATTCTAACGGAGATGCTCATAAGTCCCTCGTTTGATGTCGGATTGGGTCAATTTTTGGTAATCTGAAAGGTAGTTTAGTGCTCTTCATTCCTAACCTGAATCATCAAATTCTGAGACCATTTGCACATCCGTAAGTGGGATCGCAGTCATCGGTCCTAAATTTTTTCTTCATCCCCATGTCTAATGGTAACCTTCATAACTCTCTCATTAGTGGTCCAATTTAGACTATTTTGAGTTCATTGGAATCGTAACTCAACAAGCTTCCAAATGGGACCAGCATTGTTATATTCTGAGACCGTTCGATATCCCAAACGGCCGTTGCAACTCTTCGATCGTCATTTTGTAAATTGGATTGTTAATCTTTCCAAATCACGTGATGCAACAAAGATGCTCATAACTCCATTGTTTGATGTCGGATTGGGTCAAGTTTTGGTCATCTAAAAGGTACTTTAGTTCTCTTTCATTACTGACTTTAATCATCGTATTCCTAGACCATCTGCGCATCCATAAGTAGGCTCGCAGTCGTCGGTCCTAAATTTTTCCTTCATCTCCTTGTCCAATAGTAACCATCATAACTCTCTCATTAGTGGTCCAATTTAGAATATTTTGAGCTCATTGGAATGGTAACTTAACAAGCTTCCAAATGGGATCAGAATTGGCTAATTTGGAGACTGTTTGATATCCCAAAAGCACATTGGAAGTCTTCGATCGTCATTTTACAATTTGGATTGTTAATCTTTCCAAATCGTGTGATCTAATGGAGATGCACGTAACTCCCTCGTTTGATGTTGTATTGGGTTCATTTTTGGCCATCTGAAAGGAACTTCAGTGCTATTTCATTCCTGACTCAAATCATCGTATTCTAAGACCATTTGCGCATCCGTAAGTGGGATTACAGTCGTCGGTCTTGAATTTTTCCTTTATATCCTTGTCTAATAGTAGCCTTCATAACTCTCTCTTCAGTGGTTGAAATTAGACTATTTTGAGCTCATTGGAATTGTAACTTGACAAGCTTCCAAATGGGACCAAAATTATCTAATTCGGAGACCATTCGATATCCCAAAAGCACGTTGGAACTCTTCGATCGTCCTTTAAATTTTGGATTGTTAATCTTTCCAAATCACGCGATCTAATGGAGATGCTCTTAACTCACTCATTTAATGTCAGATTGGGTCAATTTTTTGTCATCTGAAAGGTACTTTAGTGCTCTATCAATCCTGACTTGAATCGTTATATTCTTAGTCCATTTGCACATCCGTAAGTGGGATCACAGTCGTCGGTCCTAAATGTTTCCTTCATCTCCTTGTCCAATTGTAACCTTCATAACTCTCTCTTCAGTGGTCGAATTTAGCCTATTTTGAGCTCATTGGGATTGTAACTCGACATGCTTCCTAATGGGATCAGAATTGTCTCATTCTGAGATCGTTCGATATCCCAAATGCCCGTTGGACCTCTTCGTTTGTCATTTTGCAATTAGGATTGTTAATATTTCCAAATTGCGTGATCTAATGGAGATGCTCTCAACTCCCACGTTTGATGTCGGATTGGGTCAATTTTTGGTCATCTGAAAGGTACTTTAGTGTTCTGTTATTCCTGACTTGAATCGTCGTATTCTTAGACCATTTGCACATCCGTAAGTGGGATCGAAGTCGTCGGTCCTAAATGTTTCCTTCATCGCCTTGTCCAATAGTAACCTTCATGAGTCTCTCTTCAGTGGTCGAATTTAAGCTATTTTAAGCTCATTGGGATGGCCTTTTGATCTCATTGGGATGGTAACTCGACAAGCTTCCAAATGCGATCAGAATTACCTAATTCTGAGACCGTTCGATATCCTGAATGCCCGTTGGAACACTTCGTTCGTCATTTTTGAGTTTGGATTGTTAATCTTTCCAAATCGCGTGATCCAACGGAGTTGCACACAACTCCTTCGTTTGATGTCCGATTCGGTGAATTTTTAGTCATCTGAAAGGTACTTTAGTGCTCTTCCATTCCCGACTTGAATCATCGTATTTCGAGACCATTTGCACATCTATAAGTAGGACCGTAGTCGTCGGTCCTCAATTTTTTCTTCATCTACTTGTCCAATAGTAACCTTCATAACTCTCTCATTAGTGGTCCAATTTAGATTATTTTGAGCACATTGGAATGGTAACTTCACAAGCTTCCAAATGAGACCAGAATTGGCTAATTCTGAGACCGTTCGATATCCTAAATGTACGTTGGAACTCTTCAATCATCATTTTGCAATTTGGATTGTTAATCTTTCCAAATCGCACGATCCACTGGAGATGCTCATAACTCCCTCGTTTTATGTCGGATTGGGTCTATTTTTGGTCGTCTGAAAGGT
This sequence comes from Magnolia sinica, assembly GCF_029962835.1. NCBI lineage: Eukaryota > Viridiplantae > Streptophyta > Magnoliopsida > Magnoliales > Magnoliaceae > Magnolia > Magnolia sinica. The sequence goes on from NC_080573.1 coordinate 73,751,805, forward strand.
ACTTTAGTACTCTTTCATTCCTGATTTGATCATCCTACTCCGAGACCATTTGTGCATCCATAAGTGGGATCACAGTTGTCGGTCCTGAATTTTTCCTTCATCTCCTTGTCTAATAGTAACCTTCATAACTCTCTCATCAGTTGTCCAATATACATTATTTTGAGCTCATTGGAATTGTAACTTAACAAGCTTCCAAATGGGAGAAGAATTGGCTAATTCTGAGACCATTTGGTATGCCAAAAGCACGTTAGAACTATTCAATCATCAGTTTATAATTTGTATTATTAATCTTTCCAAATCACGCAATCCAACGGAGAAGCTCATAACTCCCTCGTTTGATAATGGATTGGGTCGATTTTAGTCATCTGAAAGGTACGTTAGTACTCTTTCATTCCTGACTTGAATCGGTTTATTCTGAGACCATTTGTGAATCCATAAGTGGGATCGCAATCGTCGGTCTAGAATTTTTCCTTCATCACCTTGTCCAATGGTAACCTTCATAACTCTCTCTTCAGTGGTTGAATTTTGACTATTTTCAGCTCATTGGGTTGCTATATCGACAAGCCTCTAAATGGGGCAAAATTATCTAATTTTGACACCGTTCAATATCTCAAAATCCTGTTGGAACTCTTCGATTGTCATTTTGCAATTTGGTTTGTTAATCTTTCCAAATTGTGCGATCGAACGGATATGCTCATAACTCCCTCCTTTGATGTCGGATTGGGTCAATTTTTGGTCATTTGAAAGGTACTTTTGTGCCCTTTCATTCCTGACTTGAATGGTTGTATTCCAAGACTATTTGTGCATCCATAAGTGGGATCATAGTCATCGGTCCTGAATTTTTCCTTCATCTCCTTATCCATTAGTAACCTTCATAACTCTCTATTCAGTGTTGGAATTTGGACTATTTTGAGCTCATTAGAATGGTAACTCGACAAGCTTCCAAATGGGACTAGAATTGGATAATTTTGAGATCGTTCGGTATCCCAAAAGCACGTTGGAACTCTTCGATTATCATTTTGCAATTTGGATTGTTAATCTTTCCCAATCGCGTGATCCAATGGAGAAGCTCATGACTCCCTCATTTGACGTAGGATTGGTCGATTTTTGGTCATCTGAAAGGTACTTTGATGCTCTTTTATTCCTGATTGAAGTCATGGTATTCCAAGTCCGTTTGGACATCCGTAAGTGGGATAACATTCATCGGTCCTGAATGTTTCCTTCAACTCCTTGTACAATAGTTACCTTCATAACTCTCTCTTCAGTTGTCGAATTTAGATTATTTGGAGATCATTGGAATAGTAACTCGACAAGCTTTCAAATGGGACAAGAATTTTCTAATTCTGAGACCGTTCGATCTCTCAAAAGCCCATTGAAATTCTTCGATCGTCATTTTGAAATTTTGATTGTTAAATTTTCCAAATTGTGCGACACAATGGTGATGCTCAAAACTCCCTCATTTAATGTTAGATTGGGTCAATTTTTAGTCATCTGAAAGGTACTTTAGTGCTCTTTCAGTACTGACTTCAACCGTCGAATTCGGAGACCATTTGCGCATCCGTATGTGGGATCGTAGTTGTCGGTCTTGAATTTTTCTTAATCTCCTTGTCCAATAGTAACCTTCATAACTCTCTCATTAGTGGTCCTAATTAGAATATTTTGAGCTCATTGGAATGGTAACTCGACAAGCTTCCAAATGGGACCAGAATTGTCTCATTCTGAGACCGTTAGATATCCCAAAAGCCCGTTGGAACTCTTTGATCGTCATTTTGCATTTTGGATTGTTAATCTTTCCAAATTGTGCGATCTAATGGAGATGCTCATAACTCCCACGTTTGATGTCAAATTGGGTTAATTTTTGGTTATCTAAAAGGTACTTTAGTGCTCTTTCATTACTGACTTGAATCGTCGTATTCTTAGTCCATTTGCACATCCATAAGTGGGATCACACTCGTCGGTCCTAAATGTTTCCTTCATCTCCTTGTCCAATAGTAACCTTCATAACTCTCTCTTCAGTGGTCAAACTTAGACTATGTTGAGCTCATTGGGATTGAAACTCGACAAGCTTCCAAATGGGATCAGAATGGTCTATTTCTGAGACCGTTCGATATCCCAAATGCCCATTGGAACTCTTCGTTTGTCATTTTGCAATTTGGATTGTTAATATTTCCAAATAGCGTGATCTAATGGAGATGCTCATAACTCCCTCGTTTGATGTCAGATTGGGTTAATTTTTCGTCATCTAAAAAGTACTTTAGTGCGCTTTAATTCATGACTTGATTTGTTGTATTCTGAGACCATTTGCACATCCGTAAGTGGGATCGGAGTCTTCAGTCTCGAATTTTTCCTCATCTCCTCGTCCAATAGTAACCTTCATAACTCTCTCTTCAGTGGTTGAATTTAGACTATTTTGAGCCCATTGGAATGGTAACTCGACAAGCTTCTAAATGGGACCAGAATTGTCTCATTCTGAGACCGTTCGATATCCCAAAAGCCCATTGGAACTCTTCGATCGTCATCGATCGTCATTTTGCATTTTGGATTGTTAATCTTTCCAAATTGCACAATCCAATGGAGATGCTCATAACTCCCACATTTGATGTCGGATTGGGTCGATTTTAGGTCATCTAAAAGGTACTTTAGTGCTCTTTCATTCCTAACCTGAATCGTCGTATTTAGAGACCATTTGCACATTCGTAAGTGGGATCGTAATCATCAGTCCTAAATGTTTCCTTCATCTCCTTGTCCAATAGTAACCTACATAACTTTCTCTTCAGTGGTCGAATTTAGACTATTTTGAGCTCATGGGGATGGTATTTTGAGCTCATTAGGATGGTAACTCGACAAGCTTCCAAATGCGATCAGAATTGTCTAATTCAGAGACCGTTCGATATCCCAAATGCCCGTTAGAACTCTTCGTTCGTCATTTTCCAATTTGGATTGTTAATCTTTCAAAATTGTGCAATCCAACGGAGATGCTCACAACTCCTTCGTTTGATGTCGGATTGGGTCAATTTTTGATCATCTGAAAGGTACTTTAGAGCTCTTTCATTCCTGACTTGAATTGTCGTATTTCGAAACCATTTGCACATCCATAAGTGGGATCGTAGTCGTTGGTCCTGAATTTTTCCTTCATCTACTTGTCTAACGGTAACCTTCATAACTCTCTCATTAGTGGTCCAATTTAGACTATTTTGAGCTCATTGGAATGGTAACTTAACAAGCTTCCAAATGGGACCAAAACTGGCTAATTCTGAGACCGTTCGATGTCCCAAATGCACATTGGAAGTCTTCAGTCTTCATTTTACAATTTGGATTGTTAATCTTTCCAAATCGTACGATCCACCGAAGATGCTCATAACCCCCTCGTTTGATGTCGGATTGGGTCTATTTTTGGTCAGCTGAAAGGTACTTTAGTGCTCTTTTATTCCTGATTTGATCATCATATTCTGAGACCATTTGTGCATCCGTAAGTAGGATCGCAGTTGTTGGTCCTGAATTTTTCCTTCATCGCCTTGTCCAATAGTAACCTTCATAACTCTCTCATCAGTTGTCCAATTTAGAATGTTTTGAGCTCATTGGAATGGTAACTTAACAAGCTTCCAAATAGGAGATAAATTGGCTAATTTTGAGACCATTCGGTATGCCAAAAGCACGCTGGAACTCTTCGATCATCAGTTTGTAATTTGTATTATTAATCTTACCAAATCACGCGATCTAACGGAGATGCTCATAACGCCCTCGTTTGATATTGGTTTGGGTCAATTTTTTGTCATCTAAAAGGTACATTAGTGCTATTTCATTCCTGACTTGGATCATTGTATTCCGAGACCATTTGTGAATCCATAAGTGGGATTGCAGTCGTCGGTCCAAAAATTTTCCTTCATCTCCTTGTCCAATAGTAACCTTCATAACTCTCTCTTCGGTGGTCGAATTTAGACTATTTTCATCTTATTAGAATCTTGACTCGACAAGCCTCCAAATGGGGCCAAAATTATCTAATTCTAACACCGTTCGATATCTGAAAAGCCCATTGGAACTCTTCGATCGTCATTTTGCAATTTGGTTTGTTAATCTTTCTAAATCGCGCGATTGAACGGAGATGCTTGTAACTCCCTCGTTTGATGTTGGATTGGGTCAATTTTTAGTCATCTAAAAGGTACTTTTGTCCTCTTTTATTCCTGACTTGAATGGTTGTATTCCGAGACTATTTGTGCATCCATAAGTGGGATCGCAGTCGTCGGTCCTGAATTTTTCCTTCATCTCCTTATCCATTAGTAACCTTCATAACTCTCTCTTCAATGTTGGAATTTGGACAATTTTAAGCTCAATGAGTGAAAACTCGACAAGCTTCCAAATGGGACTAGAATTGGGTAATTTTGAGACCGTTCGATATCCTAAAAGCACGTTGGAACTCTTCGATCGTCATTTTGCAATTTGGATTGTTAATCTTTCCCAATCACGTGATCTAATGGACACGCTCATGACTCCATCGTTTGATGTAGGATTAGGTCAATTTTTAGTCATCTGAAAGGTACTTTGATGCTCTTTCATCCCTGATTGAAGTCATGGTATTCCGAGACAATTTGGACATCCGTTTGTGGGATAGCATTCATCGGTCATGAATGTTTCCCTCAACTCCTTGTCCAATAGTTACCTACATAACTCTCTCTTCAGTGGTCGAATTTAGACTATTTGGAGCTCATTGGAATGTTAACTCAACAAGCTTCCAAATGGGACCAGAATTATCTCATTCTGAGACCGTTCGATATCCCAAAAGCCCGTTGGAACTGTTCGATCGTCAGTTTGCATTTTGGATTGTTAATATTTCCAAATCGCATGATGTAATGGAGATGCTCACAACTCCCTCGTTTGATGTTGGATTGGGTCGATTTTTGGTCATCTGGAAGGTACTTTAGTGCTCTTTCATTCCTGATTTGAATCATTGTATTCTGAGACCATTTGTGCATCTGTAAGTGGGATCAAAGTCGTCGGTCCTGAATTTTTCCTTCATCTCCTTGTCCAATAGTAACCTTCATAACTCTCTCTTCGATGGTTGAATTTAGACTGTTTTAAGCTTATTGGAATGTTAACTCGACAAGCTTTCAAATGGGACCAAAATTGTCTAATCCTGACACCGTTCAATATCCCAAAAGCCTATTGGAACTCTTCATTCATCATGTTGCAATTTGGATTGTTAATCTCTCCCAATCGCGCAATCTAACGGAGATGCTCATAACTCCCTCATTTGCTGTAGGATTGGGTGAATTTTTGGTCATCTGAAAGGTACTTTAAAGCTCTTTCATTCCTGATTGAAATCGTGATATTCTGAGACCATTTAGGCAAACGGAAAAGCTCATAACTCCCTCGTTTGATATTGGATTGGGTTGATTTTTGGTCATCTGAAAGGTACGTTAGTGCTCTTTCATTCCTGACTTGAATCATTTTATTCTGAGACCATTTGTGAATCCATAAGTGGGATCGCAGTCGTCGGTCCAGAATTTTTCCTTCATCTCCTTATCTAATAGTAACCTTCATAACTCTCACTTTGGTGGTCGAATTTTGACTATTTTCAGCTCATTGGAATGCTATATAGACAAGCCTCCAAATGGGGCAAAATTATCTAATTCTGACACCGTTCGATATCTCAAAATCCCGTTGGAACTCTTCGATCGTCATTTTGAAATTTGGTTTGTTAATCTTTCTAAATCGCGCGATTGAATGGAGATGCTCGTAACTCCCTCGTTTGATGTTGGATTGGGTCAATTTTTGGTCATCTGAAAGGTGCTTTTGTGCCCTTTCATTCTTGACTTGAATGGTTGTAATAAGAGACCATATGTGCATCCATAAGTGGGATCGCAGTCGTCGGTCCTGAATTTTTCCTTCATCTCCTAATCCATTAGTAACCTTCATAACTCTCTCTTCAGTGTTGGAATTTGGACTATTTGGAGCTCATTAGAATGGTAACTCGACAAGCTACCAAATGGGACTAGAATTGGGTAATTCTGAGACTGTTCGATATCCCAAAAGCACATTGGAACTCTTCGATTGTCAATTTGCAATTTGGATTGTTAATCTTTCCCCATCGTGCGATTCGATGGAGATGCTCATGACTCCCTCATTTGATGTAGGATTGGGTCAATTTTTGGTCATCTGAAAGGTACTTTGATTCTCTTTCATTCCTGATTGAAGTCATGCTATTCCGAGACCATTTGGACATACGTAAGTGGGATAGCATTCATCGGTCCTTAATGTTTCCTTCAACTCCATGTCCAATAGTTACCTTCATAACTCTCTCTTCAGTTGTCGAATTTAGACTATTTGGAGCTCATTGGAATGGTAACTTGACAAGCTTTCAAATGGGACAAGAATTTTCTAATTCTGAGACTGTTCGATCTCTCAAAAGCCCATTGAAATTCTTCGATCGTCATTTTAAAATTTTGATAGTTAATTTTTCCAAATTGTGCGACCCAGCGGTGATGCTCATAACTCCCTCATTTAATGTTAGATTGGGTCAATTTTTGGTCATTTGAAAGGTACTTTAGTGCTCTTTCATTACTGACTTCAACCGTCGTATTCAGAGACCATTTGCACATCTGTATGTGGGATCGTAGTCGTCGGTCCTGAATTTTTCTTCATCTCCTTGTCCAATAGTAACCTTCATAACTCTCTCATTAGTGGTCCAAATTTGACTATTTTGAGTTCATTGGAATGGTAACTCGACAAGTGTCTCATTCCGAGACCGTTCGATATCCCAAAAGCCCGTTGGAACTCATTGAACGTCATTTTGCATTTTGGATTGTTAATCTTTCCAAATTGTGTGATCTAATGGAGATGCTCATAACTCCCTCGTTTGAGTCAAATTGGGTCAATTTTTGGTTATCTAAAAGGTACTTTAGTTCTCTTTCATTGCTGACTTGAATCGTCGTATTCTTAGTCCAATTGCACATCCGTAAGTGGGATCGCTGTCGTCGGTCCTAAATGTTTCCTTCATTTCCTTGTCTAATAGTAACCTTCATAACTCTCTCTTCAGTGGTCGAATTTAGACTATGTTCAGCTCATTGGGATTGTAACTCGAGAAGCTTCCAAATGGGATCAGAATGATCTAATTCTGTGACCGTTCGATATCCCAAATGCCCGTTGGAACTCTTCGTTCGTCATTTTGTAATTTGGATTGTTAATATTTCCAAATAGCGTCATCTAATGGAGATGCTCACAACTCCCTTATTTGATGTCGGATTGGGTTAATTTTTCGTCATCTGAAAGGTACTTTAGTGCTCTTTCATTACAGACTTGAATCAACGTATCCCAAGACCATTTGCACATCCGTAAGTGCGATCGGAGTTGTCGGTCCTAAATTTTTCCTTCATCTCCTTGTCCAATAGTAACCTTCATAATGCTCTCTTCAGTGGTTGAATTTAGTCTATTTTGAGCCATTGGAATGGTAACTCGACAAGCTTCTAAATGGGACCAGAATTGTCTCATTCTGAGACCGTTCGATATCCCAAAAGCCCGTTAGAACTCTTCGATCGTCATCGATCATCATTTTGCATTTTGGATTGTTAATCTTACCAAATCGTGTAATCCAATGGAGATGCTCATAACTCCCTCGTTTGATGTCGGATTGGGTCGATTTTAGGTCATCTGAAAGGTACTTTAGTGCTCTTTCTGTCTTGACCTGAATCGTCGTATTTAGAGACCATTTGCACATTCATAAGTGGGATTGCAATCATCGGTTCTAAATGTTTCCTTCATCTCCTTGTCCAATAGTAACCTTCATAACTCTCTCTTCAGTGGTCAAATTCAGACTATTTTGAGCTCATTGGGATGGTAACTCGACAAGCTTCCAAATGTGATTAAAATTGTCTAATTCTGAGACCGTTCGATATCCCAAATGCCTGTTGGAACTCTTCGTTCGTCATTTTCTAGTTTGGATTGTCAATCTTTCCAAATTGCGTGATCCAACGGAGATGCTTACAACTCCTTCATTTGATGTCGGATTGGATCAATTTTCGGTCATCTGAAAGGTACTTTAAGCTCTTTCATTCCTGACTTGAATCATCGTATTTCGAGACCATTTGCACATCCATAAGTAGGATCATAGTCGTCGGTCTTGAATTTTTCCTTCATCTACTTGTCCAACAGTAACCTTCATAACTCTCTCATTAGTGGTCCAATTTAGACTATTTTGAGCTCATTGGAATGGTAACTTAACAAGCTTCCAAATGGGACCAGAATTGGCTAATTCTGAGACCGTTCGATATCCCAAAAGAACGTTGGAACTCTCCGATCTTCATTTTGTAATTTGGATTGTTAATCTTTCCAAATCGCACGATCCATTGGAGATGCTCATAACTCCCTCGTTTGATGTCGTATTAGGTTTATTTTTGGTCATCTGAAAAGTACTTTAGTGCTCTTTCATTCCTGGTTTGATCATCGTATTCCGAGACCATTTGTGCATCGGTAAGTAGGATCGCAGTTGTCGGTCCTGAATTCCTTCATCTCCTTATCCAATAGTAACCTTCATAACTCTCTCATCAGTTGTCCAATCTAGAATATTTTGAGCTCATTGGAATGGTAACTTAACAAGCTTCCAAATGGGAGACGAATTGGGTAATTCTGAGACCATTCGGTATGTCAAAAGCACGTTGGAACTCTTCAATCATCAGTTTGTAATTTGTATTATTAATCTTTCCAAATCACGCGATCTAACGGAGATGCTCATAACGCCCTCATTTGATATTGGTTTGGGTCGATTTCTGGTCATCTAAAAGGTACATTGTGCTATTTGATTCCTGACTTGGATCATTGTATTCCGAGACCATTTGTGAATCCATAAGTGGGATCGCAGTCGTCGGTCTGAAAATTTTACTTCATCTCCTTGTCCAATAGTAACCTTCATAACTCTCTCTTCGGTGGTTGAATTTAGACTATTTTCATCTTATTAGAATGTTGACTCGACAAGCCTCCAAATGGGGCCAAAATTATCTAATTCTGACACCGTTCGATATTCGAAAAGCCCGTTGGAACTCTTCGATCGTCATTTTGCAATTTGGTTTGTTAATCTTTCTAAATCGCGCGATTGAATGGAGATGCTCGTAACTCCCTCATTTGATGTTGGATTGGGTCAATTTTTGGTCATCTAAAAGGTACTTTTGTCCTCTTTTATTCCTGACTTGAATGGTTGTATTCCGAGACTATCTGTGCATCCATAAGTGGGATCGCAGTCGTTGGTCCTGAATTTCTCCTTCATCTCCTTATCCATTAGTAACCTTCATAACTCTCTCTTCAGTGTTGGAATTTGGACAATTTTAAGTTCATTGGAATGGAAACTCGACAAGCTTCCAAATGGGACTAGAATTGGGTAATTTTGAGACCGTTCGATGTCCCAAAAGCACGTTGGAACTCTTCGATCGTCATTTTGCAATTTGGATTGTTAATCTTTCCCAATCGCGTGATCTAATGGACACGCTCATGACTCCATCGTTTGATGTAGGATTAGGTTAATTTTTAATCATCTGAAAGGTACTTTGATGCTCTTTCATTCCTGATTGAAGTTGTGGTATTCCAAGACAATTTAGACATCCGTTTGTGGGATAGCATTCATCGGTCATGAATGTTTCCCTCAACTCCTTGTCCAATAGTTACCTTCATAACTCTCTCTTCAGTGGTCGAATTTAAACTATGTGGAGCTCATTGAATGGTAACTTGACAAGCTTCCAAATGGGACCAGAATTATCTCATTCTAAGACCGTTCGATATCCCAACAGCCCATTAGAACTCTTCGATCATCATTTTGCATTTTGGATTGTTAATGTTTCCAAATCAGGTGATCTAATGGAGATGATCACAACTCCCTCGTTTGATGTTGGATTGGGTCGATTTTTGGTCATCTGAAAGGTACTTTAGTGCTCTTTCATTCCTGATTTGAATCATTGTATTCTGAGACCATTTGTGCATCCGTAAGTGGGATCACAGTCGTCGGTCCTGAATTTTTCCTTCATCTCCTTGTCCAATAATAACCTTCATAACTCTCTCTTCGAAGGTTGAATTTAGACTATTTTAAGCTTATTGGAATGCTAACTCGACAAGCTTTCAAATGGGACCAAAATTGTCTAATTCTGACACCGTTCGATATCCCAAAAGCCCGTTGGAACTCTTCGATCATCATTTTGCAATTTGGATTGTTAATCTTTCCCAATCGCGCAATCCAATGGAGGCGCTCATAACTCCCTCATTTGATGTAGGATTGGGTGAATTTTTGGTCATCTGAAAGGTACTTTAAAGCTCTTTCATTCCTGATTGAAATCGTGGTATTCCGAGACCATTTGGGCAAACGGAGAAGCTCATAACTCCCTCGTTCGATATCGGATTGGGTTGATTTTTGGTCATCTGAAAGGTACGTTAGTGCTCCTTCATTCCTGACTTGAATCATTTTATTCCGAGACCATTTGTGAATCCATAAGTGGGATCGCGGTCGTCAGTCTAGAATTTTTCCTTCATCTCCTTGTCCAATAGTAACCTTCATAATGCTCTCTTCAGTGGTTGAATTTATTCTATTTTGAGCCATTGGAATGGTAACTTGACAAGCTTCTAAATGGGACCAGAATTGTCTCATTCTGAGACCGTTCAATATCCCAAAAGCCCGTTAGAACTCTTCGATCGTCATCGATCATCATTTTGCATTTTGGATTGTTAATCTTACCAAATCATGTAATCCAATGGAGATGCTCATAACTCCCTCGTTTGATGTCGGATTGGGTCAATTTTAGGTCATCTGAAAGGTACTTTAGTCCTCTTTCTGTCTTGACCTGAATCGTTGTATTTAGAGACCATTTGCACATTCATAAGTGGGATCGCAATCATCGGTCCTAAATGTTTCCTTCATCTCCTTGTCCAATAGTAACCTTCATAACTCTCTCTTCAGTGGTCAAATTTAGACTATTTTGAGCTCATTGGGATGGTAACTCAACAAGCTTCCAAATGTGATTAAAATTGTCTAATTCTGAGACCGTTCGATATCCCAAATGCCTGTTGGAACTCTTCGTTCGTCATTTTCTAGTTTGGATTGTTAATCTTTCCAAATTGCGTGATCCAACGGAGATGCTTACAACTCCTTCATTTGATGTCGGATTGGATCAATTTTCGGTCATCTGAAAGGTACTTTAGAGCTCTTTCATTCCTGACTTGAATCATCGTATTTCGAGACCATTTGCACATCCATAAGTAGGATCATAGTCGTCGATCCTGAATTTTTCCTTCATCTACTTGTCCAACAGTAACCTTCATAACTCTCTCATTAGTGGTCCAATTTAGACTATTTTGAGCTCATTGGAATGGTAACTTAACAAGCTTCCAAATGGGACCAGAATTGGCTAATTCTGAGACCGTTCGATATCCCAAAAGCACGTTGGAACTCTTCAATCTTCATTTTGTAATTTGGATTGTTAATCTTTCCAAATCGCACGATCCACCGGAGATGCTCAAAACTCCCTCGTTTGATGTCGGATTGGGTCTATTTTTGGTCATCTGAAAGGTACTTTAGTGCTCTTTCATTCCTGGTTTGATCATCGTATTCCGAGACCATTTGTGCATCGGTAAGTAGGATCGCAGTTGTCGGTCCTGAATTTTTCCTTCATCTCCTTGTCCAATAGTAACCTTCATAACTCTCTCATCAGTTGTCCAATCTAGAATATTTTGAGCTCATTGGAATGGTAACTTAACAAGCTTCCAAATGGGAGACGAATTGGGTAATTCTGAGACCATTCGGTATGTCAAAAGCACGTTGGAACTCTTCAATCATCAGTTTGTAATTTGTATTATTAATCTTTCCAAATCACGCGATCTAACGGAGATGCTCATAACGCCCTCATTTGATATTGGTTTGGGTCGATTTCTGGTCATCTAAAAGGTACATTGTGCTATTTGATTCCTGACTTGGATCATTGTATTCCGAGACCATTTGTGAATCCATAAGTGGGATTGCAGTCGTCGGTCCAAAAATTTTCCTTCATCTCCTTGTCCAATAGTAACCTTCATAACTCTCTCTTCGGTGGTCGAATTTAGACTATTTTCATCTTATTAGAATCTTGACTCGACAAGCCTCCAAATGGGGCCAAAATTATCTAATTCTAACACCGTTCGATATCTGAAAAGCCCATTGGAACTCTTCGATCGTCATTTTGCAATTTGGTTTGTTAATCTTTCTAAATCGCGCGATTGAACGGAGATGCTTGTAACTCCCTCGTTTGATGTTGGATTGGGTCAATTTTTAGTCATCTAAAAGGTACTTTTGTCCTCTTTTATTCCTGACTTGAATGGTTGTATTCCGAGACTATTTGTGCATCCATAAGTGGGATCGCAGTCGTCGGTCCTGAATTTTTCCTTCATCTCCTTATCCATTAGTAACCTTCATAACTCTCTCTTCAATGTTGGAATTTGGACAATTTTAAGCTCAATGAGTGAAAACTCGACAAGCTTCCAAATGGGACTAGAATTGGGTAATTTTGAGACCGTTCGATATCCCAAAAGCACGTTGGAACTCTTCGATCGTCATTTTGCAATTTGGATTGTTAATCTTTCCCAATCACGTGATCTAATGGACACGCTCATGACTCCATCGTTTGATGTAGGATTAGGTCAATTTTTAGTCATCTGAAAGGTACTTTGATGCTCTTTCATCCCTGATTGAAGTCATGGTATTCCGAGACAATTTGGACATCCGTTTGTGGGATAGCATTCATCGGTCATGAATGTTTCCCTCAACTCCTTGTCCAATAGTTACCTACATAACTCTCTCTTCAGTGGTCGAATTTAGACTATTTGGAGCTCATTGGAATGTTAACTCAACAAGCTTCCAAATGGGACCAGAATTATCTCATTCTGAGACCGTTCGATATCCCAAAAGCCCGTTGGAACTGTTCGATCATCAGTTTGCATTTTGGATTGTTAATATTTCCAAATCGCATGATGTAATGGAGATGCTCACAACTCCCTCGTTTGATGTTGGATTGGGTCGATTTTTGGTCATCTGGAAGGTACTTTAGTGCTCTTTCATTCCTGATTTGAATCATTGTATTCTGAGACCATTTGTGCATCTGTAAGTGGGATCAAAGTCGTCGGTCCTGAATTTTTCCTTCATCTCCTTGTCCAATAGTAACCTTCATAACTCTCTCTTCGATGGTTGAATTTAGACTGTTTTAAGCTTATTGGAATGTTAACTCGACAAGCTTTCAAATGGGACCAAAATTGTCTAATCCTGACACCGTTCAATATCCCAAAAGCCTATTGGAACTCTTCATTCATCATGTTGCAATTTGGATTGTTAATCTCTCCCAATCGCGCAATCTAACGGAGATGCTCATAACTCCCTCATTTGCTGTAGGATTGGGTGAATTTTTGGTCATCTGAAAGGTACTTTAAAGCTCTTTCATTCCTGATTGAAATCGTGATATTCTGAGACCATTTAGGCAAACAGAAAAGCTCATAACTCCCTCGTTTGATATTGGATTGGGTTGATTTTTGGTCATCTGAAAGGTACGTTAGTGCTCTTTCATTCCTGACTTGAATCATTTTATTCTGAGACCATTTGTGAATCCATAAGTGGGATCGCAGTCGTCGGTCCAGAATTTTTCCTTCATCTCCTTATCTAATAGTAACCTTCATAACTCTCACTTTGGTGGTCGAATTTTGACTATTTTCAGCTCATTGGAATGCTATATAGACAAGCCTCCAAATGGGGCAAAATTATCTAATTCTGACACCGTTCGATATCTCAAAATCCCGTTGGAACTCTTCGATCGTCATTTTGAAATTTGGTTTGTTAATCTTTCTAAATCGCGCGATTGAATGGAGATGCTCGTAACTCCCTCGTTTGATGTTGGATTGGGTCAATTTTTGGTCATCTGAAAGGTGCTTTTGTGCCCTTTCATTCTTGACTTGAATGGTTGTATTCTGAGACCATTTGTGCATCCATAAGTGGGATCGCAGTCGTCGGTCCTGAATTTTTCCTTCATCTCCTAATCCATTAGTAACCTTCATAACTCTCTCTTCAGTGTTGGAATTTGGACTATTTGGAGCTCATTAGAATGGTAACTCGACAAGCTACCAAATGGGACTAGAATTGGGTAATTCTGAGACTGTTCGATATCCCAAAAGCACATTGGAACTCTTCGATTGTCAATTTGCAATTTGGATTGTTAATCTTTCCCCATCGTGCGATTCGATGGAGATGCTCATGACTCCCTCATTTGATGTAGGATTGGGTCAATTTTTGGTCATCTGAAAGGTACTTTGATTCTCTTTCATTCCTGATTGAAGTCATGCTATTCCGAGACCATTTGGACATCCGTAAGTGGGATAGCATTCATTAGTCCTGAATGTTTCCCTCAACTCCTTGTCCAATAGTTACCTTCATAACTCTCTCTTCAGTTGTCGAATTTAAACTATTTGGAGTCATTGGAATGGTAACTCAACAAGCTTTCAAATGGGACAAGAATTTTCTAATTCTGAGACTCTTCGATCTCTCAAAAGCCCATTGAAATTCTTCGATCGTCATTTTGAAATTTTAATAGTTAGTTTTTCCAAATTGTGTGACCCAACGGTGATGCTCATAACTCCCACGTTTAATGCCAGATTGGGTCAATTTTTGGTCATCTGAAAGGTACTTTAGTGCTCTTTCATTACTGACTTCAACCGTCGTATTTGGAGACCATTTGCACATCTGTATGTGGGATTGTAGTCATCGGTCCTGAATTTTTCTTCATCTCCTAGTCCAATAGTAACCTTCATAACTCTCTCATTAGTGGTCCAAATTAGACTATTTTAAGCTCATTGGAATGGTAACTCGACAAGTGTCTCATTCCGAGACCGTTCGATATCCCAAAAGCCCGTTGGAACTCATTGAACGTCATTTTGCATTTTGGATTGTTAATCTTTCCAAATTGTGTGATCTAATGGAGATGCTCATAACTCCCTCGTTTGAGTCAAATTGGGTCAATTTTTGGTTATCTAAAAGGTACTTTAGTTCTCTTTCATTGCTGACTTGAATCGTCGTATTCTTAGTCCAATTGCACATCCGTAAGTGGGATCGCTGTCGTCGGTCCTAAATGTTTCCTTCATTTCCTTGTCTAATAGTAACCTTCATAACTCTCTCTTCAGTGGTCGAATTTAGACTATGTTCAGCTCATTGGGATTGTAACTCGAGAAGCTTCCAAATGGGATCAGAATGATCTAATTCTGTGACCGTTCGATATCCCAAATGCCCGTTGGAACTCTTCGTTCGTCATTTTGTAATTTGGATTGTTAATATTTCCAAATAGCGTCATCTAATGGAGATGCTCACAACTCCCTTATTTGATGTCGGATTGGGTTAATTTTTCGTCATCTGAAAGGTACTTTAGTGCTCTTTAATTCCTGACTTGATTCGTTGTATTCCGAGACCATTTGCACATCCGTAAGTGCGATCGGAGTTGTCGGTCCTAAATTTTTCCTTCATCTCCTTGTCCAATAGTAACCTTCATAATGCTCTCTTCAGTGGTTGAATTTAGTCTATTTTGAGCCATTGGAATGGTAACTCGACAAGCTTCTAAATGGGACCAGAATTGTCTCATTCTGAGACCGTTCGATATCCCAAAAGCCCGTTAGAACTCTTCGATCGTCATCGATCATCATTTTGCATTTTGGATTGTTAATCTTACCAAATCGTGTAATCCAATGGAGATGCTCATAACTCCCTCGTTTGATGTCGGATTGGGTCGATTTTAGGTCATCTGAAAGGTACTTTAGTGCTCTTTCTGTCTTGACCTGAATCGTCGTATTTAGAGACCATTTGCACATTCATAAGTGGGATTGCAATCATCGGTTCTAAATGTTTCCTTCATCTCCTTGTCCAATAGTAACCTTCATAACTCTCTCTTCAGTGGTCAAATTCAGACTATTTTGAGCTCATTGGGATGGTAACTCGACAAGCTTCCAAATGTGATTAAAATTGTCTAATTCTGAGACCGTTCGATATCCCAAATGCCTGTTGGAACTCTTCGTTCGTCATTTTCTAGTTTGGATTGTCAATCTTTCCAAATTGCGTGATCCAACGGAGATGCTTACAACTCCTTCATTTGATGTCGGATTGGATCAATTTTCGGTCATCTGAAAGGTACTTTAAGCTCTTTCATTCCTGACTTGAATCATCGTATTTCGAGACCATTTGCACATCCATAAGTAGGATCATAGTCGTCGGTCTTGAATTTTTCCTTCATCTACTTGTCCAACAGTAACCTTCATAACTCTCTCATTAGTGGTCCAATTTAGACTATTTTGAGCTCATTGGAATGGTAACTTAACAAGCTTCCAAATGGGACCAGAATTGGCTAATTCTGAGACCGTTCGATATCCCAAATGCACATTGGAACGCTTCAATCTTCATTTTGTAATTTGGATTGTTAATCTTTCCAAATCGCACGATCCATTGGAGATGCTCATAACTCCCTCGTTTGATGTCGTATTAGGTTTATTTTTGGTCATCTGAAAAGTACTTTAGTGCTCTTTCATTCCTGGTTTGATCATCGTATTCCGAGACCATTTGTGCATCGGTAAGTAGGATCGCAGTTGTCGGTCCTGAATTCCTTCATCTCCTTATCCAATAGTAACCTTCATAACTCTCTCATCAGTTGTCCAATCTAGAATATTTTGAGCTCATTGGAATGGTAACTTAACAAGCTTCCAAATGGGAGACGAATTGGGTAATTCTGAGACCATTCGGTATGTCAAAAGCACGTTGGAACTCTTCAATCATCAGTTTGTAATTTGTATTATTAATCTTTCCAAATCACGCGATCTAACGGAGATGCTCATAACGCCCTCATTTGATATTGGTTTGGGTCGATTTCTGGTCATCTAAAAGGTACATTGTGCTATTTGATTCCTGACTTGGATCATTGTATTCCGAGACCATTTGTGAATCCATAAGTGGGATCGCAGTCGTCGGTCTGAAAATTTTACTTCATCTCCTTGTCCAATAGTAACCTTCATAACTCTCTCTTCGGTGGTTGAATTTAGACTATTTTCATCTTATTAGAATGTTGACTCGACAAGCCTCCAAATGGGGCCAAAATTATCTAATTCTGACACCGTTCGATATTCGAAAAGCCCGTTGGAACTCTTCGATCGTCATTTTGCAATTTGGTTTGTTAATCTTTCTAAATCGCGCGATTGAATGGAGATGCTCGTAACTCCCTCATTTGATGTTGGATTGGGTCAATTTTTGGTCATCTAAAAGGTACTTTTGTCCTCTTTTATTCCTGACTTGAATGGTTGTATTCCGAGACTATCTGTGCATCCATAAGTGGGATCGCAGTCGTTGGTCCTGAATTTCTCCTTCATCTCCTTATCCATTAGTAACCTTCATAACTCTCTCTTCAGTGTTGGAATTTGGACAATTTTAAGTTCATTGGAATGGAAACTCGACAAGCTTCCAAATGGGACTAGAATTGGGTAATTTTGAGACCGTTCGATGTCCCAAAAGCACGTTGGAACTCTTCGATCGTCATTTTGCAATTTGGATTGTTAATCTTTCCCAATCGCGTGATCTAATGGACACGCTATGACTCCATCGTTTGATGTAGGATTAGGTCAATTTTTAATCATCTGAAAGGTACTTTGATGCTCTTTCATTCCTGATTGAAGTTGTGGTATTCCAAGACAATTTAGACATCCGTTTGTGGGATAGCATTCATCGGTCATGAATGTTTCCCTCAACTCCTTGTCCAATAGTTACCTTCATAACTCTCTCTTCAGTGGTCGAATTTAGACTATTTGGAGCTCATTGAATGGTAACTTGACAAGCTTCCAAATGGGACCAGAATTATCTCATTCTAAGACCGTTCGATATCCCAAAAGCCCATTGGAACTCTTCGATCATCATTTTGCATTTTGGATTGTTAATATTTCCAAATCGGGTGATCTAATGGAGATGATCACAACTCCCTCGTTTGATGTTGGATTGGGTCGATTTTTGGTCATCTGAAAGGTACTTTAGTGCTCTTTCATTCCTGATTTGAATCATTGTATTCTGAGACCATTTGTGCATCCGTAAGTGGGATCACAGTCGTCGGTCCTGAATTTTTCCTTCATCTCCTTGTCCAATAATAACATTCATAACTCTCTCTTCGAAGGTTGAATTTAGACTATTTTATGCTTATTGGAATGCTAACTCGACAAGCCTTCAAATGGGACCAAAATTGTCTAATTCTGACACCGTTCGATATCCCAAAAGCCCGTTGGAACTCTTCGATCATCATTTTGCAATTTGGATTGTTAATCTTTCCCAATCCCGCGATCCAATGGAGACACTCATAACTCCCTCATTTGATGTAGGATTGGGTGAATTTTTGGTCATCTGAAAGGTACTTTAAAGCTCTTTCATTCCTGATTGAAATCGTGGTATTCCGAGACCATTTGGGCAAACGAAGAAGCTCATAACTCCCTCGTTTGATATCGGATTGGGTTGATTTTTGGTCATCTGAAAGGTACGTTAGTGCTCTTTCATTCCTGACTTGAATCATTTTATTCCGAGACCATTTGTGAATCCATAAGTGGGATTGCGGTCGTTAGTCTAGAATTTTTCCTTCATCTCCTTGTCCAATAGTAACCTTCATAATGCTCTCTTCAGTGGTTGAATTTATTCTATTTTGAGCCATTGGAATGGTAACTTGACAAGCTTCTAAATGGGACCAGAATTGTCTCATTCTGAGACCGTTCAATATCCCAAAAGCCCGTTAGAACTCTTCGATCGTCATCGATCATCATTTTGCATTTTGGATTGTTAATCTTACCAAATCATGTAATCCAATGGAGATGCTCATAACTCCCTCGTTTGATGTCGGATTGGGTCAATTTTAGGTCATCTGAAAGGTACTTTAGTCCTCTTTCTGTCTTGACCTGAATCGTCGTATTTAGAGACCATTTGCACATTCATAAGTGGGATCGCAATCATCGGTCCTAAATGTTTCCTTCATCTCCTTGTCCAATAGTAACCTTCATAGCTCTCTCTTCAGTGGTCAAATTTAGACTATTTTGAGCTCATTGGGATGGTAACTCGACAAGCTTCCAAATGTGATTAAAATTGTCTAATTTTGAGACCGTTCGATATCCCAAATGCCTGTTGGAACTCTTAGTTCGTCATTTTCTAGTTTGGATTGTTAATCTTTCCAAATTGTGTGATCCAACGGAGATGCTTACAACTCCTTCATTTGATGTCGGATTGGATCAATTTTCGGTCATCTGAAAGGTACTTTAGAGCTCTTTCATTCCTGACTTGAATCATCGTATTTCGAGACCATTTGCACATCCATAAGTAGGATCATAGTCGTCGGTCTTGAATTTTTCCTTCATCTACTTGTCCAACAGTAACCTTCATAACTCTCTCATTAGTGGTCCAATTTAGACTATTTTGAGCTCATTGGAATGGTAACTTAACAAGCTTCCAAATGGACCAGAATTGGCTAATTCTGAGACCGTTCGATATCCCAAATGCACATTGGAACTCTTCAATCTTCATTTTGTAATTTGGATTGTTAATCTTTCCAAATCGCACGATCCACTGGAGATGCTCATAACTCCCTCGTTTGATGTCGTATTAGGTTTATTTTTGGTCATCTGAAAGGTACTTTAGTGCTCTTTCATTCCTGGTTTGATCATTGTATTCCGAGACCATTTGTGCATCGGTAAGTAGGATCGCAGTTGTCGGTACTGAATTTTTCCTTCATCTCCTTGTCCAATAGTAACCTTCATAACTCTCTCATCAGTTGTCCAATCTAGAATATTTTGAGCTCATTGGAATGGTAACTTAACAAGCTTCCAAATGGGAGACGAATTGGGTAATTCTGAGACCATTCGGGATGTCAAAAGCACGTTGGAACTCTTCAATCATCAGTTTGTAATTTGTATTATTAATCTTTCCAAATCACGCGATCTAACGGAGATGCTCATAACGCCCTCATTTGATATTGGTTTGGGTCGATTTCTGGTCATCTAAAAGGTACATTAGTGCTATTTGATTCCTGACTTGGATCATTGTATTCCGAGACCATTTGTGAATCCATAAGTGGGATCGCAGTCGTCGGTCTGAAAATTTTCCTTCATCTCCTTGTCCAATAGTAACCTTCACAACTCTCTCTTCAGTGGTTGAATTTAGACTATTTTCATCTTATTAGAATGTCGACTCGACAAGCCTCCAACTGGGGCCAAAATTATCTAATTCTGACACCGTTCGATATCCGAAAAGCCCGTTGGAACTCTTCGATCGTCATTTTGCAATTTGGTTTGTTAATCTTTCTAAATCGCGTGATTGAATGGAGATGCTCGTAACTCCCTCGTTTGATGTTGGATTGGGTCAATTTTTGGTCATCTAAAAGGTACTTTTGTCCTCTTTTATTCCTGACTTGAATGGTTGTATTCCGAGACTATCTGTGCATCCATAAGTGGGATCGCAGTCGTCGGTCCTGAATTTCTCCTTCATCTCCTTATCCATTAGTAACCTTCATAACTCTCTCTTCAGTGTTGGAATTTGGACAATTTTAAGCTCATTGGAATGGAAACTCGACAAGCTTCCAAATGGTACTAGAATTGGGTAATTTTGAGACCGTTCGATATCCCAAAAGCACGTTGGAACTCTTCGATCGTCATTTTGCAATTTGGATTGTTAATCTTTCCCAATCGCGTGATCTAATGGACACGCTCATGACTCCATCGTTTGATGTAGGATTAGGTTAATTTTTAATCATCTGAAAGGTACTTTGATGCTCTTTCATTCCTGATTGAAGTTGTGGTATTCCAAGACAATTTAGACATCCGTTTGTGGGATAGCATTCATCGGTCATGAATGTTTCCCTCAACTCCTTGTCCAATAGTTACCTTCATAACTCTCTCTTCAGTGGTCGAATTTAAACTATGTGGAGCTCATTGAATGGTAACTTGACAAGCTTCCAAATGGGACCAGAATTATCTCATTCTAAGACCGTTCGATATCCCAACAGCCCATTAGAACTCTTCGATCATCATTTTGCATTTTGGATTGTTAATGTTTCCAAATCAGGTGATCTAATGGAGATGATCACAACTCCCTCGTTTGATGTTGGATTGGGTCGATTTTTGGTCATCTGAAAGGTACTCCGTCGTTTGATGTCGGATTGGGTCGATTTTGGGCCATCTGTGCTTTAGTGCTCTTTCATTCCTAACTTGAATCGTCGGTCCTGAATTTTTCCTTCATCTCCTTGTCCAATAATAACCTTCATAACTCTCTCTTCGAAGGTTGAATTTAGACTATTTTAAGCTTATTGGAATGCTAACTCGACAAGCTTTCAAATGGGACCAAAATTGTCTAATTCTGACACCGTTCGATATTCCAAAACCCCGTTGGAACTCTTCGATCATCATTTTGCAATTTGGATTGTTAATCTTTCCCAATCGCGCAATCCAATGGAGACGCTCATAACTCCCTCATTTGATGTAGGATTGGGTGAATTTTTGGTCATCTGAAAGGTACTTTAAAGCTCTTTCATTCCTGATTGAAATCGTGGTATTCCGAGACCATTTGGGCAAACGGAGAAGCTCATAACTCCCTCGTTTGATATCGGATTGGGTTATTTTTTGGTCATCTAAAAGGTACGTTAGTGCTCTTTCATTCCTGACTTGAATCATTTTATTCCAAGACCATTTGTGAATCCATAGTGGGATTGCGGTCGTCAGTCTAGAATTTTTCCTTCATCTCCTTGTCCAATAGTAACCTTCATAACTCTCACTTTGGTGGTCGAATTTTATCTATTTTCAGCTCATTGGAATGCTATATTGACAAGCCTCCAAATGGGGTAAAATTATCTAATTCTGACACCGTTCGATATCTCAAAATCCCGTTGGAACTCTTCAATCGTCATTTTGCAATTTAGTTTGTTAATCTTTCTAAATCGCACGATTGAACGGAGATGCTCATAACTCCCTCCTTTGATGTCGGATTGGGTCAATTTTTGGTCATCTGAAAGGTACTTTTATGCCCTTTCATTCTTGACTTGAATGGTTGTATTCCGAGACCATTTGTACATCCATAAATGGGATCGCAGTCGTCGGTCCTGAATTTTTCCTTCATCTCCTAATCCATTAGTAACCTTCATAACTCTCTCTTCAATGTTGGAATTTGGACTATTTTGAGCTCATTGGAATGGTAACTCGACAAGTTTCCAAATGGGACTAGAATTGGGTAATTCTGAGACTGTTCGATATCCCAAAAGCATGTTGGAACTCTTCGATCGTCATTTTATAATTTGGATTGTTAATCTTTCCCAATCTTGCGATCCAATGGAGACGCTCATGACTCCCTCATTTGATGTAGGATTGGGTCAATTTTTGGTCATCTGAAAGGTACTTTGATTCTCTTTCATTCCTGATTGAAGTCATGGTATTCCGAGACCATTTGGACATCCGTAAGTGGGATAGCATTCATTAGTCCTGAATGTTTCCTTCAACTCCTTGTCCAATAGTTACCTTCATAACTCTCTCTTCAGTTGTCGAATTTAAACTATTTGGAGCTCATTGGAATGGTAACTCGACAAGCTTTCAAATGGGAGAATAATTTTCTAATTCTGAGACTCTTCGATCTCTCAAAAGCCCATTGAAATTCTTCGATCGTCATTTTGAAATTTTAATAGTTAATTTTTCCAAATTGTGTGACCCAACGGTGATGCTCATAACTCCCACGTTTAATGTTAGATTGGGTCAATTTTTGGTCATCTGAAAGGTACTTTAGTGCTCTTTCATTACTGACTTCAACCGTCATATTCGGAGACCATTTGCACATCTGTATGTGGGATTGTAGTCATCGGTCCTGAAGTTTTCTTCATCTCCTTGTCCAATAGTAACGTTCATAACTCTCTCATTAGTGGTCCAAATTAGACTATTTTGAGCTCACTGGAATGGTAACTCGACAAGCTTCCAAATGGGACCAAAATTGTCTCATTCCGAGACCGTTCGATATCCCAAAAGCCCGTTGGAACTCATTGAATGTCATTTTGCATTTTGGATTGTTAATCTTTCCAAATTGTGTGATCTAATGGAGATGCTCATAACTCCCTCGTTTGAGTCAAATTGGGTCAATTTTTGGTTATCTAAAAGGTACTTTAGTTCTCTTTCATTGCTTACTTGAATCGTCATATTCTTAGTCCAATTGCATATCCGTAAGTGGGATCGCAGTCGTCGGTCCTAAATGTTTCCTTCATCTCCTTGTCCAATAGTAACCTTCATAACTCTCTCTTCAGTGGTCGAATTTAGACTATGTTGAGCTCATTGGGATTGTAACTCGAGAAGCTTCCAAATGGGATCAGAATGATCTAATTTTGTGACCGTTTGATATCCCAAATGCCCGTTGGAACTCTTCGTTTGTCATTTTCCAATTTGGATTATTAATATTTCCAAATAGCGTCATCTAATGGAGATGCTCACAACTCCCTCGTTTGATGTCGGATTGGGTTAATTTTTCGTCATCTAAAAGGTACTTTAGTGCTCTTTAATTCCTTACTTGATTCGTTGTATTCCGAGACCATTTGCACATCCGTAAGTGGGATCGGAGTTGTCGGTCCTATATTTTTCCTTCATCTCCTTGTCCAATAGTAACCTTCATAATGCTCTCTTCAGTGGTTTAATTTAGTCTATTTTGAGCCATTGGAATGGTAACTCGATAAGCTTCTAAATGGGACCAGAATTGTCTCATTCTGAGACCGTTCGATATCCCAAAAGCCCGTTAGAACTCTTCGATCGTCATCGATCGTCATTTTGCATTTTGGATTGTTAATCTTACCAGATCGTGCAATCCAATGGAGATGCTCATAACTCACTCGTTTGATGTCAGATTGGGTCGATTTTAGGTCATCTAAAAGGTACTTTAGTGCTCTTTCTGTCTTGACCTGAATCGTTGTATTTAGAGACCATTTGCACATTCATAAGTGGGATCGCAATCATCGGTCCTAAATGTTTCCTTCATCTCCTTGTCCAATAGTAACCTTCATAACTCTCTCTTCAGTGGTCAAATTTAGACTATTTTGAGCTCATTGGGATGGTAACTCAACAAGCTTCCAAATGTGATTAAAATTGTCTAATTCTGAGACCGTTCGATATCCCAAATGCCTGTTGGAACTCTTCGTTCATCATTTTCTAGTTTGGATTGTTAATCTTTCCAAATTGCGTGATCCAACGGAGATGCTTACAACTCCTTCATTTGATGTCGGATTGGATCAATTTTCGGTCATCTGAAAGGTACTTTAGAGCTCTTTCATTCCTGACTTGAATCATCGTATTTCGAGATGATTTCCGCATCCGTAAGTAGGATCATAGTCGTGGTTCCTGAATTTTTCCTTCATCTACTTGTCCAATAGTAACCTTCATAACTCTCTCATTAGCGGTCCAATTTAGACTATTTTGAGCTCATTGGGATGGTACCTCGACAAGCTTCCAAATGAGGCCAAAATTGTCTAATTCTGAGACCGTTCGATATCCCCAATGCACACTAGAACTCTTCAATCTTCATTTTGTAATTTGGATTGTTAATCTTTCCAAATCGCACGATCCACCGGAGATGCTCAAAACTCCCTCGTTTGATGTCGGATTGGGTCTATTTTTGGTCATCTGAAAGGTACTTTAGTGCTCTTTCATTCCTGACTTGAATCACCTTATTCTGAGACCATTTGCGCATCCGTAAGTGGGATCGCAGTTTTCAGTCCTGAATATTTCCTTCATCTCCTTGTCCCAAAGTAACCTTCATAACTCTCTCATCAGTTGTCCAATTTAGAATATTTTGAGCTCATTGGAATAGTAACTTAACAAGCTTCCAAATGGGAGACAAATTGGCTAATTCTGAGACCATTCGGTATGCCAAAAGCACGTTGGAACTCTTCAATCATCAGTTTGTAATTTGTATTATTAATCTTTCCAAATTACGCGATCTAACGGAGATGCTCATAACGCCCTCGTTTGATATTGGTTTGGGTCAATTTTTGGTCATCTAAAAGGTACATTAGTGCTATTTGATTCCTGACTTGGATCATTGTATTCCAAGACCATTTGTGAATCCATAAGTGGGATCGCAGTCGTCGGTCCAAAAATTTTCCTTCATCTCCTTGTCCAATATTAACCTTCATAACTCTCTCTTCGGTGGTCGAATTTAGACTATTTTCATCTTATTGGAATGTTGACTCGACAAGCCTCCAAATGGGGCCAAATTTATCTAATTCTGACACCGGTCGATATCCGAAAAGCCTGTTGGAACTCTTCGATCGTCATTTTGCAATTTGGTTTGTTAATCTTTCTAAATCGCGCGATTGAACAGAGATGCTCGTAACTCCCTCGTTTGATGTTGGATTGGGTCAATTTTGGTCATCTAAATGGTACTTTTGTCCTCTTTCATTCCTGACTTGAATGGTTGTATTCCGAGACTATTTGTGCATCCATAAGTGGGATCACAATCGTCGGTCCTGAATTTCTCTTTCATCTCCTTATCCATTAGTAACCTTCATAACTCTCTCTTCAGTGTTGGAATTTGGGCAATTTTAAGCTCATTGGAATGGAAACTCGACAAGCTTCCAAATGGGACTAGAATTGGGTAATTCTGAGACCGTTTGATATCCCAAAATCACGTTGGAACTCTTCGATCATCATTTTGCAATTTGGATTGTTAATCTTTCCCAATCGTGTGATCTAATGGATACGCTCATGACTCCATCGTTTGATGTAAGATTAGGTCGATTATTAGTCATCTAAAAGGTACTTTGATGCTCTTTCATTCCTGATTGAAGTGGTGGTATTCCGAGACAATTTGGACATCCGCTTGTGGGATAGCATTCATCGGTCATGAATGTTTCCCTCAACTCCTTGTCCAATAGTTACCTTCATAACTCTCTCTTCAGTGGTCGAATTTAGACTATTTGGAGCTCATTGGAATGGAAACTCGACAAGCTTCCAAATGGGACCAGAATTATCACATTCTGAGACCGTTCGATATTCCAAAAGCCCGTTAGAACTCTTCGATCGACATTTTGCATTTTGGATTGTTAATATTTCCAAATCGCGTGATCTAATGGAGATGATCGAAACTCCCTCGTTTAATGTTGGATTGGGTCGATTTTTGGTCATCTGAAAGGTACTTTAGTGCTCTTTCATTCCTGATTTGAATCATTGTATTCTGAGACCATTTGTGCATCTGTAAGTGGGAACACAGTCGTCGGTCCTGAATTTTTCCTTCATCTCCTTGTCCAATAGTAACCTTCATAACTCTTTCTTCGATGGTTGAATTTAGACTATTTTAAGCTTATTGGAATGCTAACTCGACAAGCTTTCAAATGGGACCAAAATTGTCTAATTCTGACACTGTCCGATATCCCAAAAGCTCGATGGAACTCTTCGATCATCATTTTGCAATTTGGATTGTTAATCTTTCCCAATCGCACGATCCAATGGAGACGCTCATAACTCCCTCATTTGATGTAGGATTGGGTGAATTTTTGGTCATCTGAAAGGTACTTTAAAGCTCTTTCATTCCTGATTGGAATGACCATTTGGGCAAACGGAGAGGTTGATTTTTGGTCATCTGAAAGGTACGTTAGTGCTCCTTCATTCCTGACTTGAATCATTTTATTCCGAGACCATTTGTGAATCCATAAGTGGGATCGCGGTCGTCAGTCCAGAATTTTTCTTCATCTCCTTGTCCAATAGTAACCTTCGTAGCTCTCACTTTGGTGGTCGAATTTTGACTATTTTCAGCTTATTGGAATGCTATATCGACAAGCCTCCAAATGGGGTAAAATTATCTAATTCTGACACCGTTCGATATCTCAAAATCCCGTTGGAACTCTTTGATCGTCATTTTGCAATTTAGTTTGTTAATCTTTCTAAATCGCACAATTGAACGTAGATGCTCATAACTCCCTCCTTTGATGTCGGATTGGGTCAATTTTTGGTCATCTGAAAGGTACTTTTGTGCCCTTTCATTCTTGACTTGAATGGTTGTATTCCGAGACCATTTGTGCATCCATAAGTGGGATCGCAGTCGTCGGTCCTGAATTTTTCCTTCATCTCCTAATCCATTAGTAACCTTCATAACTCTCTCTTCAGTGTTGGAATTTGGACTATTTTGAGCTCATTGGAATGGTAACTCGACAAGCTTCCAAATGAGACTAGAATTGGGTAATTCTGAGACTGTTCGATATCCCAAAAGCACGTTGGAACTCTTCGATCGTCATTTTGCAATTTGGATTGTTAATCTTTCCCAATCTTGCGATCCAATGGAGACGCTCATGACTCCCTCATTTGATGTAGGATTGGGTCAATTTTTGGTCATCTGAAAGGTACTTTGATTCTCTTTCATTCCTGATTGAAGTCATGGTATTTCGAGACCATTTGGACATCCGTAAGTGGGATAGCATTCATCAGTCCTGAATGTTTCCTTCAACTCCTTGTCCAATAGTTACCTTCATAACTCTCTCTTCAGTTGCCGAATTTAAACTATTTAGAGCTCATTGGAATGGTAACTCGACAAGCTTTCAAATGGGAGAAGAATTTTCTAATTCTGAGACTCTTCGATCTCTCAAAAGCCCATTGAAATTCTTCAATCGTCATTTTGAAATTTTAATAGTTAATTTTTCCAAATTGTGTGACCCAATGGTGATGCTCATAACTCCCACGTTTAATGTCAGATTGGGTCAATTTTTGGTCATCTGAAAGGTACTTTAGTGCTCTTTCATTACTGACTTCAACCGTCGTATTTGGAGACCATTTGCACATCTGTATGTGGGATTGTAGTCATTGGTCCTGAATTTTTCTTCATCTCTTTGTCCAATAGTAACCTTCATAACTCTCTCATTAGTGGTCCAAATTACACTATTTTCAGCTCATTAAATGGTAACTCTACAAGCTTCCAAATAGGACCAAAATGTCTCATTCTGAGACCGTTCGATATCCCAAAAGCACGTTGGAACTCATTGAACGTCATTTTGCATTTTGGATTGTTAATCTTTCCAAATCGTGAGATCTAATGGAGATGCTCATAACTCCCTCGTTTGAGTCAAATTGGTCAATTTTTGGTTATCTAAAAGGTACTTTAGTTCTCTTTCATTGCTGACTTGAATCCTCGTATTCTTAGTCCAATTGCACATCCGTAAGTGGGATCGCAGTCGTCGGTCCTAAATGTTTCCTTCATCTCCTTGTCCAATAGTAATCTTCATAACTCTCTCTTCAGTGGTTGAATTCAGACTATGTTGAGCTCATTGGGATTCCAACTCGACAAGCTTCCAAATGGGATCAGAATAATCTAATTCTGTGACTGTTCGATATCCCAAATGCCCGTTGGAACTCTTCGTTCGTCATTTTCCAATTTGGATTGTTAATCTTTCCAAATTGCGTGATCCAACGGAGATGCTTATAACTCCTTCGTTTGATGTCGGATTGGGTCAATTTTTGGTCATCTGAAAGGTACTTTAGAGCTCTTTCATTCCTGACTTGAATCGTCGTATTTCGAGACCATTTGCATATCCATAAGTAGGATCGTAGTCGTCGGTCCTAAATTTTTCCTTCATCTACTTGTCCAACATTAACCTTCGTAACTCTCTCATTAGTGGTCCAATTTGGACTATTTTGAGCTCATTCGAATGGTAACTTAATAAGCTTCTAAATGGGACCAGAATTGGCAAATTCTGAGACCGTTCGATATCCCAAATGCACGTTGGAATTCTTTAATCTTCATTTTGCAATTTGGATTGTGAATCTTTCCAAATCGCACGATCCAATGGAGATGCTCATAACTCCCTCATTTGATGTCGGATTGGGTTTATTTTTGGTCATCTGAAAGGTACTTTAGTGCTCTTTCATTCCTGATTTGATCATCGTATTCCGAGACCATTTGTGCATCCGTAAGTAGGATCGCAGTTGTCGGTCCTGAATTTTCCCTTCATCTCCTTGTCCAATAGTAACCTTCATAACTCTCTCATCAGTTGTCCAATTTATAATATTTTGAGCTCATTGGAATGGTAACTTAACAAGCTTCCAAATGGGAGAAGAATTGGCTAATTCTGAGACCATTCGGTATGCCAAAAGCACGTTGGAATCTTCACTCATCAGTTTGTAATTTGTATTATTAATCTTTCCAAATCACGCGATCTAACGGAGATGCTTATAACTCCCTCGTTTGATATTGGATTGGGTCAATTTTTGGTCATCTAAAAGGTAAGTTAGTGCTCTTTCATTCTTGACTTGGATCGTTGTATTCCGACACCATTTGTGAATCCATAAGTGGGATCGCAGTCGTCGGTCCAAAAATTTTCCTTCATCTCCTTATCCAATAGTAACTTTCATAACTCTCTCTTCGGTGGTCAAATTTAGACTATTTTCATCTTATTGGAATGCTGACTCGACAAGCCTCCAAATGGGGCCAAAATTATCTAATTCTGACACCGTTCGATATTTGAAAAGCCCGTTGGAACTCTTCGATCATCATTTTGCAATTTGGTTTGTTAATCTTTCTAAATCGCATGATTGAACGGAGATGCTCATAACTCCCTTGTATGAAGTCAGATTGGGTTAATTTTTGGTCATCTGAAAGGTACTTTTGTCCTCTTTCATTCCTGACTTGAATGGCTGTATTCCGAGACCATTTGTGGATCCATAAGTGGGATCGCAGTCGTTGGTCCTGAATTTTTCTTTCATCTCCTCATCCATTAGTAACCTTCATAACTCTCTCTTTAGTGTTGGAATTTGGACTATTTTGAACTTATTGGAATGGTAACTCGACAAGCTTCCAAATGGGACATGAATTAGGTAATTCTGAGACCGTTCGATATCCCAAAAGTACGTTGGAACTCTTCGATCGTCATTTTGCAATTTGGATTGTTAATCTTTCCCAATCGTGTGATCTAATGGACACGCTCATGACTCCCTCGTTTGATGTAGGATTAGGTTGATTTTTGGTCATCTAAAAGGTACTTTGATGCTCTTTCATTCCTGATTGAAGTCGTGGTATTCCGAGACAATTTAGACCTCCGTATGTGGGATAGTATTCATCGGTCATGAATGTTTCCCTCAACTCCTTGTCCAATAGTTACCTTCATAACTCTCTCTTCAGTGGTCGAATTTAGACTATTTGGAGCTCATTGGAATGGTAACTCGACAAGCTTCCAAATGGGACCAGAATTATCTCATTCTAAGACCGTTCGATATCCCAAAAGCCCGTTGGAACTCTTCGATCGTCATTTTGCATTTTGGATTGTTAATATTTCTAAATCGTGTGATCTAATGGAGATGCTCACAACTCCCTCGTTTGATGTTGGATTGGGTCAATTTTTGGTCATCTGGAAGGTGCTTTAGTGCTCTTTCATTCCTGATTTGAATCATTGTTTTCTGAGACCATTTGTGCATCCAAAGTGGGATCACAGTTGTCGGTCCTGAATTTTTCCTTCATCTTCTTGTCCAATAGTAACCTTCATAACTCTCTCTTTGATGGTCGAATTTAGACTATTTTAAGCTCATTGGAATGCTAACTCGACAAGCTTTCAAATGGGACCAAAATTTTCTAATTCTAACACCGTTCGATATCCCAAAAGCCCGTTAGAACTCCTCGATCATCATTTTGCAATTTGGATTGTTAATCTTTCCCAATCGCATGATCAGACGCTCATAACTCCTTCATTTAATGTAGGATTGGGTGAATTTTTGGTCATTTGAAAGGTACTTTAAAGCTCTTTCATTCGTGATTGGGTTTATTTTTGGTCATCTAAAAGGTACATTAGTGCTCTTTCATTCTTGTCTTGAATCATTTTATTCCGAGACCATTTGTGAATCCATAGTGGGATCACAGACGTCGTTCCAAAATTTTTCCTTCATCTCCTTGTCCAACAGTAACCTTCATAACTCTCTCTTTGGTGGTCAAATTTTAACTATTTTCAGCTCATTGGAATGCTATATCAACAAGCCTCCAAATGGGGCAAAATTATCTAATTCTGACACCGTTCAATTTCTCAAAATCCCGTTGGAACTCTTCGATTGTCATTTTACAATTTAGTTTGTTAATCTTTCCAAATCGCGCGATTGAACGGAGATGCTCATAACTCCCTCCTTTGATGTCAGATTAGGTCAATTTTTGGTCATCTGAAAGGTACTTTTGTGCCTTTCATTCCTAACTTGAATGGTTGTATTCCAAGACCATTTATGCATCCATAAGTAGGATCGCAGTCGTCGGTCCTGAATTTTTCCTTCATCTCCTAATCCATTAGTAACCTTCATAAATATCTCTTTAGTGTTGGAATTTGGACTATTTTGAGTTCATTGGAATGGTAACTCGACATGCTTCCAAATGGGACTAGAATTGGGTAATTTTGAGACCGTTCGATATCCCAAAAGCACGTTGGAACTCTTCGATCGTCATTTTGCAATTTGGATTGTTAATCTTTCCCAATCATGCGATCCAATGGAGATGCTCATGACTCCCTCATTTGATGTAGGATTGGGTCAATTTTTGGTCATCTGAAAGGTACTTTGATGCACTTTCATTCCTAATTGAAGTCGTGGTATTCCGAGACCATTTGGACATACGTAAGTGGGATAGCATTCATCGGTCCTTAATGTTTCCTTCAACTCCATGTCCAATAGTTACCTTCATAACTCTCTCTTCAGTTGTCGAATTTAGACTATTTGGAGCTCATTGGAATGGTAACTTGACAAGCTTTCAAATGGGACAAGAATTTTCTAATTCTGAGACTCTTCGATCTCTCAAAAGCCCATTGAAAATCTTCGATCGTCATTTTAAAATTTTGATAGTTAATTTTTCCAAATTGTGCGACCCAGCGGTGATGCTCATAACTCCCTCATTTAATGTTAGATTGGGTCAATTTTTGGTCATTTGAAAGGTGCTTTAGTTATCTTTCATTCCTGACTATAATCGTCATATTTTGATACCATTTGCACATCCGTAAGTGGGATCGTAGTCGTCGGTCCTGAATTTTTCTTCATCTCCTTGTCCAATAGTAACCTTCATAACTCTCTCATTAGTGGTCCAAATTTGACTATTTTGAGTTCATTGGAATGGTAACTCGACAAGCTTCCAAATGGGACCAGAATTGTCTCATTCTGAGATCGTTCAATATCCCAAAAGCCCGTTGGAACTCATTGATCGTCATTTTACATTTTGGATCGTTAATCTTTCCAAATGGAGATGCTCATAACGCCCTCGTTTGATATTGGTTTGGGTCAATTTTTTGTCATCTAAAAGGTACTTTAGTGCTCTTTTATTCCTGACTTGGATCATTGTATTCCGAGACCATTTGTGAATCCATAAGTGGGATCACAATCGTCAGTCCAAAAATTTTCCTTCATCTCCTTGTCCAATAGTAACCTTCATAACTCTCTCTTCGGTGGTCGAATTTAGACTATTTTCATCTTATCAGAATGCTGACTCGACAAGCCTCCAAATGGGGCCAAAATTATCTAATTCTGACACCGTTCGATATCCGAAAAGCCCGTTGGAACTCTTCGATCGTCATTTTGCAATTTGGTTTGTTAATCTTTCTAAATCGCGCGATTGAACGGAGATGCTCATAACTCCCTCGTTTGATGTCGGATTGGGACAATTTTTGGTCATCTAAAAGGTACTTTTGTCCTCTTTCATTCTTGACTTGAATGGTTATATTTCGAGACCATTTGTGCATCCATAAGTGGGATCGCAGTCGTCGGTCCTGAATTTTTCCTTCATCTCCTTATCCATTAGTAACCTTCATAACTCTCTCTAAAGTTTTGGAATTTAGACTATTTTGAGCTCATTGGAATGGTAACTCGACAAGCTTCTAAATGGGACTAGAATTGGGTAATTCTGAGACCGTTCGATATCCCAAAGCATGTTGGAGCCCTTTGATCGTCATTTTGCAATTTGGATTGCTAATCTTTCCCAATCGCGTGATCTAATGGACACGCTCATTACTCCCTCGTTTGATGTAGGATTAGGTCAATTTTTAGTCATCTGAAAGGTACTTTGATGTTCTTTAATTCCTGATGGAATCGTCATATTCTGAGACCATTTGGGCATCCCTAAGTAGAATCGTAGTCGTCGGTCCTAAATTTTTCCTTCATCTCCTTGTCCAATAGTTACCTTCATAACTCTCTCTTCAGTGGTTGAATTGAGACTATTTTGAGCTCATTGGAATGGTAACTCGACAAGCTTCCAAATGGGACCAGAATTGTCTCATTCTGAGACCGTTCGATATCTTAAAAGCCCGTTGGAACTCTTCGATCGTCATTTTGCATTTTGGATTGTTAATATTTCCAAATCGCGTGATCCAATGGAGATGCGCACAATTCCCTCATTTGATGTTGGATTGGGTCGATTTTTGGTCATCTGGAAGGTACTTTAGTGCTCTTTCATTCCTGATTTGAATCATTGTATTCTGAGACCATTTGTGCATCCGTAAGGGGGATAACAGTTGTTGGTCCTGAATTTTTCCTTCATCTCCTTGTTCAATAGTAACCTTCATAACTCTCTCTTCGGTGGTCGAATTTAGACTATTTGAAGCTCATTGGAATGCTAACTCGACAAGCTTTCAAATGGGACCAAAATTGTGTAATTCTGACACCGTTCGATATCCCAAAAGCCCATAGGAACTCTTCGATCATCATTTTGTAATTTGGATTGTTAATCTTTCCCAATCGCGTGATCCAACGGAGACGCTCATAACTCCCTCATTTGATGTAGGATTGGGTGAATTTTTGGTCATCTGAAAGGTACTTTAAAGCTCTTTCATTCCTGATTGAAATCTTGGTATTCCGAGACCATTTGGGCATCCGTAAGTGGGATCGCAATCGTCGGTCCTGAATTTTTCCTTCATCTCCTTGTGCAATAGTAACCTTCATAACTCTCTCTTTAGTGGTTGACTTTAGACTATTTTGAGCTCATTGGAATGGTAGCTCGACAAGCTTCCAAATGGGAACAGAATTGGCTAATTTTGAGACTGTTCGATATCCCAAAAGCAAGTTGGAACTCTTCGATCGTCATTTTGCAATTTGGTTTGTTAATCTTTCCAAATTGTGCGAGAATGGAGATGCTCATGACTCCCTCGTTTAATGTTGGATTGGGTCAATTTTTGGTCATCTTAAAGGTACTTTAATGCTCTTTCATTCCTGACTGGAATCGAGGTATTGTGAGACCACTTAGACATCCGTAAGTGGGATCGCAATCGTCGGTCCGGAATTTTTCCTTCATCTCCTTATCCAACAGTAACCTTCATAACTCTCTCTTCAGTGGTCGAATTTAGACTATTTTGAGCTCATTGGAATGGTAACTCATCAAGCTTCCAAATGGGTTCAGAATTGGCTAATTCCGAGACCCTTCAATATCCCAAAAGCCCGTTGGAACTCTTCGATCGTCATTTTATAATTTGAATTGTTAATCTTTCCAAATTGCTCGAACCAACGGAGATGCTTGTAACTCCCTCATTTGATGTCGGATTAGGTTGATTTTTTATCATCTAAAAGGTTCTTTAGTACTGTTTCATTCCTGACTTGAATCGTCGCATTCCGAGACCATTTGCGCATCCGTAAGTGTGATCGCAGTCATTGATCCTGAATTTTTCCGTCAACTCCTTGTCCAATAGTAACCTTCATAACTCTCTCGTTAGTGGTCTAATTTACACTATTTTGATCTCATTGGAATGGTGACTTAACAAGCTTCCAAATGGGATGAGCATTGGATAATTCTGAGACCGTTCGATATCCCAAAAGCATGTTGGAACTCTTTGATCATCATTTTACAATTTGGATTGTTAATCTTTCTAAATCACCATATCCAACGGTGATGCTCATTACTCCATTGTTGGATAAAGGATTGGGTCAATTTTTGGTCATCTGAAAGGTACTTTGATGCTGTTTCATTCTTGACTGAAGTCGTGGTATTTGGAGACCATTTGCGCATCCGTATGTGGGATTGCAGTCGTCGGTCTAGAATGTTTCCTAAATCTGCTTGTCTAATAGTAACCTTCATAACACTATCTTCAGTGGTCAAATTTAGAATATTTTGAGCTCATTGGAATGGTAACTCGACAAGCTTTCAAATGGGACCATAATTGTCTAATTCTGAGACCATTCGATATCCCAAAAGCCCGTTGGAATTCTTCGATCATCATTTTACAATTTGGATTGTTAATCTTTCCAAATCATCAGTTCCAATGGAGATGCTCATAACTCCCATGTTTGATGCCAGATTGGGTCAATTTTTAGTAATCTAAAAGGTACTTTAGTGCTCTTTCATTCCTGACTTGAATCGTCGTATTCCAAGACTATTTGCACATCCGTAAGTGGGATCGGAGTCGTCGGTCCTGAATTTTTCCTTCAACTCCTTGTCCAGCAGTAACCTTCATAACTCTCACATCAGTGGTTAAATTTAGACTATTTTTAGCTTATTCGATTGGTAACTCTATTAGGTTCCAAATGGGAATAGAATTGTCTAATTCTGAGACCATTCGATATCCCAAAAGCCCATTGGAACTCTTCGATCGTCATTTTGCATTTTGGGTTGTAAATCTTTCCAAATTGCGCGATCCAATGGAGATGCTCATCACTCCCTCGTTTAATGTTGGATTGGGTCGATTTTTGGTCATCTAAAAGGTACTTTAGTGCTCTTTCATTACTGACTTGAATGGTTATATTCCAAGACCATTTGCGCATCTATAAGTAGGATCACAATCGTCGGTCCTGAATTTTTCCTTCATCTCCTTATCCATTATTAACCTTCATAACTCTCTCTTCAATGGTGAAATTTAGACTATTTTGAGCTCAGTGGAATAGTAACTTGACAAGCTTCGAAATGGGAACAAAATTAGGTAATTCTGAGATCGTTCGATATCCCAAAAGCACGTTGGAACTCTTCGATCGTCATTTTGCAATTTGGATTGTTAATCTTTCTAAATCACCATATCCAACGGTGATGCTCATTACTCCCTTGTTGGATAAAGGATTGGGTCAATTTTTGGTCATCTGAAAAGTACTTTAGTGCTTTTTCATTCCTGACTTGAATCATCATATTTCGACACCATTTGTGCATCTGTAAGTGGGATCACAGTCGTCGGCCCAGAATTTTTCCTTCATCTCCTTGTCCCATAGTAAACTTCATAACTCTTAATCCATTGGTCAAATTTAGACTATTTTGAGCTCATTGGAATGGTAACTCGACAAGCATCCAAATTGGACCAGAATTGCCTAATTCTAAGACCGTTGGGTATCCCAAAAGGCCGTTGGAACTCTTCGATCGTCATTTTGCAATTTGGATTGTTAATCTTTCCAAATCACGTGATCCAACGGAGATGCTCATAACTCCCTCGTTTGATGTCGGATTGGGTCAATTTTTGGTCATCTAAAAGGTACTTTAGTGCTCTTTCATTCCTGACTTGAATCATCGTATTCCGAGACCATTTGCGCATCCGTAAGTGGGATCGCAGTCGTCGGTCCTGAATTTTTCCTTCATCTCCTTGTCCAATAGTAACCTTCATAACTCTCTCTTCAGTGGTCAAATTTAGACTATTTTGAGCTCATTGGAATGGTAACTCGACAAGCTTCCAAATGGGAATAGAATTGTCTAATTCTGAGACCATTCGATATCCCAAAAGCCCATTGGAACTCTTCGATCGTCATTTTTCATTTCAGATTGTTAATCTTTCCAAATCGCGTGATCCGATGGATGTGATCATAACTCCCTTGGTTGATGTCAGATTGAGTCAATTTTTGGTCATCTGAAAGGTACTTTAGTGCTCTTTCATTCCTGACTTGAATCATCATATTCTGAGATCATTTGCGCATCCGTAAGTGGGATCGCAGTCGTTGATCCTGAATTTTTTCGTTAACTCCTTGTCCAATTGTAACCTTCATAACTCTCTCATTAGTGGTCTAATTAGACTATTTTGAGGTCATTGGAATGGTCACTTAACAAGCTTCCAAATGGGATCAGCATTAGATAATTCTGAGACCGTTAGATATCCCAAAAGCATGTTGGAACTCTTCGATCGTCATTTTGTAATTTGGATTGTTAATATTTCCAAATCGTGATATCCAACAGAGATGTTCATTACTCGATTGTTGGATAAAGGATTGGGTCAATTTTAGGTCATCTGAAAGGTACTTTGATGCTCTTTCATTCCTGACTGAAGTCGTGGTATTTTGAGACCATCTGCGCATCCATATGTGGGATTGCAGTTGTCGGTCTTGAATGTTTCATAAATCCCCTTGTCCAATAGTAACCTTCATAACTCTATCTTCAGTTGTCGAATTTACACTATTTTGAGTTAATTGGAATGGTAACTCGACAAGCTTTCAAATGGGACCATAATTGTCTAATTCTGAGACCGTTCGATATCCCAAAAGCCCGTTGGAATTCTTCGATCGTCATTTTCCAATTTGGATTATTAATCTTTCCTAATCATCCGATCCAACGGAGATGCTCATAACTTCCACGTTTGATGTCAGATTGGGTTGATTTTTGGTTATCTAAAAGGTACTTTAGTGCTCTTTCATTCCTAACTTGAATCGTCGTATTCCAAGACCATTTGCACATCCGTAAGTGAGATCAGAGTCGTCGGTCCTGAATTTTTCCTTCATCTCCTTCTCCAACAGTAACCTTCATAACTCTCACTTTAGTTGTTGAATTAAGACTATTTTGAGCTCATTCGATTGGTAACTCTTTTAGCTTCTAAATGGGAATAGAATTGTCTAATTCTGAGACCGTTCGATATCCCAAAAGCCCATTGGAACTCTTCGATCGTCATTTTGCATTTTGGGTTGTAAATCTTTCCAAATCACGCGATCCAATGGAAGTGCTCATTACTCCCTCGTTTGATGTTGGATTGGGTCGATTTTTAGTCATCTGAAAGGTACTTTAGTGCTCTTTCATTACTGACTTGAATGGTTATATTCCAAGACCATTTGCGCATCTATAAGTAGGATCACAGTCGTCGGTCCTGAATTTTTCCTTCATCTCCTTATCCATTAGTAACCTTCATAACTCTCTCTTTAATGGTGAAATTTAGACTATTTTGAGCTCAGTGGAATAGTAACTTGACAAGCTTCGAAATGGGAATAGAATTAGGTAATTCTGAGATCGTTCGATATCCCAAAAGCACGTTGCAACTCTTCGATCGTCATTTTGCAATTTGGATTATTAATCTTTCCAAATCGTGTGATCTAATGGAAATGCTCATAACTCTCTTGTTTGATGATGGATTGAGTCAATTTTTGGTCATTTGAAAGGTGCTTTAGTGCTCTTTCATTCGTGGCTGGAATCGTCATATTCCAAGACCATTTGGGCATCCGTAAGTGGGATCGCAGTCGTCGGTCCTGAATTTTTCCTTCATCTCCTCGTGCAGTAGTAACCTTCATAACTCTCTCTTCAGTGGTTGAATTTAGACTATTTTGAGCTCATTAGAATGGTAACTCGACAAGCTTCCAAATGGGACCAGAATTGGTTAATTTTGAGACCGTTCGATATCCTAAAAGCACATTGGAACTCTTTGATTCTCATTTTGCAATTTGGATTGTTAATCTTTCCAAATTGCACTATCCAATGGAGATGCTCATGACTCCCTCATTTGATGTCAGATTGGGTTAATTTTTGGTCATCTCAAAGGTACTTTAATGCTCCTTCATTCCTGACTGGAATCGAGGTATTCCAAGACCACTTGGGCATCCGTAAGTGGGATCGTAGTCATCGGTCCAGAATTTTCCCTTCATCTCCTTATCCAATAGTAACCATCATAACTATCTCTTCAGTGGTCGAATTTAGACTATTTTGAGCTCATTGGGATGGTAACTCGACAAGCTTCCAAATGGGATGAGAATTGGCTAATTCTAAGACTGTTCGATATCTCAAAAGCCCGTTGGAACTCTTCGATTGTCATTTTTCAATTTGTATTGTTAATCTTTCCAAATCACACGATCCAATGGAGATGCTTATAGCTCCCTCGTTTGATGTCGGATTGGGTCGATTTTTGGTCATCTCAAAGGTTCTTAAGTATTCTTTCATTCCTGACTTAAATCGTTGCATTTCGAGACCATTTGTGGATCCGTAAGTGGGATCGCAGTCGTCGATCCTGAATTTTTTCCTTCAACTCATTGTCCAATAGTAACCTTCATAACTCTCTCATTAGTGGTCTACTTTGGACTATTTTGAGCTCATTGGAATGGCAAGTTAACAAGCTTCCAAATGGGATCAGAATTGGCTAATTCTAAGACCGTTCGATATCCCAAAAGCACGTTGGAACTCCTCAATCGTCATTTTACAATTTGGATTGTTAATCTTTCCAAATCGTGAGATCCAACGGAAATGACGATTACGCCATTGTTTGATGTAGGATTGGGTCAATTTTTGGTCATCTGAATGGTACTTTAATGCTCTTTCCTTCCTGATTGAAGTCGTGGTATTTCAAGCCCATTTAGGCATCCGTATGTAGGATCGCAATCGTCGGTCCTGAATGTTTGCTAAATCTCCTTGTCCAATTGGAACCTTCATAACTCTCTCTTCAGTGGTTGAATGTAGACTATTTTGAGCACAATGGAATAGTAACTCGACAAGCTTTCAAACTGGACCAGAATTGTCTAATTCTGTGACCGTTCGATATCCCTAAATTGCGTTGGAATTCTTCGATCGTCATTTTGTAATTTGGATTGTTAATCTTTCCAAATTGTGCGATCCAACAGAGATGCCCATAAATCCCTCGTTTGATGTCAAATTGCGTCAATTTTTGGTCATCTGAAAGGTACTTTAGTGCTCTTTCATTACTGACTTCAATCATCGTATTCCGAGACCATTTGCGCATCCATAAGTGGATAACAGTTTTCGGTCCTGAATTTTTCCATGATCTCCCTGTCCAATAGTAACCATCATAACTCACTCATTAGTGGTCCAATTAAGAATATTTTGAGCTCATTGGAATGGTAATTTAACAAGCTTCCAAATGGGACAAGAATTGGCTAATTCTGAGACCGTTCAATATCCCAAAAGCACATTGGAACTCTTCGATCATCATTTTGTAATTTGGATTGTTAATCTTTCCAAATCATACAATCCAATGGAGATGCTCATAACTCCCACGTATGATGTCGGATTGGGTCAATTTTTGGTCATCTAAATGGTACCTTAGTGTTCTTTCATTCCTGACTTGAATCATCATATTCCGAGACCATTTGCACATCCGTAAGTGGGATCAGAGTTGTCGATCCTAAATTTTTCCTTCATCTCCTTGTCCAATAGTAACCTTCATAACTCTCTCTTCAGTGGTTGAATTTAGACTATTTTGAGCTCATTGGAATGGTTACTTGACAAGCTTCCAAATGGGACCAGAATTGTCTAATTCTGAGACCGTTCGATATCCCAAAAGCACGTTGGAACTCTTCGATCGGCATTTTGCACTTTGGATAGTTAATCTTTCCAAATCGCACGATCCAACGGAGATGCTCATAACTCCCTCGTTTAATGTCGGATTGGGTCAATTTTTTATCATCTGAAAGGTACTTTAGTGCTCTTTCATTCCTGACTGGAATAGAGGTATTCCGAGACCACTTGGGCATCCGTAAGTGGGATCGCAGTCGTCGGTCCTGAATTTTTCCTTCATCTCCTTGTCTGATAGTAACCTTTATAACTCTCTCTTCGATGGTCAAATTTTGACTATTTTGAGCTCATTAGAATGGTAAGTCGACAAGCTTCCAAATGACACTAGAATTGGCTAATTGAAAGACCATTCGATCTTCGAAAAGCACGTTGGAACTCTTCGATCGTCGTTTTGCAATTTGGATTGTTAATCTTTCCAAATCACACAATCCAACGAAGATGCTCCTTTCATTCCTGACTTGAATCATCGTATTCCGGGACCATTTGCGCATCTGTAAGTGGGATCGTAGTCGTCGATCCTGAATTTTTACTTCAACTCCTAGTCCAATAGTAACCTTCATAACTCTCTCATTAGTAGTCTAATTTAGACTATTTTGAGCTCATTTGAATTGTAAGTTAACAAGCTTCCAAATGAGATCAGAATTAACTAATTCTGAGACCGTTCAATATCCCAATAGCACGTTGGAACTCTTCGATCGTTATTTTGCAATTTGGATAGTTAATCTTTCCACATCACGAGATCCAATAGAGATGCTCATTACTCCATCGTTTGATGTAGGATGGGGTCAATTTTTGGTCATCTGAAAGGTACTTTGATGCTCTTTCATTCTTGACTGAAGTCGTGGTATTTTGAGACCATTTGGGCAATCGTACGTGGGATCGTAGTCGTCGGTCCTGAATGTTTCCTAAATCTCCTTGTCCAATAGTACCCTTCATAACTCTCTCTTCAGTGGCCGAATCTAGACTATTTTAAGATCATTGGAATGGTAACTCGACAAGCTTTCAAATAGGACCATAATTGTCTAATTTTGAGACCGTTCGATATCCCAAAAGCCCATTGGAATTCTTCAATCGTCATTTTGTAATTTGGATTGTTAGTCTTTCTAAATCATGCGATCCAACGGAGATGCCCATAACTCCCATGTTTGACGTCGGATTGGGTCAATTTTTGATATTCTAAAAGGTACTTTGGTGCTCTTTCATTCCTGACTTGAATCGTCGTATTCCGAGACCAGTTGTACATCTGTAAAAGGGATCAGAGTCACCAGTCCTGAATTTTTTCTTCATCTCCTTATCCATTAGTAACCTTCATAACTCTCTCTTCAGTGGTGGAATTTGGACCATTTTGAGCTCATTGGAATGGTAACTCGACAAGCTTCCAAATGGGACCCGAATTGGGTAATTTTGAGATTGTTCGATATCCCAAAAGCACGTTGGAACTCGTCGATCGTCATTTTACAGTTTGGATTATTAATCTTTCCAAATTGCACGATCCAACGAGACGCTCATGACTCCCTCGTTCGATGTCGGATTGGATCAATTTTTGGTCATCTCAAAGGTACATTAATGCTCTTTCATTCCTGACTAGAACCGAGGTATTCCGACACCACTTGGGCATTCGTAAGTGGGATCACAGTCGTCGGTCTAGAATTTTTCCTTCATCTCCTTATCCAATAGTAACCTTCATAACTCTCTCTTTAGTGGTCAAATTTAGACTATTTTAAGCTCATTGGGATGGTAACTCGACAAGCATCCAAATGGGACCGGAATTGGCTAATTCTAAGACCATTCGATATCCCAAAAGCCCATTGGAACTCTTCGATCGTCATTTTACAATTTGGATTGTTAATCTGTCCAAATTTCTCGATCCAACGGAGATGCTTATAACTCAATCGTTTTTTATCAGATTGGGTTGATTTTTGGTCATCTGAAAGGTTCTTTAGTACTCTTTCATTCTTGACTTGAATCGTCACATTTCGAGGCCATTTGCGCATCCGTAAATGGGATCGCAGTCGTCGATCCTGAATTTTTCCTTAAACTCCTTGTCCAATAATAACTTTCATAACTCTCTCATTTATGGTCTAATTTAGACCATTTTGAGCTCATTGGAATGGTAACTTAACAAGCTTCCAAATGGGATAAGAAT
Source organism: Magnolia sinica (assembly GCF_029962835.1). Lineage (NCBI taxonomy): Eukaryota > Viridiplantae > Streptophyta > Magnoliopsida > Magnoliales > Magnoliaceae > Magnolia > Magnolia sinica. The sequence goes on from NC_080573.1 coordinate 73,794,389, forward strand.
TGGCTAATTCTAAAACCGTTCGATATGCCAAAAGCACGTTGGAACTCTTCGATCATCATTTTGCAATTTGGATTGTTAATCTTTCCAAATCGCGAGATCTAATAGAGATGCTCATTACTCCGTTGTTTGATGTAAGATTGGGTCAATTTTTGGTCATCTAAATGGCACTTTGATGCCCTTTCAGTCCAGACTGAAGGCGTGGTATTCCGAGCCCATTTAGGCACCCGTATGTGGGATCGCAGCCATCGGCCCTGAATGTTTCCTAAATCTCCTTGTCCAATAGTAACCTTCATAACTCTCTCTTCAATGGTCAAATTTAGACTATTTTGAGCTCATTGGAATGGTAACACGACAAGCTTCCAAATGGGACTCGAATTGGCTAATTCTGAGACTATTCGATATCCCAAAAGCACGTCTGAACTCTTCGATCGTAATTTTGCAATTTGGATTGTTAATCTTTCTAAATCAGGCGATCCAATGGAGATGCTCATAACTCATTTATTTGATGTCGGATTGGGTCAATTTATGGTCACCTGAAAGGTACTTCAGTCCTCTTTCATTACCGATTTCTATCGTCGTATTCCGAGGCCATTTGCACATCCGTAAGTGGGATCGCAGTTGTCTGTCCTGAATTTTTCCTTCATCTCCTTCTCCAATAGTAACCACATAATTCTCTCATTAGTGGTCCAATTTAGAATATTTTGAGCCCATTGGAATGGTAACTTAACAAGCTTCCAAATGGGACCAGAATTGGCTAATTCTGAGACCGTTCAATATCCCAAAAGCACGTTGGAACTCTTCAATCGTCATTTTGCAATTTGGATTGTTTATCTTTCCAAATCGTGCGATCTAATGGATATGCTCATAACTCGCTTGTTTGATGTCGGATTGGGTCAATTTTTGGTCATCTGAAAGGTACTTTAGTGCTCTCTCATTCCTGACTTGAATCATTGTATTCCGAGACCATTTGTACATCCATAAGTGGGATCGCAGTCGTCGGTCCTGAATTTTTCCTTCATCTCCTTTTCCATAAGTAACCTTAATAACTCACTCTTCAGTGGTCGAATTTGGACTATTTTGTGCTTATTGGAATGATAACTCAACAAGCTTCCAAATAGGACAGAATTGGGTAATTCTAAGACCATTCGATATCCCAAAAGCACATTGGAACTCGTCGATCGTCATTTTGCAATATGGAATGTTAATCTTTCCAAATCACGTGATCCAACGAATACACTCATGACTCCCTCGTTTGATGTAGGATGGGTCAATTTCTGGTCATCTGAAAGGTACTTTAATGCTCTTTCTTTCCTTATTGAAATCATGGTATTCCGAGACTATTTGGGCATCCATAAGTAGGATCACAATCATCAGTCCGAAATTTTTCCTTCATCTCCTTATGCAATAGTAACCTTCATAACTCTCTCATCAGTGGTAAAATTTAGACTATTTTGAGCTCATTGGAATGGTAACTCGACAAGCTTCCAAATGGGACCAGAATTGGCTAATTCTGAGATGGTTAGATATCCTAAAAGCACGTTGGAACTCTTCGATAGTCATTTTGCAATTTGGATTGTTAATCTTTCCAAATCGTGCTATCCAATGGAGACGCTCATGACTTCCTCATTTGATGTTGAATTGGGTCAATTTTTGGCCATCTGAAAAGGTACTTTAATGATTTTTCATTCCTGACTAGACTCGAGGTATTCCGAGACCACTTGGGCATCCGTAAGTGGGATCGCAGTCGTCGGTCCTTAATTTTTCCTTCATTTCCTTGTCCAATAGTAACCTTCATAATTATCTCTTCAGTGGTCAAATTTTGAAAATTTTGAGCTCATTAGTATGGTAACTTGACAAGCTGCCAAATGACACCAGAATTGGCTAATTCTAAGACCATTATTAGAACTCTTCGATAGTCATTTTGTAATTTGGATTTTTAATCTATCCAAATCGCGCGACCCAATAGAGATACTCATAACTCCCCTGTTTGATGTCGGATTGGGTCAATTTTTGGTCATCTGAAAGGTACGTTAGTGCTCATTCATTTCAAACTAAAATCTTCATATTCCAAGACCATTTGCGCATCCATAAGTGGGATCACAATCATCGGTCCTAATTTTTGCCTTCATCACCTTGTCCAATAGTAACCTTCAAAACTCTCTCTTCAGTGGTTGAATTTAAACTATTTTGAGGTCATTGGAATGGTAACTCGACAAGCTTCCAAATGGGACCAAAATTGGCTAATTCTGAGACCGTTCAATATCCTAAAAGCACGTTGGAACTCTTCGATTGTTATTTTGCAATTTGGATGGTTAATTTTTCCAAATCATGTGATCTAACGGAGACGCTCATGACTCCCATGTTTGATGTAGGGTTTGTTCAATTTTTAGTCAACTGAAAGGCACATTAATGCTCTGTCATTCATTTTTGAAATTGTGGTATTTTAAGACCATTAGGGCATAAGTAAGTGGGATTGCAGTCGTCGGTCCAGAATTTTTCCTTCAACTCCTTGTCCAATAGTAACCTTCATAACTCTCTCTTCAGTGGTCAAATTTTGACTATTTGAGTTCATTGGAAAGGTAACTCGACATGCTTGCAAATGGGACCTGAATTATCTAATTCTGAGACCGTTCGATATACCAAATGCCTGTTGGAACTCTTCCATTGTCATTTTGCACTTTAGATTGTTAATCTTTCCAAATCGTGCGATCCAACGGAGATGCTCATAGCTCCCTCATTTGATGTCGGATAGGGTCAATTTTTGGTCATCTGAAAGGTACTTTAGTGCTCTTTCACTCCTGACTTGAATCGTCATACTCCGAGACTATTTGCATATCCGTAAGTGGTGTCGCAATCGTCGGTCCTGAATTTTTCCTTCATCTCCTTGTCCAGTAGTAACCATCATAACTCTCTCATTAGTGGTCCAATTTAGAATATTTTGAGCACATTGGAATGGTAACTTAACAAGCTTCCAAATGGGACCAGAATTGGCTAATTCTAAGACCGTTCGATATCCCAAAAGCACGTTGGAACACTTCGATCGTGATTTTGTAATTTGGATTGTTAATCCATCCAAATTGGGCGATCCAATGGAGACACTCATGACTCCCTCGTTTGATGTAGGAAAGGGTGGATTTTTGGTCATCTGAATGGCACTTTGATGATCTTTCATTCTTGATGGAAATCGTGGTATTCCGAAACCAATTGGGCCTCCATAAGTGGGATAGCAGTCGTCGGTCCTGAATGTTTCCTTCATTTCCTTGTCCAATAGTAACCTTCATAACTCTCTCATTAGTGTTCCAATTTAAACTATTTTCAGCTCATTAGAATGGTAACTCAACAAGCTTCAAAATGGGACAAGAATTCTATAATACCGAGCCCGTTCGATATCCCAAAAGCCTGTTGGAAATCTTCAATCATCATTTTACAATTTGGATTGTTAATCTTTCCAAATCAAGTGATCCAACGGAGATGCTTTTAACTCCCTCATTTGATGTCGAATTGGATCAATTTTTGGTCATCTGTAAGATGCTTTAGTGCTCTTTCATTCCAGACTTGAATCGTTATATTCCAAGACTATTTGCGCATCCATAAGTGGGATCAGAGTCGTCGGTCCTGAATTTTTCCTTCATCTCCTTGTCCAATAGTAACCATCATAACTCTCTCATTAGTGGTCCAATTGAGAATATTTTGAGTCCATTGGAATGGTAACTTAACAAGCTTCCAAATGGGACAAGAATTGTCTGATATCGAGACCATTCGATATTCCAAAAGCCCGTTGGAACTCTTCGATCGTCATTTTGCAATTTGGATTGTTAATCTTTCCAAATCGAGTGATCCAATGGAGATGTTCATAACTCCCTCATTTGATGTTGGATTGGATCGGTTTTTTATCATAAGAAAGGTGCTGTAGTGCTCTTTCATTCCAGACTTGAATCGTTATATTCTGAGACCATTTGTGCATCCGTAAGTGGGATTGCAGTCGTTGGTCCTGAATTTTTCCCTCATCTCCTTGTCCAATAGTAACCATCATAACTCCCTCATTAGTGGTCCAATTTAGAATATTTTGAGTCCATTGGAATGGTAACTTAACAAGCTTTCAAATGGGACTAGAATTGGCTAATTCTGAGATCATTCGACATCCCAAAAGCACGTTGGAACTCTTCAATAGTCATTTTGCAATTTGGATTGTTAGTCTTTTCGAATCGAGCAATCCAATGGATATACTCATAACTCCCTCGTTTGATGTCGGATTGGGTCAATTTTTGGTCATCTGAAAGGTACTTTAGTGCTCTTTCATTCCTGACTCGAATCGTTGTATTCTGAGACCAATTGCACATCCGTAAGTGGGATCACAGTTGTCGGTCCTGAATGTTTCCTACATCTCCTTGTCCAAAAGTCACCTTCATAACTCTCTCTTCATTAGTTGAATTTAGACTATTTTGAGCTCATTGGGCTGGTAACTCAATGACCTTCCAATGGGATGAGAATTGTTTAATTCTGAGACGGTTCGATATCCTAAACGCCCATTGGAACTCTTCGATCGTCATTTTGCAATTTGGATTGTTAATCTTTCCAAATCGCATGATCCAATGAAGATGCTCAGGACTCCCTCGTTTGATGTCGGATTGGGTCAATTTTTTGGTCATCTGAAAGGTACTTTAGTGCTCTTTCATTCCTGACTTCAATCGTCCTATTCTAAGGCCATTTGCGCATCCGTAACTGGGATCGTAGTCGTTGGTCCTGAATTTTTCCTTCATCTTCGTGTCCAATAGTAACCTTCATACCTCTGTCATTAGTGATCCAATTTAGACTATTTTGAGCTCATTGGAATGGTAACTTAACAAGCTTCCAAATGAGACCAGAATTGGCTAATTATGAGACCGTTCGATATCCCAAAAGCACGTTGGAACTCTTTGATCGTCATTTTCCAATTTGGATTGTTAATCTTTCCAAATTGCATGGTCCTCCCTCGTTTGATGGAGGATTGGGTCGATTTTTAGTTATTTGAAAGGTACTTTGATGTTCTTTCATTCCTGATTGAAATCGTAGTATTCCGGGATCATTTAGGCATCAGTAAGTGGGATCACAATCGTCGGTCCTGAATGTTTCCTTCATCTCCTTGTGTAATAGTAACCTTCATCAAAAGCACGTTGGAACTCTTCGATCGTCATTTTGCAATTTGGATTGTTAATCTTTCCAAATCGCGCGATCCAACAGAGATGCCCATAACTCCCTTGTTTAATGTTTGATTGGGTCTATTTTTGGTCATATAAAAGGTACTTTAGTGCTCTTTCATTCCTAACTTGAATCGTTGTATTCTGAGACCATTTCCACAACCGCAAGTGGGATCGGAGTCATCAGTCCTGAATTTCTCCTTCATGTCCTTGTCCAATAGTAACCTTAATAGCTCTCTCTTCAGTGGTCGAATTTAGACTATTTTGAGCTCATTGGGATAGTAACTCGACAAGCATCCAAATGGGACCAAAATTGTCTAATTTTGTGACCGTTCAATATCCCAAACGCTTGTTGGAACTCTTCGATCGTCATTTTGCAATTTGGATTGTTAATCATTTCAAATCGCGTAATCCAATGGAGATGCTCATAACTCCCTCGTTTAATGGCGGATAGGGTCAATTTTTGGTCATCTGAAAGGTACTTTAGTGCTCTTTCATTCCTGACTTGAATCGTAGTATTCCGAGACCTTTTGCTCATCCGTATGTGGGATCGTAGTCATCGGTCTTGCATTTTTCCTTCATCTCATTGTCTAATAGTAACCTTCATAACTCTCTCATTAGTGGTTTAATTTAGACTATTTTGAGCTCATTGGAATTATAACATAACAGGCTTTCAAATGGGACCAAAATTGGCTAATTCTTAAACCGTTCGATATCCCAAAAGCACGTTGGAACTCTTCGATCGTCATTTTACAATTTGGTGTGTTAATCTTTCCAAATCGCATGATCCAACGAAGATGCTCATAATTCCCTCGTTTGATGTCAGATTGGGTCAATTTTTGGTTAACTGAAAGGTACTTTAGTGCTCTTTCATTCCTAACTTGAATCGTTGTATTTCGAGACGATTTGCACATCCGTAAGTGGGATCTCAGTTGTCGGTCTTGAATTTTTCCTTCATCTCCTTGTCCAATAGTAACCTTCATAACTCTCTCATTAGTGGTCCAATTTAGACTATTTTGAGCTCATTGGAATGGTAACTTAACAAGCTTCCAAATGGGATCAGAATTGGCAAATTCTGAGACCGTTCGATGTCCCAAAACCACGTTGGAACTCTTCTATGGTCATTTTGCAATTTGGATTGTTAATCTTCCTAAATCGTGCGATCCAATGGAGATGCTCAGGACCCTTTCATTTGATATTGGATTGGGTCGATTTTTGGTCATCTGAAAGGTACTTTGATGCTCTTTCTTTTTTCTTTTTTCTTTTTTTTTTGTGTTATCTTGTTAGTACACACCCATGTCAGTACACTCACTCCATGTTAACCAACCTCGCTAGGGATTGATACCAAACCTCAAGTGCTGAAATGAGGTATCTCCACTCAGTCTGCCAGTTGAGCTATGGATCTGGGTGTCTTTGATGCTCTTTCATTCCTGATTGAAATAGTGGTATTCCTTGACCATTTGGGCATCCATAAGTTGGATCATAGTCATCAGTCCTAAATGTTTCCTTCATCTCCTTGTCCAATAGTAACCTTCGTAACTCTCTCTTTAGTGGTCAAATTTAGACTATTTTGATCTCATTGGGATGGTAACTTGACAAGCTTCCAAATGGGATCATAATTGTCTAATTCTAAGACCGTTCGATATCCCAAATGCCCGTTGCAACTCTTCGATCGTCATTTTGCAATTTGGATTGTTAATCTTTCCAAATCGTGCGATCCAATAGAGATGCTCATAACTCCCTCATTTGATGTCGGATTGGGTCAATTTTTGGTCATCTGAAAGGTACTTTAGTGCTCTTTCATTCTTGACTTGAATCATCGTATTTTGAGATCATTTGCGCATCTGTAAGTGGGATCGCAGTCATCGATCCTGAATTTTTCCTACATCTCCTTGTCCAATAGTAACCTTCTTAACTCTCTCATTAGTGTTCCAATTTAGACTATTTTGAGCTCATTGGAATGGTAACTCGACAAGCTTCCAAATGGGACCAGAATTGTCTAATTCTGAGACTGTTCGATATCTCAAAAGCACGTTGGAACTCTTCGATCGTCATTATGCAATTTGGATTGTTAATCTTTCCAAATCATGAGATGCAATGGAGATGCTCATAATTCCCTTGTTTGATATCAGCTTGGGTCGATTTTTGGTCAACTGAAAGGTACTTTAGTGCTCTTTCATTCCTGACTTGAATCGTCGTATTCCGAGACCATTTGCGCATCCGTAAGTGAGATCGCATTTGTTGGTCCTGAATTTTTCCATCATCTCCTTATCCAATAATAACCTTTATAATTCTCTCTTCATTGGTCGAATTTGGACTATTTTGAGCTCATTTGGAAGGTAACTCGACAAGCATCGAAATGGGACAAGAATTGTCTAATTTTGAGACCGTTTGATATCCCAAAAGCTCGTTGGAACTCTTCGATCGTCATTTTACAATTTGGATTGTTAATCTTTCCAAATTGCGTGATCGAATGGAGATGGTCATAACTCCCTCGTTTTATGTTGGATTGGGTCGATTTTTGATCAACTAAAAGATACTTCAGTGCTTTTTCATTCCTAGCTTGAATCATCGTATTCCAAGACTATTTACACATCCGCAAGTGGGATCGGAGTCGTTGGCCTAAATTTTACCTTCATCTCCTTGTCCAATAGTAACCTTAATAATTATCTCTTCAGTGGTCGAATTTAGACTATTTTGAGCTAATTTGGATGGTAACTCGACAAGAATCCAAATGGGACCAGAATTGTCTAATTCTGAGACCGTTCGATATCCCAAAACCTCGTTGGAACTCTTCGATCATCATTTTGCAATTTGGATTGTTAATCTACCCAAATCGGGCGATCCAATGGAGATGCTCATAACTCCCTCATTTGATTTCGGATTGGGTGTGTTTTGGTCATCTGAAAGGTAGTTTAATGCTCTTTCATTCCTGAGTTGAATCGTCGTATTCCTAGACCATTTGCACATCCGTAAGTGGGGTCGCAATTGTTGGTCCTGAATGTTTCCTTCATCTCCATGTCCAATAGTAACCTTCATAACTCTCTCTTCAGAGGTCAAATTTAGACTATTTTGAGCTCATTGGGATAGTAACTCGACAAGCTTCCTAATGGGACCAAAATTGTCTAATTCTAAGACCGTTCGATATCCTAAACACCCGTTGGAACTCTTCGATCGTCATTTTGCAATTTGGATTGTTAATCTTCCCAAATCGTGTGATCCAATGGAGATGCTCATAACTCCCTTGTTTGATGCCGGATTAGGTCAATTTTTGGTCATCTGAACGGTACCTTAGTGCTCTTTCATTCCTGACTTGAATCGTCATATTCTGAGATAATTTCTGACACCATTTGTGCATCCGTAAGTGGGATCGCAGTCGTCGGTCCTGAATTTTTCCTTCATCTACTTGTCCAATATTAACCTTCATAACTCTCTCATTAGTGGTCCAATTTAGACTATTTTGAGCTCATTGCAATGATAACTCGACAAGCTTCCAAATGGGACCATAATTGTCAAATTTTGAGACCGTTCGATATCCCAAAAGCCCGTTGGAACTCTTCGATTGTCATTTTGCAATTTGGATTGTTAATCTTTCCAAATCACGCGATCCAACGGGGATGCTCATAACTCTCACGTTTGATGTTGGATTGGGTCAATTTTTGGTCATATAAAAGGTACTTTAGTGCTCGTTCATTCCTGACTTGAATTGTCGTATTCCGAGACCATTTGCACATCCACAAGTGGGATCGGAGTCGTCAATCCTGAATATTTCCTTCATCTCCATGTCCAATAGTTACCTTCATAACTCTCTCTTTAGTGGTTGAATTTAGACTCTTTTGAGTACGTTGGGAAGGTAAAACGATAAGCTTCTAAATGGGACCAGAATTGTCTAATTCTAAGACCGTTCGATATCTTAAAAGCACGTTAGAACTCTTCGATCATCATTTTGCAACTTAGATTGTTAATCTTTCCAAATCGCGCGATCCAATGAAGACACTCATGACTCCCTCAATTGATATAGGATTGGGCTGATTTTTGGTCATCTGAAAGGTACTTTGATGCTCTTTCATTCCTAATTGAAATCATGCTATTCCCACACCATTTGGGCATCCATAAGTGGGATCGCAGTTGTCGGTCCTGAATGATTCGTTCATCTCCTTGTTCAATAGTAACCTCCGTAACCCACTCTTCAGTGGTTGAAATTAGACTATTTTGAGCTCATTGGGATGGTAACTCGACAAGCTTCCAAATGGGACCAGAATTGTCTAATTCTGAGACCGTTCGATATCCCAAACGCCCATTGGAACTCTTCGATCGTCATCTTGCAATTTCGATTGTTAATCATTCTAAATCGCGCGATCTAATGGAGATGCTCATAATTCCCTTGTTTGATGTCAGATTGTGTCAATTTTTGGTCAACTGAAAGGTACTTTAGTGCCCTTTCATTCCTAACATGAATCATCGTATTCCGAGACCATTTCCACATCTGTAAGTGGGACCGCAGTTGTCAGCCCTGAATTTTTCCTTCATCTCCTTGTCCAATGGTATCCTTCATAACTCTCTCTTTAGTGGTCGAATTTAGACTATTTTGAGCTCATTGGAATAATAACTTGACAAGATTCCAAATGGGACCAAAATTGTCTAATTCTAAGACCGTTCGATATCCTAAAAGCCCGTTGGAACTCTTTGATCGTCATTTTACAATTTAGAATGTTAATGTTTCCAAACCACGCGATCCAATGGAGACGCTCATGACTTCCTCATTTAATGTAGGATTGGGTCGATTTTTGGTCATTTGAAAGGTACTTTTATGCTCTTTCGTTGCTGATTGAAATCGTGGTATTCCGAGACCATTTGGGCATCCGTAAGTGGGATCGCAGTCATCGGTCCTGAATGATGCCTTCATCTCCTTTTCCAATAGTAACCTTCATAACTCTCTCTTCAATGGTCAAATTTAGACTATATTAAGCTCATTGGAATGTTAACTCGACAAGCTTCCAAAAGGCACCAGAATTGGCTAATTTTGAGATCGTTCGATATCCCAAAAGCATGTTGGAACTCTTCGATTGCCATTTTGCAATTTAGATTGTTAATCTTTCTAAATCACCCGATCCAACAGAGATGCTCATAACTCCCTTATTTGATGTCGATTGGGTCAATTTTTGATCATCTGAAAGGTACTTTTTTGGTCTTTCATTCCTGATTGAAATCGAGGTATTCCGAGACCATTTGCACATCCGAAACTGGGATCACAGCATTGGTCCTGAATTTTTCCTTCATCGCCATGTCCAAAATTAACCTTCATAACTCTCTCTTCAGTGGTCAAATTTAGACTATTTTTAGCTCATTGGAATGGTAACCCAACAAGCTTACAAATGGGACCAAAATTGGGAAATTCTGAGACCTTTCTATATCCCAAAAGCACATTGGAACTCTTCGATCGTCATTTTAGAATTTGGATTGTTAATCTTTCAAAATCGCGCGATCCAACGGAGATGCTCATAACTCCCTCATTTGACGTCAGATTGGGTCAATTTTTTGTCATCAGAAAGGTACTTTAGTGCTCTTTCATTCATGACTTAAATCGTCGTATTCAGAGACCATTTGCACAACCGTAAGTGGGATCACAGTCGTTGGTCCTAAATTTTTCCTTCATCTCCCTATCCAATAGTAACCTTCATAACTCCCACATTAGTGGTCCAACTTAGACTATTTTGAGCTCATTGGAATGGTAATTGAACAAGCTTCCAAATGGGACCAGAATTGGTTAATTCTGAGATCGTTCGTAATCCCAAAAGCACGTTGGTCCTCTTAGATCGTCATTTTGCAATCAGGATTATTGATCTTTTCAAATCGCGTGATCCAATGGAGAAGCTCATAACTCCCTCGTTTGATGTCTGATTAGGTCAATTTTTAGTCATCTGAAAGGTACTTCAGTGCTCTTTCATTACTGACTTGAATCGTTGTATTATGAGACCATTTGCGCATCCATATGTGGGATTGCAGTTGTCGGTCCTGAATTTTTCCTTCATCTCCTTGTCCAATAGTAACCTTCATAACTCTCTCTTTAGTAGTCAAATTTAGACAATTTTGAGCTCATTGTAATGGTAACTCGACAAGCTTCAAAATGGGACCAAAATTGCCTAATTCTGAGACCGTTCGATATCCCAAAAGCCCTTTACAACTCTTTGATCGTCATTTTACAATTTGGATTGTTAATCTTTTCAAATCACGCGATCCAATGGAGATGCTCATTACACCCTCGTTTAATGTCGGATTGGATCAATTTTTGGTCATCTAAAAGGTACTTTAGCGCTCTTTCATTCCTGACCTGAATCGTCATATTCCGAGACCATTTGCACATGCGTAAGTGGGATCGCAGTCGTTGGTCCTAAATTTTTCCTTCATCTCTTTGTCCAATAGTAACCTTCATAACTCTCTCATTAGTGGTCCAATTTAGACTATTTTGAGCTCATTGGAATGGTAACTTAACAAGCTTCCAAATGGCACCAAAATTAGCGAATTCTAAGACCGTTCGGTATCCCAAAAGCACGTTGAACTCTTCGATTGTCATTTTGAAATTTGGATTGTTAATCTTTCAAATTTGCGTGATCCAATGGAGATGCTCATAACTCCCTCGTTTGATGTCGGATTGGGTCAATTTTTGGTCATCTGAAAGGTACTTCTATGCTCTTTCTTTCTTGACTGGAATCGAGGTATACCGAGACCACTTGGGCATTCGTAAGTGGGATCATAGTCGTCAGTCTTGAATTTTTCCTTCATCGACATGTGCAATAGTAACCGTCAAAACTCTCTTCAGTGGTCAAATTTAGACTATATAGAGCTCATTGGAATGGCAACTCGACAAGCTTCCAAAAGGCACCAGAATTGGCAAATTTTGAGACCGTTTGATATCTCATAAGCACGTTGGAACTCTTCGATCGTCATTTGCAATTTGGATTGTTAATCTTTCTAAATCACCCGATCCAACAAAGATGCTCATAACTCCCTCGTTTGATGTCGAATTGGGTCAATTTTTGGTAATTTGATAGGTACTTTAGTGCTCTTTCATTCCTGACTTGAATCGTCGTATTTCGAGACAATTTGCGCATCCGTAAGTGAGATCGTAATCGTCGGTTCTAAATTTTTCCTTCATCTCCTTGTCCAATAGTAACCTTCATATTTTGAGCTCATTGGAATGGTAACTCGACAAGCTTCAAAATTGGACCAGAATTGTCGAATACTGAGACCGTTCAATATCCCGAAAGCCCGTTGGAACTCTTCGATTGTCATTTTACAATTTGGATTATTAATCTTTCCAAATCACGCGATCTAACGTAGATGCTCATAACGCCACCGTTTGATATCAGATTAGGTCGATTTTTGGTCATCTGAAAGGCACGTTAGTGTTGTTTCATTCCTGACTTGAATCATTGTTTTCCAAGTCCATTTGCACATCCATAAGAGGGTTCGTAGTCGTCGGTCCTGAATTTTTCCTTCCTCTACTTGTCCAATAGTAACCTTTATAACTCTCTCTTCAGTTGTCAAATTTAGAGTATTTTGATCTCATTGGAATGGTAACTCGACAAGCTTCCAAATGGGACCGAAATTGTCTAATTTTGAGACCGTTCAATATCCCAAAAGCACGTTGGAACTCTTCTATCGTCATTTTACAATTTGGCTTGTTAATCTTTCTAAATTGCGCGATCCAACAAAGACGCTCTTGACTCCCACGTTTGATGTAGGATTGGGTTAATTTTTGGTCATCTGAAAGGTATTTTGATGCTCTTTCATTCCTGATTGAAATCGTGGTATTCCGAGACCATTTGGGCATCCATAAGTGGGATCACAGTCGTCAGTCCTGAATGTTTCCTTCATCTCCCTGTCCAATATTAACCTTCCTAACTCTCTCTTCAGTGGTCGAATTTTGATGATTTTGAGTTCATTAGAATGGTAACTCGATAAGCTTCCAAATGGGACCAAAATTTTCTAATTCTGAGATCGTTCGATATTCCAAGAGCCCTTTGGAACTCTTCGATCGTTATTTTATAATTTGGATTTTAATCTTTCCAAATCACATGATCCAATGGAGATGCTCATAACTCCCTCGTTTGATGTCGGATTGGGTCAATTTTTGGTCATCTAAAAGCTACTTTAATGCTCTTTCAATACTGACTTGAATTGTTGTTTTACGAGACCATTTGCACATTCATAAGTGGGATCGCAGTTGTCGGTCCTGAATTTTTCCTTTATCTCCTTATCCAATAGTAACCTTCATAACTCTTTCTTCAATGGTCAAATTTGGACTATTTCGAGCTCATTGGAATGGTAAATCGGCAAGCTTCCAAATACGACCAGAATTAGGTAATTCTGAGACCGTTTAATATCCCAAAAGCACGTTGGACTTTTCGATCGTCAGTTTGCAATTTGGATTGTTAATCTTTCCAAATCCCATGATCCAGTGGAGACGCTCATGACTCCCTCGTTTGATGTAGGATTGGGTTGATTTTTGGTCATATGAAAGGTACTTTAATGCTCTTTCATTCCTAATAGAAATCGTGGTATTTTGAGACCATTTGGGCATCTGTAAGTGGGATCACAGTCGTCGGTCCTGAATTTTTCCTTCATCTCCTAGTCCAATAGTAACCTACATAACTCTCTCTTCAGTGGTCGAATTTCGACGATTTTGAGTTCATTGGAATGATAACTCGACAAGCTTCCAAATGGGACTGAAATTTTAAAATTCTGAGACCGTTCGATATTTCAAAAGCCCTTTAGAACTCTTCGATTGTCATTTTGCAAATTGGATTTTAATCTTTCCAAATCATGCGATCCAATGGAGATGCTCATAACTCCCTCGATTGATATTGGATTGGGTCAATTTTTGTTCATCTGAAAGGTACTTTAGTGCTCTTTCATTACTGACTTGATTCGTTGTATTACGAGACCATTTGCGCATCCATAAGTGGGATTGTAGTTGTTGGTCTTGAATTTTTCCTCCATCTCCTTATCCAATAGTAACCTTCATAACTCTCTCTTCAGTGGTAGAATTTAGACTATTTCGAACTCGTTGGAATGGTAACTCGGCAAGCTTCCAATTGGGACCAGAATTGGGTAATTATGAGACCGTTTAATATCCCAAAAGCACGTTGGACTTTTCGATCGTCATTTTGCAATTTGGATTGTTAATCTTTCTAAATCACGCGATCCAGTGGAGACGCTCATGACTCCCTCGTTTGATGTAGGATTGGGTCGATTTTTGGTCATCTGAAAGGTACTTTAATGCTCTTTCATTCCTAATAAAAATTGTGGTATTTTGAGACCATTTGGGCATCTGTAAGTGGGATCGCAGTCGTCCGTCCTAAATTTTTCCTTCATCTCCTATGCAATAGTAACCTTCAAAACTCTCTCTTTAGTGGTCGAATTTGGATTATTTTGAGCTCATTGGAATGGTAACTTAACAAGCTTCCAAATGGCACCAAAATTAGCGAATTCTAAGACCGTTCGGTATCCCAAAAGCACGTTGAACTCTTCGATTGTCATTTTGAAATTTGGATTGTTAATCTTTCAAATTTGCGTGATCCAATGGAGATGCTCATAACTCCCTCGTTTGATGTCGGATTGGGTCAATTTTTGGTCATCTGAAAGGTACTTCTATGCTCTTTCTTTCTTGACTGGAATCGAGGTATACCGAGACCACTTGGGCATTCGTAAGTGGGATCATAGTCGTCAGTCTTGAATTTTTCCTTCATCGACATGTGCAATAGTAACCGTCAAAACTCTCTTCAGTGGTCAAATTTAGACTATATAGAGCTCATTGGAATGGCAACTCGACAAGCTTCCAAAAGGCACCAGAATTGGCAAATTTTGAGACCGTTTGATATCTCATAAGCACGTTGGAACTCTTCGATCGTCATTTTGCAATTTGGATTGTTAATCTTTCTAAATCACCTGATCCAACAAAGATGCTCATAACTCCCTCGTTTGATGTCGGATTGGGTCAATTTTTGGTAATTTGACAGGTACTTTAGTGCTCTTTCATTCCTGAGTTGAATCATCGTATTTCGAGACAATTTGCGCATCCGTAAGTGAGATCGTAATCGTCGGTTCTAAATTTTTCCTTCATCTCCTTGTCCAATAGTAACCTTCAAAACTCTCTTCAGTGGTCAAATTTAGACTATTTTGAGCTCATTGGAATGGTAACTCGACAAGCTTCAAAATTGGACCAGAATTGTCGAATACTGAGACCGTTCAATATCCCGAAAGCCCGTTGGAACTCTTCGATTGTCATTTTACAATTTGGATTATTAATCTTTCCAAATCACGCGATCTAACGTAGATGCTCATAACGCCCCCGTTTGATATCAGATTAGGTCGATTTTTGGTCATCTGAAAGGTACGTTAGTGCTATTTCATTCCTGACTTGAATCATTGTTTTCCAAGTCCATTTGCACATCCATAAGAGGGTTCGTAGTCGTCGGTCCTGAATTTTTCCTTCCTCTACTTGTCCAATAGTAACCTTCATAACTCTCTCTTCAGTTGTCAAATTTAGAGTATTTTGATCTCATTGGAATGGTAACTCGACAAGCTTCCAAATGGGACTGAAATTGTCTAATTCTGAGACCGTTCAATATCCCAAAAGCACGTTGGAACTCTTCTATCGTCATTTTACAATTTGGCTTGTTAATCTTTCTAAATTGCGCGATCCAACAAAGACGCTCTTGACTCCCACGTTTGATGTAGGACTGGGTTGATTTTTGGTCATCTGAAAGGTATTTTGATGCTCTTTCATTCCTGATTAAAATTGTGGTATTCCGAGACCATTTGGGCATCCATAAGTGGGATCACAGTCGTCAGTCCTGAATGTTTCCTTCATCTCCCTGTCCAATATTAACCTTCCTAACTCTCTCTTCAGTGGTCGAATTTTGATGATTTTGAGTTCATTAGAATGGTAACTCGATAAGCTTCCAAATGGGACCAAAATTTTCTAATTCTGAGACCGTTCAATATTCCAAGAGCCCTTTGGAACTCTTCGATCGTTATTTTATAATTTGGATTTTAATCTTTCCAAATCACACGATCCAATGGAGATGCTCATAACTCCCTCGTTTGATGTCAGATTGGGTCAATTTTTGGTCATCTAAAAGCTACTTTAGTGCTCTTTCAATACTGACTTGAATTGTTGTTTTACGAGACCATTTGCACATTCATAAGTGGGATCGCAGTTGTTGGTCTTGAATTTTTCCTTCATCTCCTTATCCAATAGTAACCTTCATAACTCTCTCTTCAGTGGTCAAATTTGGACTATTTCGAATTCATTGGAATGGTAACTTGGCAAGCTTCCAAATGGGACAAGAATTGGGTAATTCTGGGACCGTTTAATATCCCAAAAGCACGTTGGACTTTTAGATCGTCATTTTGCAATTTGGATTGTTAATCTTTCTAAATCACGCGATCCAGTGGAGACGCTCATGACTCCCTCGTTTGATGTAGGATTGGGTCGATTTTTGGTCATCTGAAAGGTACTTTAATGCTCTTTCATTCCTAATAGAAATCATGGTATTTTGAGACCATTTGGGCATCTGTAAGTGGGATCGTAGTCATCGGTCCTGAATTTTTCCTTCATCTCCTTGTGCAATAGTAACTGACAAAACTCTCTTTTATGGTCAAATTTAGACTATTTTGAGCTCATTGGAATGGTAACTTGACAAGCTTCCAAATGGGACCAGAATTGACTAATTCTGTGACCGTTCGATATCCCGAAAGCACGTTGGAACTCTTTGATCATCATTTTGCAATTTGGAATATTAATCTTTCTAAATCACGTGATCCAACGGAGATGCTCATAACTCCATCGTTTGATGTTGGATTGGGTTGATTTTTTGTCATCTGAAAGGTACTTCAATGCTCTTTCTTTCTTGACTAGAATCGAGGGATTCCGGTACCACTTGGGCATCCGAAAGTGGGATCGCAGTCATTGGTCCTGAATTTTTCCTTCATCTCCTTGTACAATAGTAACCATCAAAACTCTCTCTTTAATGGTCAAATGTAGACTATATTGAGGTCATTGGAATGGTAACTCGACAAGCTTCCAAAAGGCACCAGAATTGGCTAATTCTGAGACCGTTTGATATCCCATAAGCATGTTGGAACTCTTCGATCGTCATTTTGCAATTTAGATTGTTAATCATTCTAAATCACCCGATCCAATGGAGATGCTCATAACTCCCTCATTTAATGTTGGATTGGGTCAATTTTTGGTCATTTGACAGGTACTTTAGTTCTCTTTCATTCCTAACTTGAATCATCATATTCCAAGACCATTTGCGCATTCATAAGTGGGATCGCAGTCGTCGGTTCTAAATTTTTCCTTCATGTCCTTATCCAATAGTAACCTTCATAATTCTCTCTTTAATGGTCAAATTCAGACTATTTTGAGCTCATTGGAATGGTAGCTCGACAAGCTACGAAATGGGATGAGAATTGTCTAATTCTAAGACCGTTCGATATCACAAAAGCCCGTTGGAACTATTCGATTGTCATTTTGCAATTTGGATTGTTACTCTTTTCAAATCACGTGATCCAACGTACATGCTCATAATGCCCTCGTTTGATGTCGTATTGGGTCAATTTTTGGTCATCAGAAAGGTACGTTAGTGCTCTTTTATTCTTGACTTGAATCGTTGTTTTCCGAGACCATTTGCACATCCATAAGAGGGATCGTAGTCGTCGGTCCTGAATTTTTCCTTCATCTCCTTGTCCAATAGTAATCTTCATAACTCTCTCTTCAGTGGTCAAATTTAGACTATTTTGAGCTCATTGGAATGGTAACTCGACAAGCTTCCAAATGGGATAATTGTATAATTCTGAGACCGTTCGATATCCTAAAAGCACGTTGGAACTCTTCTATTGTCATTTTGTACTTTGGAATTTCAAATCGCATGATCCAATGGAGACGCACTTAACTCCCATGTTTGATGTAGGACTGGGTTAATTTTTGGTCATCTGAAAGGTACTTTGATTCTCTTTCATTCCTGATTGAAATCATGGTATTTCAAGACCATTTAGGCATCCACAAGGGGGATCACAGTCGTCGGTCCTAAATGTTTTCTTCATCTCCTTGTCCAATAGTAACCTTCATAACTCTCTCTTCAGTGGTCGAATTTAGACTATTTTGAGCTCATAGGGATGGTAACTCAACAAGCTTCAAAATGGGACTAGAATTGTCTAATTCTGAGACCGTTCGATATCCCAAACACCCAATAGAACTCTTCGATTGTCATTTTACAATTTAGATTGTTAATCATTCTAAATCGTGCGATCCAATGGAGATGCTCATAACTCCCTCGTTTGAAGTTGGATAGGGTTGATTTTTGGTCATCTAAAAGGTACTTTAGTGCTCTTTCATTCCTGACTTGAATCATCATATTTCGAGACCTTTTGCGCATCCGTATGTGGGATCGCAGTCGTCGGTCCTGAATTTTTCCTTCATCTCCTTGTCCATTAGTAACCTTCATAACTCTCTCATTAGTGGTCCAATTTAGACTATTTTCAGCTCATTGGAATGGTAACTTAACAAGCTTCCAAATAGCACCAGAATTGGCGAATTCTAAGACCGTTCGATATCCCAAAAGCACGTCGGAACTCTTCAATCGTCATTTTACAATTTGGAATATTAATCTTTCCAAATCACACGATCCAATGGAGATGCATAACTCCCTCATTTGATATCGGACTGGGTCAATTTTTGCTCATCTGAAAGGTATTTTAGTGCTCTTTCATTCCTGAATTGATTCATCGTATTCCGAGACCATTTGCACATTCATAAGTGGGATCGCAGTCGTCGGTCATGAATTTTTCCTTCATCTCCTTGTCCAATAGTAAGTGTTCATAACTATCTCGTCAGTGTTCCAATTTAGACTATTTTGAGCTCATTGGAATGGTAACTTAATAAGCTTCCAAATGGGACAAGAATTGGCTAATCCTGAGACCGTTCGATATACCAAAAGCACGTTGGAACTCTTCGATCGTCATTTTGCAATTTAGATTGTTAATATTTCCAAATTGAGCGATCTAACAGAGATACTCATAACTCCCTCGTTTGATATTGGATTGGGTCTATTTTTGGTCATCTAAAATGTAAGTTAGAGCTCTTTCAATTGGAACTTGAATCATTGTATTCCAAGACCATTTACACATACATAAGTGGGATCGGAGTCGTCGGCCCTGAATATTTCCTTTATCTTTTTATCTAATAGTAACCTTCATTACTCTCTCATCAGTGGTCCAATTTAGACTATTTTGAGCTCATTGGAATGGTAACTTAACAAGCTTCCAAATGGGACCAGAATTGCCTAATTCTGAGACCGTTCGATATCCCAAACTCCTGTGGGAACTCTTGGATCATCATTTTGCAATTTGGATTGTTAATCTTTCCAAATCACGTGATCCAATGAAGATGCTCACAACTCCCTCGTTTGATGTCGGATTGGGTCGATTTTTGGTCATCTAAAAGGTACTTTAGTGCTCTTTCATTCCTAACTAAAATCGTCGTATTCTGAGACCATTTGAACGTCCGTAAGTGGGATCGCAGTCGTTGGTTCTAAATTTTTCCTTCATCTCCTTATCCAATAGTAACCTTTATAACTCTGTCATTAGTGGTCCAATTTAGACTATTTTGAGGTCAATGGAATTGTAACTGAACCAGCTTCCAAATAGGACCTGAATTGTCTAATTCTGAGACCGTTCGATATCCCAAAAGCACGTTCGAACTCTTCTATCGTCATTTTGCAATTTGGATTGTTAATATTTCCAAATCACGTGATCCAACGGAGACACTCATGACTCCCACGTTTGATGTAGGACTGGGTTGATTTTTGGTCATCTAAAAGGTTCTTTAATGCTCTTTTATTCCTGATTGAAATCGTGGTATTCCTATACCATTTGGGCATCCATAAGTGGGATCACAGTCGTCGGTCCTGAATGTTTCCTTCATCTCCTTGTCCAATAGTAACCTTCATAACTCTCTATTCAGTGGTCGAATTTAGACTATTTTGAGCTCATTGTGATGGTAACTTGAGAAGCTTCCAAATGGGACCAGAATTGTCTAATTATGAGGCCGTTCGAAATCCCAAATGTCCGTTGGAACTCTTTGATGTCATTTTGCAATTTGGATTGTTAAACATTTCAAATTGTGTGATCCAATGGAGATGCTCATAACTCCCTCGTTTGAAGTCAGATAGGGTCAATTTTTGGTCATCTGAAAGGTACTTTAGTGCTCTTTCATTCCTGACTCGAATCATCGTATTCCGACACCATTTGTGCATCTAAAAGTCAGATCGCAGTCATCGGTCCTGAATTTTTCCTTCATCTCCTTGTCCAACAACAACCTTCATAACTCTCTCATTAGTGGTCTATTTTAGACTATTTTGAGCTCATTGGAATGGAAACTTAACAAGCTTCCAAATGGGATCAGAATTTGCTAATTCTGAGAACGTTCGATAACCCAAAAGCACATTGGAACTCTTCGATCGTCATTTTCCAATTTAGATTGTCAATCTTTCCAAATCGCGCGATCCAATGGAGACGCTAATGACTCCCTCATTTGATGTAAGATTGGGTCAATTTTTGGTCATTTGAAAGGTACTTTGATGCTCTTTCTTTCTTGATTGAAATCGTGGTATTCCTAGACCATTTGGGCATCCGTAAGTGGGATTGCAGTCATCGGTCTTGAATGATTCCTTCATCTCCTTGTCCAATAGTAACCTTCGTAGCTCTCTCTTCAGTGGTCAAATTTAGACTATTTTGAGCTCATTGGGATGGTAACTCGACAAGCTTCCAAATGGGACCTGAATTGTCTAATTCTGAGACCGTTCGATATACCAAACACTCATTAGAACTCTTCGATCGTCATTTTGCAATTTGGATTCTTAATATTTGTAAATCACGCGATCCAACAGAGATGCTCATAACTTTCTTGTTTAATGTCAGATTGGGTGGATTTTTGGTCATTTGAAAGGTACTTTAGTGCTCTTTTATTCTTGACTTGAAACATCATATTCCGAGACCATTTGCGCATCCGTAAGTGGGATCGCAGTCGTCGGTCCTGTATTTTTCCTTCATCTCCTTGCCCAATAGTAACCTTAATAACTCTCTCATTTGTGGTCCAATTTAGACTATTTTGAGCTCCTTAGAATGGTAACTCGACAAGCTTCCAAATGGGACTAGAATTGTCTAATTCTGAGACCGTTAGATATCCCAACAGCCCATTGGAACTCCTCAATTGTCATTTTACAATTTGGATTGTTAATCTTTCCAAATCGCTTGATCCAACGGAGATGCACATAATTCCCTCATTTGATGTCAGATTGGGTCAATTTTTGTTCATCTGAAATGTACTTTAGTGCTCTTTCATTCCTGACTTGATTCATCGTATTCTGAGACCATTTGTTCATCCGTAAGTGGGATCGGAGTCGTCGATCCTGAATTTTTCCTTCATCTCCTTGTCCAATCGTAACCTGCATAACTCTCTCTTCAGTGGTCAAACTTAGACTATTTTGAACTCATTGGAGTGGTAACCCGACAAGCTTCCAAATGGGACTAGAATTATCGAATTCTGAAACCGATCGATATGCCAAAAGCCCGTTGGAACTCTTCATTCGCCATTTGGCAATTTGGAATGTTAATGTTTCCTAATCACGTGATCCAGTGAAGTTGCTCATAACTCCCTCGTTTGATGTCGAATAGGGTTAAATTTTGGTCATTTAAAATGTACTTTAATACTCTTTCATTCCTGACTTGAATCATCATATTCCGAGACCATTTGTGTATCCGTAAGTGGGATCGCAGTCGTCGGTCCTAAATTTTTCCTTCATCTCCTTGTCCAATATTAACCTTCATAACTCTCTCATTAGTGGTCCAATTTAGTCTATTTTGAGCTCATTGGAATGGTAACTAAACAAGCTTCTAAATGGGACCAGAATTGTCTAATTCTGAGACCGTTCAATATCCCAAAAGCACGTTGGAACTCTTCGATCATCATTTTGCAATTTAGATTGTTAATCTTTCCAAATCACATGATCCAACGGAGATGCTCAAGACTCCATCATTTGATGTGGGGTTAGGTTGAATTTTGGTCATATGAAAGGTACTTTGATGCTCATTCATTCCTGATTGAAATTGTGGTATTCGAGACCATTTGGGCATCCATAATTGGGATCGCAGTCGTTGATCCTGAATGTTTCTTTCATCTCCTTGTCCAATTGTAACCTTCAGTGGTTGAATTCAAACTATTTTGAGCTCATTGGGATGGTAACTCGACAAGCTTCCAAATGGGACCAGAATTGTCTAATTCTAAGACCGTTCGATATCCCAAACGCCCTTTGGAACTCTTCATTTGTCATTTTACAATTTGGATTGTTAATCTTTCCAAATCGCATAATCCAACGGAGATTCTCATAACTCCCTCGTTTGATGTCGGATTGGGTCTATTTTTGGTCATTTGAGAGGTACGTTAATGCTCTTTCATTCCGAACTTGAATCGTTGTATTTCGAGACCATTTGCCTATCCATAAGTGGGATCGCAGTCGTCAGTCCTGAATTTTTCCTTCATCTCCATGTCCAATAGTAACCTTCATAACTCTCTCATCAATGGTCCATTTTAGACTATTTTGAGCTCATTGGAATGGTAACTTAACAAGCTTCCAAATGGCACCAGAATTGGCTAATTCTGAGACCATTTGATATCTCAAAAGCACATTAGAACTCTTCGATCATAATTTTGTAATTTGGATTGTTAATCCTTCCAAATCGTGCAATCCAATAGAGACGCTCAAGACTCCCTCATTTGATGTCAGATTGGGTTAATTTTTGGTCATCTAAAAGGTACTTTAGTGCTCTTTCATTGCTGACTTGAATCGTGGTATTCCGAGACCATTTGTGCATCCGTAAGTGGGATCACAGTTATCGGTCCTAAATTTTTCCTTTATCTCCTTATCTAATAGTAACCTTCATAACTCTCTCTTTAATGGTCAAATTTAGACTAATTTGATCTCATTGGAATGGCAACTCGACAAGCTCCAAATAGGACCAGAATTTGCTAATTCTGAGACCATTCGATATCTCAAAAGCACATTGGAACTCTTCGATTATCATTTTGCAATTTGGATTGTTAATCCTTCCAAATCGTGCAATCCAACATATACGCTCATGACTCCCGCATTTGATGTCGAATTGGGTCAATTTTTGGTCATCTAAAAGGTACTTTAGTGCTCTTTCATTGTTGACTTGAATCGTGGTATTCCGAGACCATTTGCACATCCGTAAGTCGGATCGCAGTCATCGGTCCTGAATTTTTCCTTCATCTCCTTGTCTAATAGTAACCTTTATAACCCTCCCTTTAGTGGTCGAATTTAGACTAATTTGATCTCATTGGAATGATAACTTGACAAGCATCCAAATGGGACAAGAATTGGCTAATTCTGAGACCATTCGTTATCTCAAAAGCACATTGGAACTCTTCGATCATCATTTTGCAATTTGGATTGTTAATCCTTCCAAATCGTGCAATCCAACGGAGTCACACATGACTCCCTCATTTGATGTCAGATTGGGTTAATTTTTGGTCATGTGAAAGGTACTTTAGTGCTCTTTCATTCTTGACTTGAATCGTGGTATTCCGAGACCATTTGCACATCCGTAAGTGGGATCATTGTTATCAGTCCTGAATTTCTCCTTCATCTCCTTGTCTAATAGTAACCTTCATAACTCTTTATTTAGTGGTTGAATTTAGACTATTTTGTGCTCATTGGAATGGAAACTCGACGAGCTTCCAAATTGGACCAGAATTGGCTAATTCTGAGACTGTTCGATATCCTAAAAGCACGTTGGAACTCTTCGATCGTCATTTTGCAATTTGGATTGTTAATCTTTCCAAATCGTGTGATCCAATGGAGACACTCATGACTCCATCTTTGATGTAGGATTTGGCCCATTTTTGGTCATCTGAAAGGTACTTTAATGCTCTTTCATTCCTAATTGGAATTGTGGTATTCAGAGACCATTTGAGCATCCATAAGTGGGATTGCAGTCATCGGTCCTGAATTTTTCTTTCATCTCCTTATCCAATAGTAACCTTCATAGCTCTCTCTTCAGTGGTTGAATTTAGACTATTTTGAGCTCATTGGAATGGTAACTCGAAAAGCTTACAAACGAGACCAGAATTGTCTAATTCTGAGATCGTTCGATATCCCAATAGCCCATTGGAACTCTTCGATCGTCATTTTACAATTTGGTTCGTTAATCTTTCCAAATTGCACGATCCAATAGAGATGCTCATCACTCCCTTGTTTGATGTCGAATTGGGTCAATTTTTGGTCATCTGAATGGAACTTTAGTGCTCTTTCATTCCTGACTTAAATCGTCGTATTTCGAGACCATTTGTGCATCCGTAAGTGGGATCGCTGTCGTTGGTCTTGAATTTTTCCTTCATCTCCTTGTCCAATAGTAACCTTCATAACTCACTCATTAGTGGTCCAATTTAGACTTTTTTGAGCTCATTGGAATGGTAACTTAACGAGCTTCCAAATGGGACAAGAATTGGCTAATTCTGAGACTGTTCAAGATCCCAAAAGCATGTTGGAACTCTTCGATCGTCATTTTGCAGTTTGGATTGTTAATCTTTCCAAATCACACGATCCAACGGAGATGCTCATAGCTCCCTCGTTGATGTCGGATTGGGTCAATTTTTAGTCATCTGAAAGGTACTTTAGTGCTCTTTCATTCCTAACTTAAATCATTATTTTTTGAGACCATTTGCACATCCATAAGTGGGATCGCAATCGTCGGTCCTGAATTTTTCCTTCATCTCCTTGTCCAATAGTAACCTTCATAACTCTCTCATTAGTGGTCCAATTTAGACTATTTTGAGCTCATTGGAATGGTGACATAACAAGCTTCCAAATGTGACCAGAATTGGCTAATTCTGAGTCCGTTCGATATCCCAAAAGCACGTTGGAACTCCTTAATCATCATTTTGCAATTTAGATTGCTAATCTTTTCAAATCGCGCGATCCAACGGAGACACCTAAGACTCCCTCATTTGAGGTAAGATTGGGTCAATTTTTGGTCATCTGAAAGGTACTTTAATGCTCTTTCATTCCTGATTGAAATCGTTGTATTCTGAGACTATGTGGGCATCCATAAATGGGATCGCAGTCGTCGGTCCTGAATTTATCCTTCATCTTCTTATCCAATAGTAACCTTTATAACTCTCACTTCACTGGTCGAATTTAGACTATTTTGAGCTCATTGGAATGGTAACTCGACAAACTTCCAAATGGGATCAGAATTAGAAAATACTGAGACCATTCGACATCCCAAAAGCACGTTAGAACTCTTCGATCATCATTTTACAAATTGGATTGTTAATCCTTCCAAATCACACGATCCAACTGAGATGCTCATGACTCCCTCGTTTGTTGTCAGATTGGGTCAATTTTTGGTCATCTAAAAGGTACCTTAGTGCTCTTTCACCGCTAACTTGAATCGTGGTTTTTCGAGACCATTTGTGCATCCGTAAGTGGGATCACAGTCATCGGTCCTTAACTTTTCCTTCAACTCCTTGTCCAATAGTAACCTTTATAACTCTCTCTTCAGTGGTCGAATTTACACTATTTTGACCTCATTGGAATGGTAACTTGACAAGCTTCCAAATGGGACCAGAATTGGATAATACTGAGACCATTCGATATCTCAAATGCACATTAGAACTCTTCGATTATCATTTTTCAATTTGGAATGTTAATCCTTCTAAATCGTGCAATCCAATGGAGACGCTCTTGAATCCCTCGTTTGATGTCGGATTAGGTCAATTTTTGGTCATCTAAAAGGTACTTTAGTGCTCTTTCATTGCTGACTTGAATCGTGGTATTCCGAGACCATTTGCGCATCCGTAAGTGGGATCGCAGTCATCGGTCTTGAATTTTTCCTTCATCTCCTTGTCTAATAGTAACCTTCATAACTCTCTTTAGTGGTCAAATTTAGACTAACTTGATCTCATTGGAATGGTAACTCGACAATCATCCAAATGGGACCAGAATTGGCTAATTCTGAGACCGTTCAATATCCCAAAAGCACGTTGGAACTCTTCGATCGTCTTTTTGCAATTTCGATTATTAATCTTTCCAAATCGTGTGATCCAATGAAGACGCTCATGACTCCCAATTTTTGGTTATCTGATAGGTACTTTAGTGCTCTTTCATTCTTGACTTGAATCGTGGTAGTCCGAGACCATTTGCGCATCCGTAAGTGGGATCGTAGTCGTCGGTTCTAAATTTCTCCTTCATCTCCTTGTCTAATAGTAACCTTCATAACTCTTTATTTAGTGGTTGAATTTAGACTATTTTGTGCTCATTGGAATGGTAACTCGACAAGCTTCCAAATGGGACCAGAATTGGCTAATTCTGAGACCGTTCGATATCCCAAAAGCATGTTGGAACTCTTCGATCGTCATTTTGCAATTTGGATTGTTAATCTTTCCAAATCACGTGATCCAATGGAGACGCTCATGACTCCCTCAGTTGATGTAGGATTTGGCACATTTTTGGTCATCTGAAAGGTACTTTAATGCTCTTTCATTCCTTATTGGAATCGTGGTATTCGGTGTCCATTTGAGCATCCGTAAGTGTGATCGCAGTGATCGATCCTGAATTTTTCCTTCATCTCCTTGTCCAATAGTAACCTTCAAACTCTCTCTTCAGTGGTCAAATTTAGACTATTTTGAGCTCATTGGAATGGTAACT
The DNA here is from genome assembly GCF_029962835.1 of Magnolia sinica. Taxonomy (NCBI): domain Eukaryota; kingdom Viridiplantae; phylum Streptophyta; class Magnoliopsida; order Magnoliales; family Magnoliaceae; genus Magnolia; species Magnolia sinica. The sequence goes on from NC_080573.1 coordinate 73,821,366, forward strand.
CGAAAAGCTTACTAATGGGAGCAGAATTGTCTAATTCTGTGACTGTTCGATATCCTTAAAGCCCATTGGAACTCTTCAATTGTCATTTTGCAATTTGGTTCGTTAATCTTTCCAAATTGCACGATCCAATGGAGATGCTCATCACTCTCTCGTTTAATCTCAGATTGGGTTAATTTTTGGTCATCTGAAAGGAACTTTAGTGCTCTTTCATTCCTGACTTAAATTGTCATAATTCGAGACCATTTGCGCATTCGTAAGTGGGATCGCTATCGTCGGTCTTGAATTTTTCCTTCATCTCCTTGTCCAATAGTAACCTTCATAACTCGCTCATTAGTGGTCCAATTTAGACTATTTTGAGCTCATTGGAATGGTAACTTAATGAGCTTCCAAATGGGACCAGAATTGGCTGATTCTGAGACCATTCGATATCCAAAAAGCATGATGGAACTCTTCGATCATCATTTTGCAGTTTGGATTGTTAATCTTTCCACATCACACGATCCAACGGAGATGCTCATAACTCCCTCGTTTGATGTCGGATTGGGTCAATTTTTATTTATCTGAATGGTACTTTAGTACGCTTTCATTCCTGACTAAAATTGTCTTATTCCGAGACCATTTGCACATCCGTAAGTGGGATCACAGTCGTCGGTCCTGAATTTTTCCTTCATCTCCTTGTCCAATAGTAACCTTCATAACTCTCTCATTAGTGGTCCAATTTAGACTATTTGGAGCTCATTGGAATGGGTAATTAAAAAGCTTCCTAATGGGACCAGAATTGGCTAATTCTGAGTCTGTTCGATATCCCAAAAGCATGTTGGAATCTTTGATCGTTATTTTGGAATTTAGATTGTTAATCTTTTCAAATCTCACGATCCAACGGAGACGCTCAAGACTCCCTCGTTTGAGGTAAGATTGGGTCAATTTTTGGTCATCTGAAATGTACTTTAATGCTCTTTCATTCTTGATTGGAATCGTGGTATTCCGAGACCATTTGGGCATCCGTAAGTGGGATCACAGTTGTCGGTCCTGAATTTTTCCTACATCTCCTTTTCTAATAGTAAACTTCATAACTCTCTCTTCAATGGTCGAATTTAGACTATTTTGAGCTCATTAGAATGGTAACTCACCTAGATTCCAAATGGCGTCAGAATTGGCTAATTCTGAGACTGTTCGATATCCCAAAAGCGTGTTGGAACTCGTCGATTGTCATTTTGCAATTTGGATTGTTAATCTTACCAAATCATGCAATCCATCAGAGATACTCATGACTCCCTCATTTGATGTCGGATTGGGTCAATTTTGGTCATCTGAATTCTACTTTAATACCCTTTCATTCCTGATTAGAATCGTGGTATTCTGAGACCATTTGGGCATCCGTAAGTGGGATCGCTGTCGTCCGTCCTGAATTTTTCCTTCATCTCCTTGTCCAATAGTAACCTTCATAACTCTCTCTTCGGTGGTCAAATTTAGACTATTTTGAGCTCATTGGAATGGTAACTCGACAACCTTCCAAATGGGACTAGCATTGGATAATTCTGAGATGGGTCGATATCCCAAAAGCATGTTAGAACTCTTCGATCGTCGTTCTGTAATTTGGATTGCTAATCTTTCCAAATCACCCGATCTAAAGGAGACGCTCATGACTCCCTCGTTTGATGTCGAATTGGGTCAAATTTTGGTCACCTGAAAGTTACTTTAGTGATCTTCCATTCTTAACTTGAATCATGGTATTCCGAGACCATTTGCACATCTGTAAGTTAGATCGCAATCGTCGGTCCAGAATTTTTCCTACATCTCCTTGTCCAATAGTAAGCTTTTTAACTCTCTCCTCAATGGTTGAATTTATACTATTTTGAGCTCATTGGAATGGTAACTTGACAAGCTTCCAAATGGGACCAGAATTGGCAAATTCTGAGACCGTTCGATATCCCAAAAGCATGTTGGAACTCTTCGATCGTCATTTTGCAATTTGGATTGTTAATCTTTCCAAATCGCTTGATCGAACGGAAACGCACATGACTCTCTCGTTTGATGTCAGATTGGTCAATTTTTGGTCATCTTAAATGTACTTTAATGCTCCTTCATTCCTGACTTGAATCGTCGTATTCCGAGACCATTTGCGCATCCATAAGTGGGATCGGTGTTGTTGGTCCTGAATTTTTCCTTCATCTCCGTGTCCAATAGTAACCTTCATAACTCTCTCTTCGGTGGTCGAATTTATTCTATTTTGAGGTCATTGGAATGAGAACTCGACAAGCTTCCTACTGGGAAGAGAATTGGCTAATTCTGACGGTGTTCGATATCCCAAAATCACGTGGGAACTCTTTTATTGTCATTTTGCAATTTGGATTGTTAATCTTTCCAAATCTCGCAATCCATTGGAGATGCTCATAACTCCCTTGTTCGATGTTGGATTGGGATGATTTTTGGTCATATGAAAAGTACTTTAATGCTCTTTCATTCCTGACTTGAATAGTCATATTCTGAGGCCATTTGCGCATCCGTAAGTAGGATCGCAGTCGTCGGTCCTGAATTTTTCCTTCATCTCCTTGTCCAATAGTAACCTTCATAACTCTCTCTTCAGTGGTCGAATTTAGACTATTTTGAGGTCATTGGTGTTTCGACAAGAAAACAAATGCGTTTTAATTTGGAAAAATAACACAATGATAACAAAGAATTTGATGAGAGAACATTGATCACATTTATTCTAAGTTCATTTACATCCTCGTTCGAATCCTAAAAGCACAATGGAACTCTTCGATCGTCCATTTTCAATATGGATCTCCTAGAACTTATGAAGAATGTTGAATTGATCAACCAATCTTCAAGAGATGGTTGCCATTATGAGGTCAGTTCTGAGCATTCTTCTAGTCATTCTTCCTTAAAATGTAGAGCGATCCCCTGAAATGCGGCCCGGATAAGGGATCAGACCAATTTTACATGGTCATCTCAACGTTAAAGGTACTTTAGTGCTCTTTCCATTCCTTCGGCTTGACTTTATATATAGCTTGAATCAATTAGCCATTTCATCCTCCTGGATCCTGTAGAAATGGGAGCCCCCCCGATTTGGGGCCCGCCTAATATTTGGATATGATTCAAATTTAGGCTCAACCCCTAATACGGTGGCCAAAACGGATGGACGGAGCAACCTTCATCTCTCTTCACAAACATCACTTGGAGACCATTGAACATTGATGTACATTGGAATGGTAATGCACTCGACAAGCTTCCAAATTGGTCTAACATCGATTGACCGCTCGATATCTCCAAAAGCACGCTCTTCGATTCATTTTGCACCGATTTGGATTGTAGTGGGGCTTTCCAAAATCCGATCGTCCAACTGGAGATTACCCTCGATGTCGATTGTCAATTTTTGGTCATGTAAATGGTACTTTAGTGCTCCTTCAGTTAAACTAGGATGAATGGTGGAGTAGACAACCTCATGGGCCACACCGATTTCACTCCAAAAGGGGTACGCAATCGTCGGTAGTGAATTTTTCCTTCATCTCCTTGTCCAATAGTAACCTTCACGACTCAGACGTCGAATTTAGACTATTTTGAGCTCATTGGAATGGTAACAAAGCTTTGTTCCAAATGGGGGCCACCAGAAGTGAAGGGTTGATCGAACCGTGCATCGGGTATAAACCCAATTAAGTCACGTTGATACATCTTGTACATTCACATGATCGTGATCATTTTGCAATTTGGATTGTTAATCTTAGCAAATCGCGCGTGTCCATTCTGAACCAAAATCTCGAAAGGAATCCGGTGGATGATGTGGATCTCTCAAAAGATGGCTATATTGGACTTCACCAGTAAGAATCGTCATAATTCGAGACCATTTGCGCATTCGCAAGTGGGATCGCAGTTTCGGGACGCTTGTCCGTCTGGAATTTTACCTTCATCTCCTTATCAAACAGTAACCTTCATAACTCTCTCTTCAGTGGTCAAATTTAGACTATTTTGAGCTCATTGGAATGATAACTCGACAAGCTTCCAAATGGGACTAGAATTGGTTAATTCTGAGAACGTTCGATATCCTAAATGCACATTGGAACACGTTGATCATCATTTTACAATTTGGATTGTTAATCTTTCCAAATTGCACAATCCAACGGAGATGCTCATGACTCCCTTGTTTGATGCCGGAATGGGTGGATTTTTAGTCATCCGAAAGGTACTTTAATGCTGTTTCATTCTTAATTGGAATCGTGGTATTCCGAGACCATTTGGGCATCCATAACTGGGATCGCAGTCGTCGGTCCTGAATTTTTCCTTCATCTCCTTGCCCAATAGTAACCTTCCTAACTCTCTCTTAAGTGGTCGAATTTAGACTATTTTGAGCTCATTAGAATGGCAACTCGCTAAGCTTCCAAATGGGACAGAATTGGCTAATTCTGAGACCGTTTGATATCCCAAAAGCACGTTGGAACTCTTCGATCGTCATTTTACAATTTGGATTGTTAATGTCTCCAAATCACGTGATCCAATAGAGATGCTCATGACTCCCTAGTTTGATGTCAGAATGGGTCAATTTTTACTCATCTGAATGGTACTTTAATACTCTTTCATTCCTGATTGGAATCGTGGTATTTCGAGACCATTTGGGCATCCGTAAGTGGGATCGCACTCGTCGGTCCCGAATTTTTCCTTCATCTCCTTGTCTAACAGTAACCTTCATAACTCTCTCTTCAGTGGTCGAATTTAGACAATTTTGAGCTCATTAGAATGGTAACTCGCCAAGCTTCCAAATGGGACTAGAATTGGCTAATTCTAAGACCGTTCGATATCCCAAAAGCGTATTGGAACTCGTCGATCATCATTTTGCAATTTGGATCGTTAATCTTATCAAATCACGCGATCCATCAGAGACACTCACGACTCCCTCGTTTGATGTCGGATTGGGTCAATTTTTGGTCATCTGAATGCTACTTTAATGCCCTTTCATTCCTGATTGGAATCGTGGTATTCCGAGATCATTTGGGAATCCGTAAGTGGGATCGAAGTACTCCTGAATTTTTCCTTCATCTCCCTATCCTATGGTAACCTTCATAACTCTCTCTTCGATGGTCAAATTTTGACTATTTTGAGCTCATTGGAATGGTAACTCGACAAGCTTCCAAATGGGACTAGCATTGGCTAATTCTGAGACTGTTCGATATCCCAAAAGCATGTTGGAACTCTTCGATCGCCATTTTGTAATTTGGATTGCTAATCTTTCTAAATCACCCAATCCAATGGAGACGCTCATGACTCCCTCCTTTGATGTCGAATTGGGTCGAATTTTGGTCGCCTGAAAGTACTTTAGTGAATTTCCATTCTTGACTTAAATCAAGGTATTCTGAGACCATTTGCACACCCATAAGTTAGATCGCAGTCGTCGGTCCTGAATTTTTCCTTTATCTCCTTATCCAATAGTAACCTTTATAACTCTCTCCTCAATGGTTGAATTTATACTATTTTGAGATCATTGGAATGGTAACTCGACAAGCTTCCAAATAGGACCAGAATTGGCAAATTCCGAGACCGTTCGATATCCCAAAAGCACGTTGGAACTCTTCGATCATCATTTTGTAATTTGGATTGTTAATCTTTCCAAATCGCGTGATCGAATGAAAATGCTCATGACTCCCTCGTTTAATGTCGGATTAGGTCAATTTTTGGTCATCTTAAAGGTACTTTAATGCTCTTTCATTCCTGATTAGAATCATGGTATTCAGAGACCATATGAGCATTCGTAAGTGGGATCGCAGTCGTCGGTCCTGAATTTAACCTTCATCTCCTTGTCCAATAGTTACCTTCATAACTCTCTCTTCAGTGGTCAAATTTAGACTATTTTGAGCCCATTGGAATGGTAACTCGCCAAGCTTCCAAATGGGACCAGAATTGGCTAATTCTAAGACTGTTCGATATTCCAAAAGCGTATTGGAACTCGTTGATCGTCATTTTGCAATTTGGATTGTTTATCTTATCAAATCACGCGATCCATTAAAGACACTCACGGCTCCCTCGTTTGATGTCGGATTGGGTCAATTTTTGGTCATCTAAATGCTACTTTAATGCCCTTTCATTCCTGATTGGAATCGTGGTATTCCGAGACCATTTGGGCATCCGTAAGTGGGATTAAGTAGTCCTAAATCTTTTCTTCATCTCCATATCCTATAGTAACCTTCATAACTCTCTCTTCGATGGTCAAATTTAGACTATTTTGAGCTCATTGGAATGGTAACTCGACAAGCTTCCAAATGGGACTAGCATTGGCTAATTCTGAGACTGTTCGATATCCCAAAAACACGTTGGAACTCTTCGATCACCATTTTGTAATTTGGATTGTTAATCTTTCCAAATCACCTGATCCAATGGAGACGCTCATGACTCCCTCCTTTGATGTCGAATTGGGTCGAATTTTGGTCACCTGAAAGGTACTTTAGCGATTTTCCATTCTTGACTTGAATCAAGGTATTCTGAGACCATTTGCACACCCATAAGTTAGATCGCACTCGTCGGTCCTTATTTTTTCCTTCATCTCCTTATCCAATAATAACCTTTATAAATCTCTCCTCAGTGGCTGAATTTATACTATTTTTAGATCATTGGAATGGTAACTCGACAAGCTTCCAAATAGGACCAGAATTGGCAAATTCTGAGACCGTTCGATATCCCAAAAGCACGTTGGAACTCTTCGATCGTCATTTTGCAATTTAGATTGTTAATCTTTCCAAATCGCGTGATCGAACCGAAATTCTCATGACTCCCTCGTTTAATGTCGGATTGGGTCGATTTTTGGTCATCTTAAAGGTACTTTAATGCTCTTTCATTCTAATTGGAATCATGGTATTTCGAGACCATTTGCGTATTCATAAGTGGGATCGCAGTCGTCGGTCCTGAATTTAACCTTCATCTCCTTGTCCAATAGTTACCTTCATAACTCTCTCTTTAGTGGTCGAATTTAGGCCATTTTGAGCTCATTGGAATGATAACTTGACAAGCTGCCAAATGGGACCAGAATTGGCTAATTATGAGACCATTCGATATCTCAAAATCACGTTGGAACTCTTTGATCGTCATTTTGTAATTTTGATTGTTAATCTTTCTAAATCATGCGATCCAACTAATGCGCTTATGACTCCCTCATTTGATGTTGAATTGGGTCAATTTTTAGTCATCTGAAAGTTACTTTAGTACTCTTTCATTCCTGATTGGGATCGGGGAGTTCTGAGACCATTTGTGCTTCTGTAAGTGGGATCGCAATCATCGGTCCTGAGTTTTTCCTTCATGTCCTTGTGCAATAGTAACCTTTATAAATCTCTCTTCAATGCTCGAATTTAGACTATTTTGAGCTCATTGGAATGGTAACTCGACAAGCTTCCAAATGAGACTAGAATTGGCTATTTCTGTGACCGTTTGATATCTGAAAAGCACGTTGCAACTCGTCGATTGTCATTTTGCAATTTGGATTGTTAATCTTCCCAAATCACCCGATCCAATGGAGATGCTCATGACTCCCTTGTTTGATGTCCAATTGGGTTGAAATTTGGTCACCTGAAAGGTACTTTAGTGCTCTTCCATTCCTGACTTGAATCATGGTATTCCGAGACCATTTGCGCATCCGTAAGTGGGATTGCAGTCGTCGATCCTGAATTTTTCCTTCATCTCCTTGTTTAATAGTAACCTTTATAACTCTCTCTTTAGTGGTCGAATTTATACTATTTTGAGCTCATTGAAATGGTAACTCGACAAACTTCCAAATGGGACCAAAATTGGCTAATTCTGAGAACGTTCAATATCCCAAAAGCACGTTGGAACTCTTCAATCATCATTTTGCAATTTAGATTGTTAATCTTTCGAAATCACGCGATTGAACAGAAATGCTCATGACTCCCTCGTTTGATGTCAGATTGGGTCGATTTTTGGTCATCTGAAAGGTACTTTAATTCTCTTTCATTCCTGAATGGAATCGTGGTATTTTGAGACCATTTGGGCATTTGTAAGTGGGATCACAGTCGTCGGTCCTCAATTTTCCCTTCATCTCCTTGTCCAATAGTAACCTTCATAACTCTCTCTTCAGTGGTCAAATTTAGACTATTTTGAGCTCATTGGAATGGTAACTCAACACTCTTCCAAATGGGACCAGAATTGGCTAATTATGAGACCGTTCGATATCCCAAAAGCATGTTGGATCTCTTCGATTGTTATTTTGCAATTTGGATTGATAATCTTTCCAAATCACATGATCCAACTGAGATGCTCATGACTCCCTCATTTGTTGTTGAATTAGGTCAATTTTTGGTCATCTAAAAGGTACTTTAGTACTCTTTAATTCCAGATTGGAATCATGGTGTTTAAAGACCATTTGGGCATCCATAAGTGGGATCATAGTCGCCAGTCCTGAATTTTTCCTTCATCTCCTTATCCAATAGTAAACTTCATAACTCTCTCTTTAGTGATCGAATTTAGACTATTTTGAGCTCATAGGAATGGTAACTCGACAAGCTTCCAAATGTGACCAGAATTGGCTAATTCTGAGATCGTTCGATATCCCAAAAGCGCGTTGGAACTCTTTGATTGTCATTTTGCAATTTGGATTGTAAATCTTTCCAAATCGCGCAATCGAACGGAAATGCTCATGACTCCCTCGTTTGAAGTCGGATTGGGTCGATTTTTGGTCATCTAAAAGGAACTTTAATGCCATTTCATTCCTAATAGGAATTGTGGTATTTTGAGACCATTTGGGGATACAGAAGTGGGATCGCAGTCGTCGGTCTTGAATTTTCCCTTCATCTCCTTGTCCAGTAATAACCTTCATAACTCTCTCTTTAGTGGTCGAATTTAGACTATTTTGAGCTCTTTGGAATGGTAACTCGCCAAGCTTCCAAATGGGACCAAAATTGGCTAATTTTGAAATCGTTCGATATCCCAAAAGCATGTTGGAACTCTTCGATCATCATTTTCAATTTGGTTTGTTAATCTTTCCAAATCACATGATCCAACATAGACGCTCATGACTTCTTGTTTGATATCAGATTGGCTCAATTTTCAGTCATCTGAAAGATACTTTAATAATACTCTTTCATTCCTAATTGGAATCACGGTATTCTGAGACCATTTGGGCATCCGTAAGTGGGATAGCAGTCGTCGGTCCTGAATTTTTCCTTCATCTCCTTATCCAATACTTACCTTCGTCACTCTCTCTTCAGTGGTCAAATTTATACTATTTTGATCTCATTGGAATGGTAACTCGACAAGCTTCCAAATGGGACAAGAATTGGCTAATTAGGAGACCATTCGATATCCCAAAAGCACGTTGGAGCTCTTCGATCGTCATTTTACAATTTGGATTATTAATCTTTCCAAATTGCGTGATCTAACTGAGTCGCTCATAACTCTCTCATTTGATGTTGAATTGGGTCAATTTTTGGTCATCTAAAAGGTACTTTAGTACTCTTTTATTCTTGATTGGAATCGTGGTGTTCTGAGACCATTTGGGCATCCGTAAGTGGGATCGCAGTCGTCGGTCCTGAATTTTTCCTTTATCTCCTTCTCCAATAGTAACCTTCATAACTCTCTCTTCAGCGATCGAATTTAGACTAGTTTGACCTCATTGGAATGGTAACTCGACAAGCTTCCAAATAGGACCAGAATTGGGCAATTCTGAGACCGTTCGATATCCCAAAAGCGCGTTGGAACTCGTCAATCGTCATTTTGCAATTTAGATTGCTAATGTTTCTAAATCAGATGATCCAATAGAGACACTCATGACTCACTCGTTTGATGTTGGATTGGGTCAATTTTTAGTCATCAGAATGGTACTTTAATGCCCTTTCATTCCAGATTGGTATCGTGGTATTTCGAGACCATATAGGCATCCGTACGTGGGATCGCAGTCGTCCGTCCTGAATTTTTCCTTCATCTCCTAGTCCAATAGTAACCTACAAAATTCTCTCTTTAGTGGTCAAATTTATGCTATTTTGAGCTCATTAGAATGGTAACTCGACAAGCTTCCAAATGGGAAAAAAATTGGCTGATTCTGAGACCGTTCGATATCTCAAAAGCATGTTGGAACTCATCGATCGTCAATTTGCAATTTAGATTGTTATTCTTTCCAAATCACACGATCGAACAAAAATGCTCATGACTCCCTCGTTTGATGTCGGATTGGGTCAATTTTAGGTCATCTAAACGGTACTTTAATGCTCTTTCATTCCTGATTGGAATCGTGGTATTTCGAGACCATTTGGGCATCCATAAGTGGGATCGCAGTTGTCGGTCCTAAATTTTTCCTTCATCTCCTTGTCCATTAGTAACCTTTATAACTCTCTCTTTAGTTGTGGAATTTAGACTATTTTGAGCTCATTGGAATAATAACTCGTCAAACTTCCAAATGGGACCAGAATTGGATAATTCTAAGACCGTTCGATATCCCAAAAGCACGTTGGAACTCTTCGATGGTCATTTTACAATTCGGTTTATTAATCTTTCCAAATCAAGCGATCCAATGGAGATGCTCAAGACTGCCTCCTTTGATGTCGAATTGGGTTGATTTTTGGTCATCTGAAAGGTACTTTAGTGCTCTTTCATTCCTAACTTGAGACGTGGTATTCCGAGACCATTTGCACATCCGTAAGTGGGATCGTAGTCATCGGTCCTGAATTTTTCCTTTATCTCCTTGTCCAATAGTAACCTTCATAAGTCTCTCTTTAGTGGTCGAATTTAGACTATTTTGATCTCATTGGAATGGTAACTCGATAAGCTTCCAAATGGGATCAAAATTGGCTAATTCTGAGACCGTTCGATATCCCAAAAGCACGTTGGAACTCTTCGATCGTCATTTTGCAATTTGTATTGTTAATCTTTCTAAATCACGTGATCTGATGGACACGCTCATGACTCGCTCACTTGATGTCAGATTGGGTCATTTTTTAGTCATCTAAAAGGTACTTTAATGCACTTTCATTCATGATTGGAATCGTGGAATTTCGAGACCATTTGGGCATCCGTATGTGGGATCGCAGTCCTCGGTCCTAAATTTTTCCTTCATCTCCTTGTCTGATAGTAACCTTCATAACACTCTCTTCAGTGCTCGAATTTAGACTATTTTGAGCTCATTGGAATGGTAACTCGACAATCTTTCAATTGGGACGAGAATTGGCTAATTCTGGGATCATTCGATATCCCAAATGCACGTTGGAACACTTCGACATCATTTTGGAATTTGGATTGGTAATCTTTCCAAATCGGGTGATCGAACGAAAACACTCAAGACTCCCTCATTTGAAGTCAGATTGGGTCGATTTTTGGTCATCTGAAAGGTTCTTTAATGCTCTTTCATTCCCGATTGGAATCGTGGCATTCCAATACCATTTGGGCATCCGTAAGTGGGATCGCAGTCTTTGGTCCTGAATGTTTCCTTCATCTCCTTATCCAATGGTAACCTTTATAACTCCCACTTCAGTGGTCGAATTTTGACTATTTTTAGCTATTGGAATGGTAACTCGACAAGCTTCCAAATGGGATCAGAATTGGCTAATTCTGAGACCATTCGATATCCCAAAAGGACGTTGGAACTCTTCGATCATCATTTTGTAATTTGGATTGTTAATCTTTCTAAATCACGTGATCCAATGGAGTCGCTCATCAATCCCTCATTTGATGTCAGAATGGGTCAAATTTTGGTCATCTAAAAGGTACTTTAATGCTCTTTCATTCCTGATTGTAATCATGGTATTCCAAGACCATTTGGGCATCCATAAGTGAGATCACAATCCTCGTTCCCAAAATTTTCCTTCATCTCCTTAACCGATAGTAACTTTCATAACTCTCTCTTTAGTGGTCGAATTTAGACAATTTTGAGCTCATTGAAATGGTAACTCGACAAGCTTCCAAATGGGACCATAATTGGCTAATTCTGAGATCGTTCGATATCCCAAAAGCACGTTGGAACTCTTCGATCATCATTTTACAATTTGGATTGTTAATCTTTCCAAATCGAGCGATAGAACAAAAACGCTCAAGACTCCCTCGTTCGATGTCAGATTGGGTCAATTTTTGTCTTCTGAAAGGTTCTTTAATGCTCTTTCATTCCTGATTGGAATCGTGGTATTTTGATACCATTTGTGGATCTATAAGTGGGATCGCAGTCGACGGTCCTGAATTTTTCCATCATCTCCTTGTCCAATAGTAACCTTCATAACTCTCTCTTCAGGGGAGGAATTTAGACTATTTTGAGCTCATTAGAATGGTAACTCGACAAGCTTCCAAATGGGACCAGAATTGGCTAATTCTGAGACCGTTCGATATCCAAAAAGCATGTTGGAACTCTTCGATCGTCATTTTGCAATTTGGATTATTAATCTTTCCAAATCAGGCGATCGTACAGAAATGCTCATGACTCCCTCGTTTGATGTCGGATTTGGTTGATTGTTGCTCATCTGAAAGGTACTTTAATGCTCTTTCATTCCTAATTAGAATCGTGGTATTCTGAGCCCATTTGGGCGTTCGTAAGTGGGATCACAGTCGACGGTCCTGAATTTTCCCTTCATCTCCTTGTCCAGTAGTAACCATCATAATTCTCTCTTCAGTGGTCGAATTTACAATATTTTAAGCTCATTGGAATGGTAACTCGACATGCTTCCAAATGGGACCAGAATTGGCTAATTATGAGACCGTTCAATATCCTAAAAGCACGTTGGAACCCTTCGATTGTCATTTTGCAATTTGGTTTGTTAATCTTTCCAAATCACGCGATCCAAAGGTGATGCTCAGGACTCCCTTGTTTGATGTTGAATTGGGTCAATTTCTGGTCATCTGAAAGTACTTTATTGCTCTTTCATTCCTGATTGGAATCATGGTATTCTGAGACCATTTGGTCATCTGTAAGTGGGATTGTAGTCGTCGGTCCTGAATTTTTCCTTTATCTCCTTATCCAATAGTAACCTTCATAACTCTCTCTTCAGCGGTCGAATTTAAACTATTTTGAGCTCATTGGAATGGTAACATGACAAGATTCCAAAAGGGACTAGAATTGGCTAATTATGAGACCGTTCGATATCCCAAAAGTGCGTTGGAATTCTTCGATTGTCATTTGGCAATTTGTATTGTTAATCTTTCTAAATCACGCGATCTAATGGAGACCCTCATGACTCACTCATTTGATGTTGGATTGGGTCAAATTTTGGTCAACTGAAAGGTCCTTTAATGCTCTTTCATTCTTGATTGGAATCGTGGTATTCTGAGACCATTTGGGCCTTTGTAAGTGGGATCACAGTCATTGGTTCTGAATTTTTCCTTCATCTCCTTGTCCAATAGTAACCTTCATAACTCTCTCTTCAATGGTCAAATTTAGACTATTTTGAGCTCATTGGAATGGTAACTCTACAAGCTTTCAAATGGGACCAGAATTGTCTAATCCTGAGACCGTTCGATATCCAAAAAGCCTGTTGAAACTCTTCAGTCATCATTTTGCAATTTAGATTGTTAATCCTTCCAAATCGCGTGATCCAATGGAGACGCTTATGACTCCCTCGTTTGATGTTGAATTGGGTCATTTTTTGGTCATCTGAATGGTACTTTAAAGCTCGTTCATTCCTGATTAGAATCATGGTATTCTGAGACCATTTGGGTATCCATAAGTGGGATCACAATCCTCGCTCCTAAACTTTTCCTTCATCTCCTTGTCCAATAGTAACCTTCATAACTCTCTTTTCAGTGATCGAATTTTGACTATTTTGAGTTCATTGGAATGATAACTCGACAAGCTTCGAAATGGCACCAGAATCGGCTAATTCTGAGATTGTTCGATATCCCAAAAGCACGTTGGAACTCTTCGATCGTCATTTGGCAATTTGGATTGTTATTCTTTCCAAATTGGGCAATCAAATGGAAGCACTCATGACTCCCTCATTTGATGTCAGATTGGGTCAATTTTTGGTCATCTGAAAGGTTCTTTAATGCTCTTTCATTCTTGATTGGAATCGTGGTATTCCGAGACCATTTGGGCATCCGTAAGTGAGATCGCAGTCGTCCATCTTGAATTTTTCCTTCATCTCCTTATCCAATAATAACCTTCATAACCCTCTCTTCGGTGGTCGAATTTAGACTATTTTGAGCTCATTGGAATGGTAACTCGACAAGCTTCCAAATAGGACCAACATTGGCTAATTCTGAAACCGTTCGATATCCTAAAAGTACGTTGGAACTCTTCGAACGTCATTTTGTAATTTGGATTGTTAATCTTTCCAAATCTGGTGATCATACGGAAATGCTCAAGAGTCCCTTGTTTGATGCCAGATTGGGTCAATTTTTGGTCATCTGAAAGGTTCTGTAATGCTCTTTCATTCCTGATTGGAATCATGGTATTCCGTTACCATTTGGGCATTCGTAAATGGGATCGCAGCCATCGGTCCTGAATTTTTCCTTTATCTCCTTGTCCAATAGTAACCTTGATAACTCTCTCTTCAGTGGTCACATTTATATTATTTTGAGCTCATTGGAATGCTAACTCGATAAGCTTCCAAATGGGACCAGAATTGGCTAATTCTAAGACCGTTCAATATCCCAAAAGCACATTGGATCACTTCGATCAACATTTTTCAATTTGGATTGTTAATCTTTCCAAATCACGTTATCCAATGGAGCTCATGACACCCTCATTTGGTGTCGAATTGGATCAATTTTTGGTCATCTGAAAGGTACTTTACTGCTCACTCATTCTTAACTTGAATCATAGTATTCCGAGACCATTTTCACATCCGTAAGTGGGATCGCAATCGTCGGTCCTGAATTTTTCCTTTATCTCCTTGTCCAATTGTAACATTCACAACTCTCTCTTCAGTGGTCGAATTTAGACTATTTTGAGCTCATTGGAATAGTAACTTGACAAACTTCCAAATGGGACCAGAATTGGCTAATTCTGAGACCGTTCGATATCCTAAAAGCACGTTGGAACTCGTCAATCGTCGTTTTGCAATTTGGAATGTTAATCTTTCCAAATTGGACGATCCAACAGAGACACTCATGACTCCCTCGTCTGATGTCGAATTGGGTCAATTTTTGGTCATTTGAATGCTACTTTAATGCCCTTTCATTCCTCATTGGAACCGTGGTATTCCGAGACCATTTGGGCATCCATAAGTGGGATCGCAGTCGTCCATCCTGAATTTTTTCTTCATCTCCTTGTCCAATAGTAACCTACGTAATTCTCCCTTTAGTGGTCAAATTTATATTATTTTGAGCTCATTGGAATGGTAACTCGACAAGCTTCCAAATGGGACCAGAATTGGCTACTTCTAAGGCCGTTCGATATCCCAAAAGCACGTTGGAACTCTTCGATCATCAATTTGCAATTTGGATTATTAATCTTTTCAAATCACGCGATCGAACAGAAACGCTCATGACTTCCTCGTTTGATTTCGGATTGAGTCAATTTTTGGTCATCTAAAGAGAAATTTAATGCTCTTCATTCCTTATTGGAATCGTGGTATTCCAAGCCATTTGGGCAATCATAAGTGGGATCACAGTCCTCAGTCTTGAATTTTCCCTCCATCTTCTAGTCCAATAGTAACCTTCATAACTCTCTCTTTAGTCGTCAAACTTAGAATATTTTGAGCTCATTAGAATGGTAACTTGAGAAGATTCCAAATGGGACCAGAATTGTCTAATTCTAAGACTGGTCGATATCCCAAAAGCCTATTAGAACTCTTCGATCATCATTTTGCAATTGGGATTGTTAATCTTTCCAAATCGGGTGATCAAATGGAAACGCTCAAGACTCCTTGGTTTAATGTCAGATTGGGTCAATTTTTGGTCATCTGAAAGGTTCTTTAATGCTCTTTCATTCCTAATTGGAATCATGGTATTCCGATGCCATTTGGGCATCCGTAAGTGGGATCGTAGTCGTCGGTCCTGAATTTTTCCTTCATCTCCTTGTCCAATAGTAACATTCATAACTCTCTCTTCAGTGGTTGAATTTAGTCTATTTTGGGCTCATTAGAATGGTAACTCGACAAGCTTCCAAATGGGACCGAAATTGGCAAATTCTGAGACTGTTCGATATCCCAAAAGCATGTTGGAACTCTTTGATCGTAATTTTGCAATTTGGATTGTTAATCTTTTAAAATCGTGTGATCCAATGAAGACGCTCATGACTCCCTCATTTAATGTCGAGTTGGGTCAATTTTTAGTCATCTGAAAGGTACTTTAGTGCTCTTTCATTCCTCACTTAAATCATGGTATTCCGAGACCATTTGCACATCTGTGAGTGGGATTATAATCATCGGTCCTAAATTTTTCTTTTATCTCCTTGTCCAATAGTAACCTTCACAACTCTCTCTTCAGTGGTCGAATTTAGAGTATTTTGTGCTCATTAGAATGGTAACTCGACAAGCTTCCAAATGGGACCAGAATTGGCTAATTCTAAGACCGTTCGATATCTCAAAAGCGCGTTGGAACTCATTGATAGTCATTTTGCAATTTGGATTGTTAACCTTTCCAAATCACACGATCCAATGGAGACACTCATGACTCCCTCGTTTGATGTCGGATTCGGTCAATTTTTGGTCATCTGAATGGTACTTCAAAGCCCTTTCATTCCTAATTCGAATTGTGGTATTCTGAGACAATTTGGGCATCCGTAAGTGGGATCGCAGTCGTCGGTCCAGAATTTTTTTCGTCGTCTCCTTGTCCAATAATAACCTTCATAACTCTCTCTTCGGTGGTCGAATTTAGACTATTTTGAGCTCATTAGAATGGTTACTCGACAAGCTTCCAAATGTGGCCAACATTGGCTAATTATGAGGCCGTTCAATATCCTAAAAGCATGTTGGAACTCTTCGATCATCATTTTACAATTTGGATTGTTAATATCTCCAAATCGCGTGATCCAATGGAGATGCTCATCACTCTCTAATTTGATATCGGATTGGGTCAATTTTTGGCCATCTGAATGGTAATTTAATGCTCTTTCATTCTTAATTGGAATCGTGGTATTCCAAGACCATTTGGGCATCCGTAAGCGGGATCGTAGTCGTTGGTCCTGAATTTTTCCTTCATCTCTTTGTCTAATAGTAACCATCATAACTCTCTCTTTAGTGGTCGAATTTATACTATTGTGAGCTCATTGGAATGTTAACTCGACAAGCTTCCAAATGGGACCAGAATTGTCTTATCCTGAGACCGTTTGATTTCCCAAAAGCCAGTTGGAACTCTTCAATTGTCATTTTACAATTTGGATTGTTAATCTTTCCAAATCGCGTAATCCAATGGAGACACATATGATTCCCTCATTTGATGTTGAATTGGGTCATTTTTTGGTCATCTGAAGGGTACTTTATTACTCTTTCATTCCTGACTGGAATCGTGGTATTCCAAGAGCAATTGGGTATCCGTAAGTGGGATCGCAGTCCTCGGTCCTAAATTTTTCCTACATCTCCTTGTCCAATAATAACCTTCATAACTCTCTCTTCAGTGGTCGAATTTAGACTTTTTTGAGCTCATTGGAATGGTAACTCGACAAGCTTCAGATGGGACCAGAATTGGTTACCTCTGAGCCCGTTCGATATCTCAAAAGCACGTTGAAACTCTTCGATCGTCATTTTGCAAATTATATTGTTAATCTTTGTAAATCACCTGATCTAATGCAGACTCTCATGACTCCCTCATTCGTTGTCAAATTGGGATGATTTTTGGTCATCTAAAATGTACTTTATTGCTCTTTCATTCCTGATTGGAATCGTGGTATTCTGAGACCATTTTGGCATCCGTAAGTGGGATCCCAATTGTCAGTCATGAATTTTCCCTTCATCTCCTTGTCCAATAGTAACCTTTTTAACTCTCTCTTCAGTGGTCAAATTTAGATTATTTAGAGTTCATTTGAATGGTAACTCGAAAAACTTCCAAATAGGACTAGAATTGGCTAATTCTGAGACCGTTCGATATCCCAAAAGCACATTGGAACTCTTTGATCATCATTTTACAATTTCGTTTGTTAATCTTTCGAAATCATGTGATCCAACGTAGACGCTCATGACTCCCTCCATTGATATCAGATTGGGTCAATTTTTGGGCATCTGAATGGTACTTTAATGCTCTTTCATTCCTAATTGGAATTGTGGTATTCCAAGACCATTTGGGCATCCGTAAGCGGGATCGCAGTCGTCTATACTAAATTTTTCCTCCATCTCCTTGTCCAATAGTAACCTTCATAACACTCTCTTCAGTGGTTGAATTTAGACTATTTTGAGCTCATTGGAATAGTAACTCGCCAAGCTTCCAAATGGGACCAAAATTGGTAAATTGTGAGACCGTTTGATATACCAAAAGTTCGTTGGAACTCTTCGATCGTCATTTTACAATTTGGATTGTTAATCTATCCTAATAGTGCGATCCAAGGGAGACGCTCATGACTCCCTTGTTTGATGTCGGATTGGGTTGATTTTGGTCATCTGAAAGGTACTTTAATGCTCTTTCATTCCTAATTGGAATCGTGGTATTCCGAGACCATTTGGGCATCCGTAAGTAGGAGAGCAATCATCGGTCCTGAATTTTTGCTTCATCTCCTCGTACAATAGCAAGCTTCTAAACTCTCTCTTTAGTTGCCAAATTTAGACTATTTTGAGCTCATTGGAATGCTAACTCCACAAGTTTCCAAATGAGACCAAAATTGGCTAATTCTGAAACCGCTCGATATCCCAAAAGCATGCTTGAACTCTTCGATCGTCATTTTGTAATTTGGATTGTTAATCTTTCCAAATCACGTGATCGAACAGAAATGCTAATAACTCCCTCGTTTAATGTCAGATTGGGTCGATTTTTGGTCATCTGAAAGGTTCTTTAATGCTCTTTCATTCCTGATTGGAATCGTGGTATTCCAATACCATTTGGGCATCCGTAAGTGGGATCGCAGTCGTCGGTCCTAAATTTTTCCTTCATCTCCTTGTCCAAGAGTAACCTTCATAATTGTCTCTTCTGTGGTTGAATCGAGACTATTTTGAGCTCATTGTAATGGTAAGTCGACAAGCTTCCAAATGGCACCAGAATTGGCTAAATCTAAGACCGTTCAATATCCCAAATGCACATTGGAACTCTTCGATCATCATTTTGCAATTTGGATTGTTAATCTTTCCAAATCGTGTGATGCAACGTAGACGCTCACAACACCCTCATTTGATGTCGAATTGGGTCGATTTTTGGCCATCTAAAAGGTACTTTAGCGCTCTTTCATTCCTGACTTGAATGGTGGTATTCTCAGACCATTCGCACATCCGTAAGTGGGATCGCAATCGTCGGTCCTGAATTTCTCCTTTATCTCCTTGTCCAATAGTAACCTTCACAACTCTCTCTTCAGTAGTTGAATTTTGACTATTTTGTGCTCATTAGAATTGTAACTTGACAAGCTTACAAATGGGACTGAATTGGCTAATTCTTAGACCGTTCGATATCCCAAAAGCACGTTGGAACTCTTCGGTCATCATTTTCCAATTTAAATTGTTAATCTTTCCAAATCGTGTAATCCAATGGTGACGCTCATGACTCCCTTATTTGATGTCGGAATGGGTTAATTTTTCGTCACCTGAAAGATACTTTAATGCACTTTCATTCTTGATAGGAATCATGGTATTCTAAGACAATTTGGGCATCTGTAAGTAGGATCGCAGTCGTCGGTCCTGAATTTTTCCTTCATCTCCTTGTCCAATAAAAACCTTCATAATCTCTTCAGTGGTTGAATTTAGACTATTTTTATCTCATTAGAATGGTAATTTTCCAAACTTCCAAATGGGACCAGAATTGGCTAATTCTGAGACCGTTCGATAACCCAAAAGAATGTCAGAACTCTTCGATCGTCATTTTTCAATTTGGATTGTTAATCTTTCTAAATAACGCGATCCAATGAAGACTCTCTCGACTCCCTCATTAGATGTCTAGTTGGGTCGATTTTTGGTCATCTGAAAGGTACTTTAATGCTCTTTCATTCCTGATTGGAATCGTGGTATTCCAAGACCATTTGGGCATCCGTAAGTGAGATCACAGGCGTCGGTCCTGAATTTTACCTTCATCTCCAAGTCCAATAGTAACCATCATAACTCTCTCTTCAGTGGTCAAATTTATACTATTGTGAGCTCATTGGAATGGTAACTCGACAAGCTTCCAAATGGGACCAGAATTGTCTTATCTTGAGACCGTTTGATATCCCAAATGCCCATTGGAACTCTTCGATCGTTATTTTGCAATTTGGATTGTTAATCTTTCCAAATCACGCAATCCAATGGAGACGCTTATGATTCCCTCATTTGATGTTGAATTGGGTCATTTTTTGGTCATCTGAAAGGTACTTTAATGCTCTTTCATTCCTGACTGGAATCGTGGTATTCCGAGACCATTTGGGTATCCGTAAGTGGGATCGCAGTCCTCGGTCCTAAATTTTTCCTTCATCTCCTTGTCCAATAGTTACCTTCATAACTCTCTCTTAAGTGGTCGAATTTAGACTTTTTTGAGCTCATTGGAATGGTAACCCGACAGGCTTCGAAATGGGACCATAATTGGCTAGTTCTGAGATCGTTCAATATCCAAAAAGCACGTTGGAACTCTTCAATCGTCATTTGGCAATTTGGATTGCTAATCTTTCCAAATTGGGCGATCGAATGGAAACGCTCAATACTCCCTCATTTGATGTCAGATTGGGTCCATTTTTGGCGATCTAAAAGGTTCTTTAATGCTCTTTCATTCCTTATTGGAATCGTGGTATTCCAATACCATTTGGGCATCAGTAAGCGGGATCGCAGTCGTCAGTCCTGAATTTTTCCTTCATCTCCTTGTGCAATAGTATCCTTCATAACTCTCTCTTTAGTGGTCGAATTTAGACTATTTTGAGCTCATTGGAATGGTAGCTCGACAAGCTTCAAATGGGACCAGAATTAGTTACCTCTGAGACCGTTCGATATCCCAAAAGCACGTTGGAACTCTTCGATTGTCATTTTACAAATTGTATTGTTAATCTTTCTAAATCACCCGATCTAATGCAAACGCTTATGACTCCCTCGTTTGATGTCAAATTGGGATGATTTTTGGTCATCTGAAAGGTACTTTATTGCTCTTTCATTCCTGATTGGAATCGTGGTATTCTGAGACCATTTTGGCATCCGTAAGTGGGATCCCAGTTGTCGGTCCTGAATTTTCCCTTCATCTCCTTGTCTAATAGTAACCTTCTTAAGTCTCTTTTCAGTGGTCAAATTTAGACTATTTTGAGCTCATTGGAATGGTAACTCGACAAACTTCCAAATAGGACTAGAATTGGCTAATTCTGAGACCATTCGATATCCCAAAAGCACATTAGAACTCTTTGATCGTCATTTTACAATTTCGTTTGTTAATCTTTCGAAATCATGGGATCCAATGTAGACGCTCATGACTCCCTGCTTTGATATCAGATTGGGTCAATTTTTGGCCATCTGAAAGGTACTTTAATGCTCTTTCATTCCTAATTGGAATTGTGGTATTCCAAGACCATTTGAGCATCCGTAAGCGGGATCGCAGTTGTCTGTCTTGAATATTTCCTCCATCTCCTTGTCCAATACTAACCTTCAGAACACTCTCGTCAGTGGTCAAATTTAGACTATTTTGAGCTCATTGGAATAGTAACTCGCCAAGCTTCCAAATTGGACCAAAATTGGTAAATTGTGAGACCGTTTGATATCCTAAAAGTTCGTTGGAATTCTTCGATCGTCATTTTGCAATTTGGATTGTTAATCTATCCTAATAGTGCGATCCAAGGGAGACGCTCATGACTCCCTTGTTTGATGTTGGATTGTGTCATTTTTGGTCATCTGAAAGGTACTTTATTGCTATTTCATTCCTGATTGGAATCGTGGTATTCCTAGACCATTTGGGCATCTGTAAGTGGGATTGCAGTTGTCGGTCCTGAATTTTCACTTCATCTCCTTGTACAATAGCAAGCTTTAAAAATCTCTCTTCAGTTGTCAAATTTAGACTATTTTGAGATCATTGGAATGGTAACTCGACAAGTTTCCAAATGGGACCAGAATTGGCTAAACTTGAGACCGTTCGATATCCCAAAAGCGTGCTTGAACTCTTCGATTGTCATTTTGCAATTTGGATTGTTAATCTTTCCAAATTGCATGATCGAACAAAAATGCTAAAGACTCCCTCGTTTAATGTCAGATTGGGTTGATTTTTAGTCATCTGAAAGGTTCTTTAATGCTCTTTCATTCCTGATTGGAATCGTGGTATTCTGATACCATTTAGGCATCCGTAAGTGGGATCACAGTCATCGGTCCTAAATTTTTCCTTCGTCTACTTATCCAAGAGTAACCTTCATAACTGTCTTTTCTGTGGTCAAATCGAGACTACTTTGAGCTCATTGGAATGGTAACTTAACAAGCTTCCAAATGGGACCAGAATTGGCTAAATTTGAGACCGTTCAATATCCCAAATGCACATTGGAACTCTTCGATCATCATTTTGCAATTTGGATTGTTAATCTTTCCAAATCGCGCGATGCAACGGACACGCTCATGACTCCCTCGTTTGATGTCGAATTGGGTCGATTTTTGGTCATCTAAAAGGTACTTTAGCGCTCTTTCATTCCTGACTTGAATCGTAGTATTCTTAGACCATTCGCACATCCATAAGTGGGATCGCAATCGTCGGTCCTGAATTTCTTATTGATCTCCTTGTCCAATAGTAACCTTCACAACTCTCTCTTTAGTGGTTGAATTTTGACTATTTTGTACTCATTAGAATTGTAACTCGACAAGCTTACAAATGAGACCAGAATTGGCTAATTCTTAGACCGTTCGATATCCTAAAAGCACGTTGGAAATCTTTGGTCGTCGTTTTCCAATTTAGATTGTTAATCTTTCCAATTTGTGTAATCCAATGGCGACGGTCATAACTCCCTTGTTTGATGTCGAAATGGGTTGATTTTTCGTCACCTGAAAGGTAAATTAATGCACTTTCATTCTTGATAGGAATCATGGTATTCCAAGACAATTTGTGCATCCGTAAGTGGAATCATTGATCTCCTTGTCCAATAAAAGCCTTCACAATCTCTTTAGTGGTCGAATTTAGACTATTTTTATCTCATTGGAATGGTAATTAGCCAAGCTTCCAAATGGGACCAGAATTGGCTAATTCTAAGAGCGTTCGATAACCCAAAAGAACATAGGAACTCTTCGATCGTCATTTTGCAATTTAGATTGATAATCTTTCCAAATTGCACGATCCAACGAAGCCTCTCTTAACTCCCTCATTAGATGTCAGGTTCGGTCAATTTTTTGTCATCTGAAAGGTACTTTAATGCTCTTTCATTCTTAATTGGAATCATGGTATTCCAAGACCATTTGGGCATCCATAAGTGGGATCGCAGTCGTCGGTCCTGAATTTTTCCTTCATCTCCATGTCCAATAGTAACCTTCACAACTCTCTCTTTAGTGGTCGAATTTAGACTATTTGGAGCTCGTTGGAATGGTAACTCGACAAGCTTCCAAATGGGACCAGAATTGGCTAATTCTGATATCTTTCGATATCCCAAAAGAACATTGGAACTCTTCGATCGTCATTTTACAATTCAGATTTTTAATCTTTCCAAATTGGGCGATCAAACAAAAATGCTCAAGACTCCCTTGTTTGATGTCAGATTGGGTCAATTTCTAGTCAACTGAAAGGTTCTTTAATTCTCTTTCATTCCTGATTGGAATTGTGGTATTTCGATACCATTTGGGCATCTGTAAGTGGGATCGCAGTCGTCGGTCCTGAATTTTTCCTTCATCTCCTTGTCCAATAAGAACTTTTATAACTCCCTCTTCAATGATCGAATTTTGACTATTTTAAGCTATTGGAATGGTAACTCGACAAGCTTCCAAATGGACCAGAATTAGCTAATTCTAAGACCATTCGATTTCCCAAAAGCACGTTGGAACTCTTCAATCGTCATTTTGCAATTTGGATTATTAATCTTTCTAAATCACGCGATCCAACGGAGACCCTCAAGAATCCTTCGTTTGATGTCAGATTGGGTCAATTTTTGGTCAACTGAAAGGTACTTTAATGCTCTTTCATTCCTGATTGGAATCATGGTATTCCCAGACCATTTGGGCATCCGTAAGTGTGATCGCAGTCCTCAGTCCTAAATTTTTCCTTCACCTCCTTATCTGATAGTAACCTTCATAACTCTCTCTTTAGTAGTCAAATTTAGACTATTTGGAGCTCATTGGAATGGTAACCCGACAAACTTCCAAATGGGACCAGAATTGGCTAATTCTTAGATCGTTCAATATCCCAAAAGCACGTTGGAACTCTTCGATCGTCATTTTGCAAATTGGATTGTTAATCTTTCCAAATCGGGTGATCGAACAAAAACACTCAAGACTCCCTCATTCGATGTCAGATTGGGTCAATTTTTGGTCATCAGAGAGGTTCTTTAATGCTCTTTCATTCTTGATTGGAATCGTGGTATTCTGATACCATTGCGCATCCATAAGTGGGATCCCAGTTGTCGGTACTGAAATTTTCTTTCATCTCCTTGTCCAATAGTAACCTTCATAACTCTCTCTTCAGTGGACGAATTTAAACTATTTTAATCTCATTGGAATGGTTACTCGACATGCTTCCAAATGGGACCAGAATTGGCTAATTCTAAGACCGTTCGATATCCAAAAAGTACGTTGGAACTCTTCTATCGTCATTTTCTAATATGCTTTATTAATCTTTCCAAATCGCTTGATTGTACGAAAACACTCATGACTCCCTCGTTGGATGTCAGATTTGGAAGATTTTTGGTCATCTGAAAGGTACTTTAATGCTCTTTCATTCCTAATTGGAATCGTGGTATTCCGATCCCATTTGGGCATCTGTAAGTGGGATCGTAGTCGTCAGTCCTGAATTTTTCCTTCATCTCCTTGCCCAATAGTAACCATCATAACTCTCTCTTTAGTGGTCGTATTTAGACTATTTGGACCTCATTGGAATGGTAACTCGACATGCTTCCAAATGGGACCAGAATTTGCTAATTATGAGACCGTTCGATATCCCAAAAGCACGTTGGAACTCTTCGATTGTCATTTTGCAATTTGGTTTGTTAATCTTTCCACATCACGCGATCCAAAGGAGACGCTGAGGACTCCATCGTTTGATGTCGAATTGGGTCAATTTTTGGTCATCTAAAAGGTACTTTAATGCTCTTTCATACCTGATTGGAATCGTGGTATTCTGAGACCATTTGGTCATCCATAAGTGAGATCGTAGTCGTCGGTCCTAAATTTTTCCTTTATCTCCTTGTCCAATAGTAACCTTCATAATTCTCTCTTCAGTGGTCGAATTTAGACTATTTTGAGCTCATTGGAATGGTAACTCGACAAGATTCCAAATGGGACAAGAATTGGCTAATTCTAAGACCGTTCGAAATCCTAAACAAATGTTGGAACTCTTCGATCGTCATTTGTAATTTGTATTATTAATCTTTCTAAATCATACGATCCAATGGAGACCCTCATGGCTAACTCATTTGATGTCGGATTGGGTCAATTTTTGGTCAACTGAAAGGTCCTTTAATGCTCTTTCATTCCTGATTGGAATCCTGGTATTCCGAGACCATTTGGGCCTCTGTAAGTGGGATCGCAGTCATCGGTTCTGAATTTTTCCTTCATGTCCTTGTCCAATAGTAACCTTCATACCTCTCTCTTCAGTGGTCAAATTTAGACTATTTTGAGCTCATTGGAATGGTAACTCAACAATCTTCCAAATGGGACCAGAATTGTCTAATCCTAAGACCGTTCAATATCCAAAAAGCTTGTTGGAACTCTTCGATCGTCATTTTACAATTTGGATTGTTAATCTTTCCAAATCGCACGATCCAATGGAGATGCTTATGACTCCCTCATTTGATATTGAATTGGGTCATTTTTTGGTCATCTAAAAGGTATTTAATTCTCTTTCATTCCTGATTAGAATTGTGGTATTCTGAGACCATTTGGGTATCCGTAAGTGGGATCGTAGTCCTCGGTCTTAAATTTTTCCTTCATCTCCTTGTCCAATAGTATCCTCCATAACTCTCTCTTTAGTGGTCAAATTTAGACTATTTTGAGCTCATTGGAATGATAACTCGACAAGCTTCGAAATGGGACCAGAATTGGTAATTCTGAGATCGTTCGATATCCCAAAAGCACATTGGAACTTTTCGATCGTCATTTGGCAATTTGGATTGTTAATCTTTCCAAATCGGGTAATCGAATGGAAGCACTCATGACTCCCTCATTTGTTGTCAGATTGGGTCAATTTTTAGTCATCTGAAAAGTTCATTAATGCTCTTTCATTCATGATTGGAATCATGGTATTTCGATACCATTTGGGCATTCGTAAGTGGGATCGCAGTTGTTGGTCCTAAATTTTTCCTTCATCTCCTTGTCCAATAGTAACCTTCATAACTCTCTCTTCAGTGGTTGAATTAAGTCTATTTTAAGCTCATTGCAATGGTGACTCAACAAGCTTCCAAATGGGACCAGAATTGGCTAATAATGAGACCGTTCGATATCCCAAAAGCACGTTGGAACTCTTCGATCGTCATTTTACAAATTGTATTGTTAATCTTTCTAAATCACGTGATCTAATGGAGACGCTCATGACTCCCTCGATTGATGTTGGATTAGGTCAATTTTTTGTCAACCTAAAGGTGCTTTAATGCTCTTTCATTCCTGATTGAAATCATGGTATTCCGAGGCCATTTGGGTATCCGTAAGTGGGATCACAGTCGTCAGCCCTGAATTTTTCCTTCAGCTCATTGTCCAATAGTAACCTTCATAACTCTCTCTCCAGTGGTCAAATTTTGACTATTTTCAGCTCATTGG
Organism: Magnolia sinica; assembly: GCF_029962835.1. Taxonomy (NCBI): domain Eukaryota; kingdom Viridiplantae; phylum Streptophyta; class Magnoliopsida; order Magnoliales; family Magnoliaceae; genus Magnolia; species Magnolia sinica. Next base: position 73,848,221 of record NC_080573.1, read on the forward strand.
AATGGTAACTCGCCAAGTTTCCAAATGGGACCAGAATTAGCTAATTCTGAGATCGTTTGATTTGCCAAAAGCACGTTGGAACTCTTCGATCGTCATTTTGCAATTTGGATTGTTAATCTTTCCAAATCGGGTGATCGAACGGAAACGCTCAAGACTCCCTCGCTGATGTCAAATTAGGTCAATTTTTGGTCATCTGAAAGGTTCTTTAATGCTCTTTCATTCCTGATTGGAATCGTGGTATTCCGATATCATTTGGGCATCCGTAAGTGGGATCGCAGTCATTGGTCCTCAATTTTTCCTTCATCTCCTTGTCCAAGAGTAACCTTCATAACTCTCTCTTCAGTGGCCAAATTTAGACTATTTTGAGCTCATTGGAATGGTAACTTGGCAAGCTTCCAAATGGGATTAGAATTAGCTAATTCTGAGACCGTTCGATATCCCAAAAGCACGTTGGAACACTTTGATCGTCATTTTTCAATTTGGATTGTTATCTTTCCAAATCGTGCGATCCCATGGAGACGCTCATGATGCCCTCGTTTGATATCAAATTGGGTCAATTTTTGGTCATCTGAAAGGTACTTTAGTGCTCTTTCATTCCTGACTTTAATCGTGGTATTCCAAGTCCATTTGCACATTCGTAAGTGGGATCACAATCGTCGGTCCTAAATTTTTCCTTTATCTCCTTGTCCAATAGTAACTTTCTCAACTCTCTCTTCAGTGGTTAAATTTTGATTATTTTGAGCTCATTGGAATGGTAACTCGACAAGCTTCCAAATGGAACCAGAATTGGCTACTTCCAAGACCGTTCGATATCTCAAAAGCGCATTGGAACTCGTCGATTATCATTTTGCAATTTAGATGGTTATGTAAGTGCCATAATTCATAGCCCTTTGTGTTGTCAAATTTGTGGTGCCAAAGACACTGTTATGAAGCTTGCATCTGTGACGAACAATGCTCTACTCAAGATCAACTTAGGTTACAAGCACTGTTCACAAGTCAAGAATCTCAAAGATGTGTTCAAGTTCTACCTCAAGTTCTCAAGAAGCATTCAAGTTTGAGCTCCATCAAGACTTCAAGCTTCACTACTTTCAAAGGTCACTTGTTTCCTATGTTCAATGTCCTTACTTCACTCCTGATGACTATGTTGGCTACACATAGACATGCCGGTTGGAGAGGCCCCTATCCATCAGCTGATATTTAACAATTCCAATATCAATAAGATGAAACTGGATTACCTTCCTGGCCAAGGTGATGGTGTTGACGGTGCTGAAGCTGAACATGAGGAAGAAGCTGGTGATCTTCCTCCTGATGATATTAACATGGATGATATTTTTGAAGAGCTTGAGTCCAATTCTACAAATGATCCAGATTATGAGCCTTCTTCATTTGATGCAGGTCTGACTGCATTGGAAGATAAAGTTGAGGGTCTAAATGTTAAAATGGAAAACATGTCTGTTGCCCATGATTTACAGTTCAAATATATGCACAAATATCTTAGGCACTTGAACAAAGGCATGTATCAACTTGATCCTTCCATTCCTGCTCCTTCATCTGGGTCAGATTAGTATTTTTATGTTCACTGGTTTGTAATAACTTTATTACTCCTAACTTGTTTTGAGTTTGTCACTCTCTTTAACTTAGCTCAGTCTGTGCATTATGTGTGTTGTTTATGTTATGTTCTCATATCTTGACTAGTTACCTCTCATATTTCTCATTGATTATTTCTTCTCTGCCATCTATTTTGTGCTTCCTTTGTCATATTGTGACAAAAAGGGAGAGTATGGATATGTTATAGATATGTATATGGATATGGATGTTATCATGAGGAAGGAGTAGCATTGTATTATATATTGTTTTATGAGTATGCTACTCAGGGGGAGTATGTGCAGAGGTGTGAGCAGAAGTGTGCAGAGGTGGACTGAATATTGATTTAAAAGTCTGCAGGATGCTGGTTGATAATAACTGGTGCATGATTTTTTAATCAGATATTCTGTGTTATGTAACATATCTTGAAAGTATGTTTTGTCACTAATTTGACAAAGGGGGAGATTGTAAGTGCCATAATTTATAGCCCTTTGTGTTGTCAAATTTGTGGTGCCAAACTGTTATGAAGCTTGCATCTGTGAAGAACAATGCTCTACTCAAGATCAACTTAGGTTGACAAGCACTGTTCACAAGTCAAGAATCTCAAAGATGCTTTCAAGTTCTACCTCAAGATCTCAAGAAGCTTTCAAGTTTGAGCTCCATCAAGACTTCAAGCTTCACTACTTTCAAAGGTCACTTGTCTCCTATGTTCAATGTCCTTACTTGACTCTTGAGGTATGACTGACCTTGGGTTGACCTTTAGAGTAGGTCATTTTGGATACATAATTCATATGTTTTCTATAAGTGAGTTTGGTCTGTTCTAAGACTAGTCCTAGACTTTGTTCGACTAGTCCTAGACTGCTTCGACCCGTCTAAGAAATTCATGGATCAGTCATAAGTTTGTTACAAAAATCAAAAATTTTCTGTTAGGATTCAACTATTCCTGAGGACTGTTCGACCAGTCGTAGGTACAGTGTCGACTGCATCTTCGACCTGTCATAGAGCTACGACTTAATGTACAGCACTGAAATTCGACTTGCTTTGACTAGTCGTGTGAAACCTACGACTAGTCGTAAGAGACCCACGACCAGTCGTAGACCACCTACAACCAGTCGTAAAACAGCCAAATCTTATCGTGCCTGAATTTTTCAAATATCTATTGGTTCTATGACTAGTCGTAGAGGTCCTTAGACCAGTCGAATGTGTGATTTGCTCAGCTATAAATAGAGCATGAATCTCAGAATAAAATAAGAACTTCAAGCTAAATTATTTCGGTCTTCTGAGAGATAAGTCGGTGCTCCATTTAAGCTAAGTGTGCATATTTAATATTCTCTTTCTTTAGCTTTATTAATTGATTTTTTTTCTTGCATTCCAATCTAATCTGAAAAGAGGAATTGTTGTTTTCCTTTTTCTAGAATCAAAATCAATTAGAGCTAGCCCTTTTGTTTTAATTTAAAATCTATTAGAACCTAGAACCATTATAAACTGAGTATTTTACATTGAACTTTGACATTCAAATCTCTACTCCGACTTAGTTCTTCTGGGCTGCTACAACGAAGGAGAAAATCAGGTATTTTACAATTTGTGTAATTTACATTGTTTTGGTTTTATTTGAGGTTAAGCCAGAAAAATCTCAAAGTTGTTGGTTATCTGAGGAGAGCCAGAAAACTCAGAAGTGAGGGTTTTTGAATTGTGTAAGCCCATTGAAAAAGGCACAATTATGAAGGTTTTGGGTGAACCTGTGAAAACCTATTTGATAGTGAATGCTAATATCCCCTGTGTGAGGATATTCGGAGTGGAGTAACATTCTGTGTGGCTATTGTTTAACAATTGGTGAACACATAGGCAAACCACTATAATTCTTTGTGTTGTGGATGTGTGATTTATATTTCCTATCTTTTATCATTCAGAATTGTGGAATGAATGTGTGGATGTGAATGTTGTAAATTTTACATTTCAAGCACAGTGGGGAATGTTGTAATAATTTAGATTTATATTTCAGCATTATATTTTTGCTATCTCTTTATTACGTTATGCTTTTGTTTTTCTATTTGTTCTAGAAACAAGGTTGTCCTACCACAAACTTTTGTTTTTGGTGTAAGGTTGTCCTTAGAACAATTTGTGTTTCTATTTCTCTATTTTAGGTTGTTTTCCATTCCTATTCTGTGATTGGTGTATAGTGCTATCTATTCTTTGTTTCATATTCCACTGTATTTATCTTAAAATTGGCATAGTCCTATTCACTCCCTCTCTAGGACATATATCTTGGCCATTTCAAGTGGTATCAGAGCCTAATAGCTCGCTCTTATTACTTTTTATTTGGATTTAATTCCTGAGCTAACGATCTAAGCTATATATAAGATGTTAAATTTTGATAGCCTATCAGTCACTAGGCCTCCACCCTTTGATGGCTCCAACTATGCCTATTGGAAAGTCAGGATGAGGATCTTCCTCAAATCCATGGATGAAAGTGTGTGGCTATCTACAGTGAATGAATGGACCCCTCATACCACTGAAGTAACCGAGATTGATGGTTCAAAATCTATGAAAATTACACCATATTTCTCTTGGACCACACTTTAGAAAACTAAGAGTAGTGCAAATGCTAAAGCACTAAATGCAATTACTTGTGCACTATCACTGGATGAATTCAAAAGAATTATATCTTGTGATTCTGCAAAACATGCTTGGGATATATTGGAAATGACACACGAGGGTACTTCATTTGTCAAGAAATTTAAGATACAAATCCTCACAACTAAATTTGAGGAAATATGTATGGAAGAAAATGAAATGTTCATGGACTTCTATACCAGATTAAATGACATTGTAAACTCTATGTGGGGTCTAGGCGATAAAATTCCTGAAAGCAAGATATGTGCTAAAATACTATGCTCACTTCCTGAACGGTTCAATTCTAAAGTAACCGCAATCCAGGAACTTCGTGATACGGATAATATGAAGGCTGAGGAAATAGTTGGCTCGTTACAGACTTATAAGTTAACCTTTAAAGCTCCAAAAGGTAAATTTATTGCTTTAAAACTTCTAAAAATGGTTTTCATGAAAATGATTTAAACTCTGATTTAGAAAACTCAGAGGATGATAAGGCTCTTTTGGCAAAGAGATTTTATAAAATTTTTAAAAGTAAAAAGATGGTTGATTTTCAAAAAGCATTTGATAAAAAGAAACCTAAACCTAAAACTAGAAAATCATTAAAAGACAGTCAATGTTACAACTGCCATGAGTATGGGCATTTAGCTAACAAATGTCCTAATAAGGGCAAGTCAAAAAAGAAAAGTATGAAGGCTACTTGGGATGAGTCCTCTGATTTTGAAGTCTCTTTTGAATTAGAAGATTCTGAAACTGAGTTAGGGTGTGATGTTAAGGCCCTTATGACTCTAGCCAAATTCACTTTTTCAGATAATGATGACTCGACTAATGAAGAAAATCTGAATAGTGAATATGAAAATGAAGATGATCTTCAAGATGCTTACAATGCCCTATACAAGGAAAGTTGTAAAATTGCTGTGAAATTAAAACTTCAAAAAGAGAAATTTTCTAAACTCAAAGAAATTTATGAATCTCTTGTTTTAGAGAAGTCCCATATTTCAGACTATTTTGAAAAGACAAAATGCGATTTAGATTTTAAAACCTCCCAGTTTGAAAATCTTAAATCTGAAAACGAACAACTAAAACATGAAGTCTCTTCTCTCTTGAGTTTAAAGGAAACCTGGAAATATGCCCAAGGTGATCCTAAATTAGAAAACTCTTATCTGGATCGAGAAAATGTGGCGATCGATCCGGTCTGGCTATGACAAGAGTGTTCCTCCTAAATCGAAGAATACTTCTCCCACGTTTGTAAAGGGAGAGATCTTAAACTCAAAAGGAAAAGATCAAATGTTTTCTAAAAACTTTAAGTCTTTTCAAAAACCTAAAAGACATATCAACTATAAAAAGCAAAACCAAAGTCCTTTGGCAGAAAAGATAGTTGATCTACTTAAGGAGCCTCTAAAGTCTAACTCACTAGGTCATACTTATAACTCTTACAATCGAAAGAAGACCTGCTATCCTCCTAAACCAAAAATGGTTATGAAATTGGTTCCAAAGGTCGCTTGGTTGCCCACACCACTTTCAAAGCAACAAGTCATTCTAAGTGGTACCTAGATAGTGGATGCTCCAGGCATATGACAGGCGACAAGGCTTTATTCACCAATCTCAAAGACATGACTGACGGTTCAATCACATTTGGAGATGGCAGCAACTGCAAGATTATGGGCCAAGGTACTATTCAACTCTATAACCTTCCTTTATTTAAAAATGTTTTATATGTTGAAGGTCTAAAACATAACTTGCTTAGCATATCTCAAATATGCGACAATAACAATAGTGTATGGTTTTCTAATCAAAGTTGTGAGATACTAAACAACAAGGGTTCAGTAATACTAACTGGACGTAGAACGTCTAAAAATTGCTATATTGTTAGCGAATCTAGCTCATCTAATCAATCATGTTACATGGTCAATACAGACGAGACTGACTTATGGCACAAATGTCTTAGACATGTACACTACCGAAATCTATATAGATTGATCAAACAGGAACTTATAAGAGGTTTACGCAAACTACAAAAATTAGATAAAATATGTGGTGAATGCCAGATTGGCAAACAAACAAGGAACTCACACAAAAAGGTGAATTCCAATACCGTATCAAGACCACTCGAGCTTCTCCATATGGACCTAGTAGGACCTACTAGGATGAAAAGTCGAGGTGACAAAAGATATATCTTGGTAATTATAAATGACTTTACTAGATATACATGGTTAGTCTTCTTAAGGGACAAATCAGAAACCTTTGAAGAAGTAAAAAAGGTTCTTAAAAGGATTCAAACTGAAAAAGGTTCTCAAGTCAGTAAGATTCGTAGTGATCATGGATCTGAATTTGAGAATAGCGGTTTTGAGAAGTTCTGTAGCGACCAGGGAATATTACATGAATTTTCAGCACCCAAAACTCTACAACAAAATGGAATAGTTGAAAGGAAAAATAGAGTGCTTCAAGAAATGGCTAATGTCATGTTGAATAGTATGAAGCTCTCTAAGAACCTTTGGGCTGAAGCAGTCAATACAGCTTGCTATATTATTAACTGGGTTTACACTAGTAAAGGTAATAATAAAACAGCTTATGAAATGTGGTTCGATAAAAAGCATACTGTCAAATACTTTCGAGTTTTTGGCAGCAAGTGCTATATTTTACGAGATCGTGAAAATCTGGGAAAGTTTGATACGAAGAGTGATGAAGGGATCTTTCTAGGATATTCTTTAAATAGTCGAGCTTATAGGGTTCTGAACAAAAGGACCGGTGTGATTCAAGAATCCATCAATGTGGTCATTGATGATCACTTAAGCACACCTGTCTCAAGTTCAAATAATGATGAAGTTCTTGTAATTGATAAACCTGATACTTCATCTAATCAGACTAATTCTAAACAAAGGACTGTTAAAGATCATCCAATCACATAGATTCTTGGAAACCCTCTCATTGGTGTTCGTACCCGTAGACAACTTGAGGATATATGTAATTATGTATGTTTTACATCCCAGATAGAACCATCTAACGTAAAAGAAGCTCTTGTTGATGAAAACTGGATTGTTGCGATGTAAGAAGAACTTAACCAATTTGTGAGAAATGATGTTGGTATCTCGTACCTAGACCTAAAGATAAACACATCATTAGAACCAAATGGATTTTCAAAAATAAGTTTGACGAACTTGGCAATATAATTAGAAACAAGGCTAGACTAGTGGTACAAGGTTACACTCAAATTGATGGTATTGACTATGATGAAACCTTTGCACTAGTAGCATGTCTTGAATTAATCAGACTCTTCATATCTATTGCGTGTTTTAGAAAGTTTAAGATTTACCAAATGGATGTGAAAAATGCATTTTTAAATGGCGATCTGCATGAGGAAGTTTATGTTGAACAACCAATGGGTTTTGAAGACCTCAAAAATGCTAATCATGTGTATCATCTTAAAAAGACATTTTACGGTTTAAAACAAGCTCCTAGGGCATGGTACGAGAAACTAACAAAGTTTCAACTAAACCATAATTTTCAAATGGGATGTGTTGATAAAAATCTATTTATTAAAAACATGATCACATCTTATTAGTACAAATCTATGTTGATGATATCATTTATGGATCTACCTGTACTGACATGATTATTGAGTTTGCAGATTTGATGAAATCTTAGTTTGAAATGAGCTTGGTTGGGGAATTGAATTATTTCCTCGGGTTGCAAGCAAAACAAAAACCTGATGGAATGTTCATTTCTCAATCTAAATATGCTATGAACTTGATTAAGAGGTTTGGATTTGAGAATGGTAAGAACTTTGATACTCCTAAGAGTACAACCTTGAAACTCTCAAAAGATTCTACAGGTAAAAATATGGATCCAAAATTATATCAGAGTATGATTGGTAGTCTATTGAATTTAACTACTAGTAGACCAGATATCGCTCTAAGTGTTGGTATTTGGTCTAGATATCAGTCTGAACCTAAAGAATCGCACTTGACTGCTGTCAAGCGAATTATACGATATGTCTCAAGTACTGTTAATCTTGGTCTCTAGTATCCACATGAGACTAGTGTTCAATTAGCTGGGTACTCGGATGTTAACTGGGCTGGTAATCTTGATAATCGAAAATCAACCAGTGATGGTTGTTTTTATATCAGAAACTGTTTAGTTTCTTGGTTTAGCAAGAAACAAAGTTCTATATCACTTTCAACAGCTGAAGCTGAATATATCGCAGCTGGTAATGCATGTACACAACTTGTTTGGATGAAACGTATAAGTGATTATGGAATTAAACAGGATTCTATGTTATTATATTGTGATAATTCCAGTGCCATAAATATTTCAAAAAATTCAATTCAGCATTCTCGTACTAAGCACATTGACATTAGATTTCATTATATTCGGGAATTAGCAGAAGAAAAAGTTATATCTTTAGAATATATCCCTACCGAGAATCAACGTGCTGATATTTTCACTAAACCACTTGATAAAAGCAGGTTTAACAAAATAAAATTTGATCTCGGCATGTGCATTTTAAAATGATTAATTATACCTATTTGTATCTTATTGTATATATTTGCTAGTTTAGTTTTCAAATCTTGAAAAATATGCAAAAATTAGATTTTTTTTGGCCTGTACTCGACTAGTCATGAGTATTCACGACCAGTTGTGCTATGACCGGTCGTGTATATCCACAACCAGTCGTGAATCGTGTGGATTCACTTAAAATTTGGGGAAAACATCTTATTCTTCATTTCAACTTCTCTCTCCAACGAGCCGACACACGACTAGTCGAACCCATCTTCCAAAATCTTCAAGGTTAGTGCTCCATTTACATTTTGCTTGTAGATTTGTGTCTAGATTGCTTCTATTTCTCTCTTGGAGTTGTCTATTTGGAATTTAGTTGAGATTTGGGGATTTTCTTTTGAAAAATCTGATTTGAGAAAACCCATTTCTCAATCCATTGTAACTCTTTATATTCTTGAAATCATTGTTGCATGTGGCTTCTAGAGAAAGAAAATCAATGTCTCGTGGTCTGTCTTCTTCTTCCAGATCAGCCCCTATCACTAAGCATCATCTTAGGGCTCCTGAGGACGATCCATCTTATGTTCGGGACATCCGATTGCATAATGTTATTGTTGAGCATCCAGTTGATATTAATCATGTTGCTCCTTTTAATATTTTTCCTATACTTCAATCTGTAGGTTGGAATAACTTATTGCTTTGGGGTGGGCCAGCATACCAATCCATTGCCCAATCCATGTTTGCATGCATATGTGCTCTCTCTGGAAAATTTAACTTTTTCTATCTCCACAAGAGAAGGGCCATTTGAAGTTGATCGACATTTGATTTCAACCCTTATGGATATTCCAATGAATGATGAGGGTATCCCTATCCATACTTTATATGATAAACCCTCTGTCACTGAAAAATGTATGCTGACTAATGACTTATGTAATTTGGATATACAATGGACGCATAAAGGGAATGCGCTTCCCTTAAGGTATTTGTTACCCAAATACAGAATTCTTCACAAAATCTTTGTGTCTAATTTGTATCCTCGGTTGGGTAACAAATCTGAATTGACGTCCTTCATGGTTCATATTCTTCATTCTGTTGTTAAAGGTGTTAACATTTGTTCACCATCCTTGATTTGTAATTCATCATTCAGTTTCGTCTCCATCCTGGTCATAGTGACATTCCTTTTGGATATTTGATGACTGTGTTGGCTACACATATGTCAGTCGACATGCCGGTTAGAGAGGACCCTATCTATCATCTGATATTTAACAATTCCAATATCAATAAGATGAAACTGATTACCTTCCTGGCCAAGGTGATGGTGTTGGCAGTGCTAAAGCTGAATATGAGGAAGAAGCTGGTGATCTTCCTCCTAATGATATTAACATGGATGATATTTTTGAATAGCTTGAATCCAATTCTACAAATGATCTAGATTATGAGCCTTCTTCATTTGATGCACATCTGAGTGCATTGGAAGATAAAGTTGAGGGTCTAAATGTTAAAATGGAAAACATGTCTGTTGCCCATGATTTACAGTTCAAATATATGCGCAAATATCTTAGGCGCTTGAACATAGGCATGCATCAGCTTGATCCTTCCATTCCTACTCCTTCATCTGGGTCAGATTAGTATTTTTATGTTTACTGGTTTGTAATAACTTTATTACTCCTAACTTATTTTGAATTTGTCACTCTCTTTAACTTAGCTCAGTCTATGCATTATGTGTGTTGCTTATGCTATATTCTCATATCTTGACTAGTTACCTCTCATATTTCTCATTGATTATTTCTTCTCTGCCATCTATTTTGTGCTTCCTTTGTCATATTGTGACAAAAAGGAGGAGTATGGATATGTTATAGATATGTATATGGATATGTATGTTGTCATGAGGAGGGAGTAACATTGTATTGTATATTATTTTATGAGCATGCTACTCAGGGGGAGTATGTGCAGAGGTGTGAGCAGAAGTGTACAGAGGTGGACTGAATATTGATTTACAAGTCTGCATGATGCTGGTTGATAATAACTGGTGCATGATTCTTTAATCATATATTCTGTGTTATGTAACATATCTTGAAAGTGTGTTTTATCACTAATTTGACAAAGGGGGAGATTGTAAGTGCCATAATTTATAGCCCTTTGTGTTGTCAAATTTGTGGTGCCAAAGACACTATTATGAAGCTTGCATCTGTGAAGAACAATGATCTACTCAAGATCAAATTAGGTTGACAAGCACTGTTCACAAGTCAAGAATCTCAAAGATGCTTTCAAGTTCTACCTCAAGATCTCAAGAAGCTTTCAAGTTTGAGCTCCATCAAGACTTCAAGCTTCACTACTTTCAAAGGTCACTTGTCTCCTATGTTCAATGTCCTTACTTCACTCCTAAGGTATGACTGACCTTGGGTTGACCTTTAGAGTAGGTCATTTTGGATACATAATTCATACGTTTCCTATAAGTGAGTTTGGTCTGTTCTAAGACTAGTTATGGACTTTGTTCGACTAGTCCTAGCACTGCTTCGACCTGTCTATGAAATTGATGGATCAATCGTAAGTTTGTTACAAAAATCAGAAATTTTTCGTTGGGCTTCGACTAGTCCTGAGGACTGTTCGACCAGTCGTAGGTACAGTGTCGACTGCATCTTCGACCTGTCATAGAGTTACGACTCAATGTACAGTGCTGAAATTCGACTTGCTTCGACTAGTCGTGTGAAACCTATGACCAGTCGTAGGAGACCCACGACCAGTTGTAGACCACCTACGACCAGTCGTAAAACTGTCAAATCTTATCGCGCCCAAATTTTTCAAATATTTGTTGGTTCTATGACTAGTCGTAGAGGTCCTTAGACCAGTCAAAGGTGTGATTTGCTCACCTATAAATAGAGCACGAATCTCAGAATAAAATAAGAACTTCAAGCTAAATTATTTCGGCCTTCTAAGAGATAAGTCGGTGCTTCATTTAAACTAAGTGTGCATATTTAATATTCTTTTTCTTTAGCTTTGTTAATTGATTTTGTTTCTTGCATTCCAATCTAATCTGAAAAGAGGAATTGTTGTTTTCCTTTTTCTAGAATCAAAATCAATTAGAGCTAGCCCTTTTGTTTTAATTTAAAATCTATTAGAACCTAGAACCATTATAAAGTGAGTATTTTACATTGAACTTTGACACTCAAATCTCTACTCCGACTTGGTTCTTCTGGGCTGCTACAACGAAGGAGAAAATCAGGTATTTTACAATTTGTGTAATTTACATTGTTTTAGTTTTATTTAAGGTTAAGCTAGAAAAATCTTAAAGTTATTGGTTATCTGAGGAGAGCCAGAAAACTCAGAAGTGAGGGTTTTTGAATTGTGTAAGCCCTTTGAAAAAGACACAATTGTGAATGTTTTGGGTGAACCTGTGAAAACCTATTTGATAGTGAATGTTAATATCCCTTGTGTGAGGATATTAGGAGTGGAGTAGCATTTTGTGTGGCTGTTAATTAACAGTTGGTGAACACACAGGCGAACCACTATAATTCTTTGTGTTGTGGATGTGTGATTTATATTTCCTATCTTTTATCATTCAGAATTGTGGAATGTATGTGTGGATGTGAATGTTGTAAATTTTACATTTCAAGCACAGTGGGCAATATTGTAATAATTTAGATTTACATTTCAGCATTATATTTTTATTATCTCTTTATTACGTTGTGCTTCTGTTTCTCTATTTGTTCTAGAAATAAGGTTGTCCTACCATAAACTTTGGTTTTTGGTGTAAGGTTGTCCTTAGAAAAATTTGTGCTTCTATTTCTCTATTTTAGGTTGCTTTCCATTCCTATTCTGTGATTGATGTATAGTGCTATCTATTCTTTGTTTCATATTTTGCTGTATTTATCTTAAAATTTGGCATAGTCCTATTCACCCCCCCCCCCCCTCTAGGACATATAACTTGGCCATTTCAGGTTAATCTTTCCAAATCACGTGATCTAACAGAGACACTCATGACTCCCTCGATTGATGTCGGATTGTTTCAATTTTTGGTCATCTGAATGGTACTTTAATGCCCTTTCATTTCTCATTGGAATCGTGGTATTCCGGGACCATTTGGGCATCCGTAAGTGGGATCGCAGTCGTCTATTCTGAATTTTTCCTTCATCTCCTTATCCAATAGTAACCTTCATAACTCTCTCTTCGGTGGTCGAATTTAGACTCTTTTGAGCTCATTGGAATGCTAACTTGACAAGCTTCCAAATAGGACTAGCATTAGCTAATTCTGAAACCGTTCGATATCCTAAAAGCACGTTGGAACTCTTCGATCATCATTTTGCAATTAAGATTGTTAATCTTTCCAAATCGGGCGATCGAACGAAAATGCTCAAGACTCCCTCGTTTGATGTCAGATTGGGTCAATTTTTGGTCATCTGAAAGGTTCTGTAATGCTCTTTCATTCCTGATTGGAATCATGGTATTCCGATACCATTTGGGCATCCGTAAGTGGGATCGCAGTCATCGGTCCTGAATTTTTCCTTCATCTCCTTGTCCAATAGTAACCTTCATAACTCTCTCTTCAGTGGTCGAATTTAGACTATTTTGAGCTCATTGGAATGGTAACCCGACAAGCTTCCAAATGGGACCAGAATTGGCTAATTCTGAGACCGTTCGATATCCCAAAAGCGCGTTGGAACTCATCAATTGTTGTTTTGCAATTTGGATTGTTAAGGTTTCCAAATCACGTGATCCAACAGAGACACTCATGACTCCCTCGTTTGATGTCGAATTGGGTCAATTTTTGGTCATCTGAATGGTACTTTAATGCCCTTTCATTCCTCATTAGAATCGTGGTATTCCGAGACCATTTGGGCATCCGCAGTCGTCCGTCCTGAATTTTTCCTTCATCTCCTTGTCCAATAGTAACCTACATACCTCTCTCTTTAGTGGTCAAATTTATACTATTTTGAGCTCATTGGAATGGTAACTCGACAAGCTTCCAAATGGGACCAGAATTGGCTAATTCTAAGACCGTCGATATACCAAAAGCACATTAGAACTCTTCGATCATCAATTAGCAATTTGGATTGTTAATCTTTCCAAATCGCGTGATCGAACAGAATCGCTCATGACTTCCTCATTTGATGTCGGATTGAGTCGATTTTTGGTCATCTAAAGGGTACTTTAATGCTCTTTCATTCCTGATTGGAATCGTGGTATTCCAAGACCGTTTGGGCAATCGTAAGTGGGATCACAGTCGTCAGTCCTGAATTTTCCCTCCATCTCCCAGTTCATTAGTAACCTTCATAACTCTCTCTTCAGTCTTCAAATTTAGAATATTTTGAGCTCATTGCAATGATAACTTGACAAGCTTCCAAATGGACCAGAACTGTCTATTTCTGAGACCGATCGATATCCCAAAAGCCCGTTAGAACTCTTCGATCGTCATTTTGCAGTTTGGATTGTTAATCTTTCCAAATTGGGCGATAGAATGAAAACACTCAAGACTCCTTCGTTTGATGTTAGATTGGGTCAATTTTTGGTCATCTGAAAGGTTCTTTAATGCTCTTTCATTCCTAATTGGAATCGTGGTATTTCGATACCATTTGGGCATCCGTAAGTGGGATCGAAGTCGTCGGTCCTGAATTTTTCCTTCATCTCTTTGTCTAATAGTAACCTTCATAACTCTCTCTTCAGTTGTCGAATTTAGACTATTTTAAGCTCATTGGAATGGTAACTCGACAAGCTTCCAAATGGGACCAGAATTGGCTAATTTTGAGACCGTTCGATATCGAACTTTTCAATTTGGATTGTTAATCGTTCCAAATCGTACAATCCAACGGAGATGCTCAAGATGCCCTCCTTTGATGTCGAATTGGGTCAATTTTTGGTCATCTGAAAGGTACTTTAGTGCTCTTTCATTCCTGACTTGAATCGTGGTATTTCGAGACCATTTGCACATTCGTAAGTTGGATCGCAATTATCGGTCCTGAATTTTTCCTTTATCTCCTTGTCCAATAGTAACCTTTACAACTCTCTCTTCAATGGTCGAATTTAGACTATTTTGAGCTCATTGGAATGGTAACTCAACAAGCTTCCAAATGGGACCAGAATTGGCTAATTCTGAGACTGTTCGATATCTCAAAAGCGTGTTGGAACTCGTCAATCGTAATTTTGCAATTTGGATTGTTAATCTTTCCTCATTTCATGTCGGATTGGGTCAATTCTTGGTCATCTGAATGGTACTTTAATGCCCTTTCATTCCTCATTGGAATCATGGTATTCCGGGACCATTTGGGCACCGTAAGTGGGATCGCAGTCATCCGTCCAGAATTTTTCCTTCATTTCCTTGTCCAATAGTAACCATCATAACTCTCTCTTCGGTGGTCGAATTTAGACTATTTTGAGCTCATTGGAATGGTAACTCGACAAGCTTCCAAATGGGACCTGCATTGGCTGATTCTGATATCGTTCGATATCCTAAAAGCACGTTGGAACTCTCTGATCATCATTTTGCATTTTGGATTGTTAATCTTTCCAAATCGGGCGATTGAACGAAAACGCACAAGAGTCCCTCGTTTGATGTCAAATTGGGTCGATTTTTAGTCATCTGAAATGTTCTTTAATCCTCTTTCATTCCTGATTGGAATCATGGTATTCCAATACCATTTGGGCATCAGTAAGTGGGATCGCAGTTGTCGGTCCTGAAGTTTGCCTTCATCTCATTGTCCAATAGTAACCTTCATAACTATCTCTTCAGTTGTCAAATTTAGACTATTTTGAGCTCATTGGAATGGTGACCCAACAAGCTTCCAAATGGGACCAGAATTGGCTAACTCTGAGACCGTTCCATATCCCAAAAGCACATTGGAACTCTTTGATCGTCATTTTGCAAGTTGGATTGTTAATCTTTCCAAATCGCACGATCCAACAAAGACGGTCATGACGCCCTCACTTGATGTTGAATTGAGTCAATTTTTGGTCATCTGAAAGGTACTTTAGTGCTCTTTCATTCCTCATTGGAATCATAGTATTCAGAGACCATTTGGGCATCTATAAGTGAGATCGCAGTCGTCCGTCCTGAATTTTTCCTTCATCTCCTTTGTCTAATAGTAACCTTCATAACTCTCTCTTCGGTGGTCGAATTTGTCTATTTTTAGCTCATTGGAATGGTAACTCAACAAGCTTCAAAATGGGACCAACATTGAGAAATTTTGAGACCGTTCGATATCCTAAAAGCACGTTGGAACTCCTCTATCGTCATTTTGCAATTTGGATTGTTAATCTTTCCAAATCACATGATCGATCAAAAACACTCATGACTTCCTCATTTGATATTGGATTGAGTCGATTTTTGGTCATCTAAGCGGTACTTTAATGCTCTTTCATTACTGAGTGGAATCATGGTATTCCGAGACCATTTGGGCATCCGTAAGTGGGATCGCAGTCGTCAGTCCTGAATTTTTCCTCTATCTACTTGTCCAATAATAACCTTCATAACTCTCTTCAGTCCTCAAATTTAGAATATTTTGAGCTCATTGGAATGGTAACTCGACAAGCTTCCAAATGGGACCAGAATTGTCTAATTCTAAGACTAATCAATATCCCAAAAGCCCGTTAGAACTCTTCGATCGTCATTTTGCAATTTGGATTGTTAATCTTTCCAAATCGGGTGATAGAATAGAACTGCTCAACACTCCCTCATTTAATATAAGATTAGGTCAATTTTTGCTCATCTGACAGGTTCTTTAACGCTCTTTAATTCCTGATTGGAATCGTGGTATTCCGAAACCATTTGGGCATCCGTAAGTGGGATCGCAGTCGTCGGTCCTGAATTTTTCCATCATCTCCTTACCTAATAGTAACCTTTATAGCTCTCTCTTCAGTGGATGAATTTAGACTATTTTGAGCTCATTGGAATGGTAACTTGACAAGCTTCCAAATGGGACCGAAATTGGCAAATTCTGAGATCGTTCGATATCCCAAAAGCACGTTGGAACTCTTCATTCGTCATTTTGCAATTTGAATTGTTAATCTATCCAAATCGCGTGATCCAATGGAGACGCTCATGGCTCCCTCGTTTGAGGTCAAATTGGTCAATTTTTGGTCATCTGAATGGTACTTTAGTGCTCTTTCATTCCTAACTTGAATCATGGTATTTCGAGACCATTTGCACATCCGTGAGTGGGATCGCAATCGTTGGTCCTGAATTTTTCCTTTATCTCCTTCTCCAATAGTAACCTTCACAGCTCTCTCTTTAGTAGTCGAATTTAGACTATTTTGTGCTCATTGGAATGGTAACTCGACAAGCTTCTAAATGGGACTAGAATTGTCTAATTCTGAGACCGTTCGATATCCAAAAAGCGTGTTGGAACTCGTCGATCGTCTTTTTGCAATTTGGATTGTTAATCTTTCCAAATCACGTGATCTAATGGACACACTCATGACTCCCTCATTTGATGTCAGATTGGGTCAATTTTTTGTCATCTGAATGGTACTTTAATGCCCTTTCATTCCTAAGTGGAATCGTGGTATTCCGAGACAATTTGGGTATCCGTATGTGGGATCGTAGTTGTCCATCCAGAATTTTTCCTTTATCTCCTTGTCCAATAGCAACCTTCATAACTCTCTCTTCAGTCGCAAAATTTAGACTATTTTGAGCTCATTGGAATGGTAAATCGACAAGGTTCCAAATGTGGTCAGGATTGGCTAATTATGAGACCGTTCGATATCCCAAAAGCATGTTGGAACTCTTCGATCGTCATTTTACAATTTGGATTGTTAATCTTTCCAAATCGCATGATCCAATGGAGACACTCATGACTCCCTCATTGATGTCGAATTGGGATGATTTTTGGTCATCTGAAAGGTACTTTCTTTCTCTTTCATTCCTAATTGGAATCGCGGTATTCCGAAACCATTTTGGCATACGTAAGTGGGATTGCAATTGTCAGTCCTGAATTTTCCCTTCATCTCCTTGTCCAACAGTAACCTTCTTAACTCTCTCTTCAGTGGTCAAATTTAGATTATTTCAAGCTCATTGGAAAGTTAACTTGACAAGCTTCCAAATAGGACTAGAATTGGCTAATTCTGAGACCATTCGATATCCCAAAAGCACGTTAGAACTCTTTGATCGTCATTTTACAATTTCGCTTGTTAATCCTTTGAAATCATGTGATCCAACGTAGATGCTCATGACTCCCTCGGTTGATATCGGATTGGGTCAATTTTTGGTCATCTGAATGGTACTTTAATGCTCTTTCATTCCTAATTGGAATCGTGGTATTCCAAGACCATTTGGGCATCCGTAAGCGGGATCGCAGTCGTTTGTCCAAAATTTTTCCTTCATCTACTTGTCCAATAGTAACCTTCATAACACTCTCTTCAGTGGTCAAATTTAGACTATTTTAAGCTCATTGGAATATTAACTAGCCAAGCTTCCAAATGAGACCAAAATTGGTAAATTGTGAGATCGTTTGATATCCCAAAAGTTCGTTGGAACTCTTTGATCGATCATTTTGTAATGTGGATTATTAATCTTTCCAAATCGCGTGATCCGAGGGAGACGCTCATGACTACCTTGTTAATGTCAGATTGGGTCGATTTTGGTCATCTAAAAGGTACTTTAATGCTCTTTCATTCCTGATTGGAATCGTGGTATTCCGAGACCATTTGGGCATCTGTAAGTGGGATCGCGGTCGTCGGTCCTGAATTTATGCTTCATCTCCTTGTACAATATCAAGCTTCAAAACTCTCTCTTCAATGGTTGAATTTACACTATTTTGAGCTCAATGGAATGGTAACTCGACAAGCTTCCAAATGGGACCAGAATTGGCTATTTTTGAGACCGTTCGATATCCCAAAAGCATGCTTGAACTCTTCGATCATCATTTTGCAATTTCGATTGTTAATCTTTCTAAATCGCGTGATCAAACAAAAAGGCTAAAGACTCCCTCGTTTAATGTCAGATTGGGTCGATTTTTGGTCATCTGAAAGGCTCTTTAATGCTCTTTCATTCCTAATTGGAATCATGGTATTTTGACACCATTTGGGCATCCGTAAGTGGGATCGCAGTCGTTGGTCCTAAATTTTTCCTTCACTCCTTGTCCAAGAGTAACCTTCATAACTATCTCTTCTGCAGTCGAATCAAGACTATTTTGAGCTCATTGGAATGGTAACTCGACAAGCTTCCAAATGGGACCAGAATTGGCTAAATCTGAGACCATTCGATATCCCAAATGCACATTGGAACTCTTCAATCATCATTTTGCAATTTGGATTGTTAATCTTTCCAAATTGCATGATCAAACGGACACGCTCATGACTCCCGCATTTTATGTTGAATTGGGTCGATTTTTCATAATTTGAAAGGTACTTTAGCGCTCTTTCATTCCTGACTTGAATTGTGGTATTCCGAGACCATTCGCACATCCATAAGTGGGATCGCAATCGTCAGTCCTGAATTTCTCCTTTATCTCCATGTCCAATAGTAACCTTCTCAACTCTCTCTTCAGTGGTTAAATTTAGACTATTTTATGCTCATTAGAATTGTAACTCGACAAGCTTACAAATGGGACCAGAGTTGGCTAATTCTGAGACCGTTCGATATCCCAAAAGCCCGTTGGAACTCTTCGGTCGTCATTTTCTAATTTAGATTGTTAATCTTTCCAAATTGCGCGATCCAATGGAGACGCTCATGACTCCTTGTTTGATGTCGGAATGGGTCGATCTTTTGTCACCTGAAAGGTACTTTAATGCTCTTTCATTATTGATAGGAATCATGGTATTCAAAGACAATTTGGGCATCCGTAAGTGGGATCACAGTCGTCGGTCCTGAAATTTCCTTCATCTCCTTGTCTAATAAAAACCTTCATAATCTCTTCAGTGGTCGATTTTAGACTATTTTTATCTCATTGGAATGGTAATTAGCCAACCTTCCAAATGGGACCAGAATTGGCTAATTCTGAGACCGTTTAATAACCCAAAAGAACGTTGGAACTCTTCGATCGTCATTTTTCAATTTGGATTGTTAATCTTTCCAAATCACGTGATCCAATGGATACGCTCATGACTCCCTCATTTATTGTCGAATTGGGTCAATTTTTGGTCATCTGAAAGGTACTCTAGTGCTTTTTCAATCCTGACTTAAATCGTGGTATTCCGAGACCATTTGCACATCCGTAAGTGGGATCGGAGTTGTCGATCTTGAATTTTTCCTTTATCTACTTATCCAACAGTAACCTTCACGACTCTCTCTTCAGTGGTCGAATTTAGACTATTAAAAGCTCATTGGAATGTTAACTCGACAAGCTTCCAAATGGTTTCAAAATTTGTTAATTCTGAGACAGTTCGATATCCCAAAATCATGTTGGAACTCTTCGATCGTCATTTTGCAATTTGGATTGTTAATCTTTCCAAATCATGTGATCCAATAAGACACTCATGACTCCCTCATTTGATGTTGAATTGGGTCAATTTTTGGTCATCAAAATGGTACTTTAGTGCTCTTCCATTGCTGACTTGATTCATGGTATTCCGAGACCATTTCCGCATCCGTAAGTCAGATCGCAGTCGTCAGTCCTTAATTTTTCCTTCATCTCCTTATCCAATAGTAACCTTCATAACTCTCTCTTCAATGGTCAAATTCAGACTATTTTGAGCTCATTTGAATAGTAACTCGACAAGCTTCCAAATGGGACCAGAATAGGCTAATTCTGAGACCGTTCGATACCTCAAAAGCTCATTGGAAAACTTCGATCGTCATTTTGCAATTTAGATTGTTAATCTTTCAAAAACGGGGATCCAACAGAGACGCTCATGACTCCCTTCTTTCATTTCAGATTGGGTTTATTTTTGGTCATTGAAAGGTACTTTAATGCTCTTTCATTCCTGATTGGAATCGTGGTATTCCGAGACCATTTGGGCATCCGTAAGTGGCATCGTAGTCATCAGTCCTGAATTTTTCCTTCATCTCCTTGTCCAATAGTAACCTTCATAACTCTCTCTTCAGTGGTCAAATTAAGGCTATTTTGAGCTCATTGGCATGGTAACTTGACAAGCTTCCAAATGGGTCCAAATTTGGCAAATTCTGAGACCGTTCGATATCCTAAAAGCTTCCAAATGGGTCCAAATTAAGGCTATTTTGAACTCTTTGATCGTCATTTTGCCAATTGTATTGTTAATCTTTCTAAATCACATGATCTAATGCAGACGCTCATGACGCCCTCTTTTGATGTCGAATTGGGTCAATTTTTGGTCATCTGAAAGGTACTTTAGTGCTCTTTCATTCCTCATTGGAATTGTGGTATTCAGAGACCATTTGGGCATCCGTAAGTGGAATCGCAATCGTCCGTCCAGAATTTTTCGTTCATCTCCTTTGTCCAATAGTAACCTTCATAACTCTCTCTTTGGTGGTCAAATTTAGACTATTTTTAGCTCATTGGAATGATAACTCGACAAGCTTCAAAATGGGACCAGCATTGACAAATTCTGAGACTGTTCGATATCCTAAAAGCACGTTGGAACTCTTCGATCGTCATTTTGCAATTTAGATTGTTAATCTTTACAAATCGCGCGATCAAACGAAAACGCTCATGACTTCCTCGTTTGATATTGGATTAAGTCAATTTTTGGTCATCTAAAAGGTACTTTAATGCTCTTTCATTGTTGTGGGGTATTGTGGTTTTCCGAGACCATTTGGGCATTCGTAAGTGGGATTGCAGTCGTCGGTCCTGAATTTTCCCTCCATCTACTTGTCCAAAAGTAACCTTCATAACTCTCTTCAGTCTTCAAATTTAGAATATTTTGAGCTCATTGGAATGGTAACTCGGCAAGCTTCCAAATGGGACCAGAATTGTCTAATTCTAAGACCAATCGATATCCCAAAAGCCCGTTAGAACTCTTCGATCGTCATTTTGCAATTTGGATTGTTAATCTTTCCAAATCGGGTGATCGAATGGAAATGCTCAACAGTCCCTCGTTTGATGTCAGATTGGGTTGATTTTTGGTCATCTGAAAGGTTCTTTAATGCTCTTTCATTCTTGATTGGAATCGTGGTATTCCAACACCATTTGGGCATCCGTAAGTGGGATTACAGTCGTCGGTCTTGAATTTTTCCTTCATCTCCTTGTCCAATAGTAACCTCATAGCTCTCTCTTCAGTGGTCGAATTTAGACTATTTTGAGCTCATTTGAATGGTAACTCGACAAGCTTCCAAATGGGAACAAAATTAGCAAATTCTAAGACCGTTCGATATCCCAAAAGCACGTTGGAACTCTTCGTTCGTCAATTTGTAATTTGGATTATTAATCTTTTTAAAACGCATGATCCACTGTAAATGCTCATGGCTCCCTCACTTGATGTCGAATTGGGTCGATTTTTGGTCATCTGAATGGTACTTTAGTGCTCTTTCATTCCTAACTTGAATCGTGGTATTCCGAGACCATTTGCACATCCGTGAGTGGGATCACAATCATCGGTCCTGAATTTTTCCTTTATCTTCTTGTCCAATACTAACCTGCACAAGTCTCTATTCAGTTGTCGAATTTAGACTATTTTGTGCTCATTAGAATGGTAACTCGACAAGCTTCCAAATGGGACCAGAATTAGCTAATTCTGAGACCGTTTGATATCCGAAAAGTGCGTTGGAATTCGTCGATCGTCATTTTACAATTTGGATTGTTAATCTTTCCAAATCATGTGATCTAATGGACACACTCATGACTCCCTCATTTGATGTCGGATTGGGTCAATATTTTGTCATCTAAATGGTACTTTAATGCCCTTTCATTCCTAAGTGGAATCGTGGTATTCCGAGACAATTTCGGCATCCGTATGTGGGATTGCAGTTGTCCATCCAGAATTTTTCCTTCATCTCCTTGTCCAATAGCAACCTTCATAACTCTCTCTTCAGTGGTCGAATTAAGACTATTTTGAGCTCATTGGAATGGTAAATCGATAAGGTTCCAAATGTGGTCAGGATTGGCTAATTATGAGATCGTTCGATATCCCAAAAGCATGTTGGAACTCTTCGATCTTCATTTTGCAATTTGGATTGTTAATCTTTTAAAATCGCGTGATCCAATGGAGACGCTCATGATTCCCTCGTTTAATGTCGAATTGGGATGATTTTTGGTCATCTGAAAGGTACTTTATTGTTCTTTCATTCTTGATTAGAATCGTGGTATTCCGACACCATTTTGGCATCCATAAGTGGGATCCCAGTTGTCGGTCCGAAATTTTCCCTTCATCTCCTTGTCCAATAGTAACCTTCTTAACTCTCTTCAGTAGTCAAATTTAGACTATTTTGATCTCATTGGAATAGTAACTCGCCAAGCTTCCAAATGGGACCAAAACTGGTAAATTATGAGACTGTTTGATATCCCAAAAGTTCGTTGGAACTCTTCGATCTTCATTTTGCAATTGGATTGTTAATCTTTCCCAATCATGCGATCGTACGGAAACCCTCATGACTCCCTCGTTTGATGTCGGATTTGGTTGATTTTTGGTCATCTGTAAGGTACTTTAATGCTCTTTCATTCCTGATTGGAATCGTGGTATTCTAAGCCCATTTGGGCATCCGTAAGTGGGATCGCAGTCATTGGTCCTAAATTTTTCCTTCATCTCCTTGTCCAATAGTAACCATCATAACTCTCTCTTCAGTGGTCGAATTTAGACTATTTTGAGCTCATTGGAATGGTAACTCGACAAGCTTCCAAATGAGACCAGAATTGGCTAATTCTGAGACCGTTCGATATCCCAATAGCACACTTGAACTCTTCGATCGTCATTTTGCAATTTGGATTGTTAGTCTTTCCAAATCACGTGATCGAACAGAAACACTAAAGACTCCCTCATTTAATGTCAGATTGGGTCGATTTTTGGTCATCTAAAAGGTTCTTTAATGCTCTTTCATTCCTGATTGGAATCGTGGTATTCTGATACCTTTTGGGCATCCGTAAGTGGAATCACAGTCGTCGGTCCTAAATTTTTCCTTCATCTCCTTGTCCAAGAGTAACCTTCATAACTGTCTCTTCTCTGGTCGAATCGAGACTATTTTATGCTCATTGGAATGGTAACAAGACAAGCTTCCAAATGGGACTAGAATTAGCTAATTCTGAGACCGTTTGATATCCGAAAAGCACGTTGGAACTCGTCGATCGTCATTTTGCAATTTGGATTATTAATCTTTCTAGATCACATGATCTGATGGACGCACTCATGACTCCCTCGTTTGATGTCGGATTGGGTCAATTTTTTGTCATCTAAATGGTACTTTAATGCCCTTTCATTCCTAAGTGGAATCGTGGTATTCCGAGACAATTTCGTCATTCGTATGTGGGATCGCAGTTGTCCATCCAGAATTTTTCCTTCATCACCTTGTCCAATAGCAACCTTCATAACTCTCTCTTCGGTGGTCGAATTAAGACTATTTTAAGCTCATTGGAATGATAAATCAACAAGGTTCCAAATGTGGCCAGGTTTGGCTAATTATGGGACTGTTCGATATGCCAAAAGCACGTTGGAACTCTTCGATTGTCATTTTGCTATTTGGATTGTTAATCCTTCCAAATCCCGTGATCCAATGGAGATGCTCATAACTCCCTCATTTGATGTCGAATGGGGAAGATGTTTAGTCATTTGAAAGGTACTTTATTGCTCTTTCATTCTTGATTGGAATCGTATTCCGAGACCATTTTGGCATCCGTAAGTGGGATCCCAGTTGTCGGTCTGAAATTTTCCCTTTATCTCCTTGTCCAATAGTAACCTTCTTAACTCTCTCTTCAGTAGTCAAATGTAGACAATTTTGATCTCATTGGAATAGTAACTCGCCAAGCTTCCAAATGGGACCAAAATTGGCAAATTGTGAGACTGTTTGATATCCCAAAAGTTCGTTGGAACTCTTCGATCGTCATTTTGCAATTTGGATTGTTAATCTTTCCAAATCGTGCGATCGTATGGAAACGCTCATGACTCCCTCATTTGATGTCGGATTTGGTTGATTTTTGGTCATCTGAAAGGTACTTTAATGCTCTTTCATTCCTGATTAGAATCGTGGTATTCCGAGCCCATTTGGGCATCCGTAAGTGGGATCGCATTCGTCGGTCCTAAATTTTTCCTTCATCTCCTTGTCCAATAGTAACCATCATAACTCTCTCCTCAGTGGTCGAATTTAGACTATTTTGAGCTCATTGGAATGGTAACTCGACAAGCTTCCAAATGAGACTAGAATTGGCTAATTCGAAGACCGTTCGATATCCCAATAGCACACTTGAACTCTTCGATCGTCATTTTGCAATTTGGATTGTTAGTCTTTCCAAATCACGTGATTGAACAGAAACACTAAAGACTCCCTCGTTTAATGTCAGATTGGGTCGATTTTTAGTCATCTGAAAGGTTCTTTAATGCTCTTTCATTCCTGATTGGAATCGTGGTATTCTGATACCATTTGGGCATCCATAAGTGGGATCGCAGTCGTCGGTCCTAAATTTTTCCTTCATCTCCTTGTCCAAGAGTAACCTTCATAATTGTCTCTTCTCTAATCGAATCGAGACTATTTTGTGCTCATTGGAATGGTAACAAAACAAGCTTCCAAATGGGACTATAATTAGCTAATTCTGAGACCATTTGATATCCGAAAAGCGCGTTGGAACTCATCGATCATCATTTTGCAATTTGGATTATTAATCTTTCCAAATCACATGATCTGATGAACACACTCATGACTCCCTCGTTTGATGTCGGATTGGGTCAATTTTTTGTCATTTAAATGCTACTTTAATGCCCTTTCATTCCTAAGTGAAATCGTGGTATTCCGAGACAATTTTGGCATCTGTATGTGGGATCGTATTTGTCCATCCAGAATTTTTCTTTCATCTCCTTCTCCAATAGTAACCTTCATAACTCTCTCTTCGGTGGTCGAATTAAGACTATTTTGAGTCATTGGAATGGTAAATCAACAAGGTTCCAAATGTGGCCAGGTTTGGCTAATTATGAGACCGTTCGATATCCCAAAAGCACGTTGGAACTCTTCGATCGTCATTTTGCAATTTGGATTGTTAATCCTTCCAAATCCCGTGATCCAATGGAGACGCTCATGACTCCCTCGTTTGATGTCGAATGGGGATGATTTTTGGTCATCTGAAAGGTACTTTATTGCTCTTTCATTCCTGAATGGAATTGTGGTATTCCGAGACCATTTTGGCATCCGTAAGTGGGATCCCAGTTGTCGGTCCAGAATTTTCCCTTTATCTCCTTGTCCAATAGTAACCTTCTTAACTCTCTCTTCAGTAGTCAAATTTAGACTATTTTGATCTCATTGGAATAGAATAGTAACTCGCCAAGCTTCCAAATGGGACCAAAATTGGCAAATTGTGAGACTGTTTGATATCCCAAAAGTTCATTGGAACTCTTCGATCGTCATTTTGCAATTTGGATTGTTAATCTTTCCAAATCGTGCGATCATACGGAAACGCTCATGCTCCTTCGTTTGATGTCAGATTTTGTTGATTTTTGGTCATCTAAAGGTACTTTAATGCTCTTTCATTCCTGATTGCAATCGTGGTATACCGAGCCCATTTGGGCATCCATAAGTGAGATCGCAGTCATGGGTCCTGAATTTTCCTACATCTCCTTGTCCAATAGTAACCATCATAACTCTCTCTTCAGTGGTCGAATTTAGACTATTTTGAACTCATTGGAATGGTAACTCGACAAGCTTCCAAATGGGACCAGAATTGGCTAATTCTGAAACCGTTCGATATCCCAATAGCACACTTGAACTCTTCAATCATCATTTTGCAATTTGGATTGTTAATCTTTCCAATTCCTGGGATCGAACAGAAACGCGAAAGACTCCCTCGTTTAATGTCAAATTGGGTCAATTTTTGGTCATATGAAAGGTTCTTTAATGCTCTTTCATTCCTGATTGGAATCGTGGTATTCCGATACCATTTGGGCATCCGTAAGTGGGATCGCAGTCGTCGGTCCTAAATTTTTCTTTCATCTCCTCGTCCAAGAGTAACCTTCATAACTGTCTCTTCTGTGGTCGAATCGAGACTATTTTAAGCTCATTGGAATGGGAACTCGACAAGCTTCCAAATGGGACATAATTGGCTAAATCTAAGACCGTTCAATATCCCAAATGCACATTGGAACTCTTCGATTGTCATTTTGCATTTTGTATTGTTAATCTTTCCAAATCGCGCGATCCAACAGAGACGCTCATGACTCCCTCATTTGATGTCGAATTGGGTCAATTTTTGGTCATCTGAAAGGTACTTTAGTGCTCTTTCATTCCTGACTTGAATCGTGGTATTCCTGACTTGTCCAATAGTAACCTTCTCAACTCTCTCTTCAATGGTTGAATTTAGACTATTTTGTGCTCATTAGAATTGTAACTCAACAAGCTTACAAATGGGACCAGAATTGGCTAATTTTGAGAACGTTCGATATCCCAAAAGCACGTTGGAACTCTTCGGTTGTCATTTTCCAATTTAGATTGTTAATCTTTCCAAATCGCGCGATCCAATGGACATGCTCATGACACCCTTGTTTGATCTCAGAATGGGTCAATTTTTCGCCACCTGAAAGGTACTTTAATGCACTTTCATTCTTGATAGGAATCATGGTATTCCAAAGTGGGATCGCAGTCGTCGGTCCTGAATTTTTCCTTCATCTCCTTGTCCAATAAAAACCTTCATAATCTCTTCAGTGGTCGACTTTAGACTATTTTTATCTCATTGGAATGGTAATTCGCCAAGCTTCAAAATGGGACCAGAATTGGCTAATTCTAAGATCGTTCGATAACCCAAAAGAACGTTGGAACTCTTCGATCGTCATTTTTCAATTTGGATTGTTAATCTTTCCAAATCGCATGATCAAACAAAAACGCTAAAGACTCCCTCGTTTAATGTCAGATTGGGTCGATTTTTAGTCATCTGAAAGGTTCTTTAATGCTCTTTCATTCCTGATTGGAATCATGCTATTTCGAGATCATTTTGGCATCCGTAAGTGGGATCGCAGTTGCCGGTCCTGAATTTTTCCTTCATCTCCATGTCCAATAGTAACCTACATAACTCTCTCTTCAGTGGTCGAATTTAGACTATTTGGAGCTTGTTGGAATGGTAACTCGACAAGCTTCCAAATGGGACCAGAATTGGATAATTCTAAGATTGTTCAATATCCCAAAGGAACGTTGGAACTCCTTGATCATCATTTTGCAATTTGGATTGTTAATCTTTCCAAATCGGGCAATCGAACGGAAATGCTCAAGACTCCCTTGTTTGATGTCAGATTGGGTCGATTTCTAGTCAACTGAAAGGTTCTTTAATTCACTTTCATTCCTGATTGGAATCGTGGTATTCTGATACCATTTGGGCATCCGTAAGTGGGATCGCAGTCGTCGGTCCTGAATTTTTCCTTCATCTCCTTGTCCAATAAGAACCTTTATAACTCCCTCTTTAGTGGTCAAATTTTGACTATTTTAAGCTATTGGAATGGTAACTCGACAAGCTTCCAAATGGGACCAGAATTAGCTAATTCTGAGACCATTAGATATCCCAAAAGCATGTTGGAACTCTTCGATCATCATTTTACAATTTAGATTGTTAATCTATCTAAATCACGTGATCCAATAGAGACGGTCAAGAATCCCTCATTTGTTGTCGGATTGGGTCAATTTTTGGTCATCTGAAAGGTTCTTTAATGCTCTTTCATTCCTGATTGGAATCGTGGTATTCTTATACCATTTACGCATCCGTAAGTGGGATCACAATCGTTGGTCCTAAATTTTTCCTTCATCTCCTTTTCCAAAAGTAACCTTCATACCTCTCTCTTTAGTGGACGAATTTAGACTGTTTTAAGCTCATTGGAATGGTAACTCAACAAGCTTTCAAATGGGACCAGAATTGGCTAATTCTGAGACCGTTCAATATCTAAAAAGCATGTTGGAACTCTTCGATCGTCATTTTGCAATTTGGATTTTTAATCTTTCCAAATCGCGCGATCGTATGGAAACGCTCATGATTCCCTCGTTTGATGTCAGATTTGGTTAATTTTTTATCATCTGAGAGGTACTTTAATGCTCTTTCATTCCTGATTGGAATCGTGGTATTCTGAGCCCATTTGGGCTTCCGTAAGTGGGATCGCAGACGTCGGTCCTGAATTTTTCCTTCATCTCCTTGTCCAATAGTAACCATCATAACTCTCTCTTCAGTGGTCGAATTTAGAATATTTTGAACTCATTGTAATGGTAACTCAACATGCTTCCAAATGGGACCAAAATTGGCTAATTATAAGTTTATTCAATATCCCAAAAGCACGTTGGAACTCTTCGATTGTCATTTTAGAATTTGCTTTGTTAATCTTTCCAAATCATGCGATCCAAAGGAGAAGCTCAGGACTCCTTCATTTGATGTCAAATTGGGTTAATTTTTGGTCATCTGAAAGGGACTTTAATGCTCTTTCATTCCTGATTGGAATCGTGGTATTTCGAGACCATTTGGTCATCCATAAGTGGGATCGTAGTCATCAGTCCTGAATTTTTCCTTTATCTCCTTGTCCAATAGTAACCTTCATAACTCTCTCATTAGTGGTCGAATTTAGACTATTTTGAGCTCAATGGAATGGTAACTCAACAAGCTTCCAAATGGGATCAGAATTGTCTAATCTTGAGACCGTTCGATATCCAAAAAGCCCGTTGGATTGTCATTTTGCAATTTGGATTGTTAATCTTTTCAAATCGCGTGATCTAATGGAGACGCTTATGACTCCCTCATTTGATGTTGAATTGGGTCATTTTTTAGTCAGCAGAACGGTACTTTAATGCTCTTTCATTCCTAATTAGAATCGTGGTATTCCGAGACCATTTGGGTATCCGTAAGTGGGATCGTAATCCTTGGTCCTAAATTTTTCCTTCATCCCCTTGTCCAATAGTAACCTTCATTACTCTCTCTTCAGTGGTCGAATTTAGACTATTTTGAGCTTATTGGAATGAGAACTCAACAAGCTTCGAAATGAGACCAGAATTGGCTAATTCTAAGATCATTCGATATCCCAAAAGCATGTTAGAACTCTTCGATCATCATTTGGCAATTTGGATTGTCAATCTTTCCAAATCGGGCAATCGAACGGAAGCGCTCATGACTCCCTCATTTGATGTCAGAATGGGTCAATTTTTGGTCATCTGAAAGGTTCTTTAATGGTCTTTCATTCCTGATTGGAATCGTGGTATTCCGATACCATTTGGGCATCCGTAAGTGGAATCGCAGTCGTCGATCCTGATTTTCTCCTTTATCTCCTTGTCCAATTGTGACCTTCATAACTCTCTCTTCAGTGGTCAAATTTAGACTATTTTAAGCTCATTGGAATAGTGACTCGACAAGCTTCTAAATGGGACCAAAATTGGCTAATTCTGAGACCGCTCGATATCCCAAAAGCACGTTGGAACTCTTTGATCGTCATTTTACAAAATGTATTGTTACTCTTTCTAAATCACGCGATCTAATGGAGATGTTCAGGACTCCCTCGATTGATGTCAGATTGGGTCAATTTTTTATCAGCTGAAAAGTACTTTAATGCTCATTCATTCCTAATTGGAATCGTGGTATTCCGAGACCATTTCGGCCTCCGTAAGTGGGATCGCAGTCATCGGCCTTGAATTTTTCCTTCAGCCCCTTGTCCAATAGTAACCTTCATAACTCTCTCTCCAGTGGTCGAATTTAGACTATTTTGAACTCATTGGAATGGTAACTCGCCAAGTTTCCAAATGGGACCAGAATTGACTCATTTTGAGATCGTTCGATATCTCAAAAGCACGTTGGAACTCTTCGATCATCATTTTGCAATTTGGATTATTAATCTTTCCAAATCGAGCAATCAAACAAAAATGCACAAGACTCCATCATTGAATGTCAGATTGGGTCCACTTTTGGTCATCTGAAAGGTTCTTTAGTGCTCTTTCATTCCTGATTGGAATCGTGGTATTCCGATACCATTTGGGCATCCGTAAGTGGGATCGCAATCATCGGTCGTCAATTTTTCCTTCATCTCATTGTCCAAGAGTAACCTTCATAACTCCCTCTTCAGTAGTCGAATTTAGACCATTTTGAGCTCATTGGAATGGTAACTTGGCAAGCTTCCAAATGGGACTAGAATTGGCTAATTCTGAGACCGTTCGATATCCCAAAAGCACGTTGGAACGCTTTGATCATCATTTTTCAATTTGGATTGTTCATCTTTTCAAATCGTGCGATCCAACGGAGACACTCATGATGCCCTCATTTGAAGTCAAATTGGGTCAATTTTTGGTCATCTGAAAGGTACTTTAGTGCTCTTTCATTCCTGACTTTAATCGTGGTATTTCGAGACCATTACGCATCCGTAAGTGGGATCGCAATCGTCGGTCCTAAATTTTTTCTTTATCTCCTTGTCCAATAGTAACCTTCTCAACTCTCTCTTCAGTGGTCGAATTTAGACTATTTTGATCTCATTGGAATGGTAACTCGACATGCTTCCAAATGGGACCAGAATTGGCTAATTCCAAGACCGTTCGATATCTCAAACGCGCGTTGGAACTCGTCAATCATCATTTTGCAATTTGGATGGTTAATCTTTCCAAATCATGTGATCCAACAGAGACATTCATGACTCCCTCGATTGATGTCGGATTGGGTAAATTTTTGGTCATCTGAATGGTACTTTAATGCCATTTCATTCCTTATTGGAATCGTGGTATTCCGCGACTATTTGGGCATCCACAAGTGCAATCGCAGTCGTATGTCCTGAATTTTTCCTTCATCTCCTTGCCCAATAGTCACCTACATAACTCTCTCATTAGTGGTCAAATTTATACTATTTTGAGCTCATTGGAATGGTAACTTGATAAGCTTCCAAATGGGACCAGAATTGGGTAATTCTAAGACCGTTCGATATCCCAAAAGCACGTTGGAACTCTTCGATCGTCAATTAGCAATTTGGATTGTTAATCTTTCCAAATCGCATGATCTAATGGAGATGCTTATGACTCCCTCGTTTGATGTTGAATTGGGTCATTTTTTGGTCGTCTGAAAGGTACTTTAATGCTCTTTCATTCCTGACTGGAATCGTGGTTTTCCGAGACCATTTGGGTATCCGTAAGTGGAATTGCAATCTTCGGTCCTAAATTTTTCCTTCATCTCCTTGTCTAATAGTAACCTTCATAACTCTCTCTTCAGAGGTCAAATTTAGACTTTTTTAAGTTCATTGGAATGGTAACCCGACAAGCTTCGAAATAGGACTGGAATTGGCTAATTCTGAGATCATTCAATATCTAAAAAGCACATTGGAACTCTTTGATCGTCATTTAGCAATTTGGATTGCTAATCTTTTCAAATCAGTCGATCGAATGAAAATGCTTAAGACTCCCTCATTTGATGTGTGATTGGGTCCATTTTTGGCCATCTGAAAGGTTCTTTAATGCTCTTTCATTCCTGATTGGAATCCTGGTATTCCGATACCATTTGGGCATCCGTAAGTGGGATCGCAGCCGTCGGTCCTGAATTTTACCTTCATCTCCTTATGCAATAGTAACCTTCATCACTCTCTCTTTCGTGGTCGAATTTAGACTATTTTGAGCTCATTGGAATGGTAACTCCACAACCTTCCAAATGGGACCAGAATTGGTTACCTCTGAGCCGTTCGATATCCCAAAAGCACGTTAGAACTCTTCGATCGTCATTTTGTAAATTGTATTGTTAATCTTTCTAAATCACACGATTTAATGCAGACGCTCATGACTCCCTCGTTTGATGTTGGATTGGTTCAATTTTTTATCAACTAAAAGGTACTTTAATGCCCTTTCCTTCCTTATTGGAATCGTGGTATTCTGAGACCATTTGGGCATCCGTAAGTGGGATCGCAGTCGTCGGTCCTGAATTTTTCCTTCATCTCCTTGTCCAATAGTAACCTTGATAACACTCTCTCTAGTGGTCAAATTTATACTATTTTGAGCTCATTGGAATGGTAACTTGCTAAGCTTCCAAATGGGACCAGAATTGGCTAATTCTGAAACCGTTCGATATCCCAAAAGCACGTTGGAACTCTTCAGTCGTAATTTTCCAATTTAGATTGTTAATCTTTCCAAATCGCCCGATCCAAGGGAGACGCTCGTCAATCCCTTGTTTGACGCCGAAATGGGTTGATTTTTCATCACCTGAAAGGTACTTTAATGCACTTTCATTACTGATAGGAATCATGGTATTCCAAGACAATTCGGGCATCCGTAAGTGGGATCCAGTCGTCGGTCCTGAATTTTTCCTTCATCTCCTTGTCTAATAGTAACCTTCATAACTCTCTCTTCAGTTGTCGAATTTAGACTATTTTGAGCTCATTGGAATGGTAACTCGACAAGCTTTCAAATGGGACCAGAATTGGCTAATTCTGAGACCGTTCGATATCCCAAAAGCACGTTGGAACTCTTCGATCGTCATTTTTCAATTTGGATTGTTAATCTTTCCAAATCGTACGATCCAACAGAGACGCTCAAGATGCCCTCGTTTGATGTCGAATTGGGTCAATTTTTGGACATCTGAAAGGTACATTAGTGCTCTTTCATTCTTGACTTGAATCGTGGTATTCCGAGACCATTTGCACATCCGTAAGTTGGATCACAATTATCGATCCTGAATTTTTCCTTTATCACCTTCTCCAATAGTAACCTTCACAACTCTCTCTTCAGTAGTCAAATTTAGACTATTTTAAGCTCATTGGAATGGTAACTCGACAAGCTTCCAAATGGGACCAGAATTGGCTAATTCTGAGACTGTTCGATATCTCAAAAGCGAGTTGGATCTCGTCAACCGTAATTTTGCAATTTGGATTGTTAATCTTTCCAAATCACGCGATCCAACAGAGACACTCATGACTCCCTCGTTTGATGTCAGATTGGGTCAATTCTTGGTCATCAGTATGGTACTTTAATGCCCTTTCATTCCTCATTGGAATCGTGGTATTCCGCGACCATTTGGGCATCCATAATTGGGATCGCAGTTGTCCGTCCAGAATTTTTCCTTCTTTTCCTTGTCCAATAGTAACCTTCATAACTCTCTCTTTAGTGGTTGAATTTAGACTATTTTGAGCTCCTTAGAATGGTAACTCGACTAGCCTCCAAATGGGACCAGCATTGGCTAATTCTCAGACCGTTCGATATCCTAAAAGCACGTTCGAACTCTCCGATCATCATTTTGCAATTTGGATTGTTAATCTTACCAAATCGGGCGATCGATCGGAAACGCACAAGACTCCCTCGTTTGATGTCAAATTGGGTCAATTTTTGGTCATCTGAAAGGTTCTTTAATTCTCTTTCTTCCAGAATGGAATCGTGGTATTCCGATACCATTTGGGCATCCGTAACTGGGATCGCAGTTGTCGGTCCTGAAGTTTTCCTTTATCTCCTTGTCCAATAGTAAGCTTTATAACTCTCTCTTCAGTGGCCAAATTTAGACTATTTTGAGCTCATTGGAATGGTGACCCAACAAGCTTCCAAATAGGACCGAAATTGGCTAATTCTGAGACCATTCCATATCCCAAAAGCACGATGGAACTCTTCGATCGTCATTTTGCAAGTTGGATTGTTAATCTTTCCAAATCGCACGATCCAATGGAGACGCTCATGAAGCCCTTGTTTGATGTCGAATTGGGTCAATTTTTGGTCATCTGAAAGGTACTTTAGTGCTCTTTCATTCCTCATTAGAATTGTGGTATTCAGAGACTATTTGGGCATCCATAAGTGGGATCGCAGTCGTCCGTCCTGAATTTTTCCTTCATCTCCTCTGTCCAATAGTAACCTTCATAACTCTCTCTTCGGTGGTCGAATTTAGACTATTTTTAGCTCATTGGAATGGTAACTCGACAAGCTTCAAAATGGGACCAGCATTAACAAATTCTAAGACCGTTCGATATCCAAAAAGCACGTTGGAACTCTTCGATCGTCATTTTGCAATTTAGATTGTTAATCTTTCTAAATTGCACGATCGAACGAAAATGCTCATGACTTCCTCGTTTGAAATTGGATTGAGCCGATTTTTGGTCATCTAAAAGGTACTTTAATGCTCTTTCATTACTGAGTGGAATCGTGGTTTTTCGAGACCATTTTGGCATTCGTAAGTGGGATCACAGTCGTCGGTCCTGAATTTTCCCTCCATCTACTTGCCCAATAGTAACCTTCATAACTCTCCTCAATCTTCAAATTTATAATATTTTGAGCTCATTGGAATGGTAACTCGACAAGCTTCCAAATGGGAGCAAAATTGTCTAATTCTAAGACCAATCGATATCCCAAAAGCCAGTTAGAACTCTTCAATCGTCATTTTGCAATTTGGATTGTTAATCTTTCCAAATTGGGCGATTGAATAGAAACGCTCAACACTGCCTCGTTTGATGTCAGATTGGTTGATTTTTGGTCATCTGAAAGGTTCTTTAATACTCTTTCATTCCCGATTGGAATTGTGGTATTCTGATACCATTTGGGCATCCGAGAGTGGGATCGCAGTCATCAGTCCTGAATTTTTCCTTCATCTCCTTGTCCAATTATAACCTTCATTACTTTCTCTTCAGTGGTCGAATTTAGAATATTTTGAGCTCATTGGAATGGTAACGCGACTAGCTTCCAAATGGGACTGAAATTGGCAAATTCTGAGACCGTTCGATATCCCAAAAGCACGTTGGAACCCTTCATTCGTCATTTTGCAATTTGGATTGTTAATCTTTCCAAATTGCATGATCCAATGGAGACAATGATGGCTCCCTCATTTGATATGGAATTGGGTCGATTGTTGGTCATCTGAATGGTACTTTAGTGCTCTTTAATTCGTAACTTGAATCGTGGTTTTTCGAGACCATTTGCACATCCGTGAGTGGGATCGCAATCATCGGTCCTGAATTTTTCCTTTATCTCCTGGTCGAATAATAACCTTCACAACTCTCTCTTCAATAGTCGAATTTTGACTATTTTGTGCTCATTGGAATGGTAACTCGACAAGCTTCCAAATGGGACCAGAATTGGTAATTCTGAGACCGTTCGATATCCCAAAAGGGCGTTGGAACATGTCAATCGTCGTTTTGCAATTTGGATTGTTAATCTTTCCAAATCAAGCAATCCAATAGAGACACTCATGACTCCCTCGTTTGATGTCGGATGGAGTCAATTTTTGATCATCTGAATGGAACTTTAATGCTCTTTCATTCTAGAATGGAATCGTGGTATTACGAGACCATTTGGGCATCTCTAAGTCGAATAGTAGTCATCGGTGCTAAATTTTTCCTTCATCTCCTTGTCCATTAGTAGCCTTCATAACTCTGTCTTCGGTGGTCGAATTTAGACTATTTGGAGCTCATTAGAATGGTAACTCGACAGCCTTCCAAATAGGACCAGTATAGGCTAATTCTGAGATCATTCGATATCCCAAAAGCACGTTGGAACTCTTCGATCTTCAATTTGCAATTTGGATTGTTAATCTTTCCAAATCATGTGATCAAACGAAAATGCTTAAGACTTCCTCGTTTGATGTCGGATTGAGTCAATTTTTGGTCATCGAAAGGGTACTTTAATGCTCTTTCATTCCTGATTGGATCATGGTATTCCAAGACCATTTGGGCAATTGTAAGTGGGATCATAGTCGTCAGTCCTGAATTTTCCCTCCATCTCCTAGTCCAATAGTAACCTTCATAACTCTCTCTTCAGTCTTCAAATTTAGAATATTTTGAGCTCATTGGAATGGTAACTTGACAAGCTTCCAAATGGGACCAGAATTGTCTAATTTTGGGACCGATCGATATCCCAAAAGCCAGTTAGAACTCTTCGATCGTCATTTTGTAATTTGGCTTATTAATCTTTCCAAATCGGGTGATCGAACGAAAACACTCAAGACTCCTTCGTTTGATGTCAAATTGGGTCAATTTTTTTATCATCTGAAAGGTTCTTTAATGCTCTTTCATTCCTGATTGGAATCGTGGTATTCTGATACGATTTGGGCATCCACTAGTGGGATCGCAGTCATCAGTCCTGAATTTTTCCTTGATCTCCTTGTCCAATAGTAACCTTCAAAACTCTCTCTTTAGTGGTCGAATTTAGACTATTTTGAGCTCATTGGAATGGTAACTCGACAAGCTTCCAAATGAGACTAGAATTGGCTAATTCTGAGGCCGTTCGATATCCTAAAAGCATGTTAGAACTCTTCGATCATCATTTTACAATTTCATTTGTTAATCTTTCGAAATCACGTGATCCAAGGTAG
Source organism: Magnolia sinica (assembly GCF_029962835.1). Lineage (NCBI taxonomy): Eukaryota > Viridiplantae > Streptophyta > Magnoliopsida > Magnoliales > Magnoliaceae > Magnolia > Magnolia sinica. The sequence continues at coordinate 73,885,144 of NC_080573.1, forward strand.
ACGCTCATGCTTCCCTCATTTGATTTCAGATTGGGGTGATTTTTGGACATCTGAAAGGTACTTTAATGCTCCTTCAATCCTATTTGGAATCGTGGTATTCCAAGACCATTTGGGCATCCGTAAGTGGGATCGTAGTTGTCGGTCCTAAATTTTCCCTTCATCTCCTTGTCCAGTAGTACCTTCATAACTCTCTCTTTAGTGGTCAAATTTAGACTACTTTAAGCTCATTGGAATGGTAACTCGACAAGCTTCCAAATAGGACTAGAATTGGCTAATTCTGAGGCCGTTCAATATCCCAAAAGCATGTTAGAACTCTTTGATCATCATTTTACAATTTCATTTGTTAATCTTTTGAAATCACATGATCCAACGTAGACGCTCATGGCTCCCTCATTTGATATCGGATTGGAGCAATTTTTAGTCATCTGAAAGGTACTTTAATGCTCTTTCATTCCTAACTGGAATCGTGGTATTCTAAGACCATTTGGGCATCCGTAAGCGGGATCATAGTCGTCGGTCCTGAATTTTTCCTTCATCTCCTTGTCCAATAGTAACCTTCATAACCCTCTCTTCAGAGGTCAAATTTAGACTTTTTTGAGCTCATTGGAATGGTAACCCGACAAGCTTCGAAATGGGACTAGAATTGGCTAATTCTGAGATCATTCAATATCCAAAAAGCACATTGGAACTCTTTGATCGTCATTTGGCAATTTGGATTGCTAATCTTTCCAAATCGGTCGATCGAATGGAAACGCTTAAGACTCCCTCATTTGATGTGTGATTGGGTCCATTTTTGGTCATCTGAAAGGTTCTTTAATGCTCTTTCATTCCTGATTGGAATCGTGGTATTCCGATACCATTTGGGCATCCGTAAGCGGGATCGTAGTCGTCGGTGCTGAATTTTTCCTTCATCTCCTTGTCCAATAGTAACCTTCATAACTCTCTCTTTAGTGGTCGAATTTAGACGTTTTTGAGCTGATTGGAATGGTAACTCGACAAGCTTCAAAATGGGACCAGAATTTGCTAATTCTAATATACTTCAATATCCAAAAAGCACGTTGTAACTCTTCGATCGTCATTTGGCAATTTAGATTGCTAATCTTTCCAAATCGGATGATCGAATGAAATCGCTCAAGACTCCCTCATTTATTGTGCGATTGGGTCCATTATTGGCCATCTGAAAGGTTCTTTAATGCTCTTTTATTCCTGATTGGAATCGTGGTATTCTGATACCATTTGGGCATCCGTAAGCGGGATCGCAGTCGTTGGTCCTGAATTTTTCCTTCATCTCCTTGTGCAATAGTAACCTTCATAACTCTCTCTTCAGTGGTCGAATTTAGACTATTTTGAGCTCATTGGAATGGTAACTCGACAGCTTCCAAATGGGACCAGAATTGGTTAGCTCTGAGATCGTTCGATATCCCAAAAGAATGTTGGAACTCTTCGATCGTCATTTTGCAAATTGTATTGTTAATCTTTCTAAATCACACGATCTAATGTAGACGCTCATGACTCCCTCGTTTGATGTCGGATTGGGTCAATTTTTTGTCAACTAAAAGGTACTTTAATGTCCTTTCATTCCTGATTGGAATCGTGGTATTCTGAGACCATTTGGGCATCCGTAAGTGGGATCGCTGTCATCGGTCCTGAATTTTTCCATCATCTCCTTGTCCAATAGTAACCTTCATAACTCTCTCTCCAATGGTCAAATTTAGACTATTTTAAGCTCATTGGAATGGTAACTCGCCAAGCTTCCTAATGGAACCAAAATTGGCTAATTCTGAGATCGTTCGATATCCCAAAAGCACGTTTGAACTCTTCAATCGTCATTTTGCAATTTGGATCGTTAATCTTTCTAAATCGGGTGATCGAATGGAAACGCTCAAGACTCACTCATTTGATGTCATATTGGGTCGATTTTTGATCATCTGAAAGGTTCTTTAATGCTCTTTCATTCCTAATAGGAATCGTGGTATTCCGATACCATTTGGGCATCCGTAATTGGGATCGAAGTCGTCGGTCCTTAATTTTTCCTTCATCTCCTTGTCTTATAGTAACCTTCATAACTCTGTCTTCAGTTGTTGAATTTAGACTATTTTGAGCTCATTGGAATGGTAACTCGACAAGCTTCCAAATGAGACCAGAATTGGCTAATTCTAAGACCGTTCGATATCCCAAAAGCACGTTGGAACTCTTTGATCATCATTTTTCAATTTGGATTGTTAATCTTTCCTAATCGTACGATCCAACGGAGATGCGCAAGATGCCCTCGTTTGATGTCAAATTGGGTCAATTTTTGGTCATCTGAAAGGTACTTTAGTGCTCTTTCATTCCTGACTTGAATCGTGGCATTCCAAGACCATTTGCACATCTGTAAGTTGGATCCTAATTATCGGTCCTGAATTTTTCCTTTATCTCCTTGTCCTATAGTAACTTTCACAACTCTCTCTTTAGTGGTCGAATTTAGATTATTTTGAGCTCATTGGAATGGTAACTCGAAAAGCTTCCAAATGGGACCAGAATTGGCTAATTCTGATTCTGTTGGATATCTCAAAAGCGCGTTGGAACTCGTCAATTGTAATTTTGCAATTTGGATTGTTAATCTTTCCAAATCATGCGATCCAACAGTGACACTCATGACTCCCTCGTTTGATATCGGATTGGGTCAATTCTTGGTCATCTGACTGGTACTTTAATGCCCTCTCATTCCTCATTAGAATCATGGTATTCCAGAACCATTTGGGCATCCGTAAGTGGGATCGCAGTCATCCGTCGAGAATTTTTCCTTCATTTCCTTGTCCAATAGTAACCTTCATAAATCTCTCTTCGGTGGTCAAATTTAGGCTATTTTGAGCTCATTGGAATGGTAACTCGACAAGTTTCCAAATGGGATAGGCATTTGCCATTTGTGAGACCGTTCGATATCTCAAAAGCACGCTAGACCTCTTCGATCGTCATTTTGGAATTTAGATTGTTAATCTTTCTAAATCATGCAATCCAACATAGACGCTCATGACTCCCTCGTTTGATTTCAAATTAGGTTGATTTTTGGTCATCTGAAAGGTACTTTAATACTCTTTCATTCTTGATTGGAATCATGGTATTCTGTGACCATTTGGGCATCCGTAAATGGGATCAAAGTTGTCAGTCCTCAATTTTTTCTTTATCCCCTTGTCCAATAGTAACCTTCATAACTCTCTCTTTTGTGGTCAAATTTAGAATATTTGGAGCTCGTTGGAATGGTAACTCGACAAGCATCCAAATTGGACGAGAATTGGCTAATTCTGAGATCGTTCGATATCCCAAAAGCATGTTGGAACTCTTTGATCATCATTTTGCAATTTAGATTGTTAATCATCCCAAATCGGGCGATCGAACGAAAATGCTCAAGATGCCCTTGTTTGATATCAGATTGGGTCAATTTTTGGTCAACTGAAAGGTCTTTAATACTCTTTCATTCCTGATTGGAATCATGGTATTCCGATACCATTTGGCATCCGTACGTGGGATCGAAGTCGTCAGTCCTAAATTTTTCTTTCATCTCCTTGTCCAATAATAACCTTCATAACTCTCCCTTTAGTGGTCGAATTTAGACTATTTTGAGCTCATTGGAATGGTAACTCGATAAGCTTCAAAATGGGACCAAAATTGACAAATTCTGAGATTGTTCGATATCCTAAAAGCACGTTGGAACTCTTCGATCGTCATTTTGCAATTTGGATTGTTAATCGTTCCAAATCGCGCGATCGAACGGAAACGCTCATGACTTCCTCGTTTGATATCAGATTGAGTCAATTTTTGGTCATCTAAAAGGTACTTTGATGCTCTTTCATTACTGAGTGGAATCATGGTTTTCCGGGACCATAAGGGCATTCGTAAGTGGGATCGCAGTCGTCAGTCCTGAATTTTCCCTCCATCTACTTGTCCAATAGTAACCTTCATAACTCTCTTCAGTCTTCAAATTTAGAATATTTTGAGCTCATTGGAATGGTAACTCGACAAGCTTCCAAATGGGACCAGAATTGTCTAATTCTAAGACCAAGCAATATCCCAAAAGCCGGTTAGAACTCTTCGATCGTCATTTTGTAATTTGGATTGTTAATCTTTCCAAATTGGGTGATTGAATGGAAACGCTCAACACTCCCTTGTTTGATGTTAGATTGGGTTAATTTTTGGTCATCTAAAAATTTCTTTAATGCTCTTTCATTCCTGATTGGAATCGTGGTATTCTAATACCATTTGGGCATCCGTAAGTGGGATTGCAGTCGTCGATCTTGAATTTTTCCTTCATCTCCTTGTCCAATAGTAACCTTCATAGCTCTCTCTTCAGTGGTTGAATTTAGACTATTTTGAGCTCATTGGAATGGTAACTCGACAAGCTTCCAAATGGGACCGAAATTGGCAAATTCTGAGACCGTTCGATATCTAAAAAGCACGTTGGAACTCTTCGTTCGTGATTTTACAATTTAGATTGTTAATCTTTCTAAATTGCGTGATCCATTGGAGGCGCTCATGGCTCCCTCATTTGATGTCGAATTGGGTCAATTATTGGTCATCTAAATGGTACTTTAGTGCTCTTTCTTTCCTAACTTGAATCGTGGTATTCCGAGACCATTTGCACATCCGTGAGGGGGATTGCAATCGTCGGTCCTTAATTTTTCCTATATCTCCTTGTCCAATAGTAACCTTCACAACTCCCTCTTCAATAGTCAAATTTAGACTATTTTGTGCTCATTGGAATGGTAACTCAACAAGCTTCCAAATGGGACCAGAATTGGTTAATTCTGAGACCGTTCGATATCCGAAAAGCGCGTTGGAACTCATCGATCGTCATTTTACAATTTGGATTGTTAATCTTTCCAAATCACGGATACACTCATGACTCTATCATTTGATGTCGGATTGGATCAATTTTTTTTCATCTAAATGGTACTTTAATGCCCTTTCATTCCTTAGTGGAATCGTGGTATTCCTAGACAATTTGGGTATCCGTATGTGGGATCACAGTTGTCCATCCAGAATTTTTCCTTCATCTCCTTGTCCAATAGCAACCTTCATAACTCTATCTTCAGTGGGTGAATTTAGACTATTTTTAGCTCATTGGAATGGTAAATCGACAAGGTTCCAAATGTGGCCAAGATTGGCTAATTATGAGACCGTTCGATATCCCAAAAGCACGTTGGAACTCTTTGATCGTCACTTTGCAATTTGGATTGTTAATCTTTCCAAATTACGTGATCCAATGGTGACGCTCATGACTCCCTCGTTTGATGTCGAATTGGGATGATTTTTGGTCATCTGAAAGGTTCTTTATTGCTCTTTCATTCTTGATTGGAATCGAGGTATTCCAAGACCATTTTGGCATCCGTAAGTGGGATTGCCATTGTCGGTCCTGAATTTCCCCTTAATCTCCTTGTCCAATAGTAACCTTCTTAACTCTCTCTTCAGTGGTCAAATTTAGACTATTGTGAGCTCATAGGAATGGTAACTCGACAAGCTTCCAAATAGGACTATAATTGGCTAATTCTGAGACCGTTCGATATCCCAAAAGCACGTTGGAACTCTTTGAATGTCATTTTACAATTTCATTTGTTAATCTTTTAAAGTCATGTGATCCAATGTAGATGGTCCTGACTCCCTCGTTTGATATCGGATTGGGTCAATTTTTTGTCATCTGAAAGGTACTTTAATGCTCTTTCATTCCTAATTGGAATCGTGGTATTCCAAGACCATTTGGGCATCCATAAGCAGGTCGTAGTCGTCTGTCATGAATTTTTCCTTCATCTCCTTGCCCAATAGGAACCTTCATAACACTCTCTTCAGTGGTTGAATTTAGACTATTTTGAGCTCATTGGACTAATAACTCGCCAAGCTTCCAAATGGGACCAAAATTGGTAAATTATGAGACCGTTTGATATCCCAAAAGTTCGTTGGAACTCTTTGATCGTCATTTTGCAATTTGGATTTTTAATCTTTCCAAATTGCGCGATCTAAGGGAGATGCTCAAGACTCCTTTGTTTGATGTCGGATTGGGTCGATTTTGGTCCTCTGAAAGGTACTTTAATGCTCTTTCTTTCCTGATTGGAATCATGGTATTCTGAGACCATTTGGGCATCCGTAAGTGGGATCGCAGTCGTCGATCCTAAATTTTTACTTCATCTCCTCGTACAATAGCAAGCTTCAAAACTCTCTCTTCAGTGGTTGAATTTAGACTATTTTGAGCTCATTGGAATGGTAACTCGACAAGCTTCCAAATGGGACTAGAATTGGCTAATTCTGAGACCGATCGATATCCCAAAAGCACGCTTGAACTCTTCGATCGTCATTTTACAATTTGGATTGTTAATCTTTCCAAATCATGTGATCAAATAGAAATGCTAAAGACTCCCTCATTTAATGTCAGATTGGGTCAATTTTTGGTCATCTGAAAGGTTCTTTAATGCTCTTTCATTCCTGATTGGAATCGTGGTATTCCGATACCATTTGGGCATCCGTAAGTGGGATCGCGGTCGTCGGTCCTAAATTTTTCCTACATCTCCTTGTCCAAGAGTAACCTTCATAGCCATCTCTTCTATGGTTGAATCAAGACTATTTTGAGCTCATTGGAAAGGTAACTCGATAAGCTTCCAAATGGGACCAGAATTGGCAAAATTGAGACCGTTCGATATCCTAAATGCACATTGGAACTCTTCGATCATCATTTTGCAATGTGGATTGTTATTCTTTCCAAATGGCGCGATCCAATGGACACGCTCATGACTCCCTTATTTAATGTCGAATTAGGTTGATTTTTGGTATCTGAAAGGTAATTTAACGCTCTTTCATTCCTGACTTGAATCGTGGTATTCCGAGACCATTCGCACATCCGTAAGTGGGATCGCAATCGTCGGTCCTGAATTTCTCCTCTATCTCCTTGTCCAATAGTAACCTTCACAACTCTCTATTCAGTGGTTGAATTTAGACTATTTTGTGCTCAGTAGAATTGTAACTCGACAAGCTTACAAATGGGACCAAAATTGGCTAATTCTGAGACCGTTCGATATCCCAAAAGCACGTTGGAACTCTACGGTCATCATTTTCCAATTTAGATTGCTAATCTTTCCAAATCACATGATCTAATAGAGACTCTCTTGACTCCCTCGTTTGATGTCGAATTGGATCGATTTTTGGTCATGTGAAAGGTACTTTAATGCTCTTTCATTCATGACTTGAATCGTGGTTTTTCGAGTCCATTTGCACATCCTTGAGTGGGATCGCAATTGTTGGTCCTTAATTTTTCCTTTATCTCCTTGTCCAATAGTAACCTTCACAACTCTCTCTTCAGTGGCCGCATTTAGACTAATTTGTGCTCATTGGAATGGTAACTCGATAAGCTTCCAAATGGGACCAGAATTGGCTAATTCTGAGATTGTTCGATATCCCAAAAGAGCGTTGGATCTTGTCGATCCTCATTTTGCAATTTAGATTGTTAATGTTTCTAAATCATGGGATCCAACAGAGACACTCATGACTCCCTCGTTTGATGTTGGATTGGGTCAATTTTTTGTCATCTAAATGGTACTTTAATGCTCTTTCATTCCTATTTGGAATCGAGGTATTCCGAGACCATTTGGTCATCTGTAAGCGGGATAGCAGTCGTCGACCCTGAATTTTTCCTTCATCTCCTTGTCCAATAGTAACCATCATAACTCTCTCTTCAGTGGTTAAATTTAGACTATTTTGAGCTCATTGGAATAGTAACTCGCCAAGCTTCCAAATGGGACCAGAATTGGTTAATTCTGAGATCGTTTGATATCCCAAAAGTACGTTGGAACTCTTCGATCGTCATTTAGCAATTTGGATTGTTAATCTTTCCAAATCGCATGATCCAATGAAGATGCTCATGACTCCCTCATTTGATGTCGAATTGGGATGGTTTTTGGTCATCTGAAAGGTACTTTAGTGCTCTTTCGTTCCTTACTTGAATCATGGTATTCTTAGACCATTTGCACATCCATAAGTGGGATCGCACTCGTCGGTCCTGAATTTTTCCTTTATCTCCTTGTCCAATAGTAACCTTCACAACTCTCTCTTCAGTGGTCGAATTTAGACTAATTTGTGCTGATTGGAATGGTAACTCGACAAGCTTACAAGTGGGACAAAATTCGCTAATTCTGAGACCGTTCGATATCCCAAAAGCATGTTGGAACTCTTCGATCGTCATTTTGTAATTTGGATTGTTAATCTTTTTAAATCACTTGATCCAATGGAGACGCTCATGACTCCCTCGTTTGATGTCGGAATGGGTCAATTTTTGTCATCTGAAAGGTTTAATGCCCTTTCATTCTTAATAAGAATCATGGTATTCGAACACAATTTGGGCATCCGTAAGTGGGATCGTAGTCATCGGTCCTGAATTTTTCCTTCATCTCCTTGTCCAATAAAAACCTTCATAGTCTCTTCAATGGTCAAATTTAGACTATTTTTAACTCATTGGAGTGGTAACTCGCCAAGCTTCTAAATGGTACCAGATTTGGCTAATTCTGAGACCGTTCGATAACCCAAAAGCACGTTGGAACTCTTCAATCCTAATTTTTCAATTAGGATTGTTAATCTTTCCAAATCGTGCGATCTAACGAAGACTCTCTTGACACCCTCGTTAGATGTCGGGTTGGGTCAATTTTTGGTCATCTGAAAGGTTCTTTAATGCTCTTCATTCCTAATTGGAATCGTGGTATTCCGAGACCATTTCGGCATCCATAAGTGGGATTGCAGTCATCGGTCCTGAATTTTTCCTTCATCTCCATCTCCAATAGTAACCTCCATAAATCCCTCTTCAGTGGTCAAATTTAGACTATTTGGAGCTCGTTGGAATGGTAACTCGACAAGCTTCCAAATGGGATGAGAATTGGCTAATTTTGAGATCGTTCGATATTCCAAAAGCACGTTGGAACTCTTCGATCATCATTTTGTAATTTGGATTGTTAATCTTTTCAAATCGCGCAATCCAAAGGAGGCACACATGACTCCCTCATTTGATGTCGAATTAGGTCAATTTATTGTCATCTGAAAGGTACTCTAGTGCTCTTTCATTCCGGACTTGAATCGTGGTATTCCGGGACCATTTGTACATCCATAAGCGGGATCCCAGTTGTCGGTCCTGAATTTTTCCTTTATCTCCTTGTCCAATAGTAACCTTCACAACTCTCTCTCCGGTTGTTGAATTTAGACTATTTTGAGCTCATTGAAATGGTAACTCGACAAGCTTCAAAATGGTTCCAAAATTGGCTAATTCTGAGACCGTTCGATATCCCAAAAGCACGTTGGAACTCTTTGATCGTCATTTTACAATTTGGATTGTTAATCTTTCCAAATCACGCAATCTAATGAGACGCTCATGAATCCCTCGTTTGATGTCAAATTGGGTCAATTTTTTATCATCAAAAAGGTACTTTAGTGCTCTTCCATTGTCGACTTAAATCGTGGTATTCTGAGACCATTTGTGCATCCGTAAGTTGGATCGTAGTCATTGGTCCTGTATTTTTCCTTCATCTCCTTGTCCAATAGTAACCTTCATAAGTCTCTCTTTAGTGGTCGAATTCAGACTATTTTGAGCTCATTCAAATGGTAACTCGACAAGCTCCAAATAGGACCAGAATTCTCTAATTTTAAGACCGTTCGATATCTCAAAAGCACGTTGGACCTCTTCGATCGTCATTTTGGAATTTGGATAGTTAATCTTTCCAACTCATGTGATCCAATAGAGACGCTCGTGACTCCCTCGTTTGATTTCAGATTGGGTTGATTTTGGTCATCTGAAAGGTACTTTAATGCCTTTCATTCTTGATTGGAATCACGGTATTCTGAGACCATTTGGGCATTCATAAATGGGATCGTAGTCGTCAGTCCTGAATTTTTCCTTCATCTTCTTGCCTAATAGTAACCTTCATAACTCTCTCTTCAGTGGTCGAATTTAGAATATTTGGAGCTCGTTGGAATGGTAACTCAACAAGCTTCCAAATGGGACGAGAATTGGCTAATTCTGAGATTGTTCGATATCCCAAAAGCACGTTGGAACTCTTCGATCATCATTTTGCAATTTGGATTGTTAATCATCCCAAATCGGGCGATCGAACGAAAATGCTCAAGACGCCCTTGTTTGATATCAGATTGGGTCAATTTTTGGTCAACTAAAAGGTTCTTTAATGCTCTTTCATTCCTGACATGAATCGTGGTATTCCGAGACCATTTACGCATCCGTAAGTGGGATGACAGTCATTAGTCCTGAATTTTTTCACCATCTCCTTGTCCAAGAGTAACCTTCATAAATCTCTCTTCAGTGGTCAAATTTATACTATTTTGAGCTCATTGGAATGGTAACTCGAAAAGCTTCATCGTTTGATATTCCAAAAGCACGTTGGAACTCTTCGATTGTCATTTTGAATTTCAGATTGTTAATCTTTCCAAATTACACGATCGAACAGAAACGCTCATGACTACCATGTTTGATGTCGGATTAGGTCGATTTTTGGTCATTTGAAAGGTACTTTAATGCTCTTTAATTCCTGATTGGAATCATGATATTTCGAGACCATTTGGGCATCCGTAAGTGGGATCACAGTCGTCGGTCCAAAATTTTCCCTTCATCTCCTTGTCCAATAGTAACCTTCATAACTCTCTCTTTAGTGGTCGAATTTAGACTATTTTGAGCTCATTGGAATGGTAACTCGACAAGCTTCTAAATGGGACCAGAATTGGCTAATTCTTAGACCATTCGATATCTCAAAAGCACGTTGGAACTCTTCAATCGTCATTTAACAATTTGGATTGTTAATCTTTACAAATCGTGTGACCCAATGGAGACACTCATGACTCCCTCGTTTGATGTCGAATTGGGTCGATTTTGGTCATCTGAAATGTACTCTAGTGCTCTTTCATTCCGGACTTGAATCGTGGTGTTCCGAGACCATTTGCACATCCGTAAGTGGGATCGCAGTTGTCGGTCCTGAATTTTTCCTTTATCTCCTTCTCCAATAGCAACCTTCACAACTCTCTCTCAAGTGGTCGAATTTACACTATTTTGAGCTCATTGGAATGGTAACTCGACAAGCTTCCAAATGGGATGAGAATTTGCTAATTTTGAGATCGTTCGATATCCTAAAAGCACATTGGAACTCTTCGATTGTCATTTGCAATTTGGATTGTTGATCTTCCCAAATCGGGCGATCGAACGAAAATGCTCAAGACGCCTTTGTTTGATATCTGATTGGGTCAAGTTTTGGTCAACTGAAAGTTCTTTAATGCTCTTTCATTCCTGATTGGAATCGTGGTATTCTGATACCATTTGGGCATCCGTAAGTGGGATCGCAGTTGTCGGTCTTGAATTTTTCCTTCATCTCCTTGTCCAATAGTAACTGTAATGACCCGAAAAATTTCATGCCAAGACCCGAGTACTACCTCTATTTTCCTTAGAAGTTATTAGTGGGTTACTTAGTGCTAAACTCGATTTCTTGTGAAATTAGCATCAATCACTTTAAATTTGATCTGCATGACTCAAAACCTGTAGAATAGTTAGCGCTATATTACTCTGAAATCTGGGATTCATCGCTAAATCCAGTTGCTCTTGAGAATTTTTAGAAACTTTAGATCGGACCTGGACCGCGTGTCGAAAGTCCGATAACGATGATCTTAGGAAGTTATGGTCACCATATTGGGCTTGACCATCACCTCAAAAATCAAATCTAGATGATGTTCTGGGTCAATTTGATTGAGTCCGGAGTGAAGAGTGTGAGAACGGTGAGAGATTAAATATGATTTATGAAATCTGAGTTGTGTCGCTTGCGCGACGATTTTAAGCAATCTGACCATTGGATTCTGACCCAATTTCACCCTCAGATCAAGGAAGGTGGTCCAGGCATGTCATAGTGCTTGTGGACCTGATCGAGATTCGGTGACCGTTGAATTGAGTGTGGTCCACCATGGCTGATCTGTAGATTCGATCGGTACGAAAACTCAATCTGACCTAGATCCATGGTCAGTGAGCTTAAGTCTGACCGCACGTGGAAAAAGGCCCACCGGAAGTGTTCCGTTAGATCGAGAGAGGCCTGTTTTGGTTATAACCTAAGTATACCTTGGCCCTGGGGTTATTTTCATCAATGTTAGGCCTATATATAGACCTTAAAACCCTCACTCTCTTTTTCATACGAATTTCCTAACCCTAGCTAAGAAAGAGAGAGGAAAAGAGAGAGTAAGTGAGAGAGAAGTTGGTGAATCATCTTAGATTCTTTCCTGTTGCTCTACATCCTTAAACCATCACTTTTAAATCGTTATTCCAGCGATTCTAAGTTCCTTCTTGGGTAAGTTAACCTAACCCTAATCTGTTTTAGAGCTTAGAATAGTCTATGTGTTGTTGTAGCTCATTTCTATTCTTGCCTTAGGTTATCTTGTCGCCGTTGACGAAGTCATATCGTCTGAATCAGTTCGGTGTTCTATTTCTGGTTTAAGGTACGGACTTTAATCATATAGGTTATGGTTTTCAAGGCTTTCAATGCCAGGGAATGGTTTATTCTTGTTATGGATGAGATTTCACATGCTAAATGCTATGTTTATTTTGCATTCCTGATATGCATGTGTTATATTGGGATTTGTGTATTCTATGTGTATGTAAGAAGTACCGTATACGTATAAAATATGAACATGTACTTGCCATGATTATCTGTCGTGTACCTATGTTAATTGTATGTGTGACAACTCCTTGGTAAAGGGAATTGTCCAAATGCGTGTATTTCAACATGCCTCATGTATGTTGAACTATGTATTCTAAGTGTTTGTAGAAATGTCTGAATGGTCTACAGTACAATATACTATCCTATTTGCAGGCGTTGAGAAGTGATTCTCAACTCTCTTCTTGGTATGTATGATTTCCTACATGCAGGTCTCATTCTTTGTTGTTTAATTTCAAGTATTACTTATGTGAAAATCCAAGTTAAGTTGATACTCTTCAAATGCTCACATACCACATGATTTGAGTTGTTGTTCCATTCCTATTCTAAATTGTCGATATGAATATCTGTTATAATGGAATATGTTTGGGACTATGAATTAGTCCAGCAAATCGGTAATCGGCCTTGAGTTCGTGGCCGAGGTTATTTTCGCCACGAAGGACATGATTTGACGAACCCGAGATGTATTAGAGTTGTCGGCAGTGGTTTGGCCACACGAAGTGTTTGCGCACTCTATGTCGTTCAACCCAACGTGCGCTCGTGCTAGTCGAGTTCGTTAAGTAACCCGATTGTCCGATGTATGTTCACCATGTATGGACGCTATTGTAAGAATCTAGGGTACCAAACTTACCGATGAAATCCTGTTAACCATGGTACCTTGATCCGCTAAGACTCATGAGCTGGACATGGTGGTATGGGACACCGTGGTTGAGCTGTCGGCCTACGCTGGGGTGACGAGCCTCCCCGTAGTGACCAGTGAGCAACCAAACTCGTGAGCCGATTATGGTGGTATGGGACACTATATTCGTGCTGTCGGCCTATATTGATTGGTGACGAGCCCTTTGTAGTGACCTCGAGCATACCTGGATACCGCATTGAGGTGACGAGCCTTATTGTAGTAACGAAGGTATGATAGGCATGCATTGATTGATGAAGAGCCCTTTGCAGTGACCTAAAACCATATGATCGTATGAGATTATTTAGGACTGCCGACCCTAGAATGGATCACTGTTTGGGAATTGATATGAGGAAGGTACCTTAGCTTCCCAATCCTGCTGTATGAAAAGGACTAATAACAACTTGGTAATCATGTTCATGCACCGCATTGCATGTGCCTGAAAGAGGTGGAGCACTTGAGGTGATGTCATGCGTAACGTAAGATGAAGACGCTGAGGGTGTACAGGCGAGGGCACGCATCATTCTACATACATCCTTGCACTAACAAGAGTACTTAGGACATGTTTGATTGTTCTGCTTTATCATTACTGCTTGATTGAATTGATAACATGTTAACCTTTGCTTTATTGTTCCACTGAGTTGATCACTCACTCCCACGTTCTGGGGCCGTGTTTAAACACCCACCAGACTCTGTCTTAGATGCAGATATTGATGCGACCCCTGAGGCAGAGCAGGAGTTCGAGGATGATGAGGCTGCATTTTCTTTCATGCAGTTTTCAGGCGGGTTCTTGTGAGCCATGTCCTGATGCGCGGGAATTCTGGGTTTCTTTTGGAATAGATAATGTCTTTTAATGCTTATATTTTGATAGCAACACTTGTAAATATGACCTGGTATGTATACGTATTTCAGGGACTTGCACATGTACACTTATATTTCTTTAAGTCTTTCGCTTGTGTCTTTCACTTATCCCTAAATTATGTTTGTAGTTTAGGGTAATCTATTCCATGTTTTATGTACTCTTACAAACAACATACATCCATCATTAAATATGTTGTATAAGTGATGTTTTGAAACTCGGGAGCTGAGTTATGCTCGACCCCCGAATTTCAAGGCGTTACAAGTTGGTATCAGAGCATGAATTGGATTAAACCGGACCTGGGTTATGGTCACACACTGCACGCTGTCACCACCTTAGTGTATTTGGGTGCGAGTTTATCGTAGACTTTGTGTTTGTGACCCGTTGTTTCTATCGACGAAAGTTTACTGAAAATGATCACCGAGATCGAGTCTGTCCGCACTCCTGATCACACACAGCGAACCAAAATCTCTTCTAGACCATCTATTAATGAGTCTAGATGGTTTATCTTCCCATCTCAACCCTTCAATTGTCACTAAACCTCAGTTTGCATCAAATTTCAACCTGAGTGGCTCGATAGGCGTCGAATTGGACAAATGGGCCGATCGGGGCATTTTCAGGAGGGCCCAGGGGGGGACCCACATCATTTTCCACATAAGGGGCTAGGAGGACCTCACCCAAATGGTGAGTCATCGCCGGACGGTCCAGAGACCAGCAATGACCTCGCCGGTTCGGCGAGCCATCGCCGGACGGTCCAGAGACCGGTGATGACCTTGCCGGTTCGGCGAGCCCTCGCCGCTTAGAGGGCCAGGCGAGGCGGGCTGGCTCGGGCCGACGCTCGTAGGGCCTAGTGTGCCCACTCCTCCATGGTTTCTCGGTTTTAAACCTTCATAAACCCTATCTCCTTCACAAAACACCCTTCCAAGCTCTCCTTTTCTTCAAGTTTCTCTCAAAACTCCACCAAAATCCCTCCCCAATCTCCTTCTTCTTCCATTTTCATGCACACTCAACCAACCCATCTCAAAAACCCATCCCCATTGCTGATTTCACTCCCTTTCCTTCTCATTTGAGCTCCCAAATCCTTCTTTGGGATCTCAAGTGTGTGGAAGCTTTACCATTCTTCCTATTTCTCTCTTTCTCTCATTTTCCATGGCCCTCTTTGAGTTTATCATGGTCATCTTTTCCATCTCCACCCTTCTTTCTTTGATGGGGAAGAAGAGAGCGCCCGTGGATGAAGCCAGGCCTAACCGCCCAACTCGTGCACGGAGGCCGAGAGGTGCCGCCGCGAGCACGACCGCCGCCCGTGAGTTTCAGACCAAGCGGGACCTTGATCCTCAAGGTCCCATTGGAAGAACCTTATTGGCGGAGTTATCTCATGGAGTCTATGAAGGCCGTAGGGTCCTTTTTGAGGCTCATGTAGATTCGCGGCTATTTAGCGAGTTTCTGTTGTTGGAGCGCCTGGAAGGGGCTGGTTGGTGTCCCTTGTTTGAGGGCGAAACATCGCGCCAATGCAAGCACTATTCGAGCATTTTATGCCAACATTCTTGATCCTTCGCTGGAGCCTCTGTAGTTCAAGATTCCTTGTGGTAGTGGTCGGGAGGCCACGGTCAACGTCACTTTGATATCCCAACTCCTGATTGTGCCACTTGGTGAGGTGCATGCCACTGAGAAGAATTTGAACAGTATGCGCGAGAAGGATCGTCGCACCTGGCTCATGTGTGGTCGTCTGGTCGAGTGGCAGCCTAATAGAAGTCTTCTAGCTACCAACATGACGGACGACTTCCGCTTGCTTCACCACATGTGTACATTCAATGTATATCCAAGGTGGAGCAACCGCAGCGAGTGTACGCACCTGATGGTAGATTTTCTGTATCAGGTGGGGCAAGGAGCGAAGTTATGTGTGCCGACATACATCTTGCGTCAGATTATCCTTATCGCTCGTTCGACTAGGAGGACCGAATCGCTCCCATTTGGCTGACTCATTTGTAAGCTTGCACATGAGTTTGGCTATCGGCTTGGGGTAGAAAAGCCGGTACCTGTTCGCCACATTAATCTAACGACCCTTCAGCAGATGGAAATTGGTCCTCGTCGACAAGCTCAGGAAGTGAGGATGAGTCAGAGAGCGATGAGGAAGAGAGTTATGCTGAGGGTGGAGCTGAGATTAAAGAAGAAACAGAGCAGGACGAGGAAGAGGCTGAGGCACAGGCTTCGAGTGAGAGTTCTCCTCCTGTGGCACCAGAGCAGAGCGCAGATCAGGTTGTCAGGGATGCCCATATCACTCGGCTTGAGGAAGGGCAGGCTGTTCTATGCCAGGATATCATGGATCTTCGAGGCCTTGTGAAGCATAAGTTTAAAAAGGTGACTCGAACTCTGGAGTCTATCCTGTGTTGCTTGTAGGATAAGGGTGCCCCGCCTTCATCTCCTGATTCTGACGAATAGTTGTAGTTGTAGTCGTCCTTTGCTTTGTTTTGTTGTTTCTTTCTGTGTGTAGCCGTTGTTGGCTTAGTAGTTGAAAGTTGTTTGTTGTTGTTTGAAGTTTTAGATATTTTGGTTCACATGCTTTCCCTGTCGTGATTCATGTAATGCTGCACTTCTTGTATTACGACAATTTTGTTAAATAGAATGCATGTTGTTTATCGTTGAAGTTGTGCTGTGAATGTTGTGTAGGTGAATTATGTGGACATAGAATCTTACAGGTTGCATCCTCTATTGAATGTAGGGTATGCCTCCTAAGGGTTCGAAGACTTCGGCCCATCTCTCCTTGGTTGAGTCGCTTGTCGGGGTTCCTCCCCTGAGCGATAGCCAGACGGATCCACAGTCGGGCCCGTCTCATGCTGGTATTGGGCCGACACCTGTGATTCCACCTATGGCTCCTCCAGTCACGCATTCGGTTCATGAGCCGAACTGTGCATCTTCGTCTGCTCTGCCTTCTGGTAGGTTTTGAGCAGATGATGTTGTTGATGCAGCAGCAGCAGCACCAGTAGCAGTAGCAGCAATTTCTGTCTTCCATGGCTGGCATCTTTACTCATTCAGTGGGGGCGACTCCACCTGCTTTACCTATACCCCCATCTGGGAGCGCTAGTGCGAGCGGCACATTTGAGCGATTCCAGCGCTTACGACCTCCCACATTTGCGGGTTCTCATAGACCCGAGGAGGCCAAGTACTGGATTGATAGCATCTCTAAGATGCTGAGACCGCTGCACTGTTCAGAGGTTGAGCAGGTCGAGCTTGCCTCCTTCATATTTGAGAAGGAGGCCAGTTTATGGTGGGACAGTGTTCTTTGCACTGTTAAGGAAGGATATGAATGGTAGTGGCAGGCGTTTGAGGCATGCTTCCACGAGAAGTATTTCTCGATTACGTACCGACATGAGAAGGAGGGTGAGTTCCTTCGCCTCCACCAGGGAGGGATGTCGGTGACGGAATATGAGAACCAGTTCACTGAGCTAGGTCGTTATGCTCCCTTGATTCTGAGCGATCAGCCAATGAGGATGCGGCGCTTTTCTGAGGGATTGAGGCCTGAGATCCGATCGAAGATGTGCTATGCTAACATATCTTCCTATGCGGAGTTGGTGAGCATGTCCTTGCGAGCAGAGCTGGACGGGGACAGGTCGTCCCGTATGCGAGCAGCTATGGTTCCTAAGCCGCGACCTGACTTTCATAGTGCACCTTTTCTCGGCAAGAGGCCGCGGGCAGATTCTCCTCCGAGGCGTTCAGCGCCGCCCGCTCAGCAGGTGCGAGCTGATCTTCGCTGTTCGTACTATGGGAAGAAGGGGCATTTGGATCGTTCTTGCTTTTCGGGTATGCGGGACAGTGGTTTTACTCCACCGCAAAGGATCAGCCGTCCGATACCTCAGGTTATATTACCTCCACCTCTTCGTTCAGCGCCAGCTCATCCATCCTTTAGACCTTCTGTACCTAGCTTTAGGCTACCTCAGCGGCCCATGGTTCCTCCACCGAATCGCTAGCAACAAGCTCGAGTTCATGCGCTCTCAGCTGAAGCGCCTGTGGCTGACTTGGTGCCAAGATCCTTCGAGGTTAAAGCGCACATTGAAGGTATTCCCGTTTCTATGTTAGTGGATACAGGGTCCACTACCTCTCTTATATCGTATGCGGCAGTTAGGCATTTGATTTTGAGCATTGTTTCTATGCAAAGAGTGACGCTCACTACTACTATGGGGATCTCCTCTACTATGAACAAGCGTTGTTTGGATTGTTTAATTGATCTAGGGAGTGGATCGATTCGTGTTGACTTTTTTGTCGCAACTCTTTTCCATTACGATGTTATTATAGGTATGGATTGGCTCACAAGGATGCGAGCAGAGATTGATTGTGAAGCAAGGTCGGTGACAATTCATGGACCTGAAGGCGAGACAGTTACTTTCCCAGTTCAGGTCAGTTACCCTTTTCATCTTGGTTATTATACTTCTCTGTTGGAGAGTATGGCTGAATCGGCATTTGAAAGCATGCCTTTAGTTAGTGAGTTTGAAGATGTGTTTGAGTCGATTCCTAAATTACCTCCTCAGCACAAGATTGATTTTACCATCGATCTCATACCTGGGGCGGCACCCATTTCTTTGCCCACCTATTGTATGCCTCCAAGTGAAATGGAGGAATTGAGGAAACAGATAGATGGTTTGTTGAATTTGGGCTTTATTTGGCTTAGTGTGTCTCCTTGGGGAGCACCTGTCTTGTTTGTGAAGAAGAAAGATGGTTCCTTTCGATTATGTATTGATTATCGCAGGTTGAATCTGGTGACTATGAAGAATAAGTACCCTTTGCCTAGGATCGATGATTTTTTTGATCAGTTGAGGGGGGCACGGTACTTTTCGAAGATTGATTTGCAGTCAGGGTATCACCAGTTGCTCGTTAAGAATGAGGACATGCAGAAGACCGCTTTCAGGACTAGCTTCAGTCACTATGAGTTCCTTGTGATGTCGTTCGGTCTTACAAACGCACTGGCCATGTTCATGGATCTGATGAACAGAGTGTTTCAGTCATTCTTATTCCGATTCGTCATTGTCTTTATCAATGACATCTTGATATATTCTGCGAGTCGGGAAGAGCACGAGGAGCACTTAAGAGCGGTCTTGGATACTCTTAGGAAGAATCAGCTTTTTGCGCAGTTCAAGAAACGTGATTTTTGGAAAGAGGAAGTCAAGTTTCTGGGACATGTGGTGTCTAAGGAAGGGATAGCTGTCGATCTCGCTAAGGTAGCTGCAGTTCAGGACTGGAAGCAGCCTGGTTCAGTTGCTGAGGTAAGAAGCTTTCTGGGTCTAGCAGGCTATTATCGACGCTTCATACGGGACTTCTCGAAGATAGCTAGACCGTTGTCTCAGTTGACACGGAAAGATTTGAAGTTTGCTTGGAATGAAAGGGCGGAGGTAGCTTTTCAAGAGCTGAAGGACAAGCTGACGTCCGCCCCTATGTTATTATTGCCAGAGTAAGGGGTTAAGTATACGATATATACTGATGCCTCTCGCATTGGACTAGGTTGTGTCCTTATGCAGAAGGACAGGGTGATTGCTTATGCTTCGAGACAGTTGAGGAAACACGAAGAAAATTACCCTACACACGACCTGGAGTTGGCAGCTGTCATTTTCGCATTAAAGTTCTGGAGACACTACCTCTATGGAGAGGAGTTCGAGCTCTTTTGCGACCATAAGAGCCTTAAGTATATTTTCACGTAGCGTGATTTGAATATGAGGCAGCGTCGATGGATAGAAACATTGAAAGACTTTAAGTTCGATGTTTCTTACCATCTGGGCAAGGAGAACCTTATGGCAGACGCGTTGAGTCGCAAGAAGGCTATAGAGTTTGCAGCTCCGCTAATGATAGCAGAATGGGACATGTTGGAGTTTGTGCGAGACTTTGAGCAGAAGCTTACGGTGGAAGAGACGTATGTGGTTATCGCACACATTTGTGTACAGCCCCTCATGGATGAGAAGATCATTGCAGCTCAGGCAGATGATGAGCTTTTAGCAAAGATGAGAAAGTGGGTTGGTACAGTTGAGAACTCCGAGTGGAGTGTTGGTTCTGATGGGGGCCTATGATTTCGTGGCCGGTTATGTGTCCTAGACATTCCTGACTTGAGACGGGAGGTTCTCGAGTTAGCCCATAGTTCTAAGCTTGCGATGCATCCAGGTAGCACAAAGAGGTATCGAGATATGAGAAGAGCTTATTGGTGGGACAACATGAAGGTCCACATTGCTGAGTTTGTATCTCGTTGTCTCACGTGCCAGCAGGTCAAGGCAGAGCATCACTGACCTCCTGGGCTGCTTCAGCCCATGCCCATAGCAGAATGGAAGTGGGACTTCATCTCTATGAATTTTATTTCTGGGTTGCCGAGAACGAGGAAGGGACATGACTCTATTTGGGTGATCGTCAACGGATTGACGAAGTCGGCTCATTTCTTACCGATCAGAGACACTCATGACTCCCTCATTTGATGTCAGATTGGGTCAATTTTTGGACATCTGAATGGAACTTTAATGCTCTTTCGTTCCAGATTGAAATCGTGGTATTCCGAGACCATTTGGGCATCCATAAGTCGGATCGCAGTCGTCGATCCTAAATTTTTCCTTCACCTCCTTGTCCAATCATAACCTTCATAACTCTGTCTTCGGTGGTCGAATTTAGACTATTTTGGGCTCATTAAAATGGTAACTCGACAACCTTCCAAATGGGACCAATATAGGCTAATTTTGAGACCGTTCGATTTCCCAAAAGCATGTTGCAACTATTCGATTGTCATTTTGTAATTTGGATTGTTAATCTTTCCAAATCGCCTGATCCAAAGGAGACACTCATGACTCCCTCGTTTGATGTTGAATTGGGTCAATTTTTGGTCATCTGAAAGGAACTTTAGTGCTCTTCCATTCCTGACTTGAATCGTGGTATTTTGAGACCATTTACACATCCATAAGTGGGATCGCAGTCGTCTGTCCTGAATTTTTATGTCATCTCCTTGTCCAATAGTAACCTTCATAACTCTCTCTTTAGTGGTCGAATTTAGACTATTTTGAGCTCATTGGAATGGTAACATGACAACCTTCCAAATGGGACCAGAATTGGCTAATTCTAAGACCGTTCCATATCCCAAAAGCACGTTGGAACTCTTCATCATCATTTTACAATTTGGATTGTTAATCTTTCCAAATCACACGATCCAATAGAGCAGCTCATGACTCCCTCGTTTGATGTCGAATTGGGTCAATTTTTAGTAATCTGAAAGTTACTTTAGTGCTCTTTCATTCCCGACTTGAATCGAGGTATTCCGAGACCATTTGCACATCCGTAAGTGGGATTACAGTCGTTGGTCCTGAATTTTTACTTTATCTCCTTTTCCAAGAGTAACCATCACAACTCACTCTTCAGTTGTCGAATTTAGATTATTTGGTGCTCATTGGAATGGTAACTCAACAACCTTCTAAATGGGACCAGAATTGGCTAATTATGAGACCGTTTGATATCCAAAAAGCACGTTGGAACTCTTCGATCGTCATTTTGCAATTTCGATTGTTAATCTTTCTAAATCGCGCGATCCAATGTAGACGCTCATGACTCCCTCGTTTGATGTCGGAATGGGTCAATTTTTGGTCATCTAACAGGTTCTTTAATGCTCTTTCATTCCTAATTAGAATTGTGGTATTCCATGACAATTTAGGCATCCGTAAGTGGGATCGTAGTCGTTGGTCCGAAATTTTTCCTTCATCTCCTTGTCCTATAGAAACCTTCATAACTCTCACTTCAATGGACAAATTTAGACTATTTTGAGCTCATTGGAATGGTAACTCGTCAAGCTTCCAATAGGACCAGAATTGGCTAATTCTGAGACTGTTCAATATCTCAAAAGCACGTAGGAACTCTTCGATCGTCATTTTGCAATTTGGATTGTTAATCTTTCTAAATTGCACAATCGAATGGAGGCGCTCATGACTCCTTCATTTGATGTCAGATAGGGTTAATTTTTGGTCATCTGAAGGGTACTTTAATACCTTTTCATTCCTAATTGGAATTGTGGAATTCCGAGACCAATTGGGCATCCGTAAGTGGAATCGCAGACTTTGGTCCTGAATTTTTTCTTCATCTCCTTATCCAATATCAACCTTCATAACTCTCTCTTCAATGGTCAAATTTAGATTATTTTGAGCCCATTAGATTGGTAACTCGACAAGCTTCCAATTGGGACCAGAATTGGCTAATTTTGAGACCGTTCGATAATCCAAAAGCACGTTGGAACTCTTCAATCGTCATTTTGCAATTTAGATTGCTAATCTTTCCAAATCATGTGATCCAATGGAGACGCTCAAGACTCCCTCGTTTGATGTCAAATTAGGTTAATTTTTGGTCATCTGAATGGAACTTTAATGCTCTTTCATTCCAGATTGGAATCGTGGTATTCCGAGACCATTTGGGCATCCGTTAGTCGGATCGCTGTTGTCGGTCCTGAATTTTTCCTTCATCTCCTTCTCCAATAGTAACCTTCATAACTCTATCTTCAGTGGTCGAATTTAGACTATTTTGAGCTCATTAGAATGGTAACTCGACAACCTTCCAAATGGGACCAGTATAGGCTAATTCTGAGACCGTTCCATATCCTAAAAGCACGTTGCAACTCTTCAATCGTCATTTTCCAATTTGGACTGTTAATCTTTCCAAATCGCCTGATCCAATGGAGATGCTCATGACTCCCTCGTTTGGTATTGAATTGGGTCAATTTTTGGTCATCTGAAAGGTACTTTAGTGCTCTTCCGTTCCTGACTTGAATAGTGGTATTCCAAGACCATTTACGCATCCGTAAGTGGGATCGCGATCGTCAGTCCTGAATTTTTCTGTCATCTCCTTGTCCAATAGTAACCTTCATAAATCTCTCTTCAGTGGTCAAATTTATACTATTTTGAGCTCATTGGAATGGTAACACGAAAAGCTTCACCGTTTGATATCCCAAAAGCACGTTGGAACTCTTCGGTCGTCATTTTGAATTTTGGATTGTTACTGTTTCCAAATTGCACGATCGAACGAAAATGCTCATGACTCCCGCGTTTCATGTTGGATTGGGTCAATTTTTGGTTATCTGAAAGGTACTTTAATGCACTTTCATTCCTGATGGGAATCGTCATATTCCGAGACCATTAGGGCATCTATAAGTGGGATCACAGTCGTCGGTCCTGAATTTTTCCTTCATCTCCTTGTCCAATAGTAACCTTCATAACTCTCTCTTTAGTGGTTGAATTTAGACTATTTTGAGCTCATTGGAATGGTAGCTCGACAAGCTTCCAAATGGGACCAGAATTGGTTAATTCTGAGTCCGTTCAATATCTCAAAAGTATGTTGGAACTCTTCGATCGTCATTTTGGAATTTGGATTGTTAATCTTTCCAAATCACGCGATCGAACACAAACGCTCGTGACTCCCTCGTTTGATTTCGGATTGGGTTGATTTTTGGTCATCTGAAAGGTACTTTAATGATCTTTCATTTTTTATTGGAATCGTGATTTCCAAGACCATTAGTGCATTCGTAAGTGGGATCGCAATCATCAGTCCTGAATTTTTCCTTCATCTCCTTGTCCAATAGTAACCTTCATAACCCTCACTTCAGTGGTCAAATTTAGACTATTTTAAGCTCATTAAAAGGGTAACACGACAACCTTCCAAATGGGACTAGAATTGGCTAATTCTGAGACCGTTCGATATCCCAAAAGCACGTTGGAACTCTTCGATCGTCATTTTGAAATTTGGAATGTTAATCTTTCCAAATTGCGCGATCCAATGAAGACGCTCATGACTCTGTCATTTGATGTAGGAATGGGTCGATTTTTGGTCATTTGAAAGGTACCTGACTTGAATCGAGATATTCCGAGACCATTTGCACATCCGTAAGTGGGATCGCAGTCATTGGTCCTGAATTTTTCCTTTATCTCCTTGTCCAAGAGAAACCTTTGCAACTCACTCTTCAATTGTCGAATTTAGATTATTTTGTGCTCATTGGAATGGTAACTCGACAAGCATCCAAATGGGACCAGAATTGGCTAATTCTGAGACCGTTTGATATCCCAAAAGCACGTTGGAACTCTTCGATCGTCATTTTGCAATTTAGATTGTTAATCTTTCTAAATCGCGCGATCCAATGTAGACGCTCATGACTCCCTCATTTGATGTCGGAATGGGATGATTTTTGGTCATCTGACAAGTTCTTTAATGCTCTTTCATTCCTAATTAGAATCATGGTATTCCAAGACAATTTGGGCATCCGTAAGTGGGATCGCAGTCGTCAGTCCTGAATTTTTCCTTCATCTCCTTGTCCAATAGAAACCTTCATAACTCTCACTTCAATGGTCAAATTTAGACTATTTTGAGCTCATTGGAATGGTAACCCGCCAAGCTTCCAAATGGGACCAGAATTAGCTAATTCTGAGACTGTTCAATATCCCAAAAGCACGTAGGAACTCTTCGATCGTCATTTTGCAATTTGGATTATTAATCTTTCTAAATCGCTTGATCCAATGGAGACGCTCATGACTCCCTCGTTTGATGTCAGATTGGGTCGATTTTTGGTCGTTTGATGTCAGATTGGATCAATTTTTGGTCATCTGAAAGGTACTTTAATACCTTTTCATTCCTGATTGGAATCGTGGAATTTCAAGACCATTTGGGCATCTGTAAGTGGGATCGCAGACTTTGGTCCTGAATTTTTCCTTCATCTCCTAATCCAATATTAACCTTCATAACTCTCTCTTTAGTGGTCAAATTTAGACTATTTTGAGCTTATTGAATTGGTAACTCGACAAGCTTCCAAATGGGACTAGAATTAGCTAATTATGTGACCGTTTGATATCGCAAAAGCACGTTGGAACTCTTCGATCGTCATTTTACAATTTGGATTGTTAATCTTTCCAAATCGCCCGATCCAATCGAGACGCTCATTACTCCCTTGTTTGATGTTGAATTGGGTCAATTTTTGGTCATCTGAAAGGTACTTTAGTGCTCTTCCGTTCCTGACTTAAATCGTGGTATTCCGAGACCATTTATGCATCCTTAAGTGGGATCGCAATCGTTAGTTTTGAATTTTTCCTTAATCTCCTTGTCCAATAGTAACCTTTATAAATCTCTCTTCAGTGGTCAAATTTATACAATTTTGAGCTCATTGGAATGGTAACACGAAAAGCTTCACCGTTTGATATGCCAAAAGCACGTTGGAACTCTTCGATCGTCATTTGGTATTTTGGATTGTTACACTTACCAAATTGCGATATCGAATGGAAATGCTCATGCCTCCTGCGTTCGATGTTGGATTGGGTCAATTTTTTGGTTATCTAAAAGGTACTTTAATGCACTTTCATTCCTGATTGGAATCCTGGTATTCCGAGACCATTTGGGCATCCGTAAGTGGGATCGCAGTCGTCGATCCTGAATTTTCCCTTCATCTCCTTGTCCAATAGTAACCTTCATAACTCTCTCTTCAGTGGTTGAATTTAGACTATTTTCAGCTCATTGGAATGATAACTCGAGAAGCTTCCAAATGGGACCAGAATTGGCTAATTCTCAGACTGTTCGATACCCTAAAAGCACGTTGGAACTCTTCGATCGTCATTTTGCAATTTGGATTGTTAATCTCTGCAAATCGTGCGATCCAATGGAGATGCTCATGACTCACTCGTTTAATGTTGAATTAGGTCAATTTTTTGTCATCTGAAAGGTACTAAAGTGCTCTTTCATTCCGGACTTAAATCGTGGTATTCCAAAACCATTTGCACATCCACAAGTGGGATCGCAGTTGTCGGTCCTGAATTTTTCCTTTATCTCCTTGTCCAATAGCAACCTTCACAACTCTCTCTCTAGTGGTTGGATTTAGACTATTTTGATCTCACTGGAATGGTAACTCGACAAGCTTCCAAATGGTTCAAAAATTGGCAAATTCTGAGATTGTTCGATATCCTAAAAGCACGTTGGAACTCTCCGATTGTCATTTTACAATTTGGATTGTTAATCTTTCCAAATCACGTGATCCAATGAGATGCTCATGACTCCCTCATTTGATGTTGAATTGGGTCAATTTTTGGTCATCAGAAAGATACCTTAGTGCTCTTCCATTGCTGACTTGAATCATGGTATTCCGAGACCATTTGCGCATCCGTAAGTTGGATCGCAGTTGTCAGTCCTGAATTTTTCCTCCATCTCCTTGTCCAATAGTAACCTTCATAACTCTCTCTTCAGTGGTCGAATTCAGACTATTTTGAGCTCATTGGAATGCTAACTCGACAAGCTTCCAAATGGGACCAGAATTGGCTAATTCTGAGACTGTTCGATATCTCAAAAGCACGTTAGAACTCTTCGATTGTCATTTTGGAATTTGGATTGTTAATCTTTCCAAATCGGGTGATCTAAAAGAGATGCTTGTGACTCCCTCGTTTGATTTCGGATTGGGTTGATTTTTGGTCATCTGAAAGGTACTTTAATGCTCTTTCATTCCTGATTGGAATCGTGGTATTCCGAGACCATTTGGGCATCCGTAAGTGGGATCACAACCATCCGTCCTGAATTTTTCCTTCATCTCCTTGACCAATAGTAACCTTCATAACTCTCTCTTCAGTGGTCGAATTTAGACTATTTTGAGCTCATTGTAATGGTAACACGACAACCTTCCAAATGGGACCATAATTGGCTAATTCTAAGACCGTTCGATATCCCAAAAGCACGTTGAAACTCTTCGATCATCATTTTGTAATTTGGATTATTAATTTTTCTAAATCATGCGATCCAACAGAGACACTCACGACTCCCTCGTTTGATGTCGAATTGGGTCAAATTTTGGTCATCAGAAAGGAGCTTTAGTGCTCTTCCATTGCTAACTTGAATTGTGGTATTCCGACACCATTTGGGCATCCGTAAGTGGGATCGTAGTTGTCAGTCCTAAATTTTTCCTTCATCTCCTTGAGCAATAGTAACCTTCATAACTCACTCTTCAGTGGTTGAATTCAGACTATTTTGAGCTCATTGGAATGGTAACACGACAACCTTCCAAATGGGACCAGAATTGGCTAATTCTTAGACCGTTCGATATCCCAAAAGCACGTTGAAACTCTTCAATCGTCATTTTGCAATTTGGTTTGTTAATTTTTCCA